>NC_134103.1:111469218-112187869 GCF_000715075.1 Nicotiana tabacum
GTACGCGGGGTGACGAGTACGTGCCCAGACTTATTTGTGGAAAATTTTCCTTTTAGGGATTCTTAGGTCCTTATATTCATTGAATATGTAATTGTTCTCGCTACGATTACGTTTCTTAATTTCCAGTTTCACTTCTACCTGTTTTGATTGGAATTAATTGGTTCATGAACCAATCTTGTTGTTCATTTGATTCATATGTGCCTTAACTGAAATTGTTATCTCTTCTATTGTCGTGTTGTCTTTTCCCTAACTGCTTATCCTTATATTAAATTATAATTATCTCTTCTGTAATTGTTCATCCTTAATTAAGGCAAATGAATATCCTTATACTGCTTATTCTTAATTGAAGTTGTTTTATCTCTCTCTTAATTGTCCAACCTTAAAAGAAGTTAGATATCCTATATTTTAGTTGACTTATACTTAATTGAAATTATTCGTCTTGTGTTAGCTCCCTCATTGTCTTACTGTACATTGTGGACCGTTGTTACATAATATTTCCTTTCTTGTTGAGCTATTCTTATTATGACTAGCGTTTTCTATTGTGACTATTCCTTGTGAAATTAGTTCCTCCGTTTCCTTGAGTTCTAGAATTTCTGAGTTGATGTATTTGTCGTATCCTTGTATTATTATCATTGTTGTTGTTGTACTTATTGTGGGGATACACGAGGTTTCTTCCATGTGGTTATTGTTATTTTGATGCACGAGGTTTCTGTCGTGCGGTTGTTGTTAAGGGGTCGCACGAGGTTTCTGCCGTGCTATTGTTACTATTGATATTTGCACATGCGGCATGACAAGGCGGGATATATATATATATATATATATATATATATATATATATATATATATATATATATATATATATGTGTGTGTGTGTGTGTGGGGGGGGTTGCGCACGTGGCGAGACAAAGTGGGAGCATTGTTATGCGCGTGTGGTGAGACAAGACAGGCTTTTACTTTATTAGAGCACACGTGGCGAGACAAGGTGGGCTGCGTCCGGGATTGAATTGTGATGATTCGTGATTGCCTGGGGCCATTCTTGTTGTTGATATTGTGTAGTGGTACACTTACCTGTGTGATCTTTATCTTGTGCATGTTGTGAGAAAATATTCTACGTGTTGTCGGTTCTTTTTCCTTATTCTTATTTGCTGGTGTGGACTATGTTAGGACACTTGCACAAGCATACACGTAGTTAAGAACTCTTATCGGATAAGTGGTGTTCTTGATATTGTTGAGCATAGATGCTCACCCTTGTTTACTTGCCTTCTATGTGAGAATGGCTCTATTGGCACGTGAGTCGTCAGTGCGGTTATGAGGTGTTATGAGGGCACAAGATGCCAAGTGTTATGGTTCAGGTATTGCGACCCGTGAGTTGTGATTGTCCGAGGTTCAGTACCTCGTATAGTTTGATGACTAAAACCTGATGTAAAAAGGGTTGTAGTTGCCGAGTTATTACTTGTCCTTGTTGTATTTGTGATTCTGGATTTAGGTTGTATTCCATTCACTTTTCTATGTCATTGTTTATGGTATTCCGCTGATACTTGTTGTTTCCTTTCTTATTGCCATTCTTGTATTGTGAGCCATATTGCATTGTTTTTATGTAGATATCATATTTCTGATGTTCATATACTTTTACTTGTTCAGTTTATTATACCAGTGGGTGTCTTGATTATTCCTCGTTACTACTCCACCGAGGTTAGTCTTGACACTTACTAGGCACCACTGTAGTGTGCTCATTACACACTTCTTCACATTTTTGTGTAGATCCAGGTATTTGTTCGTTAGCAGCTGTATGGGTCGTTGCTATGGAAACTCAAGGTAAACCTAGTGCTGCGTTCGCAAGCTTCAGAGTCACCTTCAAGTTTTCGTTTTGCACTGTTATTCTTATTTTTGAACAGTTGTATTTAGAAGTTTTCTAACAAACACTTTGTAGAGCTTATGACTTGTACTACCGGCTTTGGGATTGTAAATTTTTATAAAGAATTCCATTTCAAGTTGTTAGATGTTATTTATTATGGTTGTTATTCAGTAAATGCTAGGCTTACCTAGTCCCTAAGACTAGGTGCAATCACGATACCCAACGGAGGAGAAATTAGGTCGTGACAAGTTGGTATCAGAGCTCTAGGTTCATAGGTGCTACGAGTCATAAGCGAGTTTAGTAGAGTCTTGCGGATCGGTACGGAGACGTATGTACTTATCTTTGAGAGGCTATAGAACTATTAGGACAATTTCACTTCCTTCATTCATATCGTGCGAGTTCATTGGTCTCGAAGTTTAAACTTTTATCATTCTATTCTCTCATAGATGGTAAGGATACGAGCTGCAGTTGCTGATGACGTTACCCCCGGAGCAGATGTCGCTAGGGGCAGAGGAAGAAGCCAACGAGGAGCACGTGCCGCAGCTATGGTACCTACCAGAGCAACATTTGAGGAGCCGCCAGTAGTTCCAGTTGGGGGGCAGGACCGGAGGTGCCTGTTGTTACCCCCGAAGATCAGGAGACCTTAGCACGGTTCCTGAGCAAGTTTGGTACATTGACTCAGGCGGGGTTGATTCCGGTTGCACCAACTATTTCACAGACCGGGGGAGGAGCTCAGACTCCCGCCGACCACACTCTAAAGCAGCGAGTCCATAATGGTCAGGTTCCAGGTGTCATGGAGACTCATCCTGTGGTTCCAGTTCAGCCCATGCTCAGGGTAGCAACATCTGAGGAAGAGCAGCTTAGACTTGCAAGGTTCAAGAAATATGACCCTCTTACATTCAGTGGTTTGGCTTCAGAGAGTGCACAAGGTTTCTTGGAGGAGTTCCATCGCATTCTCCGTACTATGGGTATTGTGGAGATGAGTGGGGTTGCTTTTACTACGTTCCAGCTTAAGGGAGTGGCTTATCAGTGGTGGCAGGCGTATGAGTTGGGTAGCCCGGCCCAGTCAACTTTACTTACATGGGTTCAGTTTTCAAAGATGTTCTTGAGAGAGTTTGTACCTCAGTGCCTTCGGGATGCATGGTGTGTGGAGTTTGAGCAGCTGAGCCAGGGCACTATGTAAGTGTCAGAGTATGCCGTTAGATTCAATGATTTGGCCACACATGCACCTGATTTGGTCGTTACAGTTAAAAATCATGTCTGTAGATTCATTGAGGGGCTCAGGCATGATATTTGGTTCAGCATGGCTCGGGAGTTGGAGTCGGATGTCTCATTTCAGTAGGTGGTAGGGATCGCTTGCCGAGTAGAGGGAATGTGGGATCTGGAGAGAGGAGACAGGCGGGGTCATGAGAGAGAGGACAGGCGAGGTCAGGAGATAGAGGACAGGGAGGCGAGGAGGCCTCGTAGACCGAAGAGATCTACTGTTACTTATTTTGGAGGCAGAGTACGATATGGTAGAGGTTTTGTGGGTCAGCCAGTTCAGTTTGCACTTTAGGTTTCGCATAGTGTTTCAGGTGCTCATGGGTCTCAGAGTACTCGTACCGCACAGTTCCCATAGCCACGTCAGTAGAGAGGATGCTTCGAGTGTGGAGATACTAGCCACAGGGTAAGAGATTGTCCTAGACTCCGGATAAGTGTGACACAGCGTAGTATTCAGGCAAGTAGAGGACGCCCAAGAGGGGAAGGCCCGGCCCGTTGAGGTGTTTCATATAGTAGGCTTGAGGACACTACGCTAGATGATGTCATACATGCATGATTTTGATTTGTTACAGAGGGTCACCATTCGTATTTTGATTCGGTTATGCTTATCGGGGCGAGTTCCCCTATTTGTTATCCCACTATGGGTGAGTCCATGACTTAGTATCATGTTTATGTGTTTGCCCTTGTTGGGAGATTCTATGAGTGATAACCGTGTCTTTTTTTGTTTTAAATTCATTATTGAAAGTTACGAGACTAGAAGTGAATTCATGTTGTCCATTATTGTAGGTTTGATGTGATTCCTGAGTAATTGGTTACGATTTGTGATTTGATACTCTACCAGGGTGAGAGTTCAGTAAGTGTTGTGATTTTATTCGCAGAACTGAGTTTGTGGAAGATTTCAATTGGTATGATGTGTATTCGTCTTGTGATTCAAAAGTTAAGGGTGAGACCCTCGCGATTCCATGCGATTTGATATGTTTGAGCCGGGCTACGTGCCGTAGTGGAAGTTATATCAGGATGAGATTCTTGTGATTTGTTCATATTCTTTGTTTTTCCTATTTAAAAATATTCGTAGTATGGTACTGATAGAAAGTTGTGCTTGTTTGATATTCCCTTATGTGTTTCTCTTTACATATTCAGTCATTTTCATTTTGTGCTTCTTAAGTTTTGGCTTGCGAGGTGTGTGCCCGATAGTGTTAGTTGTGACTTGTTGATTCGGGTATATAGTTAAGAGGTATTCATGCTTCTTGCATCGTTGTCAGTGTTGTGGAGGTTTGAAACAGGGTTCTAACGGACATGAGGCTAATTGTCGGTGTTGGTTTTGATTATGGATAGTTATTATGATCAAAAATGTCATTATGGGCCTATGTATGGTGTTTTACGTTGTGTGGTTATAACTTGCGGGTATAGGCATGAGTTGCCGAAGCTGGTTGAGACTGATATAGGGTACGGATTTAGAATCAGATCTTTTGGAGATGAATGGAATGTGAGAATTTTGAATCTAAGGCTTATCGGTGTAGGTAGAAAGGATAAATTACAGTTGAGATGGTGTCGTCAGGCTTATGTGGATTGGGGTGATGTGGGGTCACCCGCGGGTGTATGTTGGATAGTGCTTTCAGTAATTCCAAGACTTCGAGGCGATTCTTGGCACGTTCGATGACGAACGTTTGTTTAAGAGGGGAAGGATGTAATGACCCGGTCGGTTGTTTTGAGAATTTAAGTCCTGTTCGGTGGCATAAGGTCCTGAGCAGTTTCGTATTATGTGTATTGACTTGCATGCGTGGTCGAATTCATTTACCGGATGATTCAGAGTGATTTGGGACACTTGGTCCCTAAAACAGAAGCTTAAGTCTTAGGATTTTGACCGTAGTCGGAACTGTGTGAAGACGACTCCGAAATGGAGTTCTATCAGTTCCATTAGCTCCGTTGGGTTATTTTGGACTTAGGAGCGTGTCCGGACTGTGAATCTGAGGTCTGTAGCTGATTTAGACTTAAAATGGCAAAAGTTGAATTCTCAGAGTTTGGACCGGAAGTGGACTTTTTGATATCGGGGTCGGAATGCGATTCCGAGAGTTGGAACAGCTCCGCTATGTTATTTGGGACTCGCCTGAAAATTTTGACGTCATTCCGGGTTGGTTTGATAGGTTTCGGCACGAGTTTTAGAAGTTGGAAGATTTAAAAGTTCTTATATTCGATTCTTGGTCTGATTCGTAGTTTCGACGTTGTTTGGTATGATTTTAGACCTCGAGCGAGTTCGTGTTAGGTTATGGAACCTGTTTGTATATTTAGACGGGGTCCCGGGGGCCTCGGGTGTGTTTCGGATGGGCTACAGGTTATTTCCTTCTATTTTTGAACTGCTATTTTCTGTCATCTGGTTTCCTTAACCGCGTTCGCGAAGAGTAATTTTGGAGGAGGAATTCACTGTTCTTCGCGTTCGCATGATCACGTTCGCGATCACGAAAGTCTGCTTTCTCCTTCTCCGTGTTCGCATCTGTTCCCTCGCGTTCGCGTAGTACCAATTGGGAGCTGGGGGCTGTTGGCTATTTCTTCTTCACGTCCGCGTCATTCTTCCCGCGTAGACGTATGTTCTGTTTCTTACCCTTCGCTATCGCGCCCCTTAGCTCATGTTCATGTAGGGTTATCCTGGCAGCCTACATTTTTCTTCTTTGCGAACGCGATCCTTTCTCTGCGTTCGCGGTGCTTTAACACCTGGGCATAATATAAGATCTTCAAATCGAGGGTTAGGCCATTTTTATCATATCTTGACTTGTAGAGCTCGGTTTTGAGCGATTCCTTGTGGGTTTTTCAAGCAAATCGATTGGGTAAGTGTTCTTCACCTAGAATTTATTTTATTCCATAATTTTATCTTTATTTTTATTATTTAATTTGTGTTTTGAGTTGAGGAAAATGGAGGTGTTTGAAAAACAATTTCAAAATATAAAATCATGATTGGAGGGACGAATTGGTATCGGAATTTGATAATTTTAGTATTGTTGAACACGTATCGGAATGGGTGTTCGGATTTTGTGAAATTTGTCGGGTTCTGAGGTGCGGGCCCGGGGGTCGACTTTTGGACTGATTTTTAGATTTTGATAAAGATTGAGGCTTTATGATCCAGAATAGTCTCTTATGAGTTTTATTAGTACTTTGAAGTTATTTTGATTAGATTTGAGCCGCCCGAAGGTCATTTCACTCGAGAAGTTCATTTTTGAGTATTTAGTTTGTCTTCTTTGAGCTAAGTATCTTGCCTAACTTCATGTGGGGGAACTACCCCTTAGGATTTGAGTCTTCTATGCTAATTGTAGTCTGTGTACGCGAGGTGACGAGTACGTGCCCGGACATATTTGTGGAAAATTGGCCTTTTAGGGATTCTTAGGTCCCTATATTCATTGAATATGCAGTTGTTCTCGTTACAATTACGCTTCTTAATTTCCAGTTTCACTTTTGCCTGTTTTGATTGGAATTAATTGCTTCATGATCCTCTATTGTTGTTCATTTGATTCATATGTGCCTTAACTAAAATCGTTATCTCTTCTATTGTCGTGTTGTCTTTTCCCTAACTGCTTATCCTTATCTGAAATTATAATTATCTCTTCTGTAATTGTTCATCCTTAATTGAGGCAAATGATTATCCTTATACTGCTTATCCTTAATTGAAGTTAATGTATCTCTCTCTTAATTTTCCAACCTTAAAAGAAGTTAGATATCTTATATTTTAGTTGACTTGTCCTTAATTGGAATTATTCGTCTTGTATTAGCTCCCTAGTTGTCGAACTGTACATTATAGACCGTTGTTACATAATATTTCCTTTCTTGCTGAGCTATTCTTATTATGACTAGCGTTCTCTATTGTGACTACTCCTTGTAAAATTAGTTCCTCCGTTTCCTTGAGTTCTGGAATTTCTGAGTTGACGTATTTGTCGTATCCTTGTATTATTATCATTGTTGATGTTGTATTTATTGTGGGGATGCACGAGGTTTCTGCCGTGCGGTTATTGTTATTGTGATGTGCGCGAGGTTTCTGCCGTGCGGTTGTTGTTATGGGGTTGCACGAGGTTTTTGCCGTGCTATTGTTACTATTGATATTTGCACATGCGGCATATATATATATATATATATATATATATATATATATATATATATATGGGTTGCGCATGTGGCTAGACAAGGTGGGAACATTATTATGCATGTGTGGCGAGACAAGGCGGGCACTTACCTTATTATTGCACACATGGCGAGACAAGGTGGGTTGTGTACGAGATTGATTGGTGATGATTCGTGATGGCCTGGGGGCATTCTTGCTGTTGATATTGTGTAGTGGTACACTTACGTGTGTGAGCTTTATCTTGTGAAAGTTGTGAGAAAATATTCTATGTGATGTCCGTTCTTTTTCCTTATGCTTATTTGCTAGTATGGATCATGTTAGGACCCTTGTACAAGCATACACGTAGTTAAGCACTCTTATCGGATAAGAGGTGTTCTTGATATTGCTGAGTATAGATGCTCACCCTTGTTTACTTGCCTTCTATGTGAGAATGACTCTATTGGCACGTGAGTCGTCAGTGCGGTTATGAGGTGTTATGAGGGCATAAGATGCCAAGTGTTAGGGTTCAGGTATTGAGACCCGTGAGTTGTGTTCCATTCACTTTTCTGTGTCATTTTTTATGGTATTCCGCTGATACTTGTGGTTTCCTTTCTTATTGCCATTACTGTATTGTGAGCCATATTGCATAGTCTTTATGTAGATATCATATTTCTGTTGTTCATATACTTTTACTTATTCAGTTTATTAGACCAGTGGGTGTCTTGACTGTTCCTCGTCACTACTCCACTGAGGTTAGTCTTGATACTTATTGGGCACCATTGTGGTGTGCTCATTCGACACTTCTGCATATTTTTGTACAGATCCAGGTATTTGTTCGTTAGCAGCTGCGCGGGTCGTTGCTGTGGAGACTCAAGGAAAATCTGTTGCTGCATTCGCAGGCTTCGGAGTCACCTTCAAGTTTTTGTTTTGCACTATTATACTTATTTCCGGACAGTTGTATTTAGAAGTTTTCTAGCAAACACTCTGTAGAGCTTATGACTTGTACTACCGGTTTTGGGAATTGTAAATTTTTATAAAGAATTCCATTTCAAGTTGTTAGATGTTATTTATTATGGTTGTTATTCAGTAAATGTTAGGCTTACCTAGTCCCTAAGACTAGGTGCCATCACGATACCCAACGGAGGGAAAAATTGGATCATGACAACAATCTATTATACGCTACTTACAAGCACAAGTAACTTGAGTCTAAAAGAATAAAGGTTTCTACATGGAGGAACAAAAATGATGATTAACCTGCAATTTGAACTTTGAACTTGCATTCTACAAAGGAGAATGAAGTTCTCTTTGTATTTGTAAAAAATATTAAATATCCGTTGCTTTTGGGAGATATTAGCAGACTAGCGGACAAGATAAAGAATTGGGAAAGACCTTGAATTAGGGCTTCAATCAATAAAAAAGGTCTTGACTTTTACATTTAATACTTTTGAGTTTCTTTTTAAACCTTTTGAGTAATTACCAAACTGACTTTTGAGAATTTGGATATTATATGAAGGATTTATTCAACAAATTTTATTTTAATTCGAAAAAGTCTCTTGGGCTTACTCCTCACTAAAAAAAACGCGCCTCAAACGCCCGAGCGTACGCCCCGAATTGTTGGACGTACGCCTCTTGAGACTTTCGCCCCACACCTTCACCCCGGGACATTTTTGGTACGCTCCCCGAAAATGCCTTTTAAAACAGTGATATATATAGATGTGTGATTTACATTTGAATAAATATTTATTTTTAATTTTACCTTAGCTTTTTAAAAAGACTTTGGAACAACATTTTTGATAGAGTAAAGGCGTGATTTTTTTGATTTATCCCGAAGATAGTTATTCCAAAATTATTTCGTCTAGAATTTGGTATAACTTGTACTCCCTCTGTTCAATTTAGATGGCGCACTTTCTTTATTAGTCCATTTCAAAAAGAATGACACATTTTTATATTTAAAAATAATTGAACTTTGAACTTTTTATTATCCATTGTACCCTTAATGAGAAGCTTTTATAGCCATACAAATATTATGGCCCCATAAAGCTTTTGCTTCGTAAGCTTTTAGGACCACATATTTCAAAAGAATTCTTTTCTTTCTTAAACTTTATGAGTCAAACTATCTCATCTAAATTGAAACGGAAGGAGTATTAAGTTTATACCCTTAATTGTGACACAATGGAGGGGATTGCTTAGTAACTAGTTACAATTACTATGTACGAATTTGACAAATAATAGATTACCTAAATGCTGCTGCATGAGTGAATTTAACTCGCTTGCACTGCTCTTTAACTCCAATATCTAAATGCCCAAACAAAATAGATTCTAGAGAATCATTGGTTTTTTTCTATGTATGTATATTTTCTTAATTACTTAATTCGTTGTACTGAAAGAGCGGAAGACTGTACAAACCTATTTACAAAATTTGCCGACTACATTTTGTATTATCATTATTAAGTTAAACTTCCGTGCTGCAAATCCAGTTATTACTTTACACCATCAAGTTAAGAGGATTTACAAAAACAACTACCTCTATAGACTATCTGATACGCCTAATTTATTGATATTAGATAAGATAATAATATATTATAACAAGTTAAAATATATTAAATATGTAAAGATCAAGTACGCTATCAGTATTACATTTGCTTTCTTTTGATTTAACCTGTCAGTAATTGGTTATTAGCTTACAAAAGAATAAGAAAACTAATTGGTTGTTAACTCAACGGGTTTCTTTGTTGCAACAATTGGAAGTTTCCATTCCTATAGGTAAATAACTTTTGTGAATCACTTTTTGAATTTTAAAGTAATATTTTAATTTTAATAGCGAACTTCTTGGATAGCTAAATAAAGAAAAACTCATTATCTTTAATAGATTATTACTCGACTGTCCTATGATAGCATTCTAAATTATATATGCTCATACTCTGATAGTTCAATTACTACCAAAAACATAGAACCAGCACGAGGAAATATAAATAATAGTACGATTACTTGTCTAGAAAGGGCTACGAGGAGATCACAGAACTAACAATGAAGAAATAAAAACAGGTTATGGAATTAATTTGCAAATATACAACATTGTCTATCAAAATAAATTAAATGACAGTAAAGTATGTGTAAGAAAAATGAGTAGATAATATTGACTAAGAACAAGAAGGAAAGAAGAACAACTTATCAAAAATACTGTGTCGTTGCAAGCCACTGCCTTGAAAGTGATTTTGGCCCGACTGAGTGCAAATCGTTAAGACCGGTCGCTCCCCAAGGTTCCACAGCACCTCCAAACACGTGCACTCGTGGCTGAAAATTTAGAATTGGCACAAAACAATTGCCCAGAAAGAAGAGAAGATGAAGGTATTTTTTGTGTTGGATAATTCACAATGAAGACTACCTTTTTATAGGCAAAGTTGTTGGACAGTTACAGATGAAGGAATTAATCTGTAGCTGTTACAGAAATTAAAAATGTTGTAGGAAGAAAGTAATGATTAGCAAGATGAATTTTTGGTTAAGAATTAAGTTGGTTATGATGGCTAATCCACAACCTATTTATAGGTAATTAGGGAGGTTGCATGTATGACAAGTGTGGAGACCCTTTTAACACTTGTCCAAATATATTAGTCAACTTGGCTTCTATATTAACAAGTGTACCTAGTCTTCCATGCATGAAGACACAGGGTAGATTTGCATAGCCACTTGTCAAAGCCCTTCAACACTTGGCTTTAAGGTTTCATGCAAGAAACCACTTGGAAATTGATAGGACATTTGTAAAATAAAAACACCCATGGCTATTGGTGGTAAATAGATTTTCAAAAAGAAATCTTTGATTTTGCATTATAAATAATACCAACAATCCCCGACTAATGCAAAGACAAAAATAGAACAATTCTGGGCAAAAGAAAGAACATGTACTTAAGTGTCAATATCTCTTAATTTGAATTGACATGTAGTGAAATGAGGCAACAACTAACATCCACAAAGTGAAGTACTCTTAAACTGAATAGACATTAGTTGAGAACCCCATAACACATACTATATCCTTAATTTTATGCAAACTCTGTGATACTAACTGTGATGACCCAAAAGGTCATCTTATGTTTTAGAACACGATTTTGCGCTCTTAAGCCTTAAAATCTCATTTTTACCCTCCTCGATTTGCGTTCGCAGTCCGGGCGTATTTCTGTAAAGATTTTATGTTGAAAATTGATGAAAATAAGAAATTTTATCTTAAAAGTTGATTTTAGTTGACTTTGGTCAATATTTTTGGTAAACGGGCCCGAATCCAGATTTTGATGATATCGGTAGGTCCATATCGAAATATGGGACCTGGACGTATGTCCGGAATCGAATTCGGAGGTCTCTAGCTCGGGCTATGAATTTTTGGTGAAAATTAAAGTTTGAAAATCTAATGTATTTAAGAATTTATTTATGTTTGGCAATATTAGTGTCGGGTCCGTATTTTAGTTTCAGAGCTCGGTACAGGTTCATTACAATATTTAAGACTTGTCTGTGAAATTTGGTGAGAAACGGAGTTGGTTTGACATGATTCGGAAGTCCAGTTGAGAAAATAGAAATTTTAAAGTGTTCTTAAAAATTTCATTGAATTTGGTGCTAAATTCATAGTTCTAGGTGTTATTTTGGCGATATGATCGTGCGTCCAAGTTCGTATGATAATTTTAGACTTGTGTGCATGTTTGGTTTGGAGTTCCGAGGGCTCGGGTGAGTTTCGGATAGGTTACGGGATGTTTTGGACTTAGAAAATCTGGTATTTTTTCTGCAGCAGCTGTTCTAGTATGTTCTTCTTCGCATTCGCGGAGCTACTCTCGCGAACGTGAAGAGTAAGCTGATCAGGCTGGAATTTTCTTCTTCGCGAACGTGATGCAATGGGGGCGTTACCCTTCACGAACGCGACCAGCTCATCACGAACACGTAGTATTAGAGACCTGGGGGAGAGAGTCAGTAATCACAAGGAGGACTCGCGAACGCGAAGGCTTGGCAATTCTGCTCTTCGCGAACGCGACAGTGTCCTTACGAATGCGATGAACATTGTCGCCCAGTGTATAAAACAGTTCCAAAACGGGACATAAGTCATTTCTTCAACTTTTCAAAAACCAAACGGGCTAGAGGCGATTTTCAAGAGATATTTTCTTCCCCAAAATGTTGGTAAGTGATTCTAAACCATTATCTTTTAATTACCCATTATATTTCATGAATTATCAACCTAAAATCTAGAGTTTTCATGGTAGAATTAGGGGTTTTGGGTAGAAGCTAGAGATTTCGAAAATTTGGGGATTTAGACCTCAAATTGAGGTCGGATTGCAAAACCAATTATTAATCCGGGCTCGGTGGTGAATGGGTTAATGAATTTTGGTCCGAACCTCGGGTTTTGACCAAGCGGGCCCGGGGTCGATTTTTTACTCTTAGGAGGAAAATTTGGGAAATCTAAATTTATGCAATGTAGTTGATTCCTCTAGTAATATTTGATATTATTGAGTCATTTTTGAATAGATACGAGTGATTTGGAGGTGAATTCTAGAGGAAAGGCTGTGATTGAGTATTGAGTGACCTTCACAGCGAGGTAAGTGTCGTGGTTAACCCTGACTTGAGGGAATTAGGAACCTTAGATTATTTGCTATGTGAAATTCATGTGAGCGGCGTATATGTAAGGAGGCGAGTACTTATGCGTCGCCAATTTATCTGTTTTACCTGTTTCTCTCATTTTTCTTATATTGTCTCTTTTCCATGCCTAATTGCTACAGGTTTAGTCTAATATCGTTAAATTAATCATTCTTATCATGCTTACGGTTCTCGTGGTGATAATGTATTTATTTAGAAGTTGAGATTGATATTCTGGAATCAAATGTTGAAGTAAATCTTGTACTTGGTATTATATCTCCCTGTTGTTATTTATTCATTGCATTATGGTAAGGAAGAGTGTTAATGCACGAAGTGTGATACCGTGCCATATTGTGAGTGTTAACGCACGAAGGGTGATGTTGTGCCATATTGTGAGTGTAAAAAGCACGAAGGGTGATGCCGTGCCATATTGTGAGTGTAAAGAACGAAGGGTGATGTCGTGCCATATTATGAGTGTTAATGCACGAAGGGTGATGTCGTGTCATGATATGAGAGTTAATGCACAAAGATTGATGTCATGTCGTTTCTATTGATTTTATGGTGAGGTTGATAGTAAAAGCACGAAGGGTGATGCCGTGCAATTTGTTCTCCTTTACTGTATTCGATGTTCCTATTGATTCATAGTACATTGGTTGTTTCAGTCAATATTCTGTTGTAGTTCTTTATCTCGTATTTCCCTCAACATGTTCCCCCTCCCGATATTACATGTCTAGCTTTTCATTGTTGTTACTTGTATATACATTGTTAAATTGTACATGTTGATTTGTAGGTGCCTTGTCTTAGCCTCGTCACTACTTCGTCGAGGTTAGGCTCGACACTTACTAGTACATGGGATCGGTTGTACTGATACTGCACTCTGTACTTTTTGTGCAGATTTTGGTACAGGCTCGGGTTGATCGATATTTTAGATGTTGGACCCGCTATCCGGATACTCAAGGGTGATCTGTCGGCGTTCACAGACCTTGAAGTCCCCGCCTATCTTTTCTGCTTTACTATTTCTTCCATCCAAATAGTTGTATTTCTTTCAGACTATTACTTGTAGTGAATTCTAGAATGCTCGTGAATTATGAATCTAGATCCGGGTGATAGTAGTTAATAAATTTTTTATACTATTCCGCACTCACTATATTTCATCTTAGCTAATTGTTGTTATTTACTGAATGGAATAAGGATTGGTTTAATGATTCTCTAATGTTGACTTGCCTAGCAAGTGAAATGTTAGGCGCCATCATGGTCCCGGCGGTGGGAATTCCGGGTCGTAACAAGTTGGTATTAGAGCACTAGGTTACATAGGTCTCACGATTCACGAGCAAGCTTAGTAGAGTTTGGAGGATCGGTACGGAGACGTCTGTGCTTATCTTCTAGAGGCTATGAAGTTTAGGAACAAATTTCACTTCTTTTCTTCTCTGTCGTGCGATTTTGCTTTCTCAATACTGATTGAACTCTTCTACTTTTATTCTCTCGCAGATGGAGAGAACACGTACCGCTTCCCCAGCTGAGTAGTAGCCAGAGCCCCCAATGGAAGCTCCTACAAGGGAAAGAGGTCGAGGCCGAGGCCGTGCCAGAGGCCGAGGCAGGGGCAGGGCTTAGCCCAAAGCTCGTGCAGTAGTACCAGCAGTGGAGCCTTAGGTAGAGTTGGGCGAGGAGGTTCCAGCCCAGACTATTCCTGCCGGACCACCTCAGGTTCCGGAGGGGTTCATTGCCACCCCAGTACTTCAGGACGCTTTGGTCCGTTTGGTGGGCCTTATGGAGAGTGTGGCCCATACTGGTGCATTTCCCATGGCACCAGCCGTCTCTCAGGCTGGAGGAGGGGCTCAGACTCCCACTACTCCCACTCTGGAGCATATAGCTCCCCAGTATCAGGCTCCAGCAACTCATCCAGTCGGAATAGTTCAGCTGGTTGTTGCGCCACAGACCGGTGATGGGTTAGCTATGTCTTCTGAGGCTTTGTGGAGATTGGACAGGTTTACCAAGCTCTTCCCAGTTCACTTCATTGGTTCTCCTTCAGTGGATCCCCGGGAATATCTCGATAGCTGTCATGAGGTTCTACGAAACATGGGTATAGTGGAGACCAATGTGGACGATTTTGCTGCATTTCAGTTGACTGGTTCCGCCAAGCAATGGTGGAGAGATTATTTGTTGACCAAACCAGCTGGGTCGCCTGCTCTTACTTGGGACCAGTTCTCTTAGCTCTTCCTAGAGAAGTGTTTGCCTATCACATTGAGAGAGGAGCGTCGCTGCCAGTTCGAGCGTCTCCAGCAGGGCAGTATGACTGTTACTTAGTATGAGACCTATTTTGTGGATTTGGCCCGTCATGTTATTTTTCCGCTTCCCACCGAGAGAGAGAGAGGGTGAGGAGGTTTATTGACGGACTTTCTCAGCCTATCGGATTGCAGATGGCTAAGGAGAGTAGGAGTAAGATTTCTTTTCAGGCAGCTGCTAATGTCGCCAGACGAGTCGAGATGGTTCTCGCTCAGGGAGGTCAGGGGTCTGACAAGAGACCTCGTCACTCCGGTGGATTCAGTGGAGCCTCATCTGGAGGCCGGGGTACTTATGGTAGAGGCCATCCTCCCAGGCCATTTCATTCAGCACTCCAGGCATCCCACGGCGCCTCAGGTGGTCGTGTTCCTCATATGCCTTATTCTGACCAGCTAGCCTACAGTGCACCACCAGCTCCTATTAGTGCACCTCCACTCCAAAGTTATTAGGGTGGTTACTCAGGTCGACAGGGTCATTTTCAGGGTCAGCAGTCACAACAGACGAGGTCATGTTATACTTGTAGTGATTCGAGGAACATTGCTAGATTTTGCCCTCGGGCAACGGGCAGCTCACAGTATTAGAGTTCTCGTGCCATGGTTCCGGCACCAATTGTTGTACCACCTGCTCAGCCAGCCAAAGGCAGGGGTCAGGCAGCCAGAGGTAGAGGCCAGACTATTAGAGGTGGACGTCAGGCCATTAGAGGTGGAGACCAGCCAGCTATAGGTCGTCCGAGGGACGTAGTTTAGAGTGGTGGGGCCTAGCCCCAGTGTTATGCTTTCCCAGCCAGGCCTGAGGCTGAGTCATCTGACGTTGTTATCACAAGTAATGTTTCAGTTTTCAGTAGAGATTCTTTAGTTCTATTTGATCCGGGATCTACTTACTACTATGTGTCATCCTATTTTGCTTCATATTTGGTTGTGCCCCGTGATTCTTTGAGTGTTACTGTGTATGTGTCTACACCAGTGGGAGATGCTATTGTTGTAGATCGTGTTTATTATTCGTGTATGGTCACCATTGGGAGTCTTGAGACTCGTGTAGACCTTCTATTTCTCGATATGGTTGATGTTGATGTCATAGTGGGTATGGATTGGTTGTCACCTTATCATGCTATATTAGATTGTCACGCCAAGACGGTGACCTTAGCCTTGAAGGGGTTGCTTTGATTAGAGTGGAGAGGGACTCTTGGCCATTCCACCAGCAGGGTTATCTCTTATGTGAAGGCTCGACATATGGTCTAGAAGGGGTGTCTAGCTTACTTGGCTTATGTCCGCGATTCTAGTGCGGGGGTTCCTCCCATTATTCGTGAGTTTCCTGAGATGTTTCCTATCGACCTACCGGGGATGCCACCCGACAGGGATATTGATTTCTGCATTGATTTGGTTCCAGGCACTCAGCTCATTTTCATTTTTAAATGACTTTTCAAAAAAACAATACCAAAAAATTACTATACCGAAGAGAAACCGAGATGATAGGGACGGTTTTAAAAAGTATAATTTTGGCTATATACAATAAAGTAATCGAAAAATTGGTATGGTATAATTTTTGAAAAATAACCAGCCGAACCGTACCATTGATACCTCTATACTTCATCATGTCTTCACATATATTCTGTGAGCCAAGTCTCCTCATGTTCTCAACTTCTTTGTTGTATTTAAACACATAGCTTACCTTTGAAACCTTCCAGAATTGCTTTCTTCTTTCTTCACCCCTCCATTTCTTTGACCAATTGGACCATATGTGCCTTGCACACTCCTGACTTCTGCATCGAGCAGCAAGTCCTTCACAGTTGCCAAAAATCCCTACATAAAAATATAGGCAGAACAAAACATTAGGAATTAAAATAAAAAAAAAAGGTACTATTGTTAATAAGCAAGAATAGTAAAATATTTACCTTCTACATATCTGACATAACCGTTAAACCTTGACCATATCCTAGCTGCAGATCTTCCATTAAGTGTCCAATGAACTAGCTCCATGAATGTTTGGTCTCATGGTGTACAACAGTCCATGCAATAGGAAACATCTATTGGTTCCCATTTCTTCCTACAGTAACCAATAATTCACCCTTGCAGTGTCCTTTAGAAAGCACTCATCAAAGACAATGATCTTTCTACAACCTTCTAGCCAACCTTTCTTCAAGGCATCAAAACAAACATAAAAGTACTTAAATAAGTTCTTATCAGGCTCTGATTCTCTGTCAATTTCTACCCAACAAGAGCTATCAGGATTTGTTTCTTTAATACTTTCAACATAGTCCCAAAGTCTAACAAACTCCAACTTCCAATCCCCCATAAACTTTCTAAAAACTATTTGTTTAGCCCTATAAGCATTTATTCTTCCTACATACAATCCCAAATTATCTCTAACAAGTTCCTAAATTTCTCAGATCCTCATATAAGGTGCAGCAGTTAGCTCTTTTTTGAATTTGTTAGCAATGTACTTGGAATTGCACAACTTGTTTGTGTTCAATGATTGACACTTGCGAACATGGTAGTATTTTTTCACCATAAAGTCATCAGAATCCCTATCAATACTAGCAAACAACTCCCATCTGCATCTTTTATGTTTATACCTTACCCTTACTTTATGCTTCTTATTGGGTCTAAACTTCAATTGAACCTTGTACTCAATTGCATAATCAATCAATGCCTTCCTGAATACCTTAGCATTCTCAAATATCATGCCCAATTCAAATATTAAAACTATACAGTCTGGGTCATATCTAACCTTTGTGCTCTTCCATTCTACTTGGAATATCAACGCCTGGCTTAAAGTCCACATCCAACTCTTCACTAGTGTCATCACTTCCAGCATCTGAACTATCTTTGAATTCCTCATCACCTTCTAATCTGCCAGCATATTTCTGTGTTTTGTTCACCCCTATATCTTCAAAACTTCTATGAATTTCAGCTTCTCCTATTGGTACTCTAGCAGTTTCAGGTTGTTTCTTTCTTCTGCTAACCTTCTTTCATTTCTCCTATCATTTCTTATGACTCTCAACTCTTCGTCAACCTCACTATCATCCTCATCAGGAATTTCATCTACATCAGACTCACTATTTGCTACATCTGATTCAACCCCTTCTTCACCACCTATAACTTCATCTTCTGCAATAACAGAACCATCTTCCTCAGCAATAACATCCTATACAGCACCAACATTTGGTTCTTCAGCAGAAAAATCATCAACAACAACACCAGCATGTGACTCTTCAAGTGGAGGCTCTTCAAGAGGTTGTTCTGTATTTGTATTATCTGGACCACCTTCAGTTGTTGCCCTAGATGTCTTATTTATTGAGTCACTACTATCTTGAGTAATTTCTGGCCCACATAAATAGTCAGTTGGGACAACTGTCTCAACAACCTCATCAATAACATGTAAAACATATACATTTAATTCTCCTTCAGTACAGTGGCAACCAATATTATATAATTGTTCGTCACTTTCTACCAATACAAATTCTTTAGTATTAGGGTTAAAATACATATAAAAAAACTAATAGTGTGGTACCCCAGCCCCCTTGTATAATAACCAAATTCAAAAAGGGAAAAGTGGTCTTGATCAATAAAAATTCGTTCACCTCTATATTGGTGACATATTTTGCGTCTGGAGGATCGGTAAAGGTTCCACCATGATAAAAGCGTACAAGAATAAAGGTATTCCCATACTTTACCCTCCATTGACAAAGATGAAGCAAAAAAAAAAGGCAAGTAAGAAAGATTTGTCAAAAAAGAAGAGAAAAAACTCAAAATTTGGGTCTGACATTTCAAAACCCAAATTACTAACATGCACCCAAAATAAACAACAAATAACTGAGGATAAACAATAAATGTTGCTTACCAATATCAAAAGGAAGACAAACGAATGGAAGCTGATGGATTTGGAGCATGAACAAGCAATTCAGAAGATGAAAATCGCAGGGTTAGAGTTTTTTTTTTTTAAAGGACTGATGGAGGTAAGAAATAGGGATGGGTTATAAGTTATTAAGGTGTAATAACTTTGTAACAGATCAACCCGGTACCCAGGTAAATTACGTGGACAATAGATCCACATGGCGTATATTTATTCGGCTGAAATTACACATGGACAACGCTTGCATACACACACTTTTGTTTTAATATGGGTCAGAATTTTAGTAGACAATAGATCCACATGGCATACATTTATTCGGCTGAAATTACACATGGACAATGCTTGCATACACACACTTTTATTTTAATATGGGTCAGAATTTTAGTGTTTAAGTGGCACATTAAAGGGTTGGCTAAATCATTTAAATAAAACGGATTAAAGAATAAGTAGTAAAGTGAAAAGTGATCTCAACTATAGGGGACTATCAATGTATTTGGCCTTTAATTAATCTCCAAAAAATTTCTTTTGTATTTTCGTTGTTGGGAAATTAATTCGAGGAAGTGGGAAACAGCTGGCCCACACCAATAAAGAGAAGGAATAAGGTTTCTAAATTGTTGGCTTTCTGCACGTAGTGATTGTAAAAATGAACCTTTGTTCTTTTAAATGAAATTGGTAGACTTGCATGTTATTTTGTGAAATAAAATCAACTTTTAATCAATCATACTAATCTTGCTATTCAGTGCATCTACCTTAAATTTATATATGGCATACGTCACGAATTCAAACACTACTACAAAGTGCAAATAAAAGTCTGAATTTAAGTGGAAAAAGGCATATGGATCGATCCCTTATCATCGAGTTTCAAACCGTACATCTATTGATCATTCAAAATTTCATGTTCATCAATGAGAAAAGATAACTACATGTAATTGCTCATAATTAGAGGAATGAGTTATCTGAAAAATAAAAAAACAACTTGCCACAACAGGTTAATTACAAAAATAGTGTAAAAATTATTTACATTATCACGGCATAAAAGATAAAATATGCTATATTTTATAAGGCCATACATGAAGAAGAAATAATATGAAAATATGGAGTTTGTTATATATAATATTAAGAGTGAATGACCATGTATTATGAAATTACTTGGGAGCAAGTTAGTTAGTCATTGTCACGACCTAAAATCTAACCATGGTCGTGATGACGCCTATAGTGTTACAAGGCAAGCCTATTTCCCAAAATATTACTACTAAATCGATTATAAAAATTTCATAAAACAATACCAACATTTGAATTTCTCATAAACTAAATCAACTCTAAATATAATATAGAAAATACGGAAACGAGCCCCAAACATCGGGGTGTCACTAAGTCATGAGCATCTAAAACTATGAACTAAGATATATAAATTGTCTAACTGTCCAAAAGAAGAAATGACAAGAGGAGTAACAAAGTCCTACGGACGCTAACAGCTACCTTGCAGTCTCCAAAGATAGCCGGCCTGAACTCAACGATCGCCGCCTTCTAACTCACCTGGATCTGCACATAAAGTCCCTAAATCATGTACCTCACTAGCCTCACCATCATCAACAAATAAGGGAACACAACTCACATCAAGCATCACAGCATATTAGCAAATAATAGAGACTGAGGTAAACATATACAATAATTTCTATGACTGAGTACAAATAATGTGAGCATGAATAAAGCCTAAGCATGATCTCTAACATGAAGGCAGACAAGTTCAACAACAAGTAACTACGTAAACACAGATGATAGCCATGAGGCCTCACGGGACGGACCAAGTCTCAATCCCTTGAGGTATACACCCACACGCCTGTCACCTAGCATGGGTATCACCTCCATATAGTCACACGATATCAAATTCTCCGGGTTTATACCCTCAAAGCCAGAGTTAAAACTGTTACTTACCTTAACAACGTAAAATCCTACTCTGGGATGCTCTCGTCTCTAGACTCAGTCTCCAAAAGCTCCGAATCTAACCAAAAATCAGAATACTACTATCAACATAGTCTAAAGAATCGAATTCCACAATAAAAACTACATAAATATGCCAAAATTTTGAAATCGGCCAAAACCCGGCCCCGGCCCCATGTCTCAAAATCAGTAAAAAAATGGAAGAATAATAAACGTCATCCTCTCCCGAGTCTAACCATATAAATTTCATCAAAATCGGACTCCGTTTGGTCCCTCAAATCCTCACTTAAACTATCCAAAACTCAAACCCTAACTCCCTCAATTTTACTTTGAAATCATCAATCAAATCCCAAAAACGAAGATGGATTCATAAAAAATATAATCAAAACTGAGTAGAGAACACTTACCCCAATTCTTATGATGAAAATCGCCCCCAAAATCGCCCAAATCCGAGCTTCCCAACTCAAAATATGACCGAATGAACAAACCTTCGTTTTATATTATTTTCTGCCAGCTATTCTGCCTCGTTTATCATACCAAACAATCCCTAAACTCATTTTTTATGTATCCAATGGATTTCTTGTAAAATTCTAGTCACGTTAGGCTTTTGAATCACTCAATTTGACCTTAAATGAATGAGATATGTTGGTTTCAATATTTGCAAATAGTGTAGATTTTTAATTATGAATTCAGTGGCAATTTCGTAATTATTCTGACAAATCTAGCAATCCAATTATTTAGTAAAATGATCATAAATTCCTCATACGATACCCAAATTCGACGATTCTTTTTGCTATGGCTCCGTAATTATTATATGGATCTAATGCTTTAATCAAAATAGAAATCGGAGCTCATTTGATTAATGTGATACCATTTATGCTAGAAGAAACGACGTCGAAACATTAAAAAAACGAGCACAACGTAGCCCAAACCTATCCGAAACTCACCCGAGATCCTCGGGACCCCGTACGAATATACTAACAAGTCCCATAATATAACACAGACCAACTCAAGGTCTCAAATCATGCATAACAATATTTAAACGATGAAACGCACCTCAAATCAAACTAAATGAACGTTCGAACATTCGACTTCCAAAAACTCGCAAACATATTGACTCAACTCGGAATTAACTCAAATTTTGCACACACGTCATAAATGACACTACGAACCTACTCCAACTTCCAAAATTCCATTCCGACCCTGATACCTAATTTTTCACTGCCGACCAAAATCACCAAATTTCTAACTTTCGCCAATTCAAGCCTAATTCTACCACGGACTTCCAAATTATATTTCGGACACACTCCTAAGTCTAAAATAACCCAACGAAGCTAACCGAATCATAAAAATTCCAATCCGAATTCATTTACTCATAGGTCAACTTTCGATTGATTTTTTCTAACTTAGCTTTCTAACTAAGAGTCTAAGTGCCTCATTTCACTCCAAAACTACTCTGAACCCAAACTACCAATTCAAAACAACTCAACACAGTTGAACAATACACAAATAAGTAGAAATGAGGGAAACGGGTCTATAACTCTCGAAACGACCGACCAGGTCGTTACAGTCATAAACTAGTCTGGTTACTTGGTCACTAAGAGTAGTTACTTGCTCACCAAGATTTGTTACTTGGCCACCAAGACTAGTTACTTGGTCACAAGCAACTCTCTTATAAATAGGAGACTTATCTACTCATTTGGAGAATAATATCAAGAAAAGATATAGTATTATCTCTCTCTAAATTTCTCTTGTTTTACTTTATTTTATATTATTCTATAACACGTTATCAGCACGAGACTCTACTGTCTCAAGAAGCTCTTTGAGAAGACTAAGGTATAATTTTTCTCCTATTTTAATTATGACTGATATTATGAAAAGAAAGTTCGTTACCCATGAAATTTCGGGCAAGAACTATATGTCATGGGTGTTAGATGATGAAATTCATTTAGATGCAATGGGTCTTGGTGATGCCAATAAAGATAAAAATAAAATATCTACCCAAGACTATGCTAAGGCCTTGATTTTCTTGCGCCATCACCTTGAGAAAGGGTTGAAAATAGAATATCTCACACTCAAAGATCCATTTGTTTTGTGGAATGGCTTAAAGGAAAGATATGACAACTTAAAGTTGGTCACACTTCCACAAGCACGATATGATTGGACTCATCTGAGGCTCCAAGACTTTAAGTCTATTTTTGAATATAATTCTGCGATGTTCAGAATTATTTCTAAATTAAAACTCTGTAGAGACAATATCACACACTATGATATGCTTGAAAAAACGTTCATGATGACCCAAAATGTCATCTTTCAATTTAATTATTAATTCTGTATTCTAAGACCTCGAAAAAAACTATTTATCACTACTCGACTTGCGTGCGCAGTCCGTAAAATTTTCTGGAAAGTTTTTATCTGAAAAATGGATTAAAATGTGAAATAGAGCTTTAAAACTCAACTGAGACTTTGGTCAACATTTTGAGCAAATGGACTCGGATTAGTATTTTGATAATTTTGGTAGGTCCGTATCGTGATTTGGGACTTGGATGTATGCCCGAAATCGAATTCCGAGGTCCCTAGCCCGAGATATAGAATTTTGATGAAAAATTAAAAGTTTGAAAGCTTAATGATTTTTAAGAATTTACTGATGTTGGATTTATTGACACTGGATCCGTATTTTGGTTCTGGAGCCGATATAGGTCCACTATAATATGTATGACTTGTCTGTCAAATTTGGTGAGAATCAAAATTGATTTGACGTGATTCGGACGTCCGGTTGTGAAACTATAAGTTTTAAAGTTTTCTTGAAAATTCCATTCGATTTGGTGTTCAATTCGTAGTTCTAGGTGTTATTTTAGAGATTTGATCGTGCGAGCAAGTTTGTATGATGTTTTAGGACTTGTGTACATGTTTGGTTTGGAGCCCTGAGGGCTCAGGTGAGTTTCGGAAAGGCAACGGGTGTTTGGCCAAGCTTTTGGAAAACAATCTGATATTTCCAGTTCTGGTTTCCTTAATCGCGATCGCGTGGCTTCATCCGCAATCGCGAAGGCTTGTTGAACACTGACGGAAATATGTACTATGTGATCGCATAGTATTGTACGCGATCGCACAGTTGGAGAAGCTAAGGCATCGCGAACGCGTAGGCAAAGTCGCGTTCGCGTAGAAGGAATGAGGCAGAAGCTGAAGCAAAAAATTTGTGCTATGCGATCGCAGAAGGTGGTCCGCGATCGCGGAAGGCTGAGAAGCTGTGCTTCGCATTCGCATAAGCCCTTCCGCGTTCGCGTAGAGCAAAAAGCTGGGCAGCCAAAAATGTGCTTCGCGATCGCGAAGCATTAGGGCTATTCCCTCTATAAGAATTGGTAATTGGATATATTGGGGGATCGGGTTGCACGCCGCAACAGACTTATTAAAAGTCCATATTAGGAGATCGGATTGTACGCCGCAACAGACTTATTAAAAGTCCATATTAGGGGATCGGGTTGCATGCCGCAACAGACTTATTAATAGTTTCACGCCGCAACGGAAATTAAAAGAGATTGAAATGAATATATTGGGGGATCGGGTTGCACGCCGCAACAGACTTATTAAAAAGTCTATATTGGGGGATCGGATTGCACGCCGCAACAGACTTATTTAAAAGTCTATATATATACTTGACTAAAATAAATATATTGGAGGATTGAAAATGAATATATTGTGGGAGCGGTTTGCACGCTGCAACGGAAATTGATTGAAGTAATAATTGGTTATGGTTACTGAGTTGGCTTCAACTATTAGAAATGAGTTACCTGATTTATTTCTATTATTTGTTGTTGTTACTAATATTGCGTACAGGTTAGTGTAAGTGACCTGCCTTAGCCTCGTCACTACTTCGTCGAGGTTAGGCTCAGCACTTACCAGTATATGGGGTCGGTTTTACGGATACTATACACTGCACTTCTTGTGCAGATTTCGGAGTTGGTCCCAGCGGCGTATCATATATTTTCTCAGATTTCAGCTACTAGAGGAGACTTGAGGTATAACTGCACGGCGTCCGCAGTTCTGAAGTCCCCGTTTACTTTACTTCAGCTGTATGTTTGTTTCAAGACAATTTATTTTATTCAGATCTTTATTTGTATTATTCTAGAAGCTCATGCACTTGTGACACCAATTATGGGATGGTATTTAGATACCGTTATTTTTATGGATTATTCACTTCATTTCAGACTTTACTTCCGCATTTGTTTCTTTGTTATTAATAAATTTAAAAATTGTTTTAAAAATGGATAATATTATTCTAATGTTGGCTTGCCTAGCAAGTGAAATGTTAGGCACCATCATGTTTCGAAGGTGGGGATTTCGGGTCGTGACAGCTGGTATCAGAGCACTAGGTTATATGGGTCTCACGAGTCACAAGCAAGCTTAGTAGAGCCTGAAGGATCGGTACGGAGACGTCTGTACTTATCTCTCACAGGCTATGAAGTTTAGGAACAATATCACTTCTTTCTTATTCTGTCGTGCGAATTTATTCTATCATCGATGATTGAACCATTCTACCCTTATTCTCTCGCAGATGGTGAGAACACGTAATACATATACCGATGGACAGGGACTAGAGCCCCCGATGGCAACTATGGCCAGGGGTAGAGGTCGAGGCCGAGGTCGTGCTAAAGGCCGAGGTAGAGGCAGAGCTAGAGCTCAGTCTAGAGCTCGAGTAGCAGCTCCTGTTGTAGAACCTCAGGTGGACCTTCAGGAGGAGGTTCCAATTCAGAATGTACCAGTTGGACCAGTTCAGGTCCTGAAAGGATTCATAGCTACTCCAGTGCTTCAGGACGCTCTAGTCTGTTTGGTGAGTCTTATGGAGGGTGTGGCTCAGAATGGTACATTTCCAATGGCACCAGCCATTTTACAGGCTGGAGGAGGAGCACAAACTCCTACTACTGCCGCTCCGGAGCAGATGGCTCCCCAGAATCTGGCTCCAGCAGTCCCGCTAGCTGGGGTAGTTCAGCCAGTTATTGCGGCACAGACTGGTGATAGGCCTGCCATGTCTTTTAAGGCCTTATTGAGACTGGATAAGTTTACTAAGCTCTTTCCAGTTCACTTCAGTGGTACACCTCCTGAGGACCCACAGGATTATCTTGATCGCTTCCATGAGGTGCTGCGGAACATGGGTATAGTTGAGACCAATGGGGTTGATTTTGCTGTATCTCAGATGACGGGTTCCGCCAAGAGGTGGTGGAGAGATTATACATTGGCCAGACCAGTTGGATCACCTGCACGTACCTAGGAGCAGTTCTTTCAGCTATTTCTAGAGAAGTTCCTTCCTATCACACTGAGAGAGGATTATTGCAAGCAGTTTGAGCGTCTACAGTAGGGCAGTATGACTGTTACTCAGTATGAGTCCTGTTTTATGGATTTGGCTCGTCATGCTCTCCTTTTACTACCTACTGAGGGAGAGAGAGTGAGGAGGTTTATTGAGGGACTCACTCATCCTATCAAGCTTCAGATGGCCAAGGAGACCGGAAGTGAGATTTTGTTTCAGGTGGCTGCTAATGTCGCGAGGAGGATCGAGATGGTTCTTGCACAAGAGAGAGGGCAGAGGTCTGATAAGAGGCCTCATCAGTTCGGTGGTTTCAGTGGTGCCTCATCTAGAAGCAGGGGTAATTTTGGTAGGGGTCATCCTCACAGACCATTTCATTCAGCACTTCATGCATCTCACGGTGCTTCAGGAAGTCACGGTCCTATTATGCCTTACTCTGGGCAGCCAGCATTTAGTGCACATTCAGCTCCTATCAGATCACCACTACTCTAGAGTTACTACAACGATTATCCGGCCCATTCGGGTCAACTTCAGCTTCAGCAGCCATGGCATCAGGATGGGTGTTATGAGTGTGGGAACATTGGTCATATTATGAGGTATTTCCCTAGGTTGGTGAGTAACAAATCTCGGCAGGATTCTCGTGCCATCATACCGGCACCGGTTGCTACACCGCCTGCTCAGCCAGCTAGAGGTAGGGGTCAGGCATCTAGAGGTGGAGGTCAAGCCATTAGAGGTGGAGGTCAGACCGTTAGAGGTGGAGGCCAGCTAGTTAGAGGCCGTCCCAGAGACGCAGTTCAGAGTGGTGGGGCTCAGCCCCGATTTTATGCTTTTCCAGCTAGGCCTAAGGCCGATTCATCTGATGTTGTGATCACATGTATTATTTCAGTTTGCCATAGAGATGCTTCAGTTCTATTTGATCCAGGATCTACTTATTCCTATGTGTCCTCCTATTTTTCTTCATATTTGGTTGTGCCTTGTGATTCTCTGAGTGCTTCTGTGTGTGTATCTACACCGGTGGGAGACTCTGTTGTAGTAGATCATGTCTATCGTTCGTGTGTGGTTACTATTGGTAGTCTTGAGACTAGTGTGGATCTTCTACTTCTTGATATGGTAGATTTTGATGTCATCTTGGGTATGGATTGGCTGTCACCTTATCATGCTATATTGGATTGTCATGCCAAGATAGTGACCCTGGCCATGCCGGGGTTACCTTGGTTAGAATGGAAAGGAACTCCTGGTCATTCTGCCAGTAAGGTTATTTCTTATATGAAAGCTCGGCGTATGGTAGAGAAAGGTTGTCTAGCCTATTTGGCTTATATTCGTGATCCCAGTGCAGATGTCCCTTCTATGGACTCAGTACCAATTGTTCATGAATTTCCAGAAGTATTTCCTTAAAGATTTGCCGGGGATGCCACCCGACAGAGATATTGACTTCTGTATTGATTTGGCTCCGGGCACTCAGCCCATTTCTATTCCACCATACCGTATGGCCCCGCCAGAATTGAAAGTATTGAAGGAGCAGTTACAAGACTTGCTTGATCAGTGATTCATTAGACCCAGTGTCTCGCCCTAAGGTACACCAGTATTATTTGTAAAGAAGAAAGATGGCTCTATGCGGATGTGTATAGATTATCGGCAGTTGAACAAGGCCACTATCAAAAACAAATATCTGTTGCCAAGAATTGATGACTTATTTGATCAGCTTCAGGGTTCCAAGGTATTTTCGAATATTGATTTGAGGTCTGGTTACCATCAGTTGAAGATTAGGGCATCTGATATCCCTAAGACAGCTTTTCGGACTCGGTATGGGCAATAAGAATTCCTAGTGATGTCATTTGGGTTGACAAATGCCCCAGCAGCATTTATGGATTTGATGAATCGGGTGTTCAAGCCCTATTTGGATTCTTTTGTGGTTGTATTCATTAATGATATCTTAATTTACTCCAGCAGTCGAGAGGAGCATGAGCAGCATCTTCGGAGTGTGCTTCAGACTTTGAAGAATAATCAGTTATATGCCAAATTTTCAAAATGTGAGTTTTGTTTAGACTCAGTTGCCTTTTTGGGGCATGTTGTATCGGCAGAAGGCATAAAGGTGGATCCTAAGAAGATAGAGGTTGTTCAGAATTGGCCTAGACCTACTTCAGTAACAGAGATCCAAAGTTTCCTGGGTTTAGCAGGTTACTATCGTCGATTTGTGGAAGGGTTTTCATTTATTGCAAGCCCATTGACCAGACTGACCCAGAAAGGTATCCCATTCAGATGGTCAGACGAGTGTGAGTTAAGCTTTCAGAAGCTCAAGACTGCTTTGACTACGGCACCAGTGTTGGTATTACCCACAGTTTCAGGATCGTATACGGTATATTGTAAAGCATCTCACATTGGTCTTGGTGCAGTATTAATGCAAGCTGGCAAGGTGATTACATATACGTCGCAACATTTGAAAGTTCACGAGAAGAATAATCATGTTCATGACTTAGAATTGGCAGCCATTGTTTGCACTGAAGATTTGGAGACATTACCTCTACGGTGTCTCGTGTGAGGTATTTACTGATCATCGTATCCTTCAGTATCTGTTCAAACAAAAAGATCTTAATTTAAGGAAGAGAAGATGGTTGGAGTTGTTGAAAGACTATGATATCATCATTTTGTATCACCCCAGAAAGGCCAATGTGGTGGCCGATGCTTTGAGTAGAAAGGCTGTGAGTATGGACAGTCTTGTGTATATTCCGATTGGTGAGAGGTTATTAGCTGCAGATGTTCAGACTTTGGCTAATCAGTTCGTGAGGTTAGATGTTTCAGAACCCAGTCGGGTTCTAGCTTGCACAGTCGCTCGGTCTTCTTTATATGAGCGCATCAGAGGGCGGTAGTATGATGATCCTCATTTACTTGTCCTCAAGGACACGGTGCAGTACAGTGACGCCAAACAGGTTGTTGTAGGGGAAGATGGAGTTCTGTGAATGCATGGTCGTATTTATGTGCCTAATGTTGACGAGCTTCGTGAATTAATTCTTGAAGAGGCACACAGTTCCAGATATTCTATTCATCCAGGTACTGCCAAAATGTATCAAGATTTGCGGCAACATTATTGGTGGAGGAGAATGAAAAAGGATATAGTTGCATATGTAGCTCGGTGTCTGAATTGTCAGCAAGTTAAGTATGAGCATCAGAGACCTGGTGGTTTGCTTTAGAAGTTAGAAATTCCTGAATGGAAGTGGGAGCGTATCACTATGGATTTTGTTGTTGGACTCCCACAGACTCAGAGAAAATTTGACGCAGTTTGGGTCATTGTGGACAGGTTGACCAAGTCAACACATTTCATTCCAGTGGCAGTTACGTATTCTTCAGAGCGGTTAGCTGAAATTTACATTCATGAGATTGTCCGCCTACACGGTGTGCCCGTATCTATTATTTCATATCGAGGTACGCAGTTTACCTTGCACTTCTAGAGGGTTGTACAGCGTGATTTAGGCACGCGGGTTGAGTTGAGTACAATATTTCATCCACAGACAAACGGACAGTCAGAGCGCACCATTCAGATATTGGAAGATATGCTCCGCGCTTGTGTTATAGACTTTGGAGGTTCTTGGGATCAATTCTTGCCACTTGCTAAGTTTGCTTATAATAATAGCTACCAGTCGAGCATTCAGATGGCTCCATATAAGGCATTGTACGGAAGGCGATGCTGATCGCCAGTTGGATGGTTTGAACCGGGAGAGGCTCGGTTGTTGGGTACAGATTTGGTACAGGATGCTTTGGATAAGGTCAAAGTTATTCAGGATCGACTTCGTACAGCTCAGTCTAGGCAAAAGAGTTATGCCGAACATAAAGTTTGTGATATTTCATTCATGGTTGGAGAAAGAATATTACTCCGGGTTTCACCTATGAAAGGTGTAATGAGGTTCGGAAAGAAGGGCAAGTTGAGCCCTAGATATATTGGATCCTTTGAAATTCTTGAAAGGGTAGGTGAAGTAGCCTACATGCTTGCATTACTACCTAGTTTATCAGCGGTTCATCCGGTGTTCCTTGTGTCTATGCTCCAAAAATATCATGGTGATCTGTCCCATGTGTTAGATTTCAGCGCAGTCCAATTGGACAAAGATTTGGCTTACGAGGAGGACCCGGTGGCTATTCTATCTCGGCAGGTCCGACAGTTGAGGTCTAAAAGTTATCCTTCAGTTTTAGTGCAATGGAGAGGTCAACCGGTAGAGGCATCTACCTGGGAGTCCGAGTCAGAGATGCGAAGTAAATATCCACACTTATTCACCAGCTCAGGTATTTTTTCTAACTTCGTTCGAGGACGAACGTTTGTTTTAGAGGTGGAAAATGTGATGACCCAATATGTCATCTTTAAATTTAATTATTAATTTTATGTTCTAAGACCTTGAAAAGTACTATTTATCACTCCTCGGCTTGCGTGCACAGGCCGTAAAATTTTCCGAAAAGTTTTTATGTGAAAAATAGATTAAAATATGAAATAGAGATTTAAAACTCAACTGAGTGGACTTTGGTCAACATTTTGAGCAAATGGACTCGAATCAGTGTTTTGATAATTTCGGTAGGTCCGTATCGTAATTTGGAACTTGGGCATATGCCCAGAATCGAATTCCGAGGTCCCTAGCCCGAGATATGGAATTTTGATAAAATATTAAAAGTTTGAAAGCTTAATGATTTTTAAGAATTTACTGATTTTGGATTTATTGACATCGGGTCCGTATTTTGGTTTTGGAGTCGGTATAGGTTCATTATAATATTTATGACTTATGTGCCAAATTTTGTGAGAATCGGAGTTGATTTGACGTGATTCGGACGTCCGGTTGTGAAAATATAAATTTTAAAGTTTTCTTAAAAATTTCATTCGATTTGGTGTTCAATTCGTAGTTCTAGGTATTATTTTGGAGATTTGATCACGCGATCAAGTTCGTATGATATTTTAGGACTTGTGTACATATTTGGTTTGGAGCCCCGAGGGCTTGGGTGAGTTTCGGATAGGCTACGGGTGTTTGGCCAAACTTTTGGAAAAAAATCTGATATTTCCAGTTCTGGTTTCCTTAATTGCGATCGCGTGGCTTCATCCGCGATCGCGAAGGCTTGTTAAACACTGACGGAAATTTGTACTATGCGATTGCATAGTATTGTATGCGATTGCACAGTTGGAGAAGCTAAGGCATCGCGAACGCGTGGGCAAAGCCGCGTTCGCGTAGAAGGAATGAGGCAGAAGCTGAAGCACAAAATTTGTGCTATGTGATCGCAGAAGGTGGTCCGCGATCGCGGAAGGCTGAGAAGCTGTGCTTCACGTTCACATAAACCTCTTCTGTGTTCGCGTAGAGCAAAAATCTTGGCAACCAAAAATGTGCTTCGCGATCGCGAAGTATTGTACGCGATCGCATAAGGTAAAAATCCGAGAAACAGAACTTAAGTTCTAGAAAATGGGATTCGTCACATTTTCAACCATTTTTTATTTTTGAGTTCGGGTAAGGCGATTCTTGGGCGATTTTCACGGAAAAACATTGGGGTAAGTGTTCCTTATCCTATATTGATTATATTTCATGATTTCATACTCATTAATATCATGAATCCGTGAAAGTTTGGGAGAAAAATCAGATTTTTATAAAATCTTCCAAAAACGAAAATTTAAGATTTGAAGGTCCATTTGACATTGGAATTGGATAAATTTTGTATGGTTGAACTCGTATCGGAACAGGTATTTGGATTTCGTAATTTTTTCGAGATTCGAGACATGGGCCCCACTGTCAATTTTTAAAGTGAATTTTGGATTTTTATCCGGAAAATTAATAAATTCATATGGAATTAATTCCTATGATTCGTATTGAGCATATCGAATTATTTGTGAATAGATTTGAAGCTTTTGGAGACAAATTTAAAAGGAAAAGTTGTGGTCGAGTAATTGAGTGGAATTTGCAAAGCGAGGTAAGTGTCATGGTTAACCTTGACTTGAGGGAATAGAACCCTTAAATTATTTGTTAAGTGAAATGCATGTGAACAACGTATAGGTGAGGTGACGAGTGTCTATACGTCGTCAAATTAATTGTTTGCATAATTATTTGAAAATCCTAGATTTGTTTTAATACACGAATTAATTGTTATGATAATTGTTTCTCTCCTATTCTTTGTCAAATATTAATTCTTGAATTCCTGCAATAATTGCTACATAGTGATTTGATTTATGTGCATTAATGGTTACTTGACATTTAGCATATTAAATAGTAAACTGCTTATTTTCTCCCTGATTTCTATAATAAATTGCTATTTGTCATTATTTGTTTCATAATTAATTGATAATTATTGTATGCATGTTGTCTTAAAAATTTTATATTAATTGTTGCATTTATTGGGGCAATTCCCTCTATAAGAATTGGTAATTGGATGTATTGGAAGAGAGGGTTGCACGCCGCAACAGAATTAATTGAAATGAATATATTGGGGGATCGGGTTGCACGCCGCAACAGACTTATTAAACGTTCATATTGGGGGATCGGGTTGCACGCCGCAACAGACTTATTAAAAGTCTATATTGGGGTATCGGATTGTACGCCGCAACAGACTTATTAAAAGTCCACATTGGGAGATCGGGTTGCATGCCGCAATAGACTTATTAATAGTCCATATTGGGGGATCGGGTTGCACGCCGCAACATACTTATTAAAAGTCCATATTGGAGGATCGGGTTGCACGCCGCAACAGACTTATTAAAAATCCATATTGGAGGATCGGGTTGCACGCCGCAACAGACTTATTAAAAGCTCTATATATATATATATATATATATATATATATATATATATATATATATATATATATATATATATATATATATATATATATGACTAAAATAAATATATTGGAGGATTGAAAATGAATATATTGTGGGAGCGGTTTGCATGTTGCAATGGAAATTGGTTGAATTAATAATTGGTTATGACTGCTGAGTTGGCTTCAACTATTATAAATGAGTTACCTGATTTATTTCTATTATTGTTGTTGTTACTAATATTGCGTACAAGTTAATGTAAGTGACCTGCCTTAGCCTCGTCACTACTTCATCGAGGTTAGGCTCAGCACTTACCAGTACATGGGGTCGGTTGTACTGATACTATACTCTGCACTTTTTGTGCAGATTTCGAAGTTGGTCCCAACGGCGTACCATAGATTTGCTCGGATTTCAGCTACCAGAGGAGACTTGAGGTATAACTGCACGGCGTCCGCAGTTCTGAAGTCCCCGTCTACTTTACTTCAGCTGTGTGTTTGTTTCCAGACAGTTTATTTTATTCAGACCTTTATTTGTTTTATTCTAGAAGTTCGTGCACTTGTGACACCAATTTTTTAGATGGTATTTAGACACCGTTATTTTTATGGATTATTCACTACATTTCAGACTTTACTTTCGTATTTTTTCTTTGTTATTAATAAATTTAAAAATTATTTTAAAAATAGATAATATTATTCTAACGTTGACTTGCCTAGCAAGTGAAATGTTAGGCGCCATCACGGTCCGAAGGTGAAAATTTCGGGTCGTGACAGTTCACAACGTTTCATGCCTCCAATATGGTCCTGCAACAGCAGTACAGGGAGAAAGGTTTTAAAAAGTACTCTGAGTTGATTTCTCTTCTCCTTGTGGTTGAACGAAACAATGATTTGCTCATGAGAAATCCCGATAATCGACCTACTGGATCTACACCATTGCCTAAAGTAGATGAGGTGTATTCCCATTATGCTAAGCGTGAAAAAGGTTGTGGCCCTGTTCGTGGTCGTGAACGGCCATGGCCATTTCATCTAATCATGCAAAGATAATTGATATTCATGAAGCAAGTCGAGAATGTGTGTGGTTGAGGTCTATAATACATCTTTTTCGTATAAAATATGGTTTGAAGTGTGACAAACTACCCACGATTTTGTATGAAGATAATGCAGCATGCATAGCCCAATTGAAAGGAAGATTCATAAAAGGAGATAGGACAAAGCACATTTCACCAAAGTTATTTTTCACACATGATCTTCAAAAGAATGGTGATATCAATGTGCAACAGATTCGTTCAAGTGATAATATGGCTGATTTGTTCACCAAATCTCTACCGACGTCAACCTTCAAGAAGCTAGCGTACAAGATTGGGATACGAAGCCTCAAAGATGTGAATTGATGCTCTCATCAGGGGGAGTTAATACGTGTTGTACTCTTTTTCCCTTACAAGATTTTGTCCGGTTGGGTTTTTCTTGCAAGGTTTTAACGAGGCAACCAAAAAGCGTATTATCAAACATGTGTACTCTTTTTCCTTCACTAGAATTTTTTTCCACTGAGTTTTTTCCTAGTAAGGTTTTAACGAATCACATTATCTACTAATAGACATTCAAGGGGGAGTGTTATAAATAATATTAAGAGTGAATATCCATGTATTATTAAATTACTTGGGAGCAAGTTAGTTAGTCATAAACTAGTCTAGTTACTTGGTCACCAAGATTAGTTACTTGCTCACCAAGATTTGTTACTTAGCCACCAAGACTAGTTACTTGGTCACCAAGCAACTCTCTTATAAATAGGAGACTTCTCTACTCATTTGGAGAATAATATCAAGAAAAAATATAGTATTATCTCTCTCTAAATTTCTCTTGTTTTACTTTATTTCATATTATTCTATAACTGAGTTAAAATAGAAAGTGATTTTTGGCACACCGGGACTTAATCAATCAAATCATAAGTCATGTACAGAGGCATAAATTATCACAGCTCAGGAACTAGGGGTGGCAATTTGAGTCCAAACTCATTTGACCCGCACAAGGTTGGATCTATCATTAACCCATCATTTGTTGAACTCAATCCATCTTAACCCAGCCCATCTAAAGTTTGACTGATTTTTAGTCCAAATTAATCCATAAATAATTTTGCTAAAATATCTTTAAAATAATTCTTTTTTTGTTTGTTATGTTATATATGACCATAACAAAAAAAAAATTATTTGATAATTAAATAATTTATAAGAAAACAACATACATTAATTAAAGCTTGATAAGAGTTGGACGGGTTAGACTATGACCCAAATTTTAACCCAACTCATCTCAACCCAAGTAACTTTTGGGGAGAATATTGCCCCCCCCCTCCCCCCCCCCATTTATTGACTCAGTCCATTTTGACCAGACCAGAATCAGCCCAACCCACCTAGTTGACACCCCTATAAGGGACACATCCTCGCCAATACTTGCATAATGGCATTTAAACTCATAACTATATAACTGTCCATAATGACATTGTAACTATCGCATATCTTCGTTAATACATGCCTCAATCAACTAGCCGGCAACTGCTAGATGAGTTATAATATGAAGGGGCTAACCAAACTATGGAAAATGGGCAAAAGAATGAAGGAACATGTATTAACACTGGTAAACTTCCAAGTTCAAACTAACATTTTGTAGTCCACTACGAAAAAATGAACAATAAAGTAGCGACAAAGAATTGCAATTATACAAGTGTTATCATGATATCTTGAAGCTGTCTAGGCAAATTCTATTGATTTTGTCTGATGATTCCAGCAGTTCCTCCTTTCATGGGCATGATTTCATACAGCTACGAATTCCGTCAACTGCTCAGAAGCTAAAATGTTGCTACAAATAATCAAACTTAAAACAGACTTCCTCCGTGGTAGATCAAACAAAAAGACATTCTGCCCTCATCATGCGATGCTTTGCTATCACAATAAGAGAGGCAGAAGAAGCAAGAGCACCTCATTCCAAGAGTGCCATTCTCGTTCGAGACAGATCAAATCCTTTTTTTTTAATCTTTTGATTGGCGCGAGAGATCAATCCTTTCATCAGCACCTCCCAAGGAAGACCCAGAAAAACTGCCAATATTGGAGAAAAGTCACCACACTTTTGCAAATTTTAGAGGCTGAGGAGAAGAAATAGTTAATACTATTATGATATCAAATCCTTGGTTCTGACACACAATGCTTTGCTCAAACATGCAATAAAAATAATTCTCCACACTAGCTGAAGCTCAAACAAGCTTCAATAATTGATGCAATTTGCACTACTTTCTGCAGATTTGCATGTCATCGAAAGTATAGCGATTCAAAATCGCATCATTGCAACCAATTGTGGTTATATAATGTCTCAAAATCGTCAATGAAGTGGGTTGAGAACCTGAGGTCTCAGGTTCGAATTCCAGTTGAGACAAAAAACACTAGGTGATTTCTTCCCATTTGTCACAATGGTTATCAAAAACAATAATGCCTTAAAATCGCAGAAATGGAAAATAGTGCTTGCATGTCATCGAAAGTATAGCCATTCAAAATCGCATCACTGCAACCAACTGTGGTTATATAGCGTCTAAAAATCGTGTCATTGCAACCAACTGTGGTTATACCTTTTCTTCATTCAATATGTGCATGTATGAAGAGTTGACACACAGGACTAGACCAATCTGCTAAATGAATCAATTGATTCTTATAATCCATATGCTACTTCTCCACATTCATATAATAAGTAGTTAATACTTCAATCAGCACATAATGAATCCATATGCATATCCATGGCAATACCTCAATCAGCACAGAATAATAATGACTACTGACTAGCATTAGGTGAATTGGAGGAAAGAGCTAGAAAAAGCCAAGAGCCAAGTTAGCCAATAAATGAAGAAATCTTATCGGAGCTAAGAAAAGCACAAAGCTTGTTGTTGAAAGAGGCTATCTCTTCAATCATTCATATCCATGTAAGCCTCTTTCACACGGATCAGTATCTGATAGTGGCAAAGCTAATGTTTTGGGACTTAACAAACTAGGTCTAGTCGACACAACCAATAAAATTGATGTTTGAAAAAATCTATACATTCAACAAAAAGAAAGTAAATATCTCTTATACCTGCAGATTATTTCCTGCGAAAGACATTGTACTCCCTAGCTATCAGTTCATGTGCTCTTGTGCTTTGCATGTCGAACATCTAACTGATCTACGTACTGCAGCGGGTGATCAGATTCATTCCTAATCCTTTTGATGTTAGGACTCAACAATCCTTTATGCCTAAACCCGTATAAGTTAAGCACTTGATTATCTGCAAAATTGAAAGCCCTCTCCATGCTTTTCAAGCATCTCTCAGCAGGGTAATCTCCATAACTCCCACAAGGCTTGCATCCTACAAAATGAGTAACAAATGGCCATCTCTCATCACCTAAACCGGGATGGTACTTCTCAATCATCTCTTCGTACCTATCAACTAACCCCGCCCAATATCCATGTAGATAATAAGAATTTTCAACAAACACCTTCCGCATCCATTTATCCTTCTGTGATATGAACAAGTATATTAGCGCAGACTGATCATCCGCTTCAAATGCTGGTCTACCCTTTAAATTAGCTGTCAAAATCTTCCCAGCTTCATCACGAATAGGACCTTTAGGTCCCATCGGTGCCCAAGCATCCAACAAATCAAGAGACCACTGGCAATTCCTAAAGAGAAAACTACCCGTGTTCACTGAAATCCATGATTTCTGATCAAACAATAAATCCGGGTACCCGTGAATAACAAGATTATGACGATTATACTTAGATAAAGGGATCTCGAAAACCATATCAGTAAACAATGCATCACTGTCCATCCACCAAATCCATTCTACTTCAGGGTGAGATAACATTAGCCTACGAATCAATGGCAGTTTGGCCCAATAACCAGCCATTTCCTTATCCAAATGAGCTAAATTATACAAAATTTCAATACCATGAATCCGACAATAATCAATCTTGTTCTTTATTGCCTTCAACAAATAATGATCTCCAATTGAATTATCACAAGGATTTGGAGGAGAACCAGTTACAAGTAAAATCCGAGGCTTACCATTAACCAAATTCGGAAATTCCGGATTCTTCTGGAGCCACATTTTCCGGTCTTTATCCCAATTAACAATCTTTGGACCTAAACTGTAAGTCTCATTCAGGCTCATGAAAGTCTCGGGTTGATCAACCGGGTCGTCCGGGTCCTTATCGGATCGGATTTCGGCGAGGATCCGATTAGTTTCTTCTATGAGATTCTGAGTCTCGGCGTCGGCGTCGGAGGATGAGAGGTTGCCAATGCCGATGGTGCCACGGAGGACGAGGATAGTGACGAAGCCGCAGAGGATGGTGATTTTGACGTTGTTGAATGTACGTTGGATCTGACGGCCGCGTGGTAAGGCAGAAGAATTGGTGGCGGAGCGGCTGCGGACGCCGCCGTTGGCGGTGGCTGTTGTTACAGGGAGTGCACCGGCGCGTTTCTGGGCTGTGAATGTGCTTTCTTGGCCCATGTTTCTAACGTGTGTAATGTAATTTCAGCTGAAAACAAGCACTGACGGGGGAGCTTTGTGTGAGCTAAGTAAAACAAATGCTCTCTGTCCGATTTAGAAGCTTACTGTTTGGATAACATTATTCTACTACTGTACTATTTTAACACCCTTCAAGAATTTTATATATCTAACTAATTGTTTGAAGTATAAACTTTTTTATTGTAATATTTTCTCTATCAACTTATTATTTTTAATTTCCATTATGCGGTCAATGGTTAATTGATGAGGTTATTCATTTAAAACCCGATAAAGGTAAGACCAAATTACGAAACGGTGTTCATATGAAAAGAATGTATGATCACACTTTGAATCAAGTAATGTGATGTCGTTACAAGGGTCGTTGGAGTTGCTTGCTTTGGAATCCTCGAGTTTTGGGCATGCTCACGTCCATGTTGTTATGCGGCGCCTTCCTGAAGTTACTTGGAAGGGCGACGTAAGGCTAAGCAACCGATGTCAGTGCGATTACTGTCCGCCAACTGAGGTTTCCTCCGTACGCTAGACTAGATTGTCAGTGCCGTACGGGAAAACCAATGTCGTGATCAATTGAAAGAGAGAGCAGAAAAGAGAATTGAGAATGAAAGAAAGCTTGATTGTATTGAATGAAAGCTATTACAGAAAAACAACACGGTGTCGGGGGTAGCGACACCAGTACAGAGAATTGTTTGCTTGCTTGAAAGTTTGATTGCTTGGTCCCCCTTAATAATGCTTAAAAAAAATAAACCAAAGTTACATGACTAGACCTATGAAAGCTGAAAAATCACACTTAAAGAAAATGCAGCAAAACTACTCTATATTTACAATGAAAAGGACTTAGTCTTCTACAAAGCAGAAACAAGTCCGTTGGCAACAACTTTGTCTTTAGTATCAGGGTCTGCGCGCGCGACATTGTCTACGCGCGCGGCGCTGTTGGCATCTGCCTGTGGCTGGGCGCTGGCGATGGCTATCGGTGGGGCGACAGAGGCACATGCGCGCTTGTCACTTGGAGCTGCCGAGACCACGGGGCCGACCGTGGCGACGGGCGTTGGGAGGCTGGCCAGGACGCCACGGGGCGCGTCCAAGGGGTCATGGGGCATGGTTGGAAAGCCGCCCATGACATTCTCCCCCACCTGAGTTGGCGACGTCCTCGGCGCCTTCCTTGCAAGGTAATCATCAATCAGGCTCTTGTAGGCTTTGAGGTTTGTTCCCCTCTCCCAAGTATTCTCCTCTGCATCACATCCCTGCCATTTCACCAAGAACTCTTGGTGATCTTTTCTTGAGGCGTGAATCACTCGATCATCAAGAATAGCTTCAGCATGCCTTTTCCCAGTTGAATTGGGACCTCGAATACTTGGTATTGTGAGTTGGCTTCGTGAAGGATCCTCCATATCTTCCCGAAAAGGTTTCAGGAGACTGACATGGAAAACAGGATGGATTTTCCACCAAGCTGGGGTATCCACCCGGTATGCAACTTTTCCAATGCGTCTTTCAATGGACAAGGGTCCAATATATTTTTGCAATAGGCGAGGGTCATGGACCCCTGCAAACAAGTACAACTTTGGAATTTTGACCATCACTTTGTCTCCCACTTGGTATTCAACAAAGCGGCGATTCTGATCAGCATGCCTCTTCATCCGCTTTTGGGCTTTGACAAGATAGCTCCGCACTATCTCCAAATTTTGCTTCCATTCTTTTGAGAAGCTAGCAGCCCGAGGAGATTTTGACATGTTTGGTGTATTCACTGTGTGTGGGAATAGCGGTTGCTATCCGGTAACAATTTCAAAAGCGCTTTTGTTGGTACTTGAGCTCTTTTGTGAATTGAAACACAGTTGAGCAGCATCCAGAAGCTTCACCCAGTTCTTCTGCGATCCGGTCACAAAGTGTCAGAGATATTCCTCTAGCATGCCATTGAATCGCTCCGTCTGGCCATCATATTGCGGATGAAAACTTGAGCTATGACTCAATTTTGACCCGAGACACTTAAAGAGTTGGGTCCAAAAATTACTAGTGAAGCGTGAGTCGCGATCACTAACAATGTCTTTAGGTAGGCCCCAATATTTGATGACATGAGAGAAGAATAGTCGAGTTGTATCTTCTGCTGATATATATTGGGGGGCTGCTATAAAGGTAGCATATTTGGAAAACCGATCCACCACAACCAAGAGAGTTGTGAGATCTCCGACCTTGGGCAATCCGGTGATAAAGTCCAGGGAAACGCTTTCCCAAGGCCTTTTTGGGACAGCTAGTGGTTCCAAGAGCCCTGCCTGCGTCAAGCGGTCTGACTTATCCTTCTGGCATACTAGACAAGTCTTCACATACTGAGCGACGTTATCGACCATTTGAGGCCAATAATATGCACGGCGAAGCAATACCATGGTGCGTTCCTCACCGGGATGACCGGCCCACAAAGTATCTTGGCATTCCTCCAGAAGAGCCCTTCGCATATCTCCTCCTTTAGGAACATAAAGTCGGTTCCCTTTCACTTTCAGGAAACCATCTTCGGTGTAGAACTGGCGAGTCTTTCCCTATCCTACCAAATCAACCAAATATTATGCAGTATGATCCTTGATGAGTAGATCTTGTATCTGGTCTTTTATGGTGGTGGTTACTTCGCTTCCCTTTAGGGCGGCGAGTACACACACCGATGCTAGATCAGCTCTCCGACTGAGTCCATCAGCAACATGATTGGTCTTCCCACTTCGGTACTCCAGGTTGAAGTGAAATTCCGCTAGGAGTTCCTGCCACCTAGCCAGTCGACCATTCAGCTTTGGTTGGGTCATGAAATGGCTAACGGCTGTGTTGTCTGTCTTGACCACGAATGGGGCTCCCAGTAGATAATGCCTCCAAAGGCGTAAGCAATGAATGATAGCCAATAATTCTTTCTCATGGGCGATATAGCGCCGCTCTGCATCCTTCAGTTTCCGGCTCTCATACTATACGGGATGCCCTTCTTGTAGCAATACTCCACCAAGTGCATAATCGGAGGCATCCGTTTGCACTTCGAATGGCTTGGCCATGTCAGGGAGGGCCAAGACTGGGCTACTAGACATAGCCATTTTCAATGCGTCGAAGGCCTCTGCCCGCTTGGGGCCCCAATCCCATGGTATGGCCTTCTTGAGAAGTTCTGTCAGCGGCACTGCAATGAGGGAGTAACTTTTCAATAATCGCCGATAGAAGTTGCATAGGCCAAGGAACGACCTCAAGGCATGGATATCCTTAGGAGGCATCCATTCTGTAATGGCCTGAATCTTCTGCTGGTCCATCTTGATCCACCCTTCCTCGATGACATGTTTGAGGAAGTCAATTTGTTTTTGAGCAAAAGAGCATTTGGATAGCTTCGCATATAATTCGTGCTCCCGCAATCGGGCTAGGACCTTCCGCAAATGCTTCAGGTGTTCTTCCAATGTCTGGCTATATACCACAATGTCATCCAAATAAACCACGACGAATTCATCAATGTATTCTCGGAAGACTTGGTTCATCAAGGTGCAAAATGTGGTCGGCGCGCTAGTCAAGCCAAAGGGCATAACCAGGAAGTCGTACGACCCATATCTTGTCACACAGGTCATCTTGTGCTCATCACCCTCTACAATCCGAACTTGCCAATAACTTGTCCTCACGTCTATTTTGGTGAATACCATCACACCACCCAGTCTATCAAACAAGTCTGCCATTAGCGGAATAGGGTACATGTTTTTCACCGTGATTTTGTTTAGAGCCCGGTAATCCATGCAGAGTCATAAACTACCATCATGTTTCTTTTGGAATAGCACAGGGGACCCGTATGGGGACTTGGAGGGCACGATGATCCCTGTGCCTAGCATTTTCGTCAATTGTCTCCGAAGCTCGGTGAGTTCGGGTTGTGACATTCTGTACGGCGCCCGAGCAGGTGGCTTCTCACCCGGCACCAACTCAATCTCATGGTCCATAGTTCTCTTAGGCGGAAGATGCTTTGGCATATCTTGTGGCATGATGTCTTCAAATTAAAGAAGCAACTCCTTCACGGGTGCAGGAATGGGACCCGAGGAGCGTTCTATATCTTCCATGCAGAGGGTAGCCAGGAACGTGGGTTCATGTCTTTTTACCCCCTTCTTCAACTGCAAGGCCGAGATGTTCTCGGCTTCCATCTTTATGGGAATGCATAGAATAATGCAGGGCTTAGCTCCATTTTCTCCTATCATCAGTAGTAAGTCTGCATACGGTGCGAGCATGGTATTGGTCTGTCTCAGGAATTCCAACCCCACTATCAACTCGAAGTCATCTATGATCACCACGCGCAGGTAGAACTTTCCCTCATAAGGGCCAAGTTTCACCGGTACATCTTTGGCTATTCCACCCACTGGCTGAGGTGGTGAGTTGATAACCTTGACACGACCTTTGCCCTTTCCTACAACTAGGCCAAGGCGCTCCACCTGAGTTGAGGCTAAGTAGTTGTGGGTAGCACCCGTATCGATCATCGTCTGAATGGGCTTGCCATTTACCTTCATTTCAACGAACATTAAGGTCCTCTCTTGATGAGGAAGAGTCCTCTCGTTCGCCTTCTTTTTCCCTTTCTTGGTGATTGGATAGGGGTCCTTCTTCTTACGGATACCAGCACTGGTTCCCGCTATGGGCTCAGAAATAAAGCCAAAAATGGCATTGAATGCACCAACTGGTTCGGTCTGGTCCGCATCATTAGCATCGTAATCCGTCCCATCCTCAAAAGCTTGATGGGCGTTCATCTGTGCATGTGGGCATTCAATATTCCAATGTGGTCCGTCGCAATGACGGCATCCTGAGGGGGGTTTCCTCCCCCGATCATTGTTGTTAGATGCAGCGCTAGTACTGCCTGAGGAAGGAGCCTTAGATTTGGTTGCACTCCGGTCTCCTCCACTTCTGCTAGGGCCACCAGTGTTCAGCTGGCCTCCTTTGTATCCTCTCTCGGACAGGCTGTTGAGGCATGTCCTTCCGGGCTTCCACTTGATAATCCCCAAGGCACTCTGCTGCTTGGATTGCCTTAGGTAATGTGTCTACCCTTTGTATTTGCAACTCCATGCGGGCATAAGGTTTCAACCCTTTTAGGAAGGTGAAGAGTTTGTCTTTGTCCCCCATGTCGTGGATGTTCAGCATGAGCGTAGAGAATTCCCACACGTAATCCCCTACTGATTTGGTCTGGTGGAGCTCCCGTAGCTTTCTCCTAGCATTGTACTCAACATTTTTGGGGAAAAACTGTAGGCGTATGGATGCCTTCAGTTCTGCCCATGTCTCGAGGGCATCTTCACCAGCCTTGATGGCTTCGTATTTCACCCGCCACCAGAGTTTGGCATCACCCTGAAGATACATGGCAGCAGTTGCTACCTTCTTAGCTTCTTCTAGGCCCCCCACGGCATCGAAGTACTGTTCGATGTCGAAGATGAAGTTTTCCACTTCTTTGGCATTCCGAGCTCCACTGTATGGCTTTGGCTCAGGAATTTTCAGTTTTTGGGCCACAGGGGCGAGGCTCACAATACCCTCGATTTGGTTTCCACCTCATCGAAGCAGACCTTGTAAAGCAGCATTGACAATGTTGAGCTGGCTTGTCAAGTTGTCTATAGTTTGTTGCATGGTAGTCACCCAGTCTGCCTCTTGTGCCCTATTGGCTAAATCCTCGGTGCGCTCCTGTTGGAGGACCTCAAATTTACCAAACTTTTCGGCTGCCTATGTGGCTGCCATTTGCCGGTATCCTTCAGAGTCGTGACTGATGTTTTCTATGTCAACTTCGGCCTAGATCAGTCTGCAGTCCAGGTCGTCCAACCTTTGCACTAGGTTGGTCTTTAGGTCAGGCACCATTTCCACGATGGGCCATAATGCATCAACCGTTCCCTCAAGGGTAGCGATGTGATCCCCATAATTCACCATGGTCAGAAATGGTGGTAATTGCAATGTAATCCCTTGTCCGATGTCGAGCCTAGGCTCTGATGCCAACTGTTATGCGGTGCCTTCCTGAAGTTCCTTGGAAGGGCGACGTAAGGCTAAGCAACCGATGTTAGTGCGATTGTTGTCCGCCAACTGAGGTCCCCTTCGTACGCTAGACTAGATTGTCAGTGTCGTACGGGAAAACCAATGTCGTGATCAATTGAAAGAGAGAGCAGAAAAGAGAATTGAGAATGAAAGAAAGCTTGATTGCATTGAATGAAAGCTATTACAGAAAAACAACACGGTGTCGGGGGGAGAGACACCAGTACAGAGAATTGTTTGCTTGCTTGAAAGTTTGATTGCTTGGTCCCCCTTAATAATGCTTAAAAAAAAATAAACCAAAGTTATATGACTAGACCTATGAAAGCTGGAAAATCACACTTCAAGAAAATGCTGCAAAACTACTCTATATTTACAATGAAAAGGACTTAGTCTTCTACAAAGCAGAAACAAGTCCGTTGGCAGCAACTTTGTCTTTAGCATCAGGGTCTGCGCGCGCGGCATTGTCTACGGGCGCGGCGCTGTTGGCATCTGCCTATGGCTGGATGCTGGCGATGGCTATCGGTGGGGGGACAGAAGCACATGCACGCTTGTCACTTGGAGCTGCCGAGACCACGGGGCCGACCGTGGCGACGGGCGTTGGGAAGCTGGCCAGGACGCCACGGGGCGCGTCCAAGGGGTCATGGGGCATGGTTGGAAAGCCGCCCATGACAGTCCATGCTCACGACATGGACGTGACACTCACAAGTCATCCCTAAAAGAGGAATTACAAGTATTTTGGGTTTGTTATCTAAGGGAATGGGTAGATAAACGAGTATGTAACACATCGTATCGGAATGGGGTGCATGAAATGAAGGCTAACTTTCGCAGTCTTGTGTGATATGAATATGCCACCCAAACTTAAAAGTAGGTTCTATAGAGTGGTGGTTAGAGTGACTATATTTTATAAGGCATAATGTTGGCCAGGCAAGAACTCCTATACCCAGAAGATGAAAGTAGCAGAGATTAGGATGTTGAGATGAATGTGTGGGCATACCAGGTTGGATAAGGTTATGAATGAAGAAATCCGGCTAAAGGTAGGCGTGCCCCGTGAAGGACAAAATGAGAGAAATGAGACTGAGATGGTTCGAGCATGTGTAGAGGAGAAGCTCGGATACCCCGGTAAGGAGGTGCGAATGGTTGGCTTTAGTGGGTGTCACACCTCCTTTTTCCCGAGGGGGTAGGGGTAGGAGTTTTTTCCAATTTAAGTGACATTATTCGAAATGGGATTATTTATTTAATTCAGAGTCGCCACTTGGAATAAGTTATGGTGTCCCAAGTCACCGATTTATTTTTAAATCCCAAATCAAGGAAATTGACTCTATTTATGGTCCGCGAACACAGAAGACCGGGTAAGGAATTCTGTTAAGCCGGGAGAAGGTGTGAGGCACTCCCAAGTTCCGTGGTTTTAGCACGGTCGCTCAACTATTAATGATTGGCCTAATTATCTGATTTAATACATGCTTAAAACCTATTGTGCATTTTTAACTTTTAACCGCTTTTAATTATTTATGGAACATATTTGAACAAGTCGCGATGTCGCACACTCATTATGTTTTTGTACATAATTGCGAATCGCGTCACATGAAACGCACTCGCGATTTACAACATGCTTATTTTTATTATTATTCGAAGTTGAAGTCAAGTCGCGTGAAACGCGCACTTGAATTGGGATTTACGTATCATGACTATGCCACGGGAACCGTACCCATAGTCAACGATAATTTATTATTAATCGCGCCTAAATCAAGCTATGATGTTAGAATATTATTCAATTACTAATTATTTTTTTTGACATTATTGTAAGGTCATGAGGTATGTATATTGTTATGGAGGAAATGAAGTAAATTAATTACGGAAAAAAGTTGGCTAGCTTGTGAATGTTTATTTGTTTTTGGTCATGTGCAACAATTAGCCCATAAATACGTTAGGGAAGTCCAATTAAAGTCTTACACCAATCATGGCCCAACCTAATCTCTTATAATTTTACTGGTAACCAATATTTGAAACTAGACTAAATTTATGGCTAGAATAGATAGATACAAGCAGGATCAATTTAGTCACTAAGATAGGAGATCAAAATGAAACTAAAGCATACTAAAATAGAAAGCCATTACTTCATTGAATAAACAAGAAAAGTAACGAATTAATACATATTCATCAATAAAATTAACCATATGAACTACTAAAAAGGATAATAAATTAATCTTAACAAATACTCAACATGAGAACAAATTAATCTTAGCACACTCAGATGCGAACTCGATCATATCATACTCAAAGTTAAATTAAAACAGAGTGACCGAAAGCATTAATGAGAAAAAAAACAAAATAGAAAGAGAAATGAACCTTTGTATTGATGATTGTGGATTTAAGTTACAACCACTCAATGATCGGATAACTCTCAACTGGACCCTTCAGACCACGGAAAACTCGAGCGGCAGATCTCAACTTGCAACCTCAATCGACCTTGCAAAACTGACGATTTAGTGGCTATTTTTGGAGCTTTTTTTTTGGGGGGGGGGGGGGAGGGGTTAATGATGGCTCAAAAGTGATCAAGGGTTTTGGGGTGGTGAAGCTGGTGAATTTTCGAAAGAAAGCCGAAGAAAGAATGACACGAGTAGAAATTTCCTTATCCTAGAAGAAGAAAATAATTTTTTCTGAATTCCTTCCTCCCTATTCTTTCCTTTCTCTCTCTCTTTTTCATCACATTTCTCTTCTATTTATAGAAAATATATTTCGAAAATTTCATTTTTTTAATTAAAAATAATTTTCACTTCCCATTTTTCTTATTTTTTTTAAAAAATAATTCCCCACTTTCCTTTACTTTTATTTTTTAATTTCTCACCTTTTTTTACTTTTAATATATTTAAAATCTCACTTTTTTACTTTTTTTTTTTATTTCCCACTTATTTTACTTTTCTTTTTTTATTTCCCATTTACTTTTACTTTTTTTTTAAAAAAAAATCAGATACCCTTACTTTTATTTTTTAATTCCAACTTTATTTTACTTTTTATTTTTTAAATTTCCACATTCTTTTACTTTTATTTTTTTAATTTTCCACTTTCTTTTACTTTTTTTTATTAAACAATTTCTACCTACTTTTACTTTTACTTTTAAATTTTATATTTTTACTTTTACTATTTTTTTAATTCCCATCCGCAATTTAAAAAAAAAAATAATAACAATTAATTTTTATTTATTTTCGATTTTTTTAATTTATTTTATTTAAAAATAAAGATAAAAAAAATACTAATATTAATAATTGACCCTTTTAAATTATTATTAATTTTTACCCTATATAAAAAAAAGTAACAAAGCTAAAAAAATATATATTAAATTTCTGAAAATATTTATATAGTAAAAGGTGATAAAAATTTAAATATATATATATATATAAGTGTAACAAAGCTAAAAAATATATATATATTAAATTCTAAAAATATTTACACAGTAGAAGGTGATAAAAATTCAAATATAGTCAAACATTAGGTGCTCACAGCTGCCCCTCTTTGCTTGGAAACATGAAGAGTTTTCAGGCAAAGACTAGGTGAGCCACGTGACTAATGTTTGACCAAACCATTATTCAAAAGGAAAAGAAATAAAAGATAGGGTGCAACCGAGTCCTGGTTTTGGACAGCCTACATATCCCGGGTTATAGAGGGAATCAGGTCGAGTGTAGTTTAAGGAGAATGGTGGAATGATGAGTTGAGGAGTCGAGTGAGGTTCCGTCGAGGCTCCGGTCCGCGGTCCTGCTATTATATCAAAAATAAAATAAAATAAACAAGCCTATCAATTATGAGTTACAAGATTCCTATCCACGAGTCTTTAGAAACTTGATCTTGAGTCTTGAATGGTTCTTCATGCAGACTCTGATCTAAACCTTGATGCTCATTAGTTGTAGGTTCTAGTTCATTGTTCTATAGCTTCTTCTAATCAAACCGGAATTCCAATGCTCGTGGCTTCAGTCATGTCTTAGCATTCCACATCTTTTCAATTGCTTTTGCATTTTGGATTCACTTTTTTTTTCTTTTATTTTATTCTGAATTGAGACTTCTTCTTTTGGTCATTTCGAACCCTGTGCCTCGAGGTAAAACCTACTCAGACACCAAAACAAACAATCGAACAAAATTTTTCTGCCCCAGTTTGCACTAGGAAAATTTCATGTGTTATTGTAACAAAATTCTAAACTACTTCTTTATTGAAAGCAATAAAAGGTCGGGAGTGGTGTACCCTGAAAATGTCATGTGTTTTTTTTTTTTTTGGGATTGTGTTCTTTTATTGTCAAAAGGATGTCTCAACTAAGGATTGGTGTACCTTATGTTGGGAAAATATGGCTAGGGAATGGGATACCCTATATTGGCAAAGATATCGGGGAATGGTGTACCCTGCATTTAAGATCAAATCAACTAGGGAGTGGAGACCCTATGTTGGAAAAAGCGACTAGGTAGTGGAGACCCTATGTCAAAAATAAAATCAACTAGGGAGTGGAGACCCTATGTTGGAAAAGACGACTAGGGAGTGGAGCCCCTATGTCTACAATAACATCAACTAGGGAGTAGAGACCCTATGTTGCAAAAGCGACTAGGGAGTGGAGACCCTATGTCTAAAAACATCAACTAGGGAGTGGAGACCCTATGTTGGAAAATAAACTAGGGAGTGGAGACCCTATGTTGGAAAATAAACTAGGGAGTGGAGACCCTATATCTAAAAATCATCAACTAGGGAGTGAGGACCCTATGTTGGAAAATCATCAACTAGGCAGTGGAGACCCTATGTTGGAAAAGAGACTAGGGAGTGAAGACCCTATGTCTAAAATATCAATCAACTAAGGAGTGGATACCCTATGTTGGAAAATCATCAACTAGGGAGTTGAGACCCTATGTTGGAAAAGAGACTAGGGAGTGGAGACCCTATATCTAAAATATCAATCAACTAGGGAGTGGATACCCTATGTTAGAAAAACGACTAGGGAGTGGAGACCCTATGTCTAAAATAAAATCAACTAGGGAGTAGAGACCCTATGTTTGAAAAGAGACTAGGGAGTGGAGACCTTATGTCTAAAATATCATCAACTAGGGAGTGGATACCCTATGTTGGAAAATCATCAACTAGGGAGTGAAGACCCTATGTTGGAAAAGAGACTAGGGAGTGGAGACCCTATGTCTAAAATATCAATCAACTAGGGAGTGGATACCCTATGTTGGAAAATCATCAACTAGGAAGTGGAGACCCTATGTTGGAAAAGAGACTAGGGAGTGAAGACCCTATGTCTAAAATATCAATCAACTAAGGAGTGGATACCCTATGTTGGAAAATCATCAACTAGGGAGTTGAGACCCTATGTTGGAAAAGAGACTAGGGAGTGGAGACCCTATGTCTAAAATATCAATCAACTAGGGAGTGGATACCCTATGTTGGAAAAACGACTAGGGAGTGGAGACCCTATGTCTAAAATAAAATCAACTAGGAAGTGGAGACCCTATGTTGGAAAAGGCGACTAGGGAGTGGAGACACTATGTCTAAAAATAAAATCAACTAGAGAGTGGAGACCCTATATTGGAAAAGCGACTAGGGAGTGGAGACCCTATGCCTAAAAATTATTAACTAAGGAGTGGAGACCCTATGTTGGAAAAGAGACTAGGGAGTGGAGACCCTATGTCTAAAAATTATCAACTAGGGAATGGAGACCCTATGTTGGAAAACGCAGCTAGGGATTGGAGACCCTATACTACTATGATTTTTTTTTCTTTCTTTTTAATTTCATATATTTTTTTTAAGATAATGAGTAATATACGGGAAAGAGTTTGGAGAAGACTTCCCTTTTGCAGTAGTTGCTGCAAAACTGTTTCTAACCTTTGCGTAATTTCGTTTTGGTTGCACTTGCTTCTTGCAAGGTTGCTTTTGGATTGCACCTGTTTCCCTATTTTTTTTTCAAACAAAAAACAATTTGTCAGTTTGAAACGGTGGTTGGTTTTGTGTCCTTGATTGTTTAAGTCACTTGGTCTCGGTCCTTTCAGTTGCAACTGGTTGTTTCCTGAATATCGATTGCATTTCTAACCTCGGAGAACCTCTGGCTTTTTTGGATTTTTCCATGATGGTTAGTCACGTGGGACTTAACTTTTTCAACTTTTATTTTGCCCTTATGGGCATTTTACTTTGAATTTCCTCTTTCAATAGTTTTTGATTTCGAAACATCGACCAACATGGCCAGTTGGAGTCAACTTGATGCCCTTGCCGAGATTGGGTGCCTTTTCTTTTGCATATTGGCTTGTATCAAGTGAGAACCTTGTAAATCAGTCCTGCCTCCCCTTCTTTGTCTTAGTTTCATAACACAGTTAAACCGAAAAGGATTCAAAGAAAAGCAAACAATGGAATAGACAAATGAATTTAGACAAGAAGTATCCCTTTCGGGGAAAAGAAAGAAGGACTTATCTGGAGTGTATACAAACTTCAATGAACATGACATGCCTCTTGGACTAGATGCCTAATCTGTGTAAACCGTCCATCTCTCAGAAATTCATCACAACTCTTGCTTTGAGACTGAGAAACTTTGCCCAGGACTGTGTCGATGCCAGTGACTGTGAGGATTCTCTTTTCGATCAGTGGCGCCCTTTGCGGGTTTTCACCAGCTGGCCTCTCTCATTTCTCTTCTCACCATCGCCTTATAGTGCTCTTTGTGAGTTTTCACTAACAAGACTCTCTCATTTTCGATTTTCTCTGCTTACCATCGCCTTATGATGCCGGTGAGGTTTTCACCAATAAGACTCTCTCATTTTATTTCTCTTATTTTGTTGTATCTGATTCGAGTAACTGTATCCTCCCATTTTGAATCTCTTTGCCGATTGATCGGAAGGACTTGAAAAGGATTTGGATTGAATTACAACTTTGGAACCTTTCAGACAAAAACCATCGCCAAACCATTATAACATCTGCCCCGGTTTCACTTTTGAGGGAAATTGGGTTTTTGTTTTGGTATGACTGAACCCCAGAGAGAGGCTGCCTACGTATCCTTTCGGAATCAAATCAAACGTAGTTCAAGGAACTTTATTTTTTTTTTTTAATCTTTTTTTTTCGTAGTAACTTCCAGGTTCCAAAGAGGGTGATCAAAGAAACAAAAAAAAAGGTCAAACATAATACCTCTTGACCGCATCTGCATTGACAACTGTTTCGGGGTCATTTCCTTCAATGTCTCCCAAGTACAACGCTCCTTTCGACAACAGTTTTCTTATAATGTACGGACCTTTCCAATTTGGAGCAAATTTTCCTTTTGCTTCCTCATGATGCGGGAGAATATGTCTCAGAACGAGTTGCCCCACTTCGAATTTCCTGGGTCGCACTTTCTTGTTGTAGGCACGGGCCATTCTTTGTTGGTACAACTGCCCGTGGCAAACTGCAGCCTTTCGCTTTTCATCAATCAAAGTTAATTTTTCCAATCGGGCCTTGATCCATTCATCATCCTCGATCTCGGCTTCAACAATGATTTGAAGAGAGGGAATTTCAACTTCTGCAAGTATTACGGCTTCAGTGCCATAAACCAATAAGTAAGGCGTAGCCCCAACTGATGTGCGCACGGTTGTGCGATATCCCAATAATGCGAAAGGCAGCTTTTCATGCCACTGTCTAGAACTTTGAATCATTTTCTTGAGGATCTTCTTGATATTCTTGTTTGCAGCTTTAACAGCGCCATTAGATTTGGGCCGATAAGGGGTAGAATTACGATGCGTAATCTTAAATTGTTCGCATACCTCCCTCATCAAGTGGTTGTTCAGATTTGTAGCATTGTCCACCACCGCTTTCTTGGTAATAGCTTTGAAAGTGACTGCTTCAACCCACTTTGTGAAATAATCAATGGCAACCAAGATGAATCTGTGCCCATTTGAAGCTTTCAGCTCGATTGGCCCAATGACATCCATACCCTAAGCAACGAACGGCCAAGGTGCTGACATAGGATGTAACTCTAAAGGCGGTGCATGAATCCGGTCACCGTGTATCTGACACTGATGACACTTCCGGACAAAACTGAAGCAATCATTTTCCATGGTCATCCAGTAATAACCTGCCCGAAGGATTTTCTTTGCAAGGACATATCCGTTCATGTGAGGTCCACATACTCCCGAATGCACTTCGTTCATGATCTTTTCAGCTTCTAGGGTATCTACACACCTCAAGAGATTCAGATCTGGAGTTCTTTTGTACAAGATTTCTCCGCTCAAGAAGAAACCGCTGGCAAGCCTTCTAATGGTTCTCTTTTGGTCTCCACTAGCCTGTTCGGGATATTTCTTTATTTTCATAAACCTTTTGATATCATGATACCATGGCTGAACATCTGGTTCTATTTCAATTGTATTACAATAACCAGGCCTCTCTCGAATTTGGATTTCCAGCGGGTCAATATGGACATTGCCCGGATACGGCAGCATTGAGGCCAAAGTAGCTAATGCATCAGCTAACTCGTTGTGGAATCGAGGAATATACTTGAACTCGACGGACTTGAATCATTTTCTAAGATATTCCACATGTTGCCTATATGGGATAAGCTTGATATCTCGAGTTTCCCATTCACCTTGGGCTTGTCGAATGATCAAATCTGAATCTCCCATGATTAACAATTCTTCCACATCCAGATCAACTGCCATATTCATGCCCATAATGCAGGCTTTATACTCAGCGGTGTTGTTGGTTCAGAAGAATCAAAGCCGGGCTGTGGCCGGGTAGTGCTGACCGGTGGGTGAAACCAAAATTGCCCCAATCCCGACACCTTTTGCATTTACAGCTCCATCAAAGAACATTTTCCAAGAATTGGTGTCTTCTGGAATTACTTCAACTGAATTTACTTCCTCGTCCGGAATGTAAGTACTTAGGGGTTGGTATTCATCATCAACCGGGTTCTTAGCTAGATGATCTGCCAAGGCTTGAGCTTTCATCGCTGTACGGGTGACATAGACAATATCGAACTCAGGAGCAGGATTTTCCATTTTGCTAACCTTCCCATGGGCATTGGTTTCTGGAATATGTACTTCAGAGGATCCATTCTAGTTATGAGATATGTGATGTAGGCCAAAATATAATGTCTGAGCTTCTGGGCGACCCAAGTTAGGGCGCAACAAGTTCTTTCCAACAAAGTATACTTGGCTTCATAAATGGTAAACTTCTTGCTCAAGTAGTATATGGCCTTCTCTCTCTTCCTGGTCACATCATGTTGCCCCAGGACACAGCCAAAGAAATTTTCCAAGACTGTCAGATACAAGAACAAAGGTCTTCCTGGCTCGGGTGGAACCAACACTGGCAGATTTGACATATATTCTTTGATCTTATCAAAAGCCTCTTGACATTCATCTGTCCATTTGATCGCTGCATCTTTCTTCAGCAACTTAAATATGGGCTCACACATGGTAGTAAGCTGAGCAATGAACCTACTGATGTAATTCAATCTCCCTAGCAGACTCATGACCTCTTTCTTAGTTCTCGGAGGTGGCAAATCCCGAATAGACTTTATCTTTGTCGGATCTAACTCAATACCCCTCCGGCTGACTATAAACCCCAGAAGTTTCCCAGATGGAACTCCGAATGCACATTTGGCTGGATTCAATTTCAAATCATACTTGCACAGACGCTCAAATAACTTTCTCAGATCTTGCACATGACCTTCTTGTGTTCTGGATTTAATGATCACATCATCCACATATACCTCAATTTCCCGGTGCATCATGTCATGGAAGATGGCAGTCATGGCTCTCATGTAAGTTGCCCCGGCATTTTTCAAACCAAATGGAATAACTCTGTAACAATAAGTGCCCCACGGCATGGTGAAAGCCGTCTTTTCTGCGTCGTCCTCATCCATCAGAACCTGGTGATACCCAGCATAACAATCCATGAAAGACTGTATCTCATGTTTGGCACAGATGTCAACAAGAATATGAATGTTTGGCAGTGGAAAGTTGTCCTTGGGACTTGCTTTGTTCAAATTCTGATAATCAACACACACTCGGGTTTTCCCATCTTTCTTTGGCACTGGGACCACATTAGCCAACCACGTGGTGTATCGGACCACCCGAATCACACCAGTTTTTAATTGTTTAGAGACTTCTTCTTTGATCTTATCACTGATTTCCGTTTTAAACTTTCTTTGCTTTTGTTGTACGGGTGGGTAACCGGGATAAGTTGGCAATTTATGTACTACCAAATCAACGCTCAAACCTGGCATATCATCATAGGACCATGCAAACACATCCTTGAATTCAAACAAAAGTTGGATCAATGCATCCCTAGTTCTTTCATCGGCGTGAATGCTTATCATGGTTTCTCGGACCTCTTCTGGACTGCCCAAATTAACTAGCTCGGTTTCATTTAAGTTTGGCTTAGGCTTATTCTCAAATTGTTCCAATTCTCGATTTATTTCCTTAAAAGCCTCATCTTCATCATATTCTGGATCTTGATTCATTATTTCACAGTTAGACATCATTTTAGGATCTGGGCATGAAGTCCGCAAGCATGTCATGTTATTTAAGTCCGCATTATTAGAACTGAAAAGGAAAAGATAAGAAAAATAGCAAAATTAGAATAAAGAAAAAGGAAACATCCATTGATGATGAAATATTGATTTCATTTCATTGAATTGAAGATAAGAGGGTTTACATCGAAATCAAAAGACAATAAAATAAAAATATTCGAGTTACACCCTGAAATAACTCGTAATGTAGAAAAGATGGCAAGACTGGACTACCGGGATTCCCGCCTGACAGGGAATGGGGTAGCTTTCCAATTCTGAAGCTTGGCATTTGGCCCCATGATAACACCTCAACAGTGCTCGTTCCTTCCCCCGGCTGGACCATGTGGGACTCATACAATATTCGTTTCATGGCTTCACAAATGTCCTCAATCTTTTCAGCCGTGAAGGTCTCTTCTTCTTCTTCTTCTTCTACATATTTGGGATCAATAAATGACTTGGTGAGATGCGGAACGGGCTGAGGCAGGACCCACCCATTTTTCTTGCGCTCGTCAGCCTATTTTCTATCGGCCTCTGTACCTCGGAAACCTACGCCGAAGAACTTCTCATTGGCGGTTGACGTAACGGGCTCTATGATGCCTTGTAGATATACCCCGAGCCCCTTTCCGGGCTTGTACCCATGTTTAATCATTTCAGTGGCGACCATGACCGAGGCATTAGATAAGCAAGGTTGATGGAACGGGGCCCCTTCTTTGCATTGATCAGCGATCACAATTTCGAAGGCTTGGTAGACAATGTGCTCACTTCCTTCTCTAGCTTCGAGACATGGGACTGAAGGGTCCCTGTAAATGGACTATTCATCCTCCCCGTGGACAATAATTTCTTAGTTTTCATGTTCAAATTTGACCATTTGATGAAGAGTGGAGGGCACAGCTCCTGCAGTGTGAATCCATGGTCTTCCTAGGAGAAAATTATATGAAGTATCCATGTCCAGAACCTGGAAAGTTACCTCGAAATCCACAGGGCCAATGGTCAAAATCAAATCAATTTCCCCTATTGTGTCTCGTTTGACACCATCAAAAGCGCGCATACATACAATGTTTGGTCGGATTCTTTCTGTTCCAATTTTCATCCTCTAGAGCGTTGAGAGAGGGAAAATGTCGACCCCAGACCCACCATCTAGCATGACTCTCTTCATATAATAACCTTTGCATTTGACAGTCAAGTGAAGGGCTTTGTTATGGGCGGCTCCCTCTTGGGGCAAATCATCACGGCTGAAGGAAATCCTATTAACTTCAAAGAATTGTTCAGCCATTCTTTCCAGTTGTTCAACTGAAATTTCAACCGGGACATATGCCTCGTTCAATGTTTTCAGGAGTACCTTCTGATGTTCATTTGAGCTAATAAAAAGAGATAAAAGTGAAACCTGGGAAGGAGTCTTCCTGAGCTGGTCAATTATTGCATATTCCGAAGTTTTCATTTTTCGAAAAAACTCTTCTACTTCCTCAGAACTCACAGGCTTCTTAGGCGGAAACCGTTTATCCTTGCTCAGTTTTAACATCTTTTGCTCTTCTGGGTTGGGGTATTTCCTAGGTTGGTTCATTTCGTTCACCTCTCCCATAATCTCTTTCCCCTTGTAAGTAACCATTGTTTTGCTATAATTCCAGGGGACTGCAGTGGGGTCTCTCATAGGGCTCTGTGGTGCGCGGCTAATAACCACGGGCTTATTCAGCCTTGGTGAAATTACCGGCCCCCGCGCCACATAAGTCTCTTTTGGCACATACAACTTTAACACATTTAGCGTGACTTTCCTCTGCTCAAATCTTTTGGGAGTGTTCAACATGAGTTGTTCTTTCCTTAGGGCCCTAGGAACATAGAAAATTGCGTCCTTAGCTGGTGCTGCCCCAGTATTTGTTTCTGCAACTTGAGGAGTTAGAGTGATTTTCTTCTCTTTTCTGGCTTGTTTCAACACCGTTTTAGGTCTTGCCTCTGAATCGACAATGGCGATGATAGCTTTCAAAGCTAGATAAAACTCTTTATCATCACAAATCATTCCAATGACCGGCCCGTTGTTGTGAGTCGGTAATGGATTGTTAGTCACATTGGGGACTTCCTCGTCCCTCAGCACCACTCGTTTTTGTTCTATCAAATTCTCAACGGCTCTCTTGAGAGTCCAACAATCCTCTGTATCATGACCCTCTGCCCCTGAATGATAGGCACACCTAGTACCGGGCCGGTATGATGGAGATTCCGGATTTTGCCGGTTTGGAGGCACAAGTTGCAATAGATCCATCTGGACTAATTTTGGAAACAAGCTAGAGTAGGACTCACCAATAAGGGTGAAGTCGTTTCTCCTAGGATGCTCACGAGGGCGTGTATCATGTTGGTAATTGTTTTGTGGGGTACGGGGGTTATATGGAGCTTGGTAAGGATGGTTATTTTTGGGAGGTGGAGCTCGATTTTAGTTGTAGTGTTGTTGTGGCCGTGCATAAGGTTGGACATTCATCACCGCATAGGGAGGCGGTGCCACGGCATATGCTGCATCTTGATGGGGGTAGTAGTGTTGTGGGGTTCTGGAAGGAAGGTAAGAATGATCGCGGGATCGATGGGGGCCTCTCAAACCTGAAGTCATCAAGGCTCCTTCTTCCCTCTTCTTTCGATTTGCTAAACCTCCCGAGCCATTCTGGATGGCTTGGGAGGTGGCTCTCAAAGCAAATTGACTTATGATTCGGCCAATTTTCAAGCCATTTTCTACCATTTCTCCGATTTTTATGGCCTCTGCAAAAAGTTTGCCCATTGCAAACATCATGTTTTGAAAGTAATCGGCCTCTTGGGCCTGCAAGAAAACATTGACCATTTCTGCCTCATCCATAGGCGGTTTCACTCTGGATGCTTGCTCACGCCACTTGATAGCATATTCACGGAAGCTTTCCGTGGTTTTCTTCTTGAAATTGGTTAGAGAATTCCTATATGGAGCTATATCAATATTGTATTGAAATTGCCTGACAAAATCTCGAGCCAAGTCATCCCATATATGCCAATGGGAGATGTCCTGATTTATGTACCATTCTGACGCAATTCCCATCAAGCTCTCCCCGAAAATAGGCCATCAAAAGTTCTTCTTTTCCACCTGCCCCTCTCAACTGATTGCAATATCTTTTCAAATGAGCGATCGGGTCTACGTGCCCGTCGTATTTTTTGAATTTTGGCATTTTAAAACCAACGGGCAAATAAACATGAGGAAACATACACAGATCGGAGTAGGAGACACTCTTTTGGCCACTCAGGCCTTGCATGTTCTTTAGACCTTTTTCGAGGCTTTTCATCTTCCGAACCATCTCTTCTTGCTCGGGGTTTCTCATAGCTCTTTCCTGTTCTATAGGAGACTCAAACTGCGGGTGTTGAGGGTAAGAGTTTGGGGTAACATGAGCATTGTCTAGATAAAATTGCAGGACTTGAAAAGTGAAAGCTGAATGCTCGAAGCATGGCCTGGGAACTGTTGGTTGTGTCGTAGTAGAGACTGGTGGTGCGGTGAATAATGTAGAAGGTACCCCTGAAAACGGTGCCTGGGGGCGAACCTCAGAAGGCATACCGGTGAAATTGGCCGATATAGTGGGGTACCCAAACGGGATGAATGGGTTTGTTACGAGGATGGGGACATTAGAGATTCCACTCGTCCAGGGAAGCAGTTCAGGAAATCCGGGGATTATACTGGGTGGTTCTTTGCCATTAGACCAAGCGTCCCACATTTCTAACATGCGGACGCGTAGCCTCCTATTTTCCTCAGTGGCTGTAGACTCTGACTGTGGAATATCCGATACAGGACTATCCTCAGGCTCAATAATTGGTAGATGACTTTCAGAGGTCATAGGAACACTGCCTTTAGATCTCGTGAAGTAAGGATGGGAAGCCAGATTACCACAAAACCAACCACCTTAATAGGACCTTTGATATTTGCACACACAACAACCTGGTTGGTTTGAGATATTTAACAGATAAGGAATCGCATATTGGGGATGAAATGCACTTAAACAATTAAATGTTTCTAAATGTCTTTGCAACGGCTGTATGTTTTATCCCGGCTTTACTATCTCTTTTCTCAAATTTCGAATCCTTATTTCTTTTTCCTTCCCTTACTGTTGTTTTTGCTCTTTTATTTTTCACTCTTTTTTCTTTCTTGTTCACTCAATTTTCCTTCTTTTTCTCTCTTTTTCTTTATTTTTCACTCAGATTGTCTATAGCTACGATCAAATACAATGGGGATTGCCTACGTATCATGACGCCGCATGAATCAGATCATTACGTAGTTCAGGAAATAAATGCAGAATAAAAGAAAAGAAAATTTTGGTTTTTGATTTTTTTTTTCCAGAATTTCATTAAATAAAATCTTTTTAGGTTTTTCTATTACAAAGATTTTGGGAATACTGATGATTAAACATAAATACTCAAAAAAAAACTCGAAAAGGTAAAAAATACAGACTCAAAGCCAAAAATAATAAATAAATAAAAAATCAGGAATACATAAGAGCCTCTAATACTACTCTGGGGCCACGTGGTACATCATTCGGTCTCGACGTGGGCCTGCGTGCAATCTCTTCTTGAAGGTACTCTAAATCATCCATCACATGACGGACAAAAGTCATCACAGAAGTAAAGAACATGGACCTGGTCATATCTTCACATTCATGGCATTTCATTGCGACGTAATCAACGATTTCTTTAATCCTCATTCTAATGACGCCCTTTTCTTGGAGCAAGCGTCCAATTTGTTGAGACCGGACCTCCAACACTTGTGTGGCAGTATGGTTTTGGTCTTGCAATTATTGTATGACTTCTTCCAATCGGGAAATCAATGTATAGCAATGCTCTCTTTCAGCTTCAAAATCCTTTGTCTGTTGGAACATTTTATTTTCGAGATTAGTTAGCTTTTCCCTTAAGATCGTGACCCCTCTATCATACTTTTGCTTTAAATGCTGAACACACCTTCCCCGTTCTTCTGCATTATACGCCAATTTTGCCCGAGCTTTTGCCAATTCATCCTCGGCCTTTGTCAAATCAAACCCATAATCATGAACTTTCCGTCTCAGATTGCTTATGAGTCTTTCATTTTTTTTGCTTTTTACCGGGTTTTCAGTAACTATTTTCATTTTCTGAATTTGAGCTCGGAGGGCTTCATTTTCTCGGGCCAACCTTTTCTTTTCTCCTTCATCCTCAGCAGCCTGCAAACTACTGTTAAATTTGAGGTTTTTGATTTGATCCTCTAGCTTGCTTATGGTGGTCCGGTATTCCTTTTCTTTAGCTAACCAAACCCACTGTTCTCGCGCTCCATCGGTGAATTGTTGGACATGGGGTCTTTTGGCAGGCTGTTCTGTCTCTTGATCGACTCGAACTCTCTTACCATACCAGGCTGTGTAGTTAGATTCTACTTTACCCGAGGAACAATCCCGTACTTGAGTTTGTGGCTCCAGAAACCTACATTGGTGCCAAATCTGGCGAACCTTTTCTTCTGGGAATGCAGCTTTTGGGCATAGTTCAATAACCTGTGGACTCAAATCTTCATCATAAGGGATTGTTTGGTATCTTCCTAATTGGCATAGGACTCGATGCGGAGCATATGGATGAATACTCCGAAGTCCCATCAATAAAATAAAGCACACTCCGGCAGACATGTAAATAACCTCGTTGACCGTGAGCCAACTGAAAGTCCACTCAATTCGGTTTGTGGTCAAAAAACCCAAATACGCGAACCAAGCCTCAGTACCCTCCGGTAACTCATGACCGTTTACCCGGTTTTCGTATTCTTCAATGCAATCGAGTCCAGTCAGACCGTAGTTCATGTACCTCGGGCGATGGCAAAGATGTACCACCAGCAATATTTGCAAAAGCAAGTTGCAACCCTCAAAGAACTTTGTCCCAGCTCGACAGGCAGTTAGAGCTCGATAGATTTCTACGAGAATCATCGGTATAAGAGTGCCGTTGGCCTTTTTCACCATAAAGTCGGCCATTCCTGCAAGTCCTAGCTCTATATGTCTGTCACTCCTTGGGCATATCAGAGTGCCTAAAAAGGCAACTAAGAAGGCTTAACCTCTACGTGCTTCCCATTTGTTTTTATTTCCCTGATGACTCAAACCATTGTCCGGAGCCTCAAATCCCCGGGGATCCCCATACCGGCTGTATAAGAAGTGGAATGTGCAAAATCCTTTGGCCAAATTTCTATCTTTAACCTGCCGGCTAATGCTCAGAAGGTCCAAAAACTTATGAGGAGTTACAGGTCTTGGTGCTACTGGATATTGGTGCCTGAGATTCCCGTCAAGACCAACATAACCTGCCATCTCTTCTAGCAAAGGGGTCAACTCAAAATCAGAGAAGTGGAAAACATTGTGCGTCAGGTCCCAAAACGGTATCAAAGCTTCAATAATATCAACCCTTGGTTTAATTTTCAGAATCCCGGTAAGCCCACCTAAAGCCTTTGTCACATAAAGCTTGTTGACCTCCCCCAGGTCATTCCACCACATGTGGAGTCCCAGTGGAATCTCATCTACGACCCGAAAAGGTAAATTCTCAACGGTGCTCATTCTTCACACAAATTGAGGATAAAAATCAAAACCGACACATTTTCCAAAAACACAAAGTGGTTAATTTTAAAAATTCAAATCAGTAAATTTCGTAACATTTTTTTTGTTGCAAATACGACCCTTTTTCAGCACTTGAGGAAAGTTTTTAGGGTTGTTTCTGCCAACTGAGGTTGGTTATAGGAGAAAAGACTGACTTGGATTTACCTTGTGGCTATTCTTGTGAAAACAACTTTTCGGCGCTCCAGGAGAATGTTTTAAGGCTATTTTGACAAGAACGACCCCGGGTGATGATCATGTTTCAAAAGGTTCTTATTTTGGTTAGTTTTGAAAAAACTGTGGTCGGACCTGATAGGGGTTGCCTACGTATCTCACATCTGGTGAGAATCAGACCCGCGTAGTTCAGTAGGTTTTGGAGCAATAGGAAAACACGACTTATTTTGAAAATGACTTTTTTTTTCCAGAGTTTCAGTATTTTTCAAATACCTGAATTTTTAAAACCGGGTAAAATTGTTTTTTTTTTTACCTCACTCTTTGTTTATTCTTGGTTCCATTTCCCTATTCTAGAAGCCGGTCAACATGCAAGCCGAAATAAACATATGCACAAATAGCACGTAAAATGCATCAAGATGGTCCAATATATTAGGTACACCTATCCTAGACGGACCCAACCCCTATGTTGAGTCCCCAAAGTCAAATGCACGTGATGCAAATACACGTTCCTACTAGGGATCCGGCATGAGGCTATGTTATTCTAGGTTTAGATCCTAGGTGTGTTGTTCTAGACCTGGCTTACCCGAGCAGACAACTCGAGCCGGGGGGGGGGGAGGGGGAAGCGTACCGGGAATACAGAAGCTTTACCGGCTTTGCAACTTGTCCGAACCTCGTTCTAAAATTGGGATATGACTCTAACAGAAAAGAAGCCACGCGAAGTGCACGCTTCCCAGAAGATTCAGAAGACTCAGAGAGAAGAGGGTTTCGTACAGTTTATATACAGTTCAAATAATATCAAAGCGGTAAAAAGCAGCATTTAGCACATTAGGCTCAAACACGTAAAAAAAATTAGATAATAAACAAAACGCAAGTATAACAGTTATTCTAAGCTCGAATTTTGAACCCTAAACCAGAGATTCTGGGTTCGTTCCCCAGCAGAGTCGCCAGAGCTGTCACACCTCTTTTTTCCCGAGGGGGTAGGGGTAGGAGTTTTTTCCAATTTAAGTGACATTATTCGAAATGGATTATTTATTTAATTCAGAGTCGCCACTTGGAATAAGTTATGGTGTCCCAAGTCACCGATTTATTTTTAAATCCCAAATCAAGGAAATTAACTCTATTTATGGTCCGCGAACACAGAAGATCGGGTAAGAAATTCTGTTAAGCCGGGAGAAAGTGTGAGGCACTCCCGAGTTTCGTGATTTTAGCACGGTCGCTCAACTATTAATGATTGGCCTAATTATCTGATTTAATACATGCTTAAAACCTATTGTGCATTTTTAACTTTTAATCGCTTTTAATTATTTATGGAACTTATTTGAACAAGTCGCGATGTCGCACACTCATTTTGTTTTTGTACATATTGCGAATCGCGGCACGTGAAACGCACCCGCGATTTACAACATGCTTATTTTTATTATTATTCGAAGTTGAAGTCGAGTCGCGTGTAACGCGCACTTGAATTGGGGTTTACGTATCATGACTATGCCACGGGAACCGTACCCATAGTCAACGATAATTTATTATTAATCGCGCCTAAATCAAGCTATGATGTTAGAATATTATTCAATTACTAATTATTTTTTTTGACATTATTGTAAGGTCATGAGGTATGTATATTGTTATGGAGGAAATGAAGTAAATTAATTACGGAAAAAAGTTGGCTAGCTTGTGAATGTTTATTTATTTTTGGTCATGTGCAATAATTAGCCCATAAATACGTTAGGGAAGTCCAATTAAAGTCTTACACCAATCATGGCCCAACCTAATCTCTTATAATTTTACTGGTAACCAATATTTGAAACTAGACTAAATTTATGGCTAGAATAGATAGATACAAGCAGGATCAATTTAGTCACTAAGATAGGAGATCAAAATGAAACTAAAGCATACTAAAATAGAAAGCCATTACTTCATTGAATAAACAAGAAAAGTAACGAATTAATACATATTCATCAATAAAATTAACCATATGAACTACTAAAAGGAACAATAAATTAATCTTAACAAATACTCAACATGAACAAATTAATCTTAGCACACTCAGATGCGAACTCGATCATATCATACTCAAAGTTAAATTAAAACAGAGTGACCCAAAACATTAATGAGAAAAAATAAATAAAATAGAAAGAGAAATGAACTTTTGTATTGATGATTTTGGATTTAAATTACAACCACTCAATGATCGGATAACTCTCAACTGGACCCTTCAGACCACGGAAAACTCGAGCGGCAGATCTCAACTTGCAACCTCAATCGACCTTGCAAAACTGACGATTTAGTGGCTATTTTTGGAGCTTTTTTTTTGGGGGGGGGGGGGAGGAGGGGGTTAATGATGGCTCAAAAGTGGTCAAGGGTTTTGGGGTGGTGAAGCTGGTGAATTTTCGAAAGAAAGAATGACACGAGTAGAAATTTCCTTATCCTAGAAGAAGAAAATAATTTTTTCTGAATTCCTTCCTCCCTATTCTTTCCTTTCTCTCTCTCTTTTTCATCACATTTCTCTTCTATTTATAGAAAAAATATTTCGAAAATTTCATTTTTTTATTTTTATTTTTTTTAATTAAAAAGAATTTCCACTTCCCATTTTTCTTATTTTTAAAAAGAAATAATTCCCCACTTTCTTTTACTTTTATTTTTTAATTTCTCACTTTTTTTTACTTTTAAAATATTTAAAATCTCACTTTTTTACTTTTATTTTTCACTTATTTTACTTTTCTTTTTTTATTTCCCACTTACTTTTACTTTTTTTTTAAAAACAAAAATCAGATACCCTTACTTTTATTTTTTAATTCCAACTTTATTTTACTTTTTATTTTTAAAATTTCCACATTCTTTTACTTTTATTTTTTTAATTTTCCACTTTCTTTTACTTTTTTTTATTAAACAATTTCTACCTACTTTTACTTTTACTTTTTAATTTTATATTTCTACTTTTCCTATTTTTTAATTCCCATCCGAATTATTTTTTTAAAGAAAAATAATAATAATAATTTTTATTTATTTTAGGTTTTTAATTCATTTTATTTAAAAATAAAGATAAAAATAATAATAAAAATAATACTAATAGTAATAATTTACCTTTTAAATTATTAATAATTTTTTCTATATATATATGTATAAGTGTAACAAAGATAAAAAAAACATATAAAAAAATATATATTAAATTCTGAAAATATTTACATAGTAGAAGGTGATAAAAATTTAAATATAGTCAAAAATTAGGTGCTCACAGTGGGTATGAGAAAAGGTAGAGGGAAGCCTAAGAAATATCGGGGAGAGGTGGTCAAGCAAGACATGGCACTGTTGCAGCTTACCGAGGACATGACCTTTGATAGGAGGGGGAGAAGGACAAGGATTGGGTAGAAGGTTAGTATGTAGTCAAGCGTATTTCTGTTACGAACCGAGGGTATTAGGGTTAGTGATATTCTGCTTAATGTATGCATATTTTAATATATATTGCCTCGCATTATGATCATGTCTCGTAGATTTCGGATGTATAATATAATGATTTGTGCTAATTTGTGGTATTTTTATGTGTAGGAATCATTCGGATGCGATTTGGGATGAAATGCGCGAATTGGAGCGAAATGGGAAGAACATGCAAAAGTGGCCATTTGAACGCCACAAGCAACGTGGGGCGCTACCTGTGGCGCACAAAACAGAATGTTAAGAAGTTGAGCGCCAGGGCCAGCGCCCCACGCTGCCCTGGACGCTCAAGACATGAACGTGTCCTATTTCGACCAGGACTCGATTATTTCGACCCCAAGACGGCCCCAACTCATATAAAAGCCAACCTAAACCTATTTTGGAGGGTGGGACGTTTTTGAGAGAAAAAACACAAGCATAGAGTTGTCGCGAAGGCCGGAATTCACCAAATTCCATCTTTCTTCCGCCAAACTTAGTAATTTTTATGTTCCTTTATATGATTTGTTGTTTGGCTACCATATCTATGTGGAGCTAAACTTCACGTTCCAGAGTTGTGGTTCTTTCATGACTATTATTATTTGAATATTGATTTTGATTTCTTATTTATCATATTAGTTTATTTATTCAATCTTGCGCTTAATTATTTGATTTGTTGATCTCCAATTAAGTACTATCTACGAATCTAGAGTCGAACTCGAAAATGGGAATTCTGGGCTACACATAGGATTGAGTAGAGTAAGTTCTTGAACCCGGGCATTGGAGAACGGATTCACGGTTAGGATAGACATATAGCTAATTGCCTTGCTAGGTTAATGTACAGGAATTATAAATGTGTTCTTGCTAGTTCTAACTCCCTAGGCATATAGGCGTTAGGTTAGCTTGAATAGGCGAGTAAGAACTCGACAGATTCTTATGAGCAATATTAACCCTGTCAACTAATAATCTAGATGAATTAGTTAGTCAATTCAATTGAAGAATACAATAGGAATGTTAGATAACCCATAACCCTGAATCGTTTTCATTATATTGATAACATAAAAATCTTCCTTTGTTCAGATTTTATTATTTATTTTCTTTTGAGTTTAATTACTTTAGCATCACTACTTTTGGGTTCAATTCTTGTTTAGATAATTGGGATAGTTTAATTTAGTTAATAGTTGATAACAAGTCCTCGTGGGTTCGACACTCTATCTTATCACTTTATTACTTGACGATCGTGTATACTTGCGCGTGCGTTTGGCCGCAACAAGTTTTTGGCGCTGTTGTCGGGGACTTAGAAATTAGCTACTTGTCTGAGTTAAGCTTTTATTAGTTATTTGTTCAAGTTTTAATTTTCAGTTTGCCTTGTTTGTGTTAACGCAGGCTCTTCTCTTGAATGCGGAGGAGTAGAAGCGCAAACAACCTCCTTCCTCTTGATCCTGAAATTGAACGAACACTTCACAGAGTGAGCAGGGAAGTCGAAGCTATAACTATAATAGAAAGAGAGTTGGATATCGTAGTTCAACCACAGTCAATAGAGATGGAAGGTAATGAAGAGCGTTCGGTGATAGAAGTTGCAAGGCCCATTCTTGCTAATATGACTCAGGCTATTGTGAAGCCTGATATCACATGTCACTTTGAACTCAAATAGTACATAGTACAGTTGATTCAGTCCACAGGGCAATATGTGGGTCTATCTCCTGAAGACCCGTAGAGGCACATTCAGAACTTCCTAGAAATTATAGACACTTACAATTATCCGAACATTTCCAAGGACTACGTCACGCTGACACTGTTCCTATTTTCACTGATGGGGGAAGCTAAGGAGTGGTTGCAAAAGGAGCCCGTGAACTCAATCTACACTTGGAATGATCTAGCAAGAAAATTCTTAATCAAGTTTTTCCCCACTAAGAAGACAAAGTCGTTGAGGAGCCAGATTCTTGGGTTCCAACAATGGGATGGCGGGACTCTTCATCAAGCTTGGGAAATATACAAGAAGCTACTCAGAGACTGCCCGCATCATTGTCAGGCTGATGAGGTGTTGGGTCATACTTTTGTTGATGGGCTAGACGAGACATCAAAGATGAATCTTGACTCAACTTGTGGGGGTAGTTGCATGGCGATGCCGTATATAAAATCCAGCTCCTGCTAAACAGCTTCACTGCTAATGATCATAATTGGCAAGAAGATGGGAAATCTCGAAGAACAATTAAACATAAAGCAGCCGGTGTAATTGAGCTTGATGACTTCTCGGCCATGAGAGTAGGTATAGAAAAATTGGCAAATCAGATGAATAAAATGACAATGCACCAAACACAACAGATGCAACATGTACAATAAATGTCTACTTGCTGTGAATTATGTGGTGACAGTCACATGAGTTACATATGCCCCACGAATCCTAAATCTATTTACTATGTGGGGCAACGGAGCAGAGGTCCGATAAATCATCATGCACAATATGAGAATACTTACAATCCAAATTGGAAGAATCATCCTAACTTCTCCTGGGGTGAAAATCAGCCGACTTAGAATCATTATAGGCCCCAAGGAAATTTTAATCAACCTCAGAAGCCACCCTAGCAAGTAGAGGAGAGCACGAATGACTTATTGAAGAAGTTGTTGCTTGATAATCAACAACTCAGGACCAATTTCAAAAATCTTGAGAGACAAATGGGATAGTTAGCATCAAATCAAAATACTAGACCTGCAGGTGCTCTTCCCAGTGATATAGAAAAGAACCTTCAAATAAATTTAGCTACACTCAGAAATGGGAGAGAATTAGAAGAAGTGCCAAAGAAGAGAAAGGACAAGCCTATACCTGAGGGGGAGTTGATTCCTAAAGCAACACATGAGTCAAAGAAAGATGACACAAGTTCAGAGCTAGTGACTGCTGTAAGGCCTCCACCACCCTTCCCCCAAAGATTGTAGAAGAAGAATGATGATCGTATGTTCAAAAAATTTCTCTCTATATTGATCCAGGTTTAATTTAATATTCCATTGGTGGATGTATTGTGTAGAATTCCAAAGTATGTAAAGTACATCAAAAATATAGTGGCTCATAAGAGGAGATTGACTGAATTCGAAATAGTCACACTTACTGAGGAGTGCACTTCAAAGGTCCAAAACAAGCTTCCTCAAAAGCTTAAGGATCCTGGCAGCTTCACCATCCCTGTGCGGATTGGTAATATTGATGTGGGTCGTGCTCTTTGTAATTTGGGGGCAAGCATAAATCTAATTCCATTGTCCTTATCCAAGCAATTGGATCTGGGAGCTCCAAGACCAACCACTGTGATGTTGCAACTAGAGGACAGATCCATAGCCTACCCTGAATGAGTGATTGAAGATGTGTTGCTGCAAATTGGGAAATTCATCTTCCTAGCAAACTTCATTATCCTAGATTATGAGGCTGATGAACAAGTTCCAATCATATTTTGGGATGATCTCTCTTGGCTACAGGTGATGCGATTATTAAAGTGAAAGAGGGAAAAATGATTTTGAGGGTGGACAACGAGGAAGCAGTTTTTAATGTCTACAAGGCGATCCAACTTCCCTACCATTATTGAGGAGCTCTTTATGATATCTGTTGTACAGGTGGATGAGCAACTTATCGATACGAGTGTATATCTAGAAGCTTCTCTAGATAAAGCACTCATGTTGTTCGATATCTTAGAGATTGATGACGAGGTTGAGGAGATGATGCATATACTAGATGCATCTTGTGCTTACATGCAGGGATTTAACCCCTTTGAGCCCCTAAATAGGCCAAGTGGGCCTCCTCCAAAGTCATTGATTGAAGAAGCTCCAAAATTGGAACTTAAACCCTTGCCTCCTCACCTTCAATATGCTTATTTGGGTGGTTATGACACTTTACCTGTTATTGTTTCTTCTGACTTGTCTAAATTGCAAGAAGAAAAGCTGTTGAGAGTGCTATGTGATGACAAGCGAGCAATTGGGTGGATGATGTCTGACATTAGAGGCATAAGTCCAGCTTTCTGCATGCATAAAATCCTAATGAAGGAAGGGAACAAGCCAAGTGTATAGCAACAACGTCGCCTAAATCCAATCATGAAATAGGTGGTAAGAAAAGAAGTGATTAAATGGCTTGACGCATGTATTGTATTTCTAATCTCTGATAGCAAATGGATAAGCAACGTCCAATATGTGCCTAAAAAGGGGGGAATGACTGTAGTGGTTAATAAAAATAATGACCTGATTCCTACAAGAACTGTGATTGGGTGGAGAATTTGCATAGATTATAGAAAATTAAACAATGCCACCCGAAAGGATCACTTTCCCCTCCCCTTTATCCCTTTATTGATCAAATGCTTGATAGATCAGCCAGACAAGAATGCTAATGTTTTCTAGATGGATATTCGGGGTATAATCAGATTGCTATAGCCCTAGAGGACCAAGAGAAAAAGTACATTTATGTGTCCCTATGGCACGTATGTGTTTAAGAGAATGCCCTTTGGTCTCTTAATGCATCTGTGACTTTGCAAAAGTGTATGATGGATATTTTTACTAACATGGTTGAAATATTTGTAGAAGTGTTCATGGATAACTTTTTTGTATTTGGGTATTCTTTTGATAATTGTTTAATGAACCTTGATAAAGTGCTTGCTAGGCGTGAAGAGACAAACTTGGTGTTAAACTGGAAAAAAGTATCATTTCATGGTACGAGAATGTATAGTCTTGGGGCACAAGATGTCCAAAAATGGTTTGCAGGTGGACAAAGCAAAGATGGAGGCGATTGAAAAATTGCCCCCACCAACATCCGTCAAGGGCATTCACACTTACTTGGGCCATGCAGGTTTTTATCGTCGTTTCATTAAAGATTTTTTAAAAAATTTCTTCTCCTCTGTGTAGGTTTCTTGAGAAAGATATCCCCTTCAAGTTTGATGATGCCTGTCTGAAAGTATTTGAGGAGCTGAAGGGAGAATTGGTGACTGTGCCAATTATCATTGCCTCGAATTGGGCGTAGCCATTTTAGTTGATATGTGATGCGAGTGACATAACAATCGGGGCTGATCTGGGGCAGAGGATGGAGAAAATCTTTCACTCCATTTATTACGCGAGCAAAACTCTGAATCCAGCCCAGATGAACTGCATTGTTACTAAAAAAGAGTTGCTTGCAGTAGTGTGTGCGTTTGACAAGTTCAGATCCTATCTAGTGGGAACCAAAGTCATCGTCTACACAGATCACTCAGCTATAAGGTACTTGTTTGAAAATAGAGACGCCAAGCCGAGATTAATTCGATGGGTTCTCCTCTTGCAAGAATTCGACTTGGAGATCCGAGATCGAAAAGGAACAGAGAATCAAGTGGCTGATCACTTGTCCAGATTAGAAAATCTAAACTATGTGGCTGAGGAAGGTTCAATTAAGGAGACATTTGCGGATGATCATTTATTGGCAATCACCTCAAGTGAAGCCCCGTGGTATGCAGACTATGTGAATTTTATTGCAAGTGGGGTGGCACCACCAGAATTGACACCCGATAAAAGAAGAAGGTTTATACATGATGTGAGGCTCTACATATGGGATGAGTTATTCCTATATAAGTAGTGCGCATATCAGTTGGTACGAATGTGTGTCCCTGGTGAGGAGGTGAATGCAATATTGCATGACTGTCATGCTTCTCCATATGGAGGTCATCACGGTGGGGATAAAACCGCCCAAAAAGGGCTGCAATCGGGTTTCAATTGGCCAAAATTGTTTAAGGATGCATACGCCTTTGTGAAAAAGTGTGACATATGCCAAAGAATCGGAACAATCACGAAGAATCACGAGATGCCTTTGCAAAATATTCTAGCAGTAGAGCTCTTTGATATTTGGGGGATTGATTTCATGGGACCTTTCCCATACTCTAATGGTCATAGGTACATCTTGGTATAGGTCTACTATGTGTCTAAGAATGTGGAGGCCATTGCTCTTCCTACTAATGACGCAAAGGTAGTGGTAAACTTTGTAAAGAAGCACATCTACACACGTTTTGGGACTCCAAGGGTGATGATAAGTGATAGAGGAACTCACTTCTGTAACAAATTATTGAATAATGTTCTAGCAAAGTATGGAGTTAAGCACAAGGTTGCCACCGCCTATCACCCACAAATGAGGTCAAGTGAAAGTGTCAAACAGAGAGGTGAAGCAGATTCTGGAGAAAACGGTAAGTGGAAATAGGAAGGACTGGGCCGAAAAGCTGGACGACGCATTATGGGCATATCGAACTGCATACAAGACCCCCATAGGTACTTCTCCATATAAGTTGGTTTATGGGAAGGCGTGCCACTTACTCGCCGAGCTTGAACACAAAGCCTATTGGGCGATTAAAAAGATAAATATGGATATGGACTTAGCCGGCAAGAAGAGGTTGTTACAACTCAACGAGCTTGATGAGTTTCAATTGCACGCGTACGAAAATGCCAAATGTACAAAGAAAAGACCAATAGGTGGCATGACAAGCACATCCAACATCGCGAGATTGAGCTAGGTCAAGAAGTTCTCTTGTTTAATTCGAGGTTGAAGCTTTTCCCCGAAAAACATAAGTCTCGATGGGCAAGTCCTTTCGTTGTGGTAAGTGTGAGGCCTTATGGAGCGATGGAATTGCGTGAAACGAGCTCAAGTAGTATCTTCTTGGTAAATGGGCAGAGAGTAAAACATTATTGGGGTGGCGACATTACACATCACAAGACCTCACTGGACTTGTCCAATGCTTGAAAACGTGTTGAGTCGTGCCGCGACGTTAAATCAGGCGCTTGTTGGGAGGCAACCCAATTTTTAATGCTTTCGTAGCTTAGCTTTTTGTTTTCTTTTAGTCAGGGTAGACTAGTTTTTTTTGTTGTTTTCTTTGAAGTTATAGAAATCATAGGTGGGAATGGTGTGGGGTGTGTATAATGTATGTATTGAATGCTCGGGTCAAGGGTTGTTTATATAAATAAAAAAATTGGCGAACGAGCGCCTAGGCCAGTGCCCCATGCTGCATGAGGCGCAGTTTACAGAAACATCAAAAATCCCAGTGCCAAGCCTAGTGTGGGGCGCTGGGCTGGGGGGTCAACAAGTAAGTTTTTTATTTTTTTTATTTTCATTTTTGTTAAAAATACTCCTAATCCATACAACCCGACCCAACTATCCATACACACACATACACACACTTACCCATACCCAAATACCCAAACCCTTCCCCCAATTAAATGAGAATAACTCTAACCCAAAACATCATTCGCTCTCTCTCACCATAACTCCCAGCCCTCCCTGCTGCTTCTTCTCTTCCCCTCTCAAGTTCTCAATTTTTTGTGCTCACTTTCATCTCAAGACTCAAATATATGACCTTCTTGTTAACTTTGTTCTTGTAATTTGTAATTTCGTAATGTATTTCTAGCCCTCCTTCTAAAACGACCCCCAAAATCCCATAGGTCTCTTTGACATATCTTGTTGTTATGGTGGTCCTAATATGCACGAATTTGGTTGCAAATATTGGTTGTGAAGATATATTTTAAGTAGTAAACTATAATTTCCTCTACTTCATTTAAATTCGGGGGCCACTTTGCTCCACCATTGTTAAATAAGAGAAGCAAAATTGATGCCCACAAGGTGTTTGCTAAAATGCCTAAAAGAGTGAATTGAACACCTGTTAATTCTAAGTAGCCGAGTATAGTTGTATATGATGTTGGGCGAAGGTGGGGTGTTTGGGGGGTAGTGTATCTGGTTGTTAACTATTTAAGTTGTAGTTAGTGCACTATATTAGTGTAGTAATGTGAATTTTAGCATTGCTTGCTTGCACTACGGTTAAGTTATGGCCATTTTGACTACTTGAATTGTGGCATGGGGAAGTTTTTAGTACCTATCTCCTCGTGATGAAATATTCATGCACTTTGAACCACTATTGTGAGTAGATTATACATAGCCTTCGGTTTTAAGTGTGGGGTCATCTTGGCTTCTCACAATGACCTTGGGCGAATTTCTTGATCCATTCTCACATTTGTTTTTATCGTGTGTAGGTTGCTATGGCTCGTGACAGTGCCGCAAAAGGCAAAGGGGTAGGAAAGTCCTCCACTACTGCCTCTCTCAAAAAACGCAAGCAAGGTGAGGGATCTTCTAGGCAGGCTAGAGGGAAACAAGTTGCCGAAGGATCACAACAGGCACCTTTGAAACTAAGGCCTCGTTTGAAATTAGTCAGTGATGCTGTTATCACATGGCATAGGGACTTCGTGCCATATGGGCAGTACGTCTCCCAAATGGGGATCAATGTGAAAGCTCTAGAAAGAAATTTCCCGGATGTGCTTGCCCGGTTGGTAGAAATAAAGATAGAGAAAATCATAGAATGCCTGGGCCCTGCGAATTTGAGCATGGTGCGCGAGCTATACGCCGATTGGAATGCAGACTTATTCCAATCATGTGTCCGAGGGAAGGATATACTACTGGACAGGAGATTTTTGTGTGCATTTTTGGGAGTTGATAACCCGAATCCACGGAGGCTCCAAAAGTTCGTCAAAAACCCACGCTACCGGACAATACGTCACACTCTTTGTGGCGTTGATTCTAATGCCAAGTGGAAATGGACTAAGGGAGATTCCCACCTTGAGATGCTCTGTTTTAACTTCAACAAGACGGCTAAGGTATGGCAAAACTTCGTGCAGGCTAGATTGATGCCCATCGAGCATAACAGTGAATGCACTCGAGCTCGTGTGTGTGTGATTTTCTTTCTAATGACTGGGCGAACAATAAATGTGGGTGAGATCATGCTAAGGGAGATAGCTCGCACCCGCTTTGGGAAAAGGATCAAAAGGTTCTTCTTTGGTAACCTCTTGACGCAGTACATGCTATCCTGTGGGGACCGGAGTACCCTGGTAATGATGAGGTAGTAAAGGCACCAAAGGAATTGCTAGACATTACATCCTTGCTGGAGTCCACATCAAAGCTAAGCCAGCTTGCGAGGAATGAGAGGGATGAAAACTTCAACAAGTATCTTTATAGTTCCCTAAATGTGATAATGTGCAGGCTAGGGGTCTCGGATGAGGAGCGCATGCAGTTCCGCAATGATCTCTCCAGTTCTTCTAAGGAGATGTTGGGCATTGCACTGGGCAGTCCTATTCACCCATCTGAGGACGAGAACACATACAAAGGATATGATGATGAGGATGAGATGGGTGATGAAGTCACGGGGCCCATGGCTTTGGTGCCCCTAGAAGCGGATGATGATGATGAGCCCATAGCCGAAGCTGGTGGGCATTCTAAGAAGGCGGACTCCGATTAGCAGGGAGTTCTTTCTTTCCACCTTACTTTGTTTTGAATTTGTTATGCATCGGGGACTATGCACTGTTTAAGTGTAGGGTGGGGGAATACTTCCTGACTTATAATTGTATAAGATTTTTATTGTTATTGTTTTTTTTATTTGTTAGCTTAGTTTAGAACTCACGTAGTCTAATTAGCTAGTAATGTAAAATAAATAAAATAAAAATCAGAAAAAGCTCGGACTTTCTTGATGATGGATTGGTTGGACAATTTTCTTGAGGGATTAAAGTCCGATTAAAAATATCAAAAATATTTTCTTTCGTTCTTTTTAGGATAGTTAGGTAGTATCCCTTGATTTTTATTTGGACGCCGGTTCTTTTTCAAGGGTGTAGCTCGAACCGGGTTTTGTTTTATTATTTTATTTTTTTGGGAGTAGGATAGGGAGAAAACTGAAGTGCTCTGAGATACCTGTTGACATGTTTGGTCTTGGCACATTAAGCTATGACATGCTCTCTGTCTTCCTGAATATTTGATCTAAATTTTAATGCCCGAGTAAAGTAAGTAGCCTACTCTTTGATACTTATTCTCAGTTGTTTGACTTGTATTCCACCTAGTGCATTATTGCTTAAAAATTCTCAACTCGATGTGCTTGCTTGACTTGGGAGTCGAACAGAACCGTCTTGATTGAGTCAAGTGCAATGTGTGTGTAAGGATTAGTGATATTTTGTGCTATCTTGTGTAGTATACAACTTGCCCCGTGTGTTAATCGAAGCAAAATCATTTAGCTGTGCTAGTCTAGAAGATGACGTAGGTGTTTCTTGCTTGACCATAGAGGTGCTTGTCACTCACAAATAAAAAATTTCTGTTGCTAGCCCCTTTGAGCCTATAGACCTTTTCTTTGGCACCCACACTACAAGTCGTATCCCTATTTTATTTTTAATTTGAGCTTGTTGAACATTTACCTCTTAAGACACTTAGTCGCTAAAAGAAGTAATGTGAGAGATTAGGGAGTGGCTTTCGAGTGGAACCATGGAAGGGCCCTTAAGGTGCACTAAGATTGTAAAAAAATGTCACTAGCCAATGAGCCTTAATGTATGGAGTGTGTGGAGAAAAGAAAAAAAATGGAAGAAAGAAAAAAATAGCAAAGAAAAAATAGTATTTCAAATAATGTAGAAAAATATACACTTCCTAATCCTTCGAATTCGTGCTAGTGGGAATATATAGGTGCTTAATTGAAAATAGGGTTATGTTATATATGGTATATGACAAGTGAATTGGTTGAAAAGAAGATGTGCTCGATGTTTGAGTGTAGTGTATTAAAGTGTTTAGGAGGGTTAGTCACTATTCCTAAATGTATCCTACCCGTCCCTTAGCCTACATTACAACTTTAAAGTCCTAATTGATCCTAGAATTGGCTAGCTTAGATTAGTAAAGATGTACACTATGGGCAAGCTTATGGTATGACCACGAGATGCACATGAAATCTTTGTGAGAGTGAGTAAATTCTGTTCAATTGTATGATGTCCTCAATTTATGTTCAATCGCATATTTGAACATACGGGCTACTTTTATATTCACTCTTTTGCTTGTGGTGAGGGCACTTGGTCTCATGACGGATTGGTGATATTGTACACTTCTTTTGCTGGGTGAGTGCGTGAATTGAGGATGCTTAGTGGTAACGAGTCGTCTCTTGAGGTAGGGTGGTTGTGTAGAGGTTGCTTGAGTTGATTGAATAGCATTGTGTATACTTGGCCTAGTTTTAAAAAAAATGAGAAGAATGCGAAATTCGTGTATTCATGCTTAATTGCCGGTATCAACCATAGTCAAAAGGTAGAGTGTGTGATTGAGTTCAATGTGAATTGCTCTTTCATGGTGAGTGGTACATTTTGGGGTGTTAATATAGTTCCATTGCTCGAGGACGAGCAAGAGTCTAAGTGTGGGGTGTTGATATTCGGCTTAGTGTATGCATATTTTGATGTATATTGCCTCGCATTATGCTCATGTCTCGTAGATTTCGGATGTATAATATAATGATTTATTCTAATTTGTGATATTTCTATGTGTAGGAATCATTCGGATGCGTTTTAGGACAAAAGTGCGCGAATTGGAGCGAAAATGGGAAGGAAATGCAAAAGTGGCCATTTGAGCGCCACAGGCAGCGGGGGCGCTACTTGTGGCGCACAAAATAGAATGTTAAGAAGTTGAGCGCCAGGGCCAGCGCCCCAAGCTGCCCTAGACTCTCAAGACGTGAGCGTGTCCTATTTCGACTGGGACTAGGTTATTTCGACCCCAAGACGCCCACAACTCATATAAAAGACAACCTAAACCTATTTTGAGCATGATGACGTGACTTTGAGAGAGAAACAAAAGTATGAAATACTCGGGAGCACGCATTTGATCAATTCTTCCATTCTTCTTCTAGTATTCATTGATTTTATGTTTGAAAATATTATTTTTGATGACTGTATGAATATGAGTGGCTAAGAACCCTATTGTTCTGGGGTCATGGGTGCTACATGAATATTGATGTTTGGAGTTTAAATTGACGAATTTGATTTTATCATATTGGGTTATTTATTTAATTCTGTTTTTAATTATTTTGTTGAGTAGTTAACAGTGAAATACTATCTAAGAATCTAGAGTTGAACTCGAAAGTGAAAATTCTAGATTGCATATAGAATTAAATAGAGTAAATTCTTGAACCTGGGTATTGGGGAACAGATTCGCAATTAGGATAGAAATATACATAATTGCCTTGGTTGGTTGAAATACAAGAAGTATAAATGCATTCTTGTTAGTCTTAATTCCATAGACATATAGGCATTAAGTTAGCTTGAATAGGCGAGTAAGAACTCGACAGATTCTTATGAGTAATATCAACCATGTCAATCAACAATCCAGATAAATCAATTAGTCATTTTAACCCAAGAACGCAACAAGATTGTTAGCTAGCCTATGACCCTGAAATACTCAACCCTATAAGTTGGCTTTGGTAGGTATGAGAAAAAGTAGAGGGAGGCCTAAGAAATATCGGGGAGAGGTGGTCAAGCAAGACATGGCACTGTTGCAGCTTACCGAGGACATGACCTTTGATAGGAGGGAGAGAAGGACAAGGACTGGGTAGAAGGTTAGAAGGTAGTCGAGCGTATTTCTGTTACGGACCGAGGGTATTAGGGTTAGTATGATAATTTTTATCTTAGATTGCTAGTATTTCATGTTATTTTCCTATTTTCTCCGCTTCGGCCTCTTAGTACCTATTGTTATTACTGCATGTGGTTGCTACCACTTCTTTTCATCTATTTCTGACTTCGAGATTGTTGTTACTATCTTTCCGGCCTATTTATTGATATTACTTGTTTTCACTATTTCTTTTCTCTATCTTGAGCCGAGGATCTATTGAAAATAATCTCTTTACCCTTCCAGGGTAAGGGTAAAGTCTACGTACACACTACCCTCCCCATATCTCACTTCTGAGATTCAACTGTGTTATTGCGGTTGTAGTCTTTTAGTTTGAGTCATTATGTCCCTCATCTTGAATGATATAACATCTTATTTGTTAGGTCATTCATGTGTACTAATCAGGTTTTTGGGAAATTATGATATGCGTGATTTTTAATCACCGCATTGCATTTTACCCTATTCTTTGATGCAGATACACGATAGAGAGGTCGCGCGTAAACCCTTACCGTTAGTTTTGCAAGGCATTTTTCTCTAATATGATAAAGTCTCCTCATTTGTTTGCATTTAATAGAGGTCTAAATCTTAATCATCAGATTTCAGATATTAAGTGCGTTTAATTTTTAAGTCTCAATCTTAATTATTCAAATCTTAATCATTAAGTATGTTTATTTTTTCTTATTTTACAACTACTTAACGAGTTTTGAAGGGAAACCTTGGAGCAACGGTAAAGTTATTTTCGAATGACCTATAGGTCATGTGTTCGAGCCATGGAAGCAGTCATTAATGCTTGCATTAGGGTAAGCTCTCTTTATCACACCCCTTGGGGTGCGAACCTTCTTCGGAATACGTTTGAATGATTAAAATTTTATAACAAAGACTTAATTTTATTTATCATCCACATTCACTACTATCTGCCGCCACTGCTCTTTATTATTACCTACTACATGTACCACCCACCTCATCATAGTCAACCACCATAATCGACCGCCACCATACTTAACTATTGTCACCGACCGCCACCATCCTCAAACATAGACGCCGCCGCCGCCATTATCAACTATTGCCGTCCATCACCCCACCATTATCAGTTAACACCACTACAATTATCCTCAACCACAATCAACCATCCACCCACTTCAAGTACCACCTCTACCACCATCATCAACCATAGCTGCCACTGCCCATCATTATAAACTACTATCAACCACCATTATCCTCCTCAACTACAACTAACATATCAATCACCACTAGCTACCCAAAACCACCATGAATCACCGTCTCCAGTTGGCATCTACAAGCATTACCATTAGCCATCACCACCACCAACTACCATATTATTATTTTTAAAATATTTTGTCAATAAAAAATTAAATAAATTTGTATCTAATTTAATTTTTTATTCATTAATTTTTAAATAAAGATAAATTTTATACATTCAGATGTTAAAAAAATAAATAGTCTTAATCATTTAATATTAAGATATTAATACACATCTTAATATTCAGATGTGTATTTAAATTCAAATATTTTAATCTTAATGCATATTGTAACATTCAAATGTGCATTCAGATTCAGATGTCTTAATCTTTAAGAAAATAAATGATGCTTTAAACCTTAAGCAATCTTAAGCCGCAATCCCAAATATTTTTAATCCTTTTTTACATACTTCTTATCTCAATTTATGTGATGCACCCTTTTTAAATTTGTCCCGAAAAATAATAAATTTTTATATTTTAAAATAATTTAATATTTATGATTTGTCTTAGATTACAAATTTGAAAATTATCTTTTTCTTTCTTAACCTACATCAACAATGTCACATAAAATAAAACGATGCACCGTTATGAAATTGCCAAGTTCAGAGGAGTTATATGACCAAATATAATTTAGGTGTACACTAAATAAAACATGTCAAGTTTAAGGGAATCTCAAGGTCCTGCCTAAATGAAAAAGGGTATTCTGCCTAAAATAGAATATATCTCCGTTTAGGAACAAAGCTATTACTAGTATATATTTTTTTAATAAAGTGTTTTCCTTTTATAATCTTAGTATACATATAATTGTTTTTTATAAATGTTTAAATTTTAGTATAAAGCATCTTCTAAGACTTCATTTAGTTGCATTTAATGGAGGTATGAATCTTAATTTAATTTGAGTCTTGTTTTATCGATCTGAATTTTAATCATTCAGATCTTAACCATTAAGTCTATTTTTTCTCTTCAATTTTACAACCACTTAATGGGTATGAATAGATCTTAATGATTAAAATCTATAACAGAGTTTTAATATCATTAAGATATTATACATTCAAGAATTTATGTAAAAGTAATATTTCACTATTACTCCTATACTTTCACCACTAATTACCATCACCACTTCATTGTCCCCAACATAATAGACTAACACCACACATTACCCACTACCCATCATTCATTACCATCATCCTCCCCATAACCACCAACTACCACCACGGCCAAGCACAAATATCAGTTGTCATTACCACTAGCCATCATTTGCAATAATCACCAACCACCACTATATATTGCACATCACTGTTATCAGTTCCACCACCATCAACCACCACAGATAACTACTATTGTCGTCCACCATCTACTACCCATAATCACTACTATCAACCACCACCACCAGCCACTATCCAGTCGGCACCCACAACCATCACTGTTAACCATCATTACCACCAACCACCATATAAGTTTTTTTAAAATAATTTATTAATATAATATTAGATTAATTAGTACTATTTAATTTGAGTTTACACTTTTTAATTTTTAAATAAAAACAAGTTTTACTCAAACGGTCTTAGATCTCAATACAACATCCTAATATTCATATGTGTATTCAGATTGAAACGTTTTAATCTTAACACGTATATTAATATTCAGATGTGTATTTAGATTCAAACGTCTTAATCTTAATAAAAATAAATAAGGGGTGCCTATTTAGTGTTAGTGCAATGAATAATTGAATGAATATTCAACTTAATGTTTAAAGGAAAAAGAATGCAGTACACGTAGGCGCACAGAGCTACAAGGGGCAATAGAGTCTTTAGACCGTGAAAAGAGGTCCACCTGGTCTCTCTGTGGGTGTAGCAACAAAAATTCGGTTCTGCAAATCGCCAAAGACCAAAAGACCATTTCTCATTCTAGATCCTTCAAGCCGACCAAGCAAAGTCATTTCTCTATCTCCGAACGATATCCGATCGGCCGGCGATCAAGGTACACAATTTTGTTGCTTAGAAAATTATCTCGGTTTCCTATAATATCACTCATGTATATTTTCAGATTTAATATCCAAAAATCTTGTTAGGATGAAGTGATAATTTGGTAATTGCTGGTCGATTAGGTCTATATCTAACCTAATTTGGAGAAAATATACTCAGTATGTTGAAATTACTTATTTGTTGTGATATGAAGGTAAATTTGTGAACAAAATGTGTAAAAAGCAAACAACTCTTACCCGATTAGGTTTATTTCGAATCGAATATGGAGAAATTATCCTTTCTGTGAATCTAAGGTAATTCGTGAACAGATATAGTAAAAATTTGTGAATTTATATTCGATTAGGATTATACTATTTGGAGAAAAGGTGCTTAATTTGTTGAATTTACGGTTTTTTTGGGCTATATTAAGGTGATTTGTGGACAGAATGAGTAAAAAGTTAACAATCTTATGAGTAGGTGAATCGAGTAGGTGCATAATTCATTGAATTTAATGTGTCCTTTTTGTGAATCTTAGGTTATTTGTGAACAGATTGAGTAACAATTAAACAAATTGTATTCGGTTAGGTTTATTTCGAATCTATTGTGGAGAAAAGTTGCTTAATTTGTTGAATTTACCGCTATTTTTATTATGTGAAGGTAATTTGTGAACAAGATGAGTCAGGTGTTTGAAGGATATGAGCGACAATACTGTGAGCTTTCAGCTAATTTAACGAAGAAGTGCACCTCGGCTAGTATCCTCGATGGAGGTGAGTAACAATAATAGCCCCTTTCTCCTTTCTTCTCAAATATCTGTGATTGATTGTCTTCAATCCTTGGCATAAAAAGGTATATGGAAAGATCTTGAGCAGAGTGGATGCAGTAGATCCCTGTTACTCAAACCTACTGATTTGGGATTGAGACATAAAAAGAATATCGAAAAATATTGAGTTGAATGGACGCATAGGACCCATATAGCCGAACCCACATAGTTTGAGATTGATACATAAAGAATACAACAACAATCACTAAGCCAGCCCGAGCTTGTTGGGGTCAACTGTATTTATCCTCAATATCGGAAAAAAAAAACAATTGAGTGGCTTTTCCCTCTCTTTGCTGGAATACATGATGTGTTTGTACAACCAACTTTTAATTAATAATGAAACGTTCAATTGGTGGCTAAAACTTGAGCTAAAATGTGGGTGGTGCGTTGTATAGTGAATTTGCTACTTGATTAACCTTCTCATGGAATTTCTTAGCAAATTCTGATATATTTTAATTTTACAAAATGCATGCATTTTAAATTATTAGTTGTGTGCACTTCAATTGTTATACAAGGAAAAAATGTAACCTTTATTTCGGATTCTGTCCAAAATGCTTTGACTCTATCACATAGAATAGGAAACAAGATAGTCTGAAAGGAGATAGCCAGCACAATAAGGAGATATTATATGTATGACCTTAAGCTTTTATACACATAATTCTTTTTTTTTATTCTAAGTTTTTTTTTTTTTACTTATTTCTTGAAAAGCTATTTTATATAACTTTGTTAGAATTAGGTCAGAGATCTTCAAGTTACGGCATTAATCAGATTAACTATTAGCCAGATAACTTTGGAGTATATACTGGCACTTTCTTTGTGATGATCACCACGTTGTTATACTTCTGATTTATTTTACTTGTTCTTCTATGCATCATTGGTTAAGGTTTTTGTATGGAAGTAACTCATAGGTTATAACAGTTCAAAAGAAAGTTTGAGAAGGAAGTCAAAATCCAAGAACTCGAATGGATAAGGCTGGGGAGAACATTCTTGTAGATGCCATGGTTCTGAATTTATGAGTCAAATGAACTAAACAAATACATGCTTTCTAGATTTATTTTCCTTGATATTTTTTCAATGCATTAGCTGTCTGCTAAGTTACCAGGCTGCTTAATCCAAGATTACCCCTTCTCTTAATAAGAAAATGGATTTTGGTCTAACTCAAGCTCAAAAGCTAACTCATGGGGGAAGGATTGTCTCCTCAACCAATGTGAGACAATCTAACACCCCCTGCCCATTGGCCTGGGTGATTGTAGCATGGATAAGATAACACGGGGCTCAACATAGGGTAAACCAAAAATAAGAATAGGTCTGTCTTTGATACCATATTAGGAAAATGGATCTTGCCACAAAAAGTTAGCTCATGGGGTGAGGATTTCCCAAGACCATATGAAAGACAACATCCCATTTTTTCAATCAATGTGGGACCATCTAACATATTTTAGAAGTTACTTTTTTCAGATATCTTTTGCTGCTTGAATCTTGATTCATGTGTAATGCATTTTAACAACTACATAATGTTGTTTCCTCTTAACTGCTTATCTGTCGTCTGTTCTTCATGATCGCAGAACAGAAGAAACAAAAAGTGTCTGAAATAAAAGCTGGTCTGGATGATGCTGAGGCATTGGTAATTTAGAGAAAAGTTCCGTCAGCTAAATGTTTTGCTTGTCTGTTTGTTGACTCTGTTTATCCACGTTTCAGATTCGGAAAATGGACCTAGAGGCTCGGAGCTTACCACCTAATGTGAAGGCCACACTTCTTGCCAAGTTAAGAGAATACAAAAGTGATCTGAACAATTTGAAAACTGAAGTTAAAAGAATCACATCAGCTAATGCTAACCCAGCTGCAAGGGATGAGTTGCTGGAATCTGGAATGTCAGATGCCATGATGGTAATCAGCTCTCTTCTAGCATTCTCTGAACACTTTTCATTTTTTTACCAAGGAACGATAAGTTGATTTTAACCCTTGAGAGGATTGCGTAAGCAGATTCACTCTTACTTTGATTCCTCCTTAAAAATGCTGCTACTTTTTTCCTCTTGTTTACTGATTGAAAAAACAAAAGCTGCTACTTTTCAGTCTCCAGTCGTACAACTATGATACCTTGGGGTTCTCCATCCTATATCATTTTTAGGTTGTCTTTTCTGTCATTTGAGTAGAGAAAAAAAAAGTAGGTTTAATAGTTTCCTATAATTAGCCCATCTCTTAGGCCTTTTTTTTTCTTCCAAGAAGTTGTTTCTTGTATTTCAGAATATCTTTGTTTTGGGTCAGTTCATATTTGACTGTAAAAGATTATTTCTCTTCTTTATTATGATCCACAAGCCTTGTTGAGCTATCTATGACTTTCTTTTCCTTCGAATTGCTCTTTGGGCCATGGTGTTATCTCCCTTTGCTACTTACTCCGTTTTAATTTATATGACTGTGTTTCTTAATAAAAAAAAAAATTCTTATAAAAAATTTATATGATGGTGTTTGACTGTGTATGGAGTTCAGAAAAAAATAAAAAAATAAAGATTTTTCAAACTTGTGGTTTAAATAAGCCATAGACATTTCTGTGACTAAAAATCATTTCATTAAGGGTAAAATGAGAAGTTTAAAATTAAATTATTTCTAAGCGAGGAAGTCTGACATTCTTTTTGGGAGAAACTAAAAAGGAAAGTATGACATAAATTGGGACACAGAGAGAGTAATATTCTACTTCTAGTGATAAAATTGCTTTCATCAGAGATTAAGCAATTGCTCAATCAAATGTTGATGCATTGCGATATAGGTCTCTGCTGATCAAAGACAAAGGTTGATGATGTCAACAGAGAGACTAAACCAGTCAAGTGACAGGATCAGGCAAGGTCGAAAAATGATGCTCGAAACGGAGGAGCTTGGGGTCTCAATTCTTCAAGATTTGCATGGGCAACGTCAGTCTCTCCTGCATGCACATGACACAGTATGTCTTTTATCTTTTAGTCGCCTCTGCTAGAATGAAGAACTAAGAAGAAAAAGACATACACAGAAAAAGAGATCCTCCAATTTTAATATGCTGTTTTTCTAAAGATTCTATATGATGTGAACTAAAATTTAGTTACTGTTTTCATGTGAAGAAGGTAAATGTTAAAGTAAGGTCGAGCTTAGAGTATCTAAATATGCAAATGTGATGATCAAACAAGTTTCTTTGTTTCACAGCTTCATGGGGTAGATGATAACATTAGTAGGAGCAAGAAGATACTGACAACCATGTCAAGGAGGATGAGCAGGAATAAATGGATCATTGGTTCGATCGTTGCTGTGTTGGTCCTTGCAATCCTCTTAATTCTTTATTTTAAGCTGTCCCATTAGCTCAATGGACGGCTTTCAGTACAGTAAAACATGTATTTTTTTGATGCGTTGATTTGAATTCATCGTATTGGTCGTGAGGTCAGTTTGAGTTTTTTGCTGCTTGTGTTTCGCTAAACCTTAAACATGCTTCTCCTAAGTAATTCTCCGTGCTGTCAATTAACATGTCTGGATCTAGTGATCCCTGACTGATTACGAGTAGCGTGTATTTAAGTCTATGCAACTAAGTAATTTCTTTGTGTTACCTTACCCCAAGACGCCCCCCTTGCATTGGTACCGATATTGCTCCTATTTCTCCTTTCGATTGATGTAAGAATTCGTAGACTTGCATTGGATCTCTTTCCAGATGATGGATTAGATAAACTCCAAGATGATTTAGAAATTTTCATCTGTTAGGAGTTCGTCTAGCTCGAGTAATTGTCTAAGTTATATGGTAGATGGTTGTCCTTGAACATTGTATTTGTGCCTGCTTCAAAGTAATTACAAAATGTTGGATTTCTCATTTAATCTTCTTCTCGTTGCAAAGATAACAGATAATCCCCTCAATAATTGATCTTTTCCAGGGTATGCCATGTCAAAAATGTACCCTGCAATTGTCCTTCACATTTAAACCTTTTTTTTTAATCTGTGAAGACAGATAAGCTGGTTTTTCAATCTACAAGGCTATGTATTATAGGGATGAACTTGTATACTTTTATCAAATATTTGCGTGATGGAACAATTAGGTTAAGCTGCCGAATTTGAAGTGGCTTGAGTTCATGAATGCCTTATCCTAATTCTTTTTGTAACAAAATTATTTTCCCCTTTTGGGTACTACTAGTATCTATCGTGTGTTGCACGTTAATAATGACACGTGATGATTTAAACGTTTATTTATATGAAGGAACAATAAAATTTAATTAATTAGAGAAATTTTATGTATAATAATACAACAATCATTTAAATGCCGAAAATATTATTACATTAGCATAATACATGAATTTAAAATAAAAGGACATCATCAAAACTTACACAAATGATCAATTTTGTCATGTTAGTTAGATAATTATGTATTATAGTTTAAAAGTATTTAATGTGATGGTATCTTAACCAACACTTCTTTGTGGACAATATTTTTTTGTGTATGTTTCTTCCTAATGCTTTGATTGCTCTACCTTTGTAACGACCCGATTTGTCGTTTTAAGAATTTACGCCCCGTTCAGTGACTTAAGGTCTCGAGCAGCTTCGCAATATGTATTATGACCCGCGAGTGTGGTCAAGTTTGATTTACTGAAGATTCAGAATTAAATTAAAAGAACAATCCTTAATTTGAAGCTTAAATGGAAAGAGTTGACCGGAGAGTTGACTTTTGAGCAAACGACTCCGGAATGAAATTTTGATGATGTCAATAGCTCCGTATGGTGATTTTGGACTTAGGAGCGTGTCCGGAAAATTATTTGGAGGTCCGTAGTGGAATTAAGCTTGAAATGCCGAAAGTTGAATTTTTGGGAAGTTTGACCGGAGAGTTGACTTTTGAGCAAACGACTCCGGAATAGAATTTTGAGGATGAAAATAGTTTCGTATGATGATTTCGGACTTGGGCGTATGTTCGGATTTGAATTTGGAAGTCTGTAGGACAATTCGACACATTTTTGCGAAAGTTGGAAAATATAAGATTTTGGAAAAGTCCGACCGAAGGGTGAATTTTTGATAACGAGGTCGGATTTCGATTCCGGAAATGGGAATAGCTCCATTAAGTCAATTATGACTTGTGTGCAAAATTTGAAGTCATTCCGAATTGATTTGATACGTTTCGGCGCAAAATATAGAAGTTGGAAGATTTGAAAACTTATAATTCGATTCGATGTGCGATTCGTAATTTCGGCGTTGTTTGACGTGGTTTGAAGTCTCGACTAAGTTCGTATTGTATTTTGGGACGTGTTGGTATATTTAGTTGAGGTTCCGAGGGCCTCGGGTGAATTTCGGAAGGTTAACAGATCAATTCGGACTTGAAGAAAAGCTGCTGGAATTTCTGGGCAACTGCTGTTTTTTTCGCGGGTACGTGAACAGTAACCGCAGCTGCGGGAGCAGTAATCACAGGTGCGTGAACAGTAATCGCGGGTGCGTGAACAGTAACCGCAGATGCGAAACTGGGCAGAATCATAAGAACCAAAAATGATCATTTTTGGACATTTCGTTTTGGAATTTTTGGAGCTCAGATTTGGGCGATTCTGGATGGATTCTTCACAAGCTTGGTTGGGGTAAGTGCTATATATCCTAAAGTGTTTATATTTCATGAATCCATGATTATATTCATCATTTAATTAGGATTTAAATGGAAGAAATCAAGATTTTTACAAAATCTTCCAAAAACAAAAATTTAAGATTTGGAGGTCTAGTTGTTATTGGAATTCGATAAAATTAATATGGTTGAACTCTTATCGGAATGGGTGTTCGAATTTCATAAAAATTATATCGGGTTCCGAGAAGCGGGTCCCGCGTTGACTTTTGTTGATATTTTAGAATAAATTTTTAAGTCGACGTATTATTATCCGGAATTCTTTCCGACGAATTTTAATGGAGTTATACAATTAATTTGGATAGATTTGAGCTGTCCGGAGGTCAATTCAAGCAAGAAGGCTATTTTGAAATATCGGCCTAACTTTAAAAAGGTAAGTGTCTTGCTTAACCTCGAGTGGAGGAATTACCCCTCAGGCATTGAGTCTTATGTGCCATTTGTGAAATGTGAAAAGCTTTGTACGCGAGGTGACAAGTACGTACTCGGGCTTATACGTGCAAAATTCATTGAATTAAAGTCTTAGGCATTATTGTGTAATAAATTAAAAAATTATGGAAAATTATTAAATCATCTGTTTGTGTTTGTCATGCCTAAATCCTTATTGTTGAATTTGTTTTTATATGATAATTTGATGTGATTGTTACTTGAAATATTTATGAAATTTCGTGAGTATTGTTAGTTTAATATTTCTTGAAAATTAATTCCAATATGAATTTTCTTATGCAAATAATTAATTTAAGCGAGCTTAAGAATAAGTATTAATATAATTATCTAAATTTGCATTAATGAAGGTTTTGCTTTATGCTGAGTAATTTCTATCTCTATTGATTGTTTTTGGGTGTTATATATATTGTGTAGAGCCTTGGGCTATTTGTTGTGAAATTAATTGATTTTGTTATATCTTTGAAATTTGGTTGTGGCCATTGGCAAATTGTGATATGAATTGATTTTATTATGTTGCAGTGTAAATTATTGTGTTGTGTGAGTTATTATTTTGGGAAGATAAGGGTGACATTTCACCGTTGATATTATGTGGGTATAAGGGTGGCATTTTACTGTTGTTGTGTTTGTTGGAATATTGTCTGGCGGAGAGATAAGGGTGGCTATAGGAGCGATAAGGGTGGCTATTGATATTGTCTGGGTGGAGTGATAAGGGTGGCTATTGTCAGGGACGATATGTGATGATGCAGGGTTGTAGTGTTGATGCAGGGTTGTAGTGTTGATGATTTTCATGTGATGTTGTGATTTTCTTGTGTTTATTTTTATACCTTGTGCAATTTGTCTTGTTGTTGGTAAATTGATAACAATCTAATTTATGTTAAAATTGAGAGCCTATGGCTATTGCCAGGCGGATTATAAAATGAAATGTGGGCATGAGGTGCCGTGAGTAAATAATAAGGATATTTGGCACGTGAATTGTCCGTGTAGTTGTGATATGAAATGTGGGCATGATGTGTTGTGATGAAATGATAATGATATTTGGCACATGAATTATCCGTGCAGTTGTGAGATGAAATTAGGGTACGAGGTGCCGGAAAAATATGATGATTTAATTATGGGCACGAGGTACCGTGAAAATATGAAAATGGACTGAGACCCGTATTTTTATGATTATGAAATGAGGTGTCACATGGTGACTTTTTTTTTTATTGAAAGAATTATATTCAAAATAATTATTTGGAAGGATTTTTATTCAAAAAAAATTATATGAAAGAATTGTATTTGAAAGATATTTATTTGAGAAAATTATATTTGAAAAGATTTATTGAAAGAATTATATTTTTAAAAATAATTATTTGAGAAAACTACATTTAAAAGAGGGTTATTTGGAAGAATTATATGTGGAGGATATTTATTTGAAAAACTTGAATTAATTGGGCGTACATGTATTTATTAATTATTGAGTGATATTTATGGTATTCTTGTTGTCTTGCTACGCATACCACTGGTGTTTTATCCTGCCCTTATTGCTATATGTTTCCTAGTATTTTGTATATTATATTGCACAGGTTATTAGACTAGTGAGTATCTTGACTGTACCTCGTCTCTACTCCATTAAGGTTAGTCTTGATACTTACTGGGTACCGACCGTGGTGTACTCATACTACACTTCTGCACATTTTTGTGCAGAGCCGAGTATTAGAGATATCGGACTTGAGCAGAGTTAAAGCGGGATCGAAAGGATTCAAGGTAGAGCTGTTTGGTCGTCGCAGTCCCTTGGAGTCTTTTCATTTCATTGTACTGTTATTTTGTAATCAAACAGTATTGTATATTCGGTCCTCGTGATCATTCCATGTATTCAGTTAGAGTTCGTGACTCAGTACTACCAGTCTTGGGAGGTTGTATATCATATTTGTTCCGCTGTTAGTTTTGATTACCTATTTAATAAAATAAAAAATGGCTTCAAAAGGTAATTGAAATCGGCTTACCTAGTCTTAGAGACTAGGTGCCATCACGACGCCTGTGGTGAGATTTTGGGTTGTGACAGCCTTAACCAGAACTTTTGTTGTCGATCTTGATATCCCTCTTGAAACATACAGTTATTCGTGCAAGAAAATATATTGCGGTAAATATAGTCCAATATTTAGGATGTTTGTCCTTATGCTTTATTTATTATATTTGCAAAGTATAAACATACTAAAAATTATTCACACAAATTTAAATGGATATTACTTAGTTTCGAAAGACTAAATTTGAATTCAGGGATAAAAATATACTTAGAAGCACATTGACCAGTATCATAATTTTTGCATGTATGACGTTATTGTCAAAACTTCTATATACCATTTGTGTGCTATTACATAAGTTATTCGGTGTATCTATGTTTTTCAGTAGCATGACGGACAACCTTTTCTTCAAAATCAACATATATACAATGGAAGATCAATTTTTAACTTAGTCAAATATATATACGGTGACACTAACATACGTAAGAAATAACAAACTTGACAAGAAATATGTATGGTAGAAGGCCATTTGGTATTAAAGTATTTAAGTATTTTTCTTGGTAGTAATTATTCATATCATTATCTGTTGAGTCAAAAATAGAAAAATATTTTGTTTTACTATAAAATTTTGCAATCAACCTTTTATTTAGTCGATCAACATATTCATTTCTGCTAGCTAAGATATCTTTTTTAATTCTATCATGTAATTTGCACAAATTGCGTTTTAATCTAGTGATAAAAATATTTCTCTTATTAAATGCACTACTATTATTATTGGGATTGATAACCAAGTATTCAGGAAGACCCAAATCATCTTTTATTGGATGCTCTTTTTCGTTTCCGACACAAAGCAAGAAGACACTGAATACTGGATCTGTTCTAACTTTATATTTCTTGTTTGTTGAATCTTTTTCATTTGAGGTCAGAAGTATAACTTTGCCAACCTAGCTTTTACAATCTCTTCTTTTGTCAATTTTGAAACTACTGGTAGTACTTGACATAAATTACCTCTCAAACCATTAATTTTCCATCAAACGGTTCATTAATATCCAATATATCTCTAAAACTCCGGGTAAATTATTTCGATCGTTTGACACTTAGCCATAAGTGCTTCATTCCATATTATCAATTTTGCTTTCCTTATAAAGTTAGCATCTTTGCTCTACTTTGATATATTTGTGATGGTTATTTAAGTTGTATGAAGAGGCATATCAAATCTAAAGTTGGTTGTCTCACAATAAAATCGTTGTTGGTACACCACTTGCTATTATTGCTAACAATGTCATGCCTATTGATATGATATTTGCAAGTAATGCATGACATAGAAATATTATTTTGATTCCTCCAGAGGCATCTACAAAGAATATTCATGTTATAGCAGAGTCGACTCTTTATAATACAGTCTTGAAAGCTTGTTCTTTTTTAGGATTTAGCTTTGATTGTGCTTCTTCACACACTTGTATAGCATTTTGATTCTTAATAATATACTAATATTTTTACTTTGTGTTCTAACTATTACGACCCAAACTGACCCCTGTCGTGATGGCGCCTATCATGGAACTAGGCAAGCCGACTCATTTCCAAAACAAACTGATATTTTCATTTCAAAGATAATTTCAATGTTATTTAACATAAAAACCTTCGTAAAGGAGTTTCAATCAAAATAAAAGTACGGAAGGAAAAGCCCGACATCGGGGTGTCACTAGTCATGAGCATTTACTATAATCTATCTAACAATATCAAGGCTAACTCAGCTAGGAAAATAGCTAAATACAACTAGAGGAAGATAAGAGGGAGAAGAGCAGGGGCTGCGATCGCCAAACAGCTACCTTGCTATCTCCGAGAAAATTAGCAACCAGAACAATCAACAACCGCTACTGTGTCCAGCTACACCTGGATCTGCACACAAGGTGCAGGGAGTAACGTGAGTACGCCAACTCATTAAGTAACAACAATAAATAAAGACTGAGCAGTAGTGACGAGCAATAAAGCATATAATGTTCATATCATGACATCTCAGTAAAATACCTCATGCTTTTAAAATAAGGATTTGAATCAAAATATCTCGTTTAAACCCAGTTCCAGTAAAAATCATTTAAGGATATTTTTCAACAGCTTTCAAATAAAGAAAAAATGCAAAGGTGAGTAAAAATGATGAAATCATAAACAGCCCCTCGGGCAAAGCATCACTCATATACAGCCCCTCGGGCAAACCTCACAATCACTCTTGCCACTCGGGCATACCTCACAATCACTCGTGTCACTCGGTCATACCTCACAATCACTCATGCCTCCCAGTCACTCAGCATACGGCACTCGGCACTCGCACTCTGTAGGTACATGCGCTCACTGGGGGTGTGTACAGACTCCGGAGGGGCTCCTTCAGCCCAAGCGCTATATCAAGACAAATCATGGCATAATCACTCAGGCCCTCGGCCTATATCAAACATGCTGCGGCGTGCAGCCCGATCCCATAAATATGCAACATGTTGCGACGTGCAGCCCGATCCCATAAATATGCAACATGCTGCGGCGTGCAGCCCGATCTCATAAATATCCTCACAAATCAGGCCATCTACCTCACTCAGTCATAAACCTCTCAAGCCACTCGGGCATTTCAGTAAAAATAGGGTGCTCAGCCCAAAACAACATTTATATGCATCAAAATCTAGTAATAAAATTGAGTTATGCAGTAAACAGGTATAACCATGACTGAGTATAGATTTTCAATCGAAAACAGTGAGAGGATTATAAGAAAAGGCCCCTAAGGGTCCAAACAGCACTGGCACAAGGCCCAAATATGGCATTCAGCCCAATTAACAGAAACTCTTTCTAAAAACACATAAGTATCATATAATTTCCACAAAATATGCAACTTTACAGTTGCTACGGGACGGACCAAGTCACAATTCCCAACAATGCACGCCCACATACCCGTCACCTAGAATGTGCGTCACTACAAAATAGTAGAATGATACGAAATTCGGGGTTTCATACCCTCGGGACTAGATTTACAATCATTACTTACCTCAAACCAGTCAAATCTCTACTTCGCAATGCTTTTGCCTCTGGACTCGGCCTCCAAATGCTCCAAATCTATTCGCAATCAGTACAATACCATCAATATACACTACTGGAATGAATTCCACAAGAAAAGCTACAAAATTATACCAAAACCCGAAATTGGCTCAAACCCGTCCCCCGGGCCCACATCTCGAAATCCGAAAAAATTTACAAAATTATAAAGCCCATTCATTCACGAGTCTAACCATACCAAATTCATCAAAATCCGACATCGTTTGGTCTTCCAAATCCTTAAATTACTTCTCCAAAAATCCTAAGCCCTAACCCCTCATTTTTACTAATTACAATGATTAAACAACGAAAAATCACCATATATACAAGTATTAGGGCTCAAGTAACTTACCTCAATGAAACCCCCTTGATTCCCTCTTCAAATCTCTCCCAAAAGCTCCAAAACCGAATAGAAAAAATGGTGGAAATGAACCAAAATTCGCGAAGAGCTATCTATACATTCTGCCCAGATTTTCGCACCCGCGGCCTATTCCACGCGCCTGCGGGACCATACATGCGGTCAAAAATCCTCACACCTGCAAGAATCACTTAAACTCTCAGCCTCCGCACCTGCGCCCAGGTCTTGCACCTGCGGGCTCGCAGGTGCGGCCAAATCCTTTGCACCTGCGCTCCAGACTTGGCCTCCCATTTTTCGCATGTGCTCCCCAGGTCTCGCACTTGCGGGCTCGCAGATGCGACAGACTTCTCGCACCTTCGCAGCTTCTGCCTAGCCCAGAACTGTCCGCACCTACGAACTCCCTACGCGCACCAGCGGCCTCGCACTTGCGACTCTTTGTTCCGCAGGTATGGAAATAGCAGTAGCAACAACTTCAGCTGTATTTTCCAACTTAGACAAATCCGTTAACCACCCAGAATCACCCCGAGGCCCTCGGGACCTCAACCAAAAATACCAACAAGTAATATATCAACATACCAACTTAGTCGAACCTTCGAATCACTCAAAACAACATCAAAGCATCAAATTACTCTCGGATTCAAGCCTAAGAACTTCTAAATTTTCAAATTCGGCAAACGATGTCGAAACCAACCAAACCACGTCCGAATGACCTCAAATGTTTTACACTCGTCACAAATGACACTATGAACCTACTCCAACTTCCGGAATTCCATTCCGACCCCGATATCAAATTTTCCACTACCGACCGAAATTGCCAAATTTCCAATTTCTCCAATTCAAGCTTAATTCTACCACGGACCTCCAAATCACATTCCGGACACACTCCTAAGTCAAAAAATACCTAACGGAGCTAATGGAACCATCAAAATTCAAAGCCGAGATCGTTTACACATAGGTAAACATCCAGTTGACTTTTCCAACTTAAGTTTCTACTTAAGAGACTAAATGTCTCAATTCACTCTGAAACCACTCTGGTCCCGAACCAACTAACACGATATAACATAATATAGCTAAATAACATAAAAAGAAGTAGAAATGGGGAAAATGGGGCTATAACTCTCGAAACGACCGGCTGGGTCGTTACATCCTCCCCCTCTTAAACATATGTTCGTCCTCGAACGGGTCTAGAAACATACCTGGAGTCTCGAATAGGCGTGGATATCTGCTCTGCATCTCCCGCTCAGTCTCCCAGGTGGCCTCCTCCATAAGCTGACCTCTCCATTGCACCTTTACTGAAGCTATATCCTTTGACCTCAACCTTCGAACCTTCCGATCCAAAATAGCTACCGGCTCCACATCATAAGTCATATCACCCTCCAACTGAACCGTGCTAAAATCCAAAACATGGGACGGATCTTCAATATACTTCAGGAGCATGGAAACATGAAACACTGGATGCACACTCGACAAGCTGGGTGGGAAGGCAAGCTTATAAGCCACCTCCCCTATCCTCTGAAGCACCTCAAAAGGCCCAATGAACAGGGGGGCTCAACTTGCCCCTCTTCCCAAACCTCATAACACCCTTCATGGGTGATACCTTCAGCAAAACCTTCTCCCCAACCATAAAAGACACATCACGGACCTTCATATCCGCATAGCTCTTCTGCCTAGACTGCGCCGTGCGAAACCGCTCCTGAATCAATTTCACCTTATGTAATACGTCCTGGACCAAGTCTGTACCTAAGAGCCTAGCCTCACCCGGCTCAAACCATACAACCGGAGATCTATACCTCCTACCATATAAAGCCTCGTAAGGAGCCATTTGAATACTGATAACTGCTGTTATATGCAAACTCCGCGAGTGGCAGAAACTGGTCCCATGAACCCCCAAAGTCAATGACACAAGCATGCAATATGTCCTTCAATATCTGAATAGTGCGCTCGGACTGCCCGTCCGTCTAAGGGTGAAAAGCTATGCTCAACTCAACCTGATTACCCAACTCTCACTGCACGGCCCTCCAAAACTGCGATGTGAACTGAGTACCCCTATCTGAACTGATGGAAACTGGGACACCATGCAGGTGAACGATCTCTCGGATGTAAATCGTAGCCAACCGCTCTGAAGAGTAAGTAGTACCAACTGGAATGAAGTGCGCGGACTTGGTCAGCCGATCCACAATAACCCAAATAGCATCGAACTTCCTCGAAGTCCGTGGGAGCCCAACTACAAAGTCCATGGTGATCCGCTCCCACTTCCACTCTGGGATCTCTAATCTCTGAAGCAAGCCACCCGGTCTCTAATGCTCATACTTAACCTGCTGACAGTTAAGACACCGAGCCACAAACCCAACTATATCCTTCTTCATCCGCCTCCACCAATAGTGTTGCCTCAAATCCTAGTACATCTTCGCGGCACCCGGATGGATGGAATACCGCAAGCTGTGGGCCTCATCAAGAATCAACTCTCGAAGCCCATCTACATTAGGCATACATATCCGGCCTTGCATTCTCAGCACGCCGTCATCACCAATAGTCACATCCCTAGCATCACCTCTCTGAACCCTGTCCTAAAGAATGAGCAAGTGGGGGTCATCATACTGACGCTTCCTGATACGGTCATAAAGAGAAGACCTGGAGACCACACAAGCCAATACCCGACTAGGCTCCAAAATATCCAATCTGACAAGCTGGCCTGCTAAGGCTTGAACATCCAATGCCAAAGGTCTCTCTGCTGCTGGAAGATATGCTAAACTCCCCAAACTTTCTGCCCGGCAACTCAAAGCATTAGCCACCACATTGGAATTCCACGGATGATACATGATAGAGATATCATAGTCCTTAAGAAGCTCCAACCATCTCCGCTGACGCAAATTAAGATCCTTCTACTTGAACAGATGCTGCAGACTCCGGTGATCAGTATAGATCTCACAATGAACCCCATACAAATAATGACGCCAAATCTTCAAGGTGTGAACAATGGTTGTTAACTCAAGATCATGGACAAGATAGTTCTTCTCATGGGTCTTCAACTGGCATGAGGCATAGGCGATCACCCTACCCTCCTACATCAAAACACAACCAATGCCTATCCTCGAGACATCACAATACACAGTGTAAGAACCTGAAGCTGATGGAAGAACTAACACTGTAGCTATGGTCAAAGCAATATTGAGCTTCTGAAAGCTCTCCTCACACTCATCTGACCACCTAAATGGAGCACCGTTTTGGGTCAATTTGGTTAAGGGCGATGCAATAGATGAAAATCCCTCCACAAAGTGATGGTAATAACCCGCCAAACCAAGAAAGCTCCTAATCTCCGTGGCTGAGGACAGTCTAGGCCAACTCTGCACCGCCTCTATCTTCTTCGGATCCACCTGAATACCCTCACTAGACACCACGTGCCCCAAGAATGCTACTGAACTGAGCCAAAACTCACATTTGGAGAACTTTGCATAAAGCTTCTCTTCCCTAAATCTCTGTAATACAATCTTCAAATGCTGAGCATGCTCCTCCTGGCTACGAGAGTACACCAGGATGTCATCAATGAATATAACAACGAATGAGTCCAAATAGGGTTGGAATACACTGTTCATCAAATGCATGAAAGCTGCTGGGGCATTAGTCATCCCAAAAGACATCACCAAGAACTCATAATGGCCATATCGGGTCCTGAAAGCTGTCTTAAGAATATCTGAATCCCGAATCTTCAACTGTTGATAACCGGACCTCAAATCAATCTTGGAGAACACCCTCGCTCCCTGAAGCTGGTCGAATAAATCATCAATACGAGGCAAAGGATACTTGTTCTTGACTGTGACCTTGTTCAACTGCTTGTAATCAATACACATTCTCATAAAACCATTTTTTTTCTCCACAAATAGAACCGGTGCACCCCAAGGTGACACACTAGGACGAATAAACCCCTTATCAAGGAGAACCTGAAGTTGTTCTTTCAATTCCTTCAACTCCGCCGGTGCCATATGATACGGTGGAATAGAAATGGGATGAGTGCCCGGCACCAAATCAATACCAAAGTCAATATCCCTGTCAGGCGGCATGCCCGACAGGTCTGCAGGAAACACATTCGGAAAATCACGTACCACTAGAACAGAATCAATGACAGGAGTCTCTGCACTACCATCCCTCACAAAATCCAAATAAGATAGGCAACCCTTCTCAACCATGCGCTGAGCCTTCAAATATGAAATCACCCTACTTGGTACATAATCTACAGAACCGCTCCACTCAACCTTTGGAATTCCCAACATAGCCAACGTCACCATCTTAGCGCGACAATCTAGAACAACTTGACATGGATATAACCAATCCATACCCAATATCACATCAAAGTCGACCATACTGAGCAGTAAAAGGTCCACTTGGGTCTCCAGACCCCCCAATAGTCACACACATGACCGATATATGCGGTCCACAATAATAGTATCGCCCACAGGAGTATATACATGTACAAATGAAACTAAAGACTCACGGGGCATATCCATAAAATGGGCGGAATTAGGGTCAAATAATACTGAGGCATCTCTGTGACAAACTGAGACAATACCTGTAATCACAGCATCTGAAGCAATAGCATCTGGTCTGGCAGGGAGTGCATAGAAACGGGCCTGGCCACCCCCTGATGTGCCTCCCCCTCTAGGGCGACCCCTAGCTGACTAACCTCCACCCCGAGCTGACTAGGCGGGTGGTAAGGTAACTGGTGCTGAAGTCGGAGGCTGACTCCTCTGCTGAGATAGACCTCCATGATGACGAGGACAATGCCTCCACATATGCCCAAGCTCCTCACACTCAAAACAACTCTCTGGTGCTGGTGGCGGAAACTGAAGGGAACCCCTAGCACCGGAATGACTGGTAGAAGAACCTGGCATAGAAGAGCCCTGAACTGGTGGAGCACGGGACGAACTCTGAGCTGGAAGGGAACTAAGTGATGAGTGGCCCTGATGAGAACTGTGAGAACCATGGCCAGATGATGCACCCCGATGAAATGGCCGAGCTGACTGAGCCTGTCTGAAATGACAACCTCTACCGTGCTGGAACTGACCCCCAAAAGGAGCACCGCTGTCACGACCCCAAATTCCCTCCGTAGGAGGTCGTGATGGCACCTAGTTTCGAAGACTAGGTAAGCCTATCAATGCGGAATAATCATAAATATATGAAATAAATAAACTATAATTCAAATAATTACAACTCCCAAAACCCTGTAGAAATAAGTCACAAGCTTCTAAAAAATTTATTCTCAATGTTTCTATGTATCAAGGTATAAAGAAAAATAAGGAAGCAATATAAAATGATAGAAGGGGACTCCGGAGTCTGCGGACGCTGGCAGATATACCTCGAAGTCTCCGTGCGCAGGTAACTCACTGACGTCTAGATTGGTAAGATGTACCTGGATCTGCACAAAAAGATGTACAAAAGCATAGTATGAGTACACCACATCGGTACCCAGTAAGTACCAAGCCTAACCTCAGTAGAGTAGTGACGAGGTCAGGTCAGGCCCTACTGGAATATAATAATGGCATGGTAAAATGTTTATCAATGTAGTAAAATAAAATGACATTGGAAATGAATCAAATAGTATGTCACATTTAATGACATCAAATAATTACAAATAATATCTCGTGGAATCAAAACAGAATTTCCTTCAACTTTATGAAAATCACAACAATTAATCGAAAGCAACTATGGCCATAAATCAATATCAACAAGGGCACTCCCGAGGTACCGCCTCGTAGTCCCAAATCATAAATAAATTCACAATATCTCATTTTCTTATATCACCGCGGGAGCCTTCACAATTTATTTAAAGAAAATATTTTTTCCGAAATAGCATCCCGCGTTTTAGCCACCCTTATCACACCGCATGACTTCTAGTAGTTCCCCTACTAGCCACGCGTATCAAGCCACCCTTATCTCACCGCATGCGTTTCAACACCCAGACCTTATACCACCGCATGCGTATCAATATCACAATATATCACAATTTGCACCTCAAGTGCTCAAATAATTTAACTTGCCAAAATAATTCAACAACAATATTTTTCCACAATAAAGAGCTCACGGCTCATGTCAAAATAATTCAACAATAATATTTTTCCACAATAAAGAGCTCACGGCTCCATCACAATGAGTACCAAAAATCTTACGAAAATATTTAGGAATAAATAATTCAGGAAAATAATATTTCAAAATCTTTAATACGCTGCTTCAATATCAAATTTAGAAATGTCAAATATTTCATATTAATAATATTTAATTTAAAGAAAATCAACCTTCAAATAATGCACAATATAAAAGAAATCAAGTTTCAATTAAACATGTAAAACAATTAGCAGGAAAAGGTCAAGCAAATTTAAGGTATATAAATCAAATCAATGATGGAGAATATAACAAGATTTAATAATTTAATAAATGCACAACTATGATTTATACAATTTAAAAATATAATCTTTCACATTTAGCCCGTGTACACACTCGTCACCTCGTGTACACGACTTTCAACACATTTCAATAATCACATTATTATCAATTCTAGGGGAGATTTCTCCCACACAAGGTTAGACAAGTCACTTACCTCGACTTGCTCCAATTTAATCAAGTAGTATGTTTTTTCCTCAATTTTTCAATTCCGGTCGACTCGTATCTAGTCATAAATAATTCGATACAGTCAACAAAAATTATAGAATTAATTCTATAAGAAAATACTATATTTTTCAATAAAAATCCGAAATTAACTCAAAAATGGCCCATGGGGCCCACGTCTCGGAATCCGACGAAAGTTACGAAATATGAACGCTCTTTCAACCACGAGCCTAACCATACCAAAATGACTAAATTCCAATAGCAGTTCGACCCTCAATCCTCAAATCTATCCAAGAGGGTTTTCGAATTTTTCCAACTTAAATCACCAATTAATTGTTAAAAACAGTGATAGATTCGGGTAATCTAACAAAGATTGAGTTAAGAACACTTACCCCAACATTTTCTTTGAAAATCTCTCAAAAATTGCCTCAATCCGAGCCCCAATTCGTTAAAAATGTTCGTCCCATTTTCAGAACTTAAACATTCTGCCTAGGCTTTTACTCATCGCGATCGCGAACATCCACACGCGATCGCGAAGCACAAATTATCACTGCCCAAATTAACTCTACGCGATCGCGTATATCCTCACGTGATCGCAGAGCACAGAGTTCCCAGCTCTACGCGATCGCAGTCCTCTTCACGCGTTCGCGAGTCATAAGATCTCAAAGCTACGCGATCGCATCCCGCTTCACGCGATCGCGAAGCACAAAACTTAACAGCCCTCAATTAACCTTACGCGATCGCAAACAATGCCACGCGATCGTGATGCACAGCTTGCCAAACCTACACGATCGCGGTTGACCTCATGCGATCGCGAAGAACAAAATTAACACTACCTCAGCTAAGCCTACGCGATCGCGTCCCAATCTTCGCGATCGTGAAGAAGGTTTAAAATACCAGAAATCAGCAGCTACCAGCAGTGCCAAAATGAAGGAAAATACTCTGAATACTATCCGTAACACACCCGAGCCCCTCAGGACCTCAACCAAATATACCAACAAGTCCTAAAACATCATACAAACTTAGTCGAGCCTTCAAATCACATCCAACAACACTAAAACACGAATCACACATAGATTCAAGCCTAATGAACTTTGAAATTTCTAATTTCTAAAAATGACTCCGGAACCTAGGAGTGGGCATAAAATCCGAAAAAATGAATTCCGAACCGGACCGAATTAATTCGGTATTTCGGTTTCGGTTTTTTCGGTATTTCGGTATAATTCGGTATTATATTTTCGGTATTTCGGTATAACGGTACGGTCCTCAGTATTAGGATCTTGAAAATTCGGTATGCCGAAATATCGAATTTTTAAAGAATTTTATGTTGGACCTATGCTGCCCAGCTCAACCCAATATGTTGTATCTCTAATTCTCTACACTGCCCTAGTGCCCAACCCAATAAGGCCCAACTCTTACCCTCTTTAGTCTTTCCCTAGTTTTACTTCACTATAGGAAATTAGAAAGGGAGAAGCAGAAACCTAACCTAAGAGAATAGAGATCGACTGTGACTATGAGAGAGAACTCAGAGAAGTGAGAACCTCGGCGCGATAGAGACAAGTCAGACGATGTCACGACGACTTCACGACCTCGGCGCCGACGACTCTCAAGTGTGATTGCTGGTTTCCTCATTTTTTACCTTCATTCTTCAATCTTCAACTCTTCAACAAGTTTATAACTTTTCATTCTTCAATCTTCAGTTTTTTTATAATAATATTTGTACTGTTGGAGAAGGAATGTTATTTTAAATTTTGGGGTATGAATTTTGATGTAGCTGTAGTATTGAATTTTGGGGTATAATTTAAGATTAAGTTAATTATGTTGCTACTGTTGCACTGTTAGAGTCTCTGTTTTTTGTTTAATTTTGCTGCACTGTGTTAAACTTGAATTGTGGTTATTTGTGAGTTAGGCAGAATTGGCAGATTTGAATTGTGGTTATTTGTGACTTAGGAAGAATTGGCAGCTTTGAATTGTGCACTGTTGGCAACTTTGAATTGTGCAATGTGCACTTTGAATTGGAAGCTTTGAGCCTTTGAAGTTTGAATTGTGCACTGTGAAGATGTTGCACTCGTTAATTATTGTGCACAGTGCATTGTTGCACAGAATTGTACACTCTTTAATCGTTATTGCATTTGCTTTGAAGTTTGAATTGTGCATTGTTGCACTTGCACACTTTCACTCGTTAGTGTTGCCTTGAACTGTGCACTGTTGCTTACTGCTTAGTGTTGAATTTAGCGATTATTTTCATTCGTTAGTGTTGCTTATTTAACGATTATTAAACCGAAACCGTACCGAACCAAAATAAGAAATACCGAACTGTACCGAAATACTTTGGTACGGTATTTGGTATACACAATTGATAAATCGAATACCGAAATTCTTAAATACCGAATTGAAATACCGAATGCCCACCCCTACCGGAACCTATCAAATCATGTCTGATTTACCTCGAATTTTGCACACAAGTCATAAATGACATAACGGAGGTACTCAAATTTTCAAAATTGGATTTCGACCCTGATATCAAAAAGTCAACCTCTCGGTCAAACTTCACAAAAATTCAACTTTCGGCATTTCAAGTCTAATTCCACTACGGACTTCCAAATAAAATTTTGACCACGCTCCTAAGTCCAAAATTACCATACAGAGTTGTTGGAATCATCAAAATTCTATTCTGGGGTCGTTTGCACATAGTTCGACATCCAGTCACTATTTGAACTTAAACTTTTAATTTTTTATCGAAATTCCATATCTCGGGCTAGGGACCTCAGAATTTGATTTCGGGCATACGCCCAAGTCCCAATTCATGATACGGACCTACCAGAACTGTCAAAACACTAATCTGAGTCCTTTTGCTCAAAATGTTGACCAAAGTCAACTCAGTTGAGTTTTAAAACTCTAATTCATATTTTAATCCATTTTTCCCATAAAAACTTTCCAGAAAATTTTACGGACTGCGCACGCAAGTCAAGAAATGATAAATAGTGCTTTTCGAGGTCTTAGAACACAGAATTAATTATTAAATTTAAAGATGACATTTTTGGGTCATCACAACCGTTTGCCTCCCTCTCCTGACCGCGAACCATCTCAATCTGTCGACCAATGTCGACAACCTCATCAAAAGTAGCACCATAAACCCTCTCTCTGGTCATGAGCAACTGTAGCTGATAAGAGAGACCATCAATAAACCTCATAATCCTCTCCATGTCCGTGGGAACTAACCAAATCGCATGACGGGCCAACTCGGAGAACCATATCTCATACTATGTCACAGACATATCACCTTGGCGAAGCCGCTCAAACTGTCTGCGCAGCTCCTCTCTGCGGGATCGAGGCACGAACTTCTCCAAAAAGACCACGGAGAACTGCTGCCAAGTAAGGGATGCTGCGCCAACAGGCCTACGCCTCTCGTAAGTCTCCCACCATTTGAGTGCAGTCCCAAAAAATTGAAAGGTAGTGAATGAGACCCCAAAAGTCTCCAGAATACCAGGAGTACGAAGTATCCTCTGACACCTATCCAAAAAGTCCTGAGCATCCTCTCTCCCTGTGCCACTGAAAGGTGGTGGCTGGAGTCTCCCAAACCTCTCCAACCTACGCTGATCATCCTCAAGCATAGCAGGAACCATATAATCCTGAACAACTGCAACCGATTGGGCTGGTGGTGCCTCCGGTATCTGAAGTCCCTGAATAACCTGCTCGGGTGTGCGAGCGACGAGAGTCTGAGTGCCTCTCCTGGCCTGAGAAGTGGTTGCGGCCGTCGAAATAGAGACCGCCTGAGCAAGGCCGGTACACGCTGTCATAATCTGAGCTAGGGCCTCCTAAAGGCCTGGAATCACAATAGGCACAGGTGGTGCCAGAGCTGGTGCATCAACAACTGGAACCTGGTCCTGATCTGGGACAACCGGTGGATATGCAGGTACTGTCCCAGCTGTTGTACAAGCTGCACCTCTGCCCCTACCACGGCCTCTAACATAGCCTCGGCCTCTCGCGGCCCTGGCTGGTGGTACTGGTGGCTGGACCTCCTGACCGGTAGCACGAGTCCTCACCATCTGTGAGATAATGAAACAACAGGTGTTTAGTTAGTAGAATCAATAGATTCGCACGACAAGAATTCAAGAATGTGGAGTTTCCTAAAGGTTCTGTAGCCTCTCGAAGATAAGTACAGACGTCTCTGTACCGATCCGCAAGACTCTACTAAACCCACTCATGACTCGTGAGACCTATGTAACCTAGGCTCTGATATCAATCTGTCACAACCCAAACTAACCCCCTATCGTGATGGCGCCTATCGTGGAACTAGGCAAGCCGACTCATTTCCAAAACAAACCGATATTTTCATTTCAAAGATAATTTTAATGTTATTTAACATAAAAACCTTCGTAAATGAGGTCCAATCAAAATAAAAATGCAGAAGGAAAAGCCCGATATCGGGGTGTCACTAGTCATGAGCATCTACTACAATCTGTCTAACACTATCAAGGCTAACTCAGCCTAGAATATAGCTAAATACAACTAGAGGAAGATAAGCGGGAGAAGAGCAGGGGCTACGATCGCCAAACAGCTACCTTGCTATCTCCGAGAAAATCTACAACCAGAACAATCAACAACTGCTACCGTGTCTAGCTACACCTGGATCTGCACACAAGGTGCAAGGAGTAACGTGAGTACGCCAACTCAGTAAGTAACAACAATAAATAAAGACTGAGCAGTAGTGACGAGCAATAAAGCATATAACGTTCATATCATGAAATCTCAGTAAAATACCTCATGCTTTTAAAATTAGGATTTGAATCAAAATATCTCGTTTAAACCCAGTTTCAGTAAAAATCATTTAAGGATATTTTTCAACAGCTTTCAAACAGAGGAAAAATGCAAAGGTGAGCAAAAATGATGAAATCATAAACAGCCCCTCGGGCAAACCTCACAATCACTCTTGCTATTCGGGCATACCTCACAATCACTCTTGCTACTCAGGCATACCTCACAATTACTCATGCCTCCCAGTCACTCAGCATCCGGCACTCGGCACTCTCACTCAGTAGGTACCTGCGCTCACTGGGGGTGTGTACAGACTCCGGAGGGGTTCCTTCAGCCCAAGCGTTATATCAAGCCAAATCATGGTATAATCACTCAGGCCCTCGGCCTATATCAAACATGCTACAGTGTGCAGCCCGATCCCATAAATATGCAACATGTTGCGGCGTGCAGTCCGATCCCATAAATATGCAACATGCTGCGGCGTGCAGCCCAATCTCATAAATATGCAACATGCTGCGGCGTGCAGCCCGATCCCATAAATATCCTCACAAATCAGGCTATCAGCCTCACTCAGTCATAAACCTCTCAAGCCACTCGGGCATTTCAGAAAAAACAGGGTGCTCAGCCCAAAACAATATTTATATGCATCAAAATTGAGTAATAAAACTGAGTTATGCAGTAAACAGGTATAACCATGATTGAGTATAGATTTTCAATCGAAAACAGTGAGAGGATAATAAGAAAAGGCCCCTAAGGGTCCAAACAGCACTGGTACAAGGCCCAAACATGGCATTCAGCCCAATTAACAGAAACTCTTTCTAAAAACACATAAGTATCATATAATTTCCACAAAATATGCAACTTTACAGTTGCTATGGGATGGACCAAGTCACAATCCCCAACAGTGCACGTTACGAAATCCTGGGTTTCATACCCTCAGGACTAGATTTACAATCGTTACTTACCTCAAACCGGTCAAATCTCTACCCCGCAATGCTCTTTCCTCTGGACTCGGCCTCCAAATGCTCCAAATCTATTCACAATCAGTACAATACCATCAATATATGCTAATTGAATGAATTCCACAAGAAAAGCTATAAAATTAGACAAAAACCCGAAATTGGCTCAAACCCGGCCCCCGGACCCACGTCTCGAAATCCGACAAAATTTACAAAACTAGAAAGCCCATTCACTCACGAGTCTAACCATACCAAATTTATCAAAATTCGACATCGTTTGGTCCTTCAAATCCTTACATTACTTCTCCAAAAATCCCAAGCCCTAACCCCTCATTTTCACTAATTACAATGATTAAACAATGAAAAATCACCATATATACAAGTATTAAGGCTCAAGTAATTTACCTCAATGAAACCCCCTTGATTCCCTTTTCAAATCTCTCCCAAAAGCTTCAAAACCGAATAGAAAAATGGTGAAAATGAACCAAAATTCGCGAAGTGCTATCTATATATTCTGCCCAGATTTTCGCACCCGCGGCCTATTCCACGCGCCTGCAGGACGCACATGCAGTCAAAAATCCTCGCACCTGCGAGAATCACTTAAACTCTTAACCTCCGCACCTGCGCCCAGGTCTCGCACCTGCGCTCTAGACTTGGCCTCCCATTTTCCGCATTTGTGCCCCATGTCTCGCACCTGCGGGCTCGCAGATGCGACAGACTTCTCGTACTTGCGCATCCTGCCTAGCCCAGAACTGTCCGCATTTGCGAACTCCCCACGCGCACCAGCGGCCTCGCACCTGTGACTCTTTCTTCCGCAGGTGCGGAAATAGCAGTAGCAGCAACTTCAGCTGCATTTTCCAACTTCGACAAATCTGTTAACCACCCGGAATCACCCCGAGACCCTCGGGACCTTAACCAAAAATACCAACAAGTCATATATCAACATACCAACTTAGTTGAACCTTCGAATTACTCAAAACAACATCAAATCATCAAATTACCCTCTGATTCAAGCTTAAGAACTTTTAAATTTTTAAATTTGGCAACCGATGCCAAAACCAAGCAAACCACGTCCGAATGGCCTCAAATTTTGCACACACATCACAAATGACACTACGAACCTACTCCAACTTCCGAAATTCTATTCCGACCCTGATATCAATTTTTTCACTGCCGACCGAAATTGCCAAATTTCCAATTTTGCCAATTCAAGCCTAATTCTATCACGGACCTCCAAATTACATTCCGGACGCACTCCTAAGTCCAAAATCACCTAACGGAGCTAACGGAACCATCAGAATTCAAATCCGAGATCGTTTACACATAGGTCAACATCTGGTTGACTTTTCCAACTTAAGTTTTCACTTAAGAGACTAAGTGTCTCAATTCACTCTGAAATCACTCCGGTCCCGAACCAACTAATCCGATATAACATAATATAGCTGAATAACACAAAAAAAAAGTAAAAATGGGGAAAATGGGGCTATAACTCTCGAAACGACCGGCCGAGTCGTTACACTAATGTTCTTTTTATGGAATAAATTTATGTACCCTAAGATTTTTAAACTTGAATAAGAATTTTACTCATATGATGAATTTAAAAAATAATTGAATTGGATTCTCTTGCTAAATAATTAATTAAAAGATTTAATTATTAGTTTTAACTTAAAAAATAATTTATTCTATGCTGATTCAGATCTTAATATTAGTTCATCTCTTATTTTGAATATTTAATCTTAATTATAATTTTATACACCATAAATTTTATTTTCAAAGAGTAAAATATTGATATGACATTTCACTTTTAGATCTTTATGTTTGTAGAATCATTAGTGGTATTGACTCTTATCAATCATTTTTTTTTCTCTTTCTCACACATTTATATTTTTAAATATTTTCTTAGTTGTTGTTTAATAATTGGGTATTTTTTAATATTACACGAAAAATTGATAAAAATAATTATTTGAGTAGGAAAATAGTTCAAATATAATATAAAAGTATATTGTCGTGGGGGTATTTGTTTCCCCTCAATTTCAACTCTTTATGCGGTCCATTTAATATTATTTTTATTTTTTTTGGTATTGGATATTATGGAGTAATAATGTATTGCAAATACGGAGGATTCTTATGAAATTTATTTTATTAAACGTTCCTACATATTTTTAATAAGTATTCAATAGACCAAATTTTATTAATTTTAAAATATTAAATATTAAAAATTAGCATATAAGGTATTGTAGCCAGTTATTGCAGTTATGTCCTTTCTCTATGAGTTTTTTCGTTTAATATTTTAGGACTAATTTGGTATATTAATATTGTATTTATATTTTTATAATAATATAGGCTCTCTTTTGTCTAAATAGATTTGGACAATATAATACATTCTCAAATTAAATTAGTAATAGGACATTATAATACATTTTTCAAATTAAAATAGTAATAGAAATTTTTAAGAAGCATATCCTAAAAGTAATAGGATTACATGACTAAAAATATTTACTTGTTCAATTTTATATGAATTAGACAGCCCGAAAGTAATTATACTAATAGGATTCCTAACATGTAGTATTATGTCCTAAAACTAATAGGATTATAAGGCTAATATCTAGAATTTCGATTATGGCCTTTTATTATGAGTTATTATACTTAATATTATAAGGTTATTTTTATAAACCTACAAGTTAGGTTACTTATCATTAGGACATGACATTAGCTTTTAGTCGCGGTGTAATTTTTAAGAATCTTTTATTTACTTACTATATTTCAAAATACATGAAAATAGAAATAAGTAAGGATAGATTAATCTCGGTATGTGCATTGTGTATGTACCCATCAATAACTATTCAATGTTGAAAACTCACGTAAATTTTACATTAAACAACATGTTTGATTTATGAGATGAAAAGTAAATAAAATTTTCTGTAAATGTTAAATTTTGATTATATTTAAATAATTAAAGATAGAAAAAATCATGAAGATCAAACAACAAATAAATTAAAATAATTTTAAAACTAATTTTAATTAAAATCGACATAAAATGCAACTACAACTTTTACGAAGGAACTGTATTTTGTTCAAAGTAAAAAAAACATTCCTTCAATTTCTAATATAAATAAAGAAGGTAAAATATATATATACTATTATTAGTTATTAAACGTTGAGTCAAAGTGGACTCTTGAGTTTATAATCTTTCGATTTTTTTAACTCCAAATTTTTTCAAAGCCTTTCCATACGTATTTAGACCTTCTCTCTTTAAGTTCTTCCATTACAAGGTTAAATTTAATGTTTTTATTTAAGAATTCTTACCTAGTTCAATAAGGAAAGATTTAATAACCAAAATTTAGTTAATTTTTAAAGTCCTAAATATTAACGTGTAATATTATATCCTAAAACTAATAGGATTATCTAGAATTTCGTTTATATCCTTTTATTATGAGTTATTATACTTAATATTATAAGGTTATTTTGTAAACTGAAATTGTATTCATGCTTTTTAGTAAGTATTCAATAGACCAAATTTTATTAATTTTAAAATCTTAAATATTAAAAATTAGCATAGAAGGTATTGTAGTCAGTTATTGCAGTTATGTCCTTTCTCTATGAGTTTTTCCGTTTAATATTTTAGGGCTAATTTGGTATATTAATATTGTATTTATATTTTTATAATAATATAGGCTCTCTTTTGTCTAAATGGATTTGGACAATATAATACATTCTCAAATTAAATTAGTAATAGGACATTATAATACGTTTTTCAAATTAAAATAGTAATAGAAATTTTTAAGAAGCATATCCTAAAAGTAATAGGATTACATGACTAAAGATATTTACTTGTTCAATTTTATATGAATTAGACAGTCCGAAAGTAATTATACTAATAGGATTCCTAACGTGTAGTATTATGTCCTAAAACTAATAGGATTATAAGGCTAATATCTAGAATTTCGATTATGACCTTTTATTATGAGTTGTTATACTTAATATTGTAAGGTTATTTTTATAAACCGACAAGTTAGGTTACTCATCATTAGGACATGACATTAGCTTTGAGTCACGATATAATTTTTAAGAATTTTTTATTTACTTACTATAATTCAAAATACATGAAAATAGAAATAAGTAAGGATAGATTAATCTCGGTATGTGCATTGTGTATGTACCCCATCAATAACTATTCAATGTTGAAAACTCACGTAAATTTTACATTAAACAACATGTTTGATTTATGAGATGAAAAGTAAATAAAATTTTCTGTAAATGTTAAATTTTGATTATATTTAAATAATTAAAGATAGAAAAAATCATGAAGATCAAACAACAAATAAATTAAAATAATTTTAAAACTAATTTTAATTAAAATCGACATAAAATGCAACTACAACTTTTATGAAGGAACTGTATTTTGTTCAAAGTAAAAAAAACATTCCTTCAATTTCTAATATAAATAAAGAAGGTAAAATATATATACTATTATTAGTTATTAAACGTTGAGTCAAAGTGGACTCTTGAGTTTATAATCTTTCGATTTTTTTAACTCCAAACTTTTTCAAAGCCTTTCCATACGTATGTAGACCATTCTCTCTTTAAGTTCTTCCAATACAAGGTTAAATTTAATATTTTTATTTAAGAATTCTTACCTAGTTCAATAAGGAAAGATTTAATAACTAAAATTTAGTTAACTTTTAAAGTCCTAAATATTAACGTGTAATATTATATCCTAAAACTAATAAGATTATAAGGTTAATATCTAGAATTCCGTTTATATCCTTTTATTATGAGTTATTATACTTAATATTATAAGGTTATTTTTGGAAACTGACATTGTATTCATGCTTTTATAATAATATAGATAGATAGATAGATATAGATATAGATAGATTAAGGCTTACTTATTGATTAGGGGATTATTGCCAAGTCCTTATGGTTATGAAGTTAACATGTTGGAAATAACATTGACAAATCATACACTCAAAATTTAACGAAGTTTCCCTCGCCGAACTGTTTGACAATTTTGTAGTGTAAAGAGTCGAGTAAATGTGCGGGGAAAAGGACTGAAGAGTTTGCTATAACTGTACTGGAGAGGACTAAAATTGCAATTCTCTTCTTTTTGCTTCATACTTTGAGACCAAAGCTTTTAAAGATGGAACTCCAGAAAATGTTATGTTGTTTTCTGAAGCACAACTCGTCTAAGAGAAAGGGAAACGGCAATTCCAGGTTAGAAGGTGTGATCAAAACATTGTATAGGATGACAATACCCTTCTCCTTGTTGTAAAGCTTGTCAGAGAAAAGTTTCATCAGTGTCAAATTACGTGTATCTTGTCCTATATCATCCGATACATTTTTATTTCTGTAGAGCTATATCTACTGCTGCATTAAGTCACTCGGATGTTAAGACGAACGACAGAGGGATGTGTATAAAGGTCATTCATACTTGTAATAAGTTGAACAATGACCCAATAAATTAGATTAGAGGAAGCAATGTCATTCTTGTCAGACAGTACAGGCTACTCCCTCATTAGAGAACTACATAGCCATCAGAAGCAAATTGTAAGACATTTAAGTTATCATGTCAATGTGGCACCTCATCTATCAGGAGGAATGCACAACTAACTTTTTTGCCACCAAGCGGATGCCTGCAGTCTGTTGGTAGTCGTATGAATCCACTGAGAAATATGCATCCAAAAGAGTTCCTGGTGTAATCAAGGAATCCAGTTCTGCCACATCAAACCTACTGAACATGAGCTTCTGTGTTGTGGAAGACTCTTTCTGGTATATCTCTGTGACCCAGCGGGAGATATTAGCATCCACCACAGTTGGTAAACTGCACATTCACATACAGTATAATATTAGTTTTAAGCGCGAGAGGGATATTGATTCAGTAAAAGGGCTCGTTGTCCTGGTAAGTGGAGCTGTGGAGGTGTGAACAACAGGAGAGACAAAATATCATAATACTTTCAATGGAAATTGGGAAAGCCTGGATTAGCCATGCACTAAAAGCTCATCTATTACTTGTGCATCAGGTTGGAAAATCTTAAGGAGGACTAGCATATGCACTAGCAGACATGTCTGATCTTACATTAGAAAGCATAATGGAAAAGGAAAATTTGATCTCATATGCATCAAGGGCATACCAGGAAAATACAGTAGAAGTAAAAGCTCTCCTGGTCTCTAATAACAGGAAAAATTGGCAGATTCACTTGTCTAGTAAAGAAAGAAAGGAAGTTCAGAACTTACTTTAAACGAATGGTAGGACAGTTCATAAAGCCAGGCTTTCTGTTTACCACAGGCCTCCATTCTGACATGCTACCGGCATCCTCATTTAATTTCTGCGCAAGATTATCAATTGCATCCAAAAGTTGGCATAGGTCTGATGATCCATCCACCATAAAACTCAACCGTGGCCGACCAGCATAATCAACAAACCTTGTACTAATTCCAAACCGCACCTTCAGGCATCTAGAGCAAACTTGCAATTCAGCATTGTTGTGCAAGATTTGTATCTTCTGAGTCCCGCGATAAAAGGGCGCTAGAATTAAGGAGACAGAAGAAATTGAAATATTATTTGGTTCTAAGAAGTCAGTGCAGCCAATGTAACCTCCTGTTGCAGTTGATGCAGAAGATTGTCGAGAATCTGCTGAACCAGGTTCTTCTTCCATGTCATCTAACTGAATGGATTCCCTTACTTCGGCGCTGAACTCGACCAAGTTAAAAGCATCGGGCCTAGAGGAATTTGTTTCAAGAAGATGTGGTACCTCCACATTTCTGCTTACAAGTGGAAATATTGGATGACCTGATTCTATGTTGTCTTCTGCAATAGATTTCATAAGACTTTCTATCTTGACACTCGATGAAGGTGTATCTGTACTGGAGCCCATCCCCTCCAGAATAGCATTTCCATTAGTGCGACTTCTTATAGCAGTATTAGGAGACACCCAACTGTTCTCAGTTAATATCTCAGGCAGGCTGGATTCCTGCAGGTACAACAATTTAGCTAATCAAACCCACGGCAAAGTTCAATTGTCTGTTCGGCTCAGAACATAAGTTCTGGAAATGAGAGAGAAATATCAATATATATCCTCATAAGATGCGGTAGCATGACCATGCAGTTAGATTGTACAGTGTCAACTGCCGTATCTAAAAGCTTGTCTGTAAGAGAAATGATTTTTTTTTTAGAGGAAGAGAAATGACATTTTTAATTTGTTTTAGATCGCTGAAGAATTGTCTTAAGATTTGAGCTCCAGATCTGATACCATTTTGAACCATATGACTCAACAAAAGTTTAAGCTGTTAGTGAGTTAACACTTCTATGTTTACTTTAGATTTGCAACAATTCACTTACTTTTCTTGGGTTCATCTTTGATCAGTTCTTGAGCTTCAACGTTGATTCAGCATTTTAATTTTATCAATAAATATGCAACTATGCTCTAAAGCCCTTTGCAAGTCCAAATTGGACAGCCTGTCAAAAGGTGGCCCCAATAATCAAAATTAGAGGCTCAGCATCCGCACTGCATAGCTTAAACTGAAAGGCTTGCAGTAATCTTGTTCCAGTAATGGAATAGTTCCTCTTTCTCATATATTTTCATGCAACCATTAAACATAATAACACAGATTTTTCCATCATATTTTACACTTGATGCTGAATTCTAGCCTGTCACAGTTGTCAGTTTCAAAAGCCAATTCACACCTCAGTTAAGGAAGGCAGAAGGAATATTGCCTTGATTTACAAAAAGAGATTCGTGAGAAGAAATCAGAAGAGAAAGGATGAGAATTTTTCCAGCTGCAGACCATACTTGCTTTGGGTGTCAGGTTTTCTTTTAACTTTTTCCCTCTTCTTTTATTGAAGTTGAGGCGTTGAGGTAGAGGGTGTAGGAGGGGCTAACCAAGGATGAAGTTGCACAAAGGGAAGGTATAACAATCAAATGCAAGTAGTCTACAGTTATGACATTGCGGAAATAGGACCTAAGATATAAAAGGAAGAAAAATAGTACACTTCCTTCAGATCTGTTGCACTGTACTTCTAACACATGGCTGGCCGTATGGACAAATAGGAAAAAGGCAAATAATGCAATGAAAAGAAAAAACAAAAGCATGTCAAATTAGACTTCCAAGTATCTTTTTTTCGAACTTAACTTCAAATACTACTTTTTTCCAAATATCAATCAATTCATGTCCAAAAGCTTGAGATTCTCCAAGTTTGAGAATCATTGCTAATATTAGCAACCTAGACTGGAAGAGAAAAACAAAAGTACGGTCGAGCAACAGCTTACCAAAAACAAGACAGTTGCACAGTACTTTAGTACCTCAAAATTCATTCGAACATCATCCAAACTCCTGAAAAGTAGAACATCAAAATGAGAAAGTGAGAAAAAATATCCCAACAAGCTTGCAGTTCACACTGCACGGAGCAAAACCATCTAAATCACCTTCAATAGCATAGATTGTGTTTCCTATTGGAAAAGATTAGCAACACATTTTGGGTTATTTGACAGTTAACTAACATCAAAATCTGCTGAAAGTAGCAAAGTGAATGTCTCACACACACCAGGGACTTAAAGCAAAACTAACTAAATAAGTATTATCTTATTAACTTGTGGACTGGACTGATTTAACGGGATAGGGTGTTATTGTATTTACTTGGAACTTTTCAGCTAGCTTGGTGTCTTGCTCAATATGACCTGATAGGCAAAATTGAATATGTTTTTGTTGTTTGGTTCATGTCTTTCTCTTCTAGTTTGTTTCTCGACATAACTTCCCTGACTACAGGGATGACTTATTTCGTTCTGAACCAAAACAAAAATCCAATAGCAGAATCCCAATCGCTAGTCCACTTATTACGCTAAATTAAGGAACTACTTAATTATAAGCTGAAATGGGATTATTAATCCCATAAAAGAGTCTCGGCCAATTAGAATTTTATTTTGATAAGTTCTTATTGATGAAATACCAAGATGGTACAGGATAGTACAAGACTCAACAACATACCATACAACGGACTATCATGCTTCCCTCCGAACAAACTCAAAAAGTCAAGATACTGATCCAAGCTATCTGTAAAGGTACTTCTTACGAATTTGGCTAAGCCATTTCTACACTTTATACGAAGTGCTTCTATTGTATATAATATAGTTGGAACACCTTAGATTCTCTTGCTCTAGTTTAATTGTTCTTTTATTTTTATATTGAGTGTTAACATAATTATGTCGATAACAATGCAGTACTTATAGCCTGTTTGGCCAAATTTCTAAAATCAACTTATTTTAAAAAGTGTTTTTCTCAAAAGTCAAAAGTACTTTCAAGAAAGTACTCTTTGTGAGAAGCAGTTTGTGTTTGACTACTTAATTTGAAAAGCAGTTTTATGCAGCAATTCTTGTTTGACCAAACTTTTAGAAAGTGTTTTTAAGTGTAATTTTCTTAAAAGTACTTTTCAAAAAAGTGCTTTAGGGGAGAAACTATTTTTTCTGCTTCGCAAAAACTGCTTCTATTTCTAGTCAAAAACACTTTTTTCCTTCTAAAAGTTTGGTCAAACACCTTAACTTTGGAAAAGAAGCACTTTTGCCCCCCAAAACAAAACACTTCTGATCCAAAAGAAGCTTGGCCGAAGCTATCAGAATTGAGATTATATGAATGCCTATTTTATTAGATAAATTTAATTATTCCTAAGAGTAGTCACTTTAGTCAATATTCTCAAAACCAAATGCAATATAAAGTAATATTATATCATATTCCTTTTGTTACATAGAAGAATTTAGTCGATTTAATCTTACACTTTATAAGACACTAACCAAGTACGCAAGAAGTTCAATAAAAGGATTATGACTTTATCAAGAGTTCGTTCTCTATTAACCCAACACAGAACGCACTACTTTGACTCATTCATGCATACATGTCCTTATAATCTATCCACAGACGAAACATGCCCATGAAGAGGATAGCCAAAGAGCATTAAGCTAATGATTTTTAAGAAAGGAGAAAAACTCTGTTACCTATGTGTTTGCTGTCCAAGGCCAAAATAAGTAGCAAGAGAGGCCATCTGCAAACAGAATGAAACCAATTCAGTAATCAAACATTTGAAAAGATATCACTTCACTTATAGCCTGTGACATTTCTTGGTGGTACACAAAACCTCCCTAGCTGTACCAAGGATTGCATTAACCTCCCCTACTAGCAAAATTGGCCTATTTACTCCCTCACTAATACTCTCCAATGCTTATGTATGGAAATATCAGTGTTTTAAAAGGCGTGGGCGTAAGGCGAGGCGTTTTACATATGCTAGCCCCATAGGTATTTAATTTTTAATATTTTATAAAATAATATAATTACAGTAAATATTTATAAACAAGTAAAATTGTATAAAAATTAAAGAAAACTATAAATGTGCAAAAAATATATATATGTGGGGAAAAAAAATATAGACGTGCTTCATCCCCACAAAAAACTAGTCAAAACAATCTATTATACGCTACTTAGAAGCACAAGTAACTTGAGTCGAAAAGAATAAAGTTTTCTACATGGAGAAACAAAAAGGATGACTAACCTGCAATTTGAACTTTGAACTTGCTGCTATGAAGAGAATGGAGTTCTCTTTGTATTTGTAAAAAAATTAAATATTCGTTGCTTTTGGAAGATATTAGCAGACTAGCGGACAAGATAAAGAATTGGGAAAGACCATGAATTAGGGCTTCAATCAATAAAAAAGGTCTTGACTTTTAAATTTAATATATTTCAGTTCCTTTTTAAAACTTTTGAGTAATTACCAAGTTGACTTTTGAGAATTTGGGTATTATATGAAGGACTTATTCAACAAATTTTGTTTTAATTTGAAGCTTACGCCTCACTAAAACAATGCGCCTCAAACGCCCGGGCGTACGCCCGAATTGCTGGACGTACGCCTCTTGAGACTTTCGCCCCACACCATCGCCTCGGGGCGTTTTTGGTGCGCCTCGCCCCGGGGCTCGCCCCGAAAACGCCTTTTAAAACACTGGAAAATATCAACATATTAAAAAGCGAACAAAACTGAAAGGAAAAACAGTTAATACACTTTTCCTCACAGCAAACCAAACATCTTGTCATATAGGTGGGTTGATTCTATGCAAAAGGAAGATTTTCTATTTTGTTTTAGTTTATTACCTTCCCAATGAAGTCAAAACATTAAAAAGAAAGAAGAAAAAAGAAAAAAAAGCAAAAGCATACAAAAACAAAGTGCAGCATGAAAATTGCATTCCTGGGAGTTCATCTTCTAATTTTGACATAAGAACCCACCGACCAGCGAAAAGTTATCTGTACAAGTGTAGGGAAACAAAAAAGGCAATGCTACAGCTCGAACAACAGTATAACAGAATGCTGATTTTAAAGATCTTTACAATCAATTATTCATGTCAAAATGTGTTGCTTAGCATTTCCACTCTAGCATGTACATAAGTAACTTGGCAAAAACCATAACCTCCAGAATTCCAGAAGGCCCATAAGTGTTTTCCAAATGAAGTCAAAAAAACAAACACTTCTCCAACAAGCGAGAATTCTTTAAGCCAACTGTCTCTGAGTCAAATTATCTAATTTCCCTACTTTTTCATGAAGAAGGCAGATAAATTTCGATACCTTCATGTTACCAGCTCTCCTTCCAAATCTTTGGGTCAACAAAGCAAGTGTATCAATTGTTCCCTTAGGTTCTGGTGCAGGCCTATTAATTCCAGCAAATGCCTCCCGAATCCTTGGACAATCGAATTTCAGAATATTGTGGCCCACCCATATCCTCCCTACGCAAACAACATAACAAGCACAGAGCAAAAGCAAAATCAGCCAATTCCACATAAAAGATAACAGCATCATACCCAACATATGTCCAATAAATTTGATCCAAAAGTACCTTTACCAAAAGCAGCTCTTAAAAATATATGTTCATAAAAAATATATCTGTATAAAAATATGTGTAATAAGTTTGCACACACTACCACAGAGTTGTAGATCGGATTATGGTACTCCGTATCAACTAACTTAAAATTCTGAATCCCTACCTCCATAGGAAGGGAAGGGAAGGAAACTTAAAACGGTCTATTTACCGAGCAGTCCGGTACAACCCACTAGCAAAGGTGCCAAGTAAACATGCCCATCAAGATTTCCAGCATCAGGCACTAATAAATTTTTAATGTCTAATTAGATCGTGAATCATTCAAATTAAGAACATAAGCTCATTGCTTTTTCTCTTCCTATAATTTAATTCCAAATTTGCCGAATCACTCATGTTATGATCTTCTACATCCTGGGTCTCCCTGTTCCGTCATCTGGCTTATGTTCTGGACCGTGAGAGTTATTTCTTTTGATCTTCATCTTTTGACCCGTAATAGGTACCCGGATTTCGTTCTTTCATTAGCAATTGACAAGGTCGAACTTATTCTATCCAATTTTTATAGATAATTTGGATGACTGATCACTTTGATTCAATCATATATCTTGGAATCAGCTTAAGTATTCCTATTTTCTAATTATTTTTTTTCAACTCATTTTATCTAATTCGTACTGCAGAAAAAAAACCCAGCAAAATCCGATATAAACATGCCCATCAAGATTGGTGCATATAGATTCGTACAGAGCGTCACAGCTAAATTTCGAACCTGGGATTGTTACCCCTATAGTTCAACGACTTAACAATTCCATTGAGTGCAAAAATCAAAATGGTTTTATCTGATTTTTAATTAAAAAAATTCAGCCATTTCAAAAAAGGAAGAATCTTACTCCTCTATAAAGCAGGTGAAAGAGATAAAAGAGATGGGTGTAAGGGTTAGAAGCTGACCATGGAGAATGTCAAAAACTTTGTCGGCGATATCAGCAAAGGTAGGGGCAGAAGTGACAGCATCTCTCGTAATACCATTGCACCGAACAGAAAGTTGGGAAATGAGAGAGAGGTCGTCAGGTCGTACGAGGGTGGAGTAATTCTCTTGCTCCACAAGCTTCCTCGGGCAAACGAGAATTGCCCCAAATTCCAAGAGTGCATATCCCTGTCCGGTTCGTGTCGGAATTGTTGTCTCTACGTCGAAAAATACTATCTCCGACCTATCTTCGCCGGTTCCCATGGTTTCTTAATTAGCTCCCAAAATATCAAAGAATTAAGAAAGTAAATGGATGAAATAGTTATGGCGGTGTGTTTGGATTTGAATATATATATATAAAGACGTGGACGACTGTATATATTTTACTGGTAGATGTACTAAAAAGGGATGACTCTTGTGTGGTGGGGCGGGGGGGGGGGGGAGGCAATTTGTGCTTTGCGGGCGGAAGAAGGAACTGCCGCAAAATGTTTCGCCTCACACGCAAAGAATACCATTTAATATTTTATTCTTTTTTTATTTCTTAGTTAGAGCATTCACGCTGTATAAAGCGGGAAAAGTGTTCTCAATGGCATTTTTCTCATACCAAGGAGTCCAACCAAAAATAATACGTTAATTAGCATGTGTTAAAAATTATTAAATAATGTATATGAGATGGAAAATATAGATTAAAAGAAAAAAAAAATTAGATCTCTGAATATGAAAAAGGTTAATGATATTTAACTAACTAAATAATGGATTGTAATTTACTTTTTATTATATGTTTAGTCACTTGTTTTAAATAAAAAGTACATGGAATTGGAAGGAATGTATTGCAATTTACTTTTTATTCTAGGTTAGTCAATTGTTTTCTAAATAAAATTATACATCCTTAAAAAAAGTACTCGTAAAATTCCTTACAAAATAAGAAAAGGTAAAAAGAAAATATTCCTAGAGTTCTTAACACAAATTTAAAAAAAAAAAAGAAGAAGAAGAAAATACACATCTAATAAGGAATCATATTGTCGGATTATTTTGTGTATGAACATTTAATATATAAAGATTTTATTATACTGCCTAATGAAGAGAAATTTAAATTTAAGGAATTTATTATACATTGAAGGTCCTAAATATTAGGCCAATTATATTAATGAGAGTTGATTTTAAAGTCCTAAATAGTAAAAAAAGTAACTTAAATTATAATTTTATCCAATATAAACTTTATTTTTAAAGGATAAAAATAGCGAATGATATTTCGATAGGGTTTTCGTGCTTTTAATATAGTATAAATTAATAGTAATACTTTATATAGAATTTACTCAAAGTTCTCTTATCACTAACGCAATTATGTAAATATTTGTATTCCATCAGTGTAAATAACTTATTTAATTCAAGAAAAGCGCAATGTTATTTTTGCAGATGAATTTCCTTTATCATAACATACTTATCAGAATAGAAGGTTTTATCCAAGTAGACTATTGATAGAATTATTATATGTAGATATTTAATAGAATGCAGAAAAAGCATGTATGTTTGTTGTGGGTAAATTGCCAGTGAGCAAAAAGTAAATAATAGACGATTGATGTACTATATATATGTACAGTAAAAAAATCTATATATGAGTTGCTTTATTCCCTATTCTACCCACCGCTTTTCAATCTTCACAGAATTACAGAAATAACAGAAAAAGTATATACAGTTGACAATTATCGGACTACGTTGTCTTGGATAGATTGGTAAAGTAAGCAATGATAGTAAATATCATATTCTTTGTCTAACTTGGGGGATATGCTAAAAGGATCTGATTGAAAACCCAAAATTTGAAGCCAATTCAATCGTCAGTGCAGTACTAATGTATATTCCAGCAGCTGTTCAGATTATAATTACAGGAGTTGTCTTTGAGATAACATATAGTAGGTGTTTCTTGTACATCTTTAATTCTGGAATTCAGAGGATGCCCGGACGGCAAGCAATCCCTCTAGCGACCGACTTCCTTGTATAACGGGAAAAGCTTACTCATCAAATTATACTAATACCAGACTTGCGATAATGTTTAGCGGCTAACTCTGTAATTTTTTTCTTAGGCTGATTGTGCTCCATCTTCAATCATGAAAAAATAAAATCACCTTCTAACCTTTCTCTCTAGCACTTGTCATGTACCACAAAAGAAATCTTGAAAATAATTAACTAATAAAAAATATTTAAAAAATAAAGTTATTCCCGAATTAGTACTAAAAATTATTTTAAACACTATTAATTGTCAATCTCTGGCAACGACACCAATATTTGATGAGCGTATACATTTAAAACTCGCTAATTAAAAATAATATAGAAAATTATCATCTCCATAAGGATTGGATTAAATAATGTTCGAGTAATTTTCAGGTTAAGATCTATTCAGGATGATTAACATTTTGATTGAGATGATTGAAAATCACAAGTAACAAACTAAAATTGTAAACTAATAAGATCGATCATAGAAGACTGGAGAAATGAGCTAAAACAAGTTATCATCAATATGAGAAATAAGGTTTGAGACATAATAGGTGCAAGATAATTGGATCTAACTTTGTTTAAGTTCACTTTTAATGTTCTAATGATTCTCGCGAGTTCGCTAGATAATTAGCTTACCCGTAAGGTCAAAGATCTGTCATGGATCCAGGAGACTACAACAACTATTCAAGCAAAAGAATCTAAACTTGAGGCAACATAGGTGGTTAGAGCTACTAAAGGACTGTGGTGGTTGATGCCTTAGGTAGGAAGGATGAGAGCATGGGGAGTCTTGCTTTTATTCCAATTGGGGAGAGATTGTTAGCTTTATATGTTTAGGCTTTGGCCAACAAGTTCGAGAGATTGGATGTTTCGGAACCTAGCCGGGTTCTTGCATGCGTGGTTTCACGATCTTCTTTGTTTGAGAGCATCAAGGCATGTTAGTATGATGATCCCCACTTGCTTGTCCTTAAGAACACGATACAGCACAGTGATGCCAAGGACATGACTATTGGTAATGATGGGTATTAAGACTTCTGGGCCGGATTTGTGTGCCCAATGCGGATGGGTTGCGGAAGCTGATTCTTGAGGAGGCCCATAATTTGCGATATTCTATTCATCCGGGCACCGCAAAGATGTACCATGATTTGAAGCAACACTACTGGTGGAGAAGAATGAAGAAGGATATTGTAGAGTACGTGGCTCGATGTTTGAACTGTCAACAAGTATGAGGATTAGAGACCAGGTGGTTTACTTCAGAGGCTTGATATTCCGGAGTGGAAGTGGGAGTGTATCACTTTGGATTTTGTAGTTGGAATTCCATGGACCTTGACGAGATTCGATGCACTGTGGGTCATTATGGAGAGACTGACCAAGTCTGCATACATCATTCCAGTCATGACTACCCGCTCTTCAAATCAGCTGGCTCTGATTTATCTTCGTCAGATTGTTCGCCTTCATGGTATGCCGATGCTTATAGTCTCCGACCGGGGCACACAATTCACATCGCATTTTTGGAGAGTTGTGCAGCGTGAGTTGGGCACAAAGGTTGAGCTTAGTACAACATTTCATCTACAAACGGACGGGCAGTCTGAGCACACTACTCAGATTTTGGAGGACGTGTTATGTGCATGTGTCATTGATTTCGGGGGCTTATGGGACCAGTTTCTACCGGTAACAGAGTTCGCCTACAATAACAACTATCGATCGATCATCCAAATGACTCCTTATGAAGCCTTATATGGGAGGCAATATCATTCTCTGGTTGGTTGGTTTGAGCTTGGGTAAGGTAGTTTGTTGGGCACTGATTTGGTACGTGAGGCATCGGAGAAGGTAAAGTTGATTCAGAAATGGCTTCGTATAGCGCAATCCAGGAAAAACGAGTTATGCTGATAGAAGGGCTCATGATGTGACATTCATGGTGGGTGAGAGGGTTCTACTAAGAGTTTCACCTATGAAGGGAGTGATGAGGTTCGGGAAGAAGGATAAGTTGAGCCCTCGGTATATTGGTCCTTTTGTGGTTCTTGAGAAAGTCGGTGAGGTGGCCTACAGACTTGCATTGCCACCAAGCTTATCAGGAGTTCACCTGGTGTTTCATGTGTTCCATGCTCTAGAAGTATTATGGTTATCCATCACATGTGTTATATTTCAGCTCAGTGCAATTGGACAAAGATTTGACCTATGTTGAGGAGCCGATGGCTATTTTGGACAGACATGTCCGGAAGTTGAGGTCGAAGCACATTGCATCGGTGAAGGTTCAGTGGAGAGTTCAACCGGTCGAGGAGGTGGCTTGGGATACCGAGCATGATATGCGGAGCCAATATCCTCACATTTTTGGCACTCCAGGTATGTCTCTATACTTGTTCGAGGACAAACGTTTATTTAAGAGTAGGAGAATGTAACGATACGATCGGTTATTTTGAGTATTTTAGCCTCGTTTCTCCTATTTTATACTTTATATATGTGTATTTGTGGTTACATAACTTTTCAGGATTGTTGGTTTGGTTTGGGAGAGTTTTGGATTGAATTAGGACACCTAGTCCCTTAGTTGGAGGCTTAAGTTATAAGAGTTAACCGGAGTTTGTCTTTTATATAAACGACTCTGGAATGATATTTTGATGGTTCCAATAGCTTCGTATGGTGATTTTGGACTTAGACGTATGCCCGGATTTGGATTTGGAAGTTCCAAAGGTTTTTTTGGCTTGAATTATTGAAAGTTAGAAAGTTGAAGGTCTGGAAGGTTGATAGGTATGACTGAGATTTAACTTTAATGATATCGAATTTGAATTTGATTCCAGAAGTTATAATAGGTCTATTTTATCATTTGGGACTTGCATGAAAATTTTGAGGTCATTCCAAGATGTTTAGGTGTGTTCGGTGTAAGTTTTGAATTTGGAAAATTTGTATTAGTTCCTTAGGCTTGAATTGAGATGTGATTCATGGTCTTGATATTTTTTTGTGTGATTTGAGGCCTCGAGTAGGTTCGTATTACATTTTGGGATTGATTGGAGTGATTGGACTGGGTCTCGGGGGCCTCGGGTAAGTTTCAAATAGGTTTCGGATCATTTGTGGTAGTTTTGGAAGATCGGTTATGGTGCTTTCGCACCTACGACATTTGATTTATAGGTGTGAGTCTGTAGAAGCTGACATGGGACCACAGATGTGGCGTTGGTTGAGCTTAGGGGTTTTCACATATGCGACATTGTCTACGTAGAAGTGCGATCGCACCTTAGGGGTTTTCACATATGCGACATTGTCTACGTAGAAGTGCGATCGCACCTTAGGGGTTTTCACATATGCGACATTGTCTACGTAGAAGTGCGATCGCAGGTGTGCATTCTGGTCCACAGAAGCGGCTCCGCAGGTGCGAGTGATGGTTCGCAGAAGCGGGTTTTTAGGACTTAAGTGGAGTTCGCATCTGCGATGATTTTTCCGCAAATGCGACTAGGGGGCTGCAGAAGCGAAAATGCTGCGCATAATATATCTTGGACGAGGGTTTAATTTTATTAATCACATTTTGAGATTGGGAGCTCGGATTTGGGCGAATTTGGAGGAAATTTTCATGATTTGGATTAGGGTAAGTAATTTTGACTCGAACTTGGTTATTATTCATGATTCCAATCTTGATTTGTAGCGATTGATTGATGAATCTAAGTGAGAAAATTGGAGATTTTAGTAAAAACTTTTCTAAAGTATAAACTGATGATTTGAGGTTGGATTTGGATGAAACACATATATTTGGACTCGTATTGGAATAAGTGTTCGGAATTTGTGAGTTTGGCCGGGTTTCTAGGTGGGACCGGGGTTGACTTTACATATTGAACCAAGATCGTAGCTTTATCATTTGGGCTTGTTTCATATGATTTTTATTGATATTATTAAGTTATTTTGGCTAAATTCGAGCGGGCCAGAGGTTGATTCACGGGGGGGCTTCTTAGAGTATTGACTTAGCTTATTTAATAAGTATCTTGCCTAACTTTATGTGGGAAAATTTTCCCTTAGGATTTGGTCTAATTTTTATAATTTGTGCTATGTGAATAACGTGTACATGAGATGACGAGCGTGTACACGGACGTATGTGTGGTAATTGTCTGATTAGACCTTAGGCTATTAATATGCCTTGGTTTGGAGTTGCTTGTTATATGAAATATGTTTTATTGTTGTTCACTCCCTACACCCTTATGTTATTATTGTGATTTTTGTTCACATTGTTGTTGAGCAGTGGGCTATATCATATTGTGACTTTGGTATTGTTGTTGTGGTGATGTTGTGGCATATGTGTACATGTTGTGTGGGTAATTGTTATTGTGTGGATTATAAAGGTGGCGAGATGCGCATGCGGCAGTATAAGGGTGGTGTTTATTAATGTGCATGAGGCGAGATAAGGGGGCTTATGTGCGTGTTTGCAAATAAGAAAAATACTTCATTGTAAAGGTCACATTGTTTCATAAAGGTGGCTTGTTGATTATGTCATGTGGTATTTTGGGGTGATTCTTGATGTTATTCTTGTGTTAGAATGGGTTGATGATTTGAACATATCCTTGTTTTTTTATGTAACGACCCGACCGGTCATTTTGAGAGTTGTAACCATATTTCCCTATTTACTGCTCATTTTGTACTTTATAGTTGTTATATGACTTGTCGGGGTAGTCGATTCGGGTCCGGAGAGATTTCAGAATGAAATGAGACACTTAGTCTCAAGGTTGAAAGCTTAAGTTGAAATGGTTGACCGGATATTGATTTATGAGTAAACGATTCCGGAATGGAGATTTGACGGTTCTGTTAGCTCTTTTGGGTGATTTTGGACTTAAGAGTGTGTCCATATTGTGATTTGGAGGTCCGTAGTGGAATTAGGCTTGAAATGGCGAAAGGTGGAATTTTTGAAAAGTTTGACCGGGAGTGGACTTTTTGATATCGAGGTCGGATTTCAATTCTGAAAGTTGGAGTAGGTCTGTAATGTTATTTGTGACTTATGTGCAAAATTTGGATTCAATAGGACGTGATTTGATAGGTTTTGACGTCGTTTGTAGAAATTGGAATTTCTTAGTTTAATTTCATTAGGCTTGAATTGGGTGCGATTCATATTTTTGATATTGTTTGATGTGATTTGAGGGCTCGACTAAGTTTGAATCGTGTTTTAAGAGTTGTTGGTATGTTTGGTTGAGGTCCCAGGGGCCTCGAGTTGATTCTGAATGGTTAACGGATCAAAAGTTGAAATTCAAAGGTTGTTGAAGCTGGAGGCTGGTGGTGTAACTGTACCTGTGGAGCTTTGATCGCAGGTGCGGGCTGGCTTGCGCAAGTGCGAGTTTGGAGGGGTATGTGCAGGTGGCCGCAGGTGCGAGGGACTTGCTGCACCTGCATGAACGCATATGCGGCAGGGACCGCAGAAGCGGAATTGGGCAGGGGGAGCTGAGTTCCGTAGAAGCGGCTTGGAGGCTCGCAGAAGCGAGTCCGCAGGAGTGGAGGAAGGGACCGCAGGAGAGAGGGAAGCCGCAAAAGCGGGTATGTTGTCGCTTCTGCGACGCCGTAGATACGGCTAAGTTCCCGTAGAAGCGGAAGTGCTAGACAGAACACTTAAATACAAGGATTCGCGATTTTGCTTCATTTTAAACATTTTGAGCTCGAGTTTTGGCGATTCTTGATAGGATTTTCGAATGGATTCTTGAGGTAAGTCCCTTGTGCTTATTTTCAATCAATAATCTTGCTTCCCCATTGATATTTCCACCTAGTTTGTGTGTATTTAAGGTATAAATTGTGAGCTTAAGGCTAGGAATTTGGAGAGTTTGATTTGGGGATTTGGGTGACGATGTGGTGTCGAATTTTGATAAATTTGGTATGGTTGGACTCGTGGTTGAATGGGCTTTCGGGTTTTGTAACTTTTATCAAATTTCGAGACATGAGCCGGGGCTGGTTTTTGAGTCGATTTTTGACTTTTGATTAATAACTTAGAATTTTCTTATGGAGTTGATTCCTTTAGCCCGTATTGATTATATCGAACTATTTATGGCTAGATTCGAGGAATTCGGAGGTCGTTTCGCGAGGCAATGGTGTGTTGGAGTAGAGAGTTGCTCGGATTGAGGTAAGTAATAGTTCTAAATTTGGTTCTGAGGGTACGAAACCCCGTATTTTGTGCCATGTGTGTGGTTTTGAGGTGACGCACATGCTAGGCAATAGGAGTGTGGGCGTGCACCGTAGGAATTGTGGCTCGGCTAATTCCATGAAATTGTGTAGTTGAATAATCTACTGTTATCCGTATATTTTCCACGTATTAGAGAAACTGAACTGCAAATCATGTTTAGGCTATGTGTTGACACTGTAGGGACCCACAAAGGTCGTGTACATATTGAATTATCTGTTAATTTGCTGTTTTATACTCAGTCACAGTTTTACTTGCATATTACATCTCAGTCTCTATTATTTATTATTGATACATTATATCTTTGTTGTTTGGGTTGATTATCATGATTGCTGAGAGCCCGAGAAACTAGAGAGGTTGATGACTGAGTGAGGCCGAGGGCTTGATTTTGAGGATATTTATGGGATCGAGTTGCACATCGCAGCATGTTTTACTGATATATGTCATGATTGGCTTGTTATAGCGCTTGAACCGAAGGAGCCCCTCCGGAGTCTGTACACACCCCTAGTGAGCGCAGGTACCTACTGAGTGCGAGTGCCGAGTGCTGAGTGATTGAGATGAATGAATGATTGTGAGGAAAAAGTAATTGTGAGGTTGGAGTGAATGGGAGGACTGAGTGACTGTTGGTTGCTCTGAGAGGATGCATTGACTTCATTATTATTGCACATCCACTGTCATATATCACTGTCTTAAAATTTCTGAGAGATATTATCTTCTGTTTCGGTTGAACTTGACATGAATTAACTGTTTTGGCCTTAATTGTCGAACATGAAAGCATGCCTACCTTCCTCTGTTGAAATCACTGTAATTAAACTTTAATTATGAAGCTCGCCACTACTTTCAGTTCTTTATTTAGTCTTGTTACTTACTGAGTTGGTTGTACTCACGCTACACCCAGCACTTCGTGTGCAGATCCAGGTATTTCCGGACACGGTAGGTGTTGATTTCATCGCACAGTTGATCTTTTATAGGTTTCAAGGTAGTTGTCTTGTATTTCATAGACCTTGTCTCTCCTTCCTTATCTTTTCGCTTATTGTATTTAGTTTCAGACTATCATAGACAATATTTTCCAGGCTTGTGATGTATAGATGCTCATGTACTCTGTGACGCCCGATAGTTGGGAACTTCCGCGTTGTGTTTTGGGTTTCTATCCCATTTATGAGAACTTTTATTGTTTAAGCTGCTTTAATTCGTTTTCTATTAAAAGTGTTAGAAATATTTTAAATATCGGCTTGCCTCATACCACGATATGCGCCATCACGACAAGTTAGGATTATGGGCTGTGACACTTTAATTGATTTCACCTTGTGTTTTACGAGTTGTTGGTTAGTTTGTTGTGTTATCACATGCCCTATTCTTTGTTGATATTTATTATGTTATGCTTTTCATTGTCAATTTTATATTGATATTCAGCAATAGTTATTTGACTAGTGAGTGTCTCGACTTGAACCTTGTCACTACTCCACCGAGGTTAGTCATGATACTTACTGGGTACCGATTTTGTGGTGTACTCACACTATACTTCTGTATATTTTTGTGCATATCCAGGTGCCTCAGATCGTGCTGGTCGCTAGATAGTCGAGCCGGAGTTGTGGAGATTTCAAGGTATACATGTTGCTCCGCTCGCAGACCTCGCAGTCACTTTGTATTGTTTATTTATTACTGTTTATGTATCCCAAACAGTGATGTACACTTTGAGACTTATTATGTACTTCTTGTACAACTTATGACTCCATATTATCAGGTTGTGGGATATATGGTTGTTGAATTCACTTTACGGCTATGTTTTTCAGCTTTTTATTTAATAGTTAATTTGCTTTATTTTGTTTGATCTCATAATATGATAGACTTACCTAGTCTTAGAGACTAGGTGCCACCACGATCCTTAAGGTGGGATTTTGGGTTGTGATACTTCCTTATCCTATAATTTTTCAACTTGATTTTTTTTGATTTTGCATATTCTATGAGATGGTAAATTCCGGTAAAACTGGATTGATTTAGTAAATTCCATCATTTGGAGTTTTTTTGTGATTAAGTATTTGACATGATTGGTTTGCATCTATCTTCTGGTTTTCATGTTGTTATTTTTCCTATGATCTTTGTGGTGATATTGATATTGTCTCCTTTTGTCTTTTGTTTTCTTGAGCCGAGGGTCCTTCGGAAATAGCCTCTCTACTCTTCGGGATAGAGAAAAGGTCTGTGTACACACTAACCTCCCCAGATCCCACTAGTGAGATTTTACTAGGTTATTGTTGTTGTTGTTGGTTTGGGTCAGGTGAGTTTGGTTAAAATGAGGCAAATCTTTTTATCCAATCAGGGCTAGCCACGTAATTTTTAAGATGTGATTAAGCTATTTAACGGATGAGACGTAAATATGATCGAAAAGTATAGCATTAGGGGTAACTATATTAAGAAACCAAAATGGAGGGGAGATGTAGCTTATTTTCGATAGTAGATGGGCAAATATGGCTCTTTTCCGCTTAAAATAGTCTTTATTTATTATTAAAAAAAACCTTACTCGTCGAAGAATGTGAGTGATGCATGGATAATAACAAATTAAGTCAAAAGATAATGGTTAAGACCATAGCTTTCCAACCTAGTGTTGTTTGGTTCCTTGAATCATATGCAGATTAGCTGTAAAAATAGGGAAAAAGTGCATAAATACTCAATTTTGGGGTCACTATTTAAGTTATAGCTGAAGCTAATTTTTCTTTTAGTAAATTTATCCACTTTAGAATACAATTCGGATATACAAGATTGAAGTTGTAAAAATTCGCATCTAAAGTGCCAACCCTCAATTGTTTTTGCCTGAAGTATGGCTTTGTCAAGTTTGCCAAACTTCGTACATTTTTGCTTGAAGTTTGACCTGCCCTATTAAGGCCAACTTCGGACATTTTTGACTGAAGTTATGACCTTGGCAAGGCCAAACTTCGAATATTTTTTTAATTGAAGTTGTGGTCTTAGTAAGACCGAACTTCAGACTTTTTTGCCTGATGTGTGGTCTTGGCAAGGCCAAACTTCAAATATTTTTAACCGAAATTTGCTATATCTTGGTCACATTCTATATCCTAAATAATCATATTTAATAGATGAAAGATACCTGCATTACAAAGAAAATCGGAATGAAATGAGCTTACCGTTAAAATAGAGAATCTCAAAGGAACACCCCCAAACCGCAACACCAATGACAATCATTACCAATCGGAAGAATATCATCCAATGCTTAGTTGAGTCATGGAACCTTATCTCAAGAGACAATAAACTTTCTTCAGCATTTTTGAAGTTTGGATTTCATATATCTCTGTTAGTTGGTTCCTTTACAAGAATCCATTGGAATCTTTAATTGAAACCCTAGAAATTAAACTTATTAAGTTAAAATCTCAAGAAACAAAATAACAACAAGTTGAAAAATCATCTAATGGGAACCACAACAAAGGAAAAAAAGCATCTTCAAAAGAAGGAGAAAAAAAAAGTAAAGCAAAAGTTGTTGGTTATGATTGAATCTTATTCAACGCAATTAGTATAAGAAATTTGAGGTTTTGATGGCATATAGAAGGAGAAGAAAAAAGAGGAAAAAAAGAGGCCGAAGAGCTAGGGCAACCAAAAGAAAAAGAGACGAGAGCTAGGGTTTTTGTCTGAAATTTATCAATATTAGGTACAAATTAATAAATTTTAAAAACTGGTACAGGTTAAATAGTAGTTCCCAAATATGACGCACAATAATATTTTTACTGAAAATAGTAAATATGTTATTTAAACTTCAAATCAATATTCTTCCTTCTCATACTTTTTTAAGCCTTAAGGTTTGAATTGCATTCAATGGCATGAAGTTAGATTCTGAAAATTTAAATTTCAAACAATTTCGAAAGTTTAATTTCAAGGTGACTAAGAGACCGTGCGGCCAAGCTATCAAGATTTGTTTATTTTGAAAAGTACTTTTGCTCAAAAGTACTTTTAGGGAGTTGCAGTTTGTGTTTGGCCAATTTTTAAGAAATATTCTTTTGCAATATTTTATAAGCAAATTGTATTTGATTAATCTTTTCAAAAAGTATTTTTAAGTGTCAAAAATTACAAAAAAAAAAGATATTAAATGTTCAGTTTATATTTAGTATTATTTAAAAGAAAAATAAATTTAAATATTTAATATTAAGAATTTAATTAATTTTTATTTAATTAGAATATAAAAAATAAAGTAAAAACATATACTAAAGAATTTAATCAATGTAAAATATAGTTATCCAACCCAATAATACTGGTATTCGATATTACTTATTGTTTACATGATGATTCAAATGTATCAAAATATAGTCATTCGGTATAAACTAAAAATCTGCTTCATAAATCCTATATAAAAGAAGATAGATATTTATATTAAAGAGATCATTTTAAAGAAGAATAGGAGAAGGAGAGTAAAAATACGATGAAAATAAAATAAATAAAAAGGAAAAAGGAGATGGTAGAAACAAAAAGGAATAGGAAAAATTTAGTGAAAGATAATTTGAAAATGTAAATTTATAGTCAAGATAGTTTTGTCTATAAAAAATTGATTTTCTGTTTCTACGTTTTGAAGAAGCTAGAATTTATAGCTTCTTCTCAAAAGAAGAAGTATTGCTTATGCTATTGCTCAAAAGTACTTTTTCATCTTGGCTAAATACATCAAATAAATAAAAAAAATACTTTTTTCTTTAAAAAAAAGTACTTTTGGTCTCTTAGAAGCTTAATCAAACAAACTCTAATAGCATGTTCGTTGTGTTTTAAAAATTAACTTATTTTAAAAAGTATTTTTCTCAAAAGTGCTGTTTAAGAAATATATTTTTGGTGAAATTAGTATATGTTTGGAGAATCAATTTAAAAAATACTTTTGAGCATCAATTAATATTTGACCAAATTTTTAAAAAGTACTTCTAAGTGTATTTTTCTCAAAAATATTTTTTTTTGGGAGTATTTTTCTAAGTGTATTTTTCTTTAAAATACTTTTGGAGATAATCTACTTTTTCTGCTTCTCAAAAACTGCTTCTGTACTCAAAAATATTTCTTTCCTTATAAAAGCTTGGCCAAACACCTTAACTTTGAAAAAAATACTTTTGACCAAAAAGATGTACTGCCAAACAAGTTATAAGACTTTGTAAACTTCGGGTATACTTTTTTATTTTATTAATGATTAACACGTCCGAATCTAAATATACATCTAAAGATTAAGACGTGTATTAAGATTAAAACATCTGACTCTGAATATACATGTGGATAATAAGATGTGTATTAATATTCGAATACTAAATGATTAAGACTGTTTATTTTTTCAACATTTGAATGTATAAAATTTATCTTTATATTAAAAATTACTCTCCTCATTTCAAAACGATTGTCCTTGTTTGACTTGATACAAACTTCAATAAAAAGGGAAGACTTTTGATATATATGGTATTAAATGTGTCATAACATTTGTGGCTATAAAATATTTAAAACTTATGGTCTTAAACCTAGCATAATATTTGTGTGGCTATAAATTCTTCCTATTAAATAAATATTGAAAGGTACCAATCTTTTTTAAACAGACTAATAATAAAATAGTGTCAGTCTTTTTGAAACAAAGGGAGTATAAATAGAAAATTTGAATAAAATACTGACTAATTTAGTATTCTGTTAACATACATAATATTTTTTTAAAATAATATGGTAATTGGTGGTGACGAGACTAATGGTGGTGCTTGTGAATGTCGACTGGAGACGGTGGTTGATGGTGGTGGTTCTGGGTAGTAGCTAGTGGTGATTGATACTAGTAATTGTAGTTGAGGAAGATGGTGGCAGTTTATAATTATGGATAGTAACGTCGATGATTGATGATGATGGTAGAGGTGATTGATAATAGTGGGAGTTGTGAGTGGTGATTGTCGATAAGGGTGGAGATGATGGGTGATGGTAGTCAATAATAATGGCGGCGGCGGCTATAATTGATGATGATGTTGGTCAATGGTGGTAGTTAAATATGGTGGTGGTTGGTGTTATTAACCTGTATTGCTGTAATAAACAATTAAACTATTAAACTTTCTGAAATATATAAAGAAAAACATAAAGTTAGTAACACTAGTTTAACAAAATAAATTCTGAAAAATAGTATAGGAATAAATCGAGCCCACTGAATGCACAGTGTGTCCTTAAGGAAATTATTCCCCTCAAGTACCCGAGGTGTTGGAATATTATCCTTGTCACGACCCAATTTCACCTATAGGTCGTGATGGCGCCCAACACTACAGCTAGGCAAGCCAACTTAATAAATTAAGCATATATTGACAAAATTTAAAACCAAAAAAAATAATAAAATACCAAACTCTACCAATGTGTGTGCCAAGACCTGGTGTCACAAGTGTATGAGCATCTAGTAGATTATACAAAGCCTCAAATATTATCTGATATAAAAATAGACAGAATGCAAATTACAAGGAGAGACACTAGTAGCTACAGAACGACTCAGAAAGGCAGCTCATCACTATGCCCCTGGATAATGTGGGTGTAAGACGATAGGTCCCCCACTAGTACTTGCCTCAGGTCCTGCACAAAAAGTGCAGCAAGAGTAGTATGAGTACGTAAACAACATGTACCCAATAAGTATCAAACCTAATCTCGAAGTGGTAGAGACGAGATGGCCGACTTTGGCACTCACTATGGGTCAACTGAAATACAACTAGAATATCTAAATCAGCATGATTCACAGAATTTACAATAATTTATTTAACCAACGGAAATAATCATATTCCTTCAAATACAACAATTCTCAATATATTAATTAAATTTCTTTAATTCAAATAATTTTCAATTTATCAATTAATCTCATTTACAGGAATAACAATTAATTCCTTAACAAGTAGGAATAATAATTTATTAAATTTCAAGGATTCTCCAATTTATCAATTAGCTTCGCAAGCTGAAATAAATATTAAAGTATCGTGTAATTATTATTATTAAGCACGATTTCTGCCGAGAACGTACGACCCGATCCAGAGTATCATATACACTGCCGAGGGACGTGTGGCACGATCCATAGATGCATCTATCCTGCCGAGGCGCTCGGCCCGCTACACAAGAAAGGAGGACATTTTCTTATGTACCTCCGGAAGGAGAGTATATTTATTATAAGATAAATTCGGGAGGAAGAATAATTTCTTTTAACAATTAATTAATTTAAACAGAAAATCAAGCATATGAGATTTTCATCCTTTAATATCTTTATCTAACAATTCATAATATATTCATATATATCAATTAATATTAATTAAGCAAAGAATACAATTTACATAAGTAATTCATGCTTTGAGTCCTAAACTACCCGGACTTTAGCATTAATAGTAGCTACGCACAGACTCTCGTCACCTCGTGCGTACGTAGCCCCCGCAATTAGCAATAATTATTCAATTTAATCCCTATGGGGTAATTTTCCCCTCATAAAATTAGACAAGAGACTTACCTCGTCTCAAAGTCCACTTTCCGATTACCACGTCGCGTTGAATTCTCGATTCGATGCCGAAAAATACGAAACTATCCAAATATTATACAAAATAATTAATATATGCTAAATGATTCGAAATTTATCTATTAAATAAATTACCTTATCCAAAATGGTAAAATTTCTAAAATTCACCTCGGGCTCACGTGCCCGGATTCCGAAAATTTTGAGATGAAAACGTTGCCCATAACCTCAAGAACTCAAATATATAATTTCTACCGAATTCCATAACTATTTTTGTGGTTAAAATCTCACCTTTATAAAAATCTAGGTTTTTCACTTAAACCCTTGATTTCTAAGATTTACTAGTTATAATCTACCTATAATCTATATATTTAACTCAAGGGGTGTGGAATTAACTTACCTTTCAATTGCTAGTTGAAACCCTCCTCTCAAAAGCTCTGAAATCGCCCAACAATGGATGAAAAATAGAAAGAAATGGACTGAGTTTTCGTTAGTTTTAAGGTTCTGCCCAGACAGGTTTTTCGCACTTGCGGAAGGAGTACCGCACATGCGGCTTTCGCACGTACGGAAATTCTTCGCAGGTGCGCATTTTCCCTCTTTTCCTGGTTCCGCACCTGCGGAAGAAGTGCTCGCTTCTGCGCAAGCGCAGGTGCGCCCATTCATTCGCACCTGCGCGTTCGCAGGTGCACCAAAATACTTCGCACATGCGATGGCTGGGCAGGCTCCTCTCCTTCGCACCTACGGCTGTCCAAGCGCAGGTGCGATTATGACAGTAGCTGGGAGCTTCAGTCATTGCTCAATTTCCCAAAATTGGTCCAAGCCTCGTTCGGTTAACACTCGGAACCCCCAGGGGCCCGCCTGAACATACCAACAGGTTTGAAATCATAAAATGGACTCGCTCGAACTCTCGGAATGCGTAAAAGAACATCAAATCTAAGAATCATACCCTAAATCAAATTGATTCAAACTTAAGAATTTCAAGTTGTTCAATTTAATTCCAATACGCCGAAATATACTTAAACTACTCGGAATGACACAAAATTTTGCGTGCAAGTCTTAAACTATACAGAACTATTCCCAAACTCGAAATTTCAAATGGAACTTCAATTACTCAAAATCCTACTCCAAACCCAATTTAAAGAATTTTAAACCTTCAAATAGTTGATTTTTACTATTAAGCGTCAAAACGCTCCCGTGTTATCCAAAACCCGATTCGGACATACGTCCAAGTCCAAAATCATCATACGAACCTATTGGAACGGTCAAATCCCGATTCCGGGGTCATTTTCTCAAAATGTTGACCAAAGTCAAACTTTTCCATTTAAAGCTAACTTAAGGAACCAAGTGTTCCGATTTCAACCCACACACTTCCAAATCCCGAACCAACCATCTCGTGAGTCATAAATTAATAAAAGCATGTTCGGGAAGTTTTATTTTATGAAACGGGTTTCTAAAAGTTAAAATGACCGGTTGAGTCATTACAATCCTCCCAGGATAGAATGATTTAACTCACCAGCGTATTGGTACCAAACTCTCTGGTGAACGGCGAACCACTCAATGGTCATAAAACACACTGAAAAATATTGCGCAGAAGAAGAAGAAGATAATTAGAAAATTTTATAAGTAAAAATTTTGGGATTCAAGGCATATTTATAGACCATTTGGCATTGATTTTGAAAAGGTTTGCAACCATATCTGTTGGAATAGGTGAAAAAATTATGGGAAATAACAAACATATTTAAAATAATCCGGGAAAGAAAATGGACCGGACCGGGTCGCGGGTCATAAGTTATTCCGGATTGAATTTTCGTTAATTAATTAATTAAATAATTGAAAGGAATTTTGTCCAAAAAGATTAATCAATCAATCTTTGACCGAATCCGAATCCGAAGCCGAAGCCGAAATCGAAGCCGAGCCGAGCGAGCGACGACGGCGCAAGGCTTGCCTTCTTCTTAACTCTTTAAGAGCTAGAAAAAGAACAATTGTATAAATACCCATCAAAAGTCTTTTATTCTTCCAATATGGGACAATGTCCCTTTGCTAAGGAGGGAAACTCAAATATTTTATTTTCTCTCCATTTTTCATTCACCCTATTTAAGCTACACCAAGCTTAAAGTCCAACAATCCCCCACATGAATGGGGAATGGCTATAAAATAAAGGAATGCACAGACACGTGTGTGTTTTACATGCAAGAATTAATTACATCTGGATAAGTAGATTTCCCTTTGAACTTTTCGTAGTGAACTTATATCGGATATACTCGCTCAATCGTTAGATTTGATATCTTTGAACCGTCGAGCTTTGTTTTATACCTAGATAACATAAGTCACACAATCAATCCTTAACCATCTATGATTCTCACGGTTGTGTTCGTTTCAGCCATGAACATCGCCTGATTTCATGAGTGCTTAGAGAATGGGCCTTTACTTTCATTCCCCTTGAAGCGGCTTACACTTCATACTCACATAGGTGATTTCTAAATGTGTAATCCTATAGACACACTATCTGGTCATATCCTGCCAGACTTAGCAAATCATTAAAAAACTTTAAACTTTATTGACTCATCAAAAAGCCTTAATGCTTTACCTCGATTTCTGAACATTGTCTTCATTACGAGAATGGGTTGGGTTATTTGACAATGTTGAACCGTCATTCATAACTTTGTTTGATCTCTTTGAACCTAGCTCTTGGGATCTCCAGTCTGCTAGGTAGAGTTACCACCATGATGACTTGTCCTAGGCCTTAATCCCATTCCCTTTGATGATATTTCAACTGCCTCTCTAGATAGGCCTTTTGTAAGTGGATCCGACATGTTATCTCTTGACTATACGTAGTCAATCGTGATAACACCACTAGAGAGTAGTTGTCTAACGGTATTGTGTTTCCGTCGTATATGACGAGATTTTCCGTTATACTTTACGCTCCGTGCCCTGCCTATTGCCGCTTGAATATCATAATGTGTACAAATAGGTGCCAAAGGTTTGGGCCAAAATGGAATATCTTCCAAGAAATTCCGGAGCCATTCAGCTTCTTCACCGGCCTTATCTAAAGCTATGAATTCAAATTCCATTGTAGAACGGGCGATGTACGTTTGTTTGGATGATTTCCAAGACACTGCTCCACCCCCAAATGTGAAAACATATCCACTCATAGATTTAACTTCAGATGATCCAGTGATCCAATTTGCATCACTATATCCCTCAATCACATAGGGATATTTGTTATAATGCAAAGCATAATTTTGGGTATGTTTCAGATACCCCAAAACTCGTTTCATTGCCATCCAATGTATGTGATTGGGATTACTTGTAAACCGACTCAGTTTACTAATAGCACATGATATATCTGGTCGTGTACAATTCATGATATACATCAAACTTCCCAATACTCTTGCATAGTCCAGTTGTGAGTCACTTTCACCTTCATTCTTTTGAAGTGCATAATTCACGTCAATTGGAGTCTTGGCAACCTTGAAATCCAAATACTTGAACTTGTCAAGTACTTTTTCAATGTAGTGACTGTGATAATGCTAGACCTTGTGGAGTCTTATGAATTCTGATTCCTAAGATCACGTCAGCAGCTCCAAGTCTTTCATGTCGAATTTGCTAGCCAACATGCATTTAATAGCATTTATATCTCCCATACTTTTGCTCATTATCAACATGTCATTAACATATAAACAAACAATGACTTCATGACTTGGAGTGTTTTTAATGTAAACACATTTGTCACACTTGTTGATTTTAAATCCACTTGTCAATATTGTTTGGTCAAATTTGGCATGCTATTGTTTGGGTGCTTGTTTAAGTCCATAATGCGACTTAATAAGTTTGCACACTTTCTTTTCTTTACCAGGAACCGCAAAACTCTCACGTTGTTCCATGTAAATCTCTTTCTCCAATTCTCAATTTAAGAAAGTTGTTTTAACATCCATTTGATGGATTTCAAGACCATACACGACCGCTAGTGCCACTAATACCCTAATAGATGTTATCCTCGTTACTGGCGAGTAAGTGTCAAAGTGATCAAGGCCTTCCTTTTGTCTATAACCTTTGACAATAAGTCTTGCCTTATATTTGTCAATAGTGCCATCAGCTTTCATTTTCCGTAGGTTTATTTCTCGGAGGAAGATCAACCAATTCTCATGTATGGTTATCCAAAATTGATTGAATCTCACTATTGACTGCCTCTTTCCAAAACGCTGAATCAGAAGTGTCACGACCCAAAATCCCACCACAAGCATCGTGATGACACCTAATCTCTAAGACTAGGTAAGCCGATTTCAATTAACTTTTGAAGCCATTTTTTTAATTTGAAACTAACAACGGAAATAATTACAATATACAACCTCCCAAGACTGGTAGTACTGAGTCACAAACTCTAACTGAATACATGAAATGGTCACAAGGACCGAATATACAATACTGTTTGATTACAATTTAACAGTACAATGAAATGAAAAGACTCCAAGGGATTGCGACGACCAAGCAGCTCTACCTTGAATCCTTACGATCCCGCTGTAACTCTGTTCAAGTCCGATATCTCTAATACCTAGCTCTGCAACAAAATGTGCAGAAGTGTAGTATGAGTACACCACGATCGATACCCAGTAAGTATCAAGACTAACCTCAATGGAGTAGAGACGAGGTACAGTCAAGACACTCACTATTCTAATAACCTGTGCAATATAATATACAAAATACTAGGAAACAAATAGCAATAAGGGCAGGATAAAACAACCAGTGGTATGCGCAGTAAGACAACAAGAATACCATAAATATCACTCAACAATTAATAAATACATGTACGTCCAATTAATTCAAGTTTTTCAAAATAAATATCCTTCACATTTAATTCTTCCAAATAATTCTCTTTCAAATGTAATTTTCTCAAATAATTATTTTTCACATATAATTCTTTCAATAAATCTTTTCAAATATAATTTTCTCGAATAAATATCTTTCAAATACAATTCTTTTATATAATTCATTTTGAATAAAAATCCTTCCAAATAAATATTTTGAATATAATTCTTTCAATTAAAAAGTCACCATGTGACATCTCATTTTATAATCATAAAAATACGGGTCTCGGCCCATTTTCATATTTTTCGTAAATACGGGTCTCAGCCCATTTTCATATTTTTATGGCACCTCGTGCCTATAATTAAATCATCATATTTCCCTGGTACCTCGTGCCCTCATTTCATTTCACAACTACACGGACAATTCACGTGTCAAATATCATTATTATTTCATCACAGCACTTCGTGCCCATATTTCATATCATAATTGCACGGACAATTCACGTGCCAAATATCCTCATTATTTACTCACGGTATCTCGTGCCCATATTTCAATTTATAATCCGCCTGGCAATAGCCACAGACTCTCAATTTCAACATAAATCAGATTGTTATCATTTTACCAACAACAAGGCAAATTGCACAAGATATAAAAGTAAACACAAAAAATTACAGCATCACATAAAAATTATCAACACCACAACCCCACATCATCACATATCATCCCTGACAATAGCCACCCTTATCGCTCCTATTGCCACCCTTATCACTCCTATAGTCACCCTTATCGCTCCGCCCAGACAATATTAATAGCCACCTTTGTCACTCCTATTGCCACCCTTATCGCTCCTATAGCCACCCTTATCGCTCCGCCCAGATAATATTTCAACAAACACAACAACAGTGAAATGCCACCCTTATACCCACATAATATCAACGGTGACATGCCATCCTTATCTCCCCAAAATAATAACTCACACAACACAATAATTTACACGAAAAATTAACATGGCAACATAATAAAATTAATTCATATCACAATTTGCCCAATGGCCACAACCAAATTCCAAAGATATAATAAAAATCAATTAATTTCACAACAAATAGCCCAAGGCTCCACACAATGGATATAACACCCAAAAATAATCAATAGAGATAGAAATTACTCAGCATAAAACAAAACCTTCATTAATGCAAATTTAGATAATTATATTAACACTTATTCTTAAGCTAGCTTAAATTAATTATTTGCATAAGAAAATTCATATTGGAATTAATTTCCAAGAAATATTAAACCAACAATGCTCACGAACTTTCATAAATATTTCAAGTAACAATCACATCAAATTATCATATAAAAATAAATTCAACAATAAGGATTTATGCATGGCAAACAGATAATTTAATAATTTTTCACAATTTTCTAATTTACTACACAATAATGCCTAAGACTTTATTTCAATGAATTTTGCACATATAAGCCCGAGTATGTACTCGTCACCTCGCGTACACGGCTTTTCACATTTTACAAATGGCACATAAGACTCAATGCCTAAGGGGTAATTCCCCCACTCGAGGTTAAGCAAGACACTTACCTTTTTAAAGTTAGGTTGATATTCCAAAATAGCCTTCTTGCTTGAATTGACCTCCGGACAGCTCAATTCTATCCAAATTAATTGTATAAGTTCATTAAAATTCATCGAAAATAATTCCGGATAATAATACGTCGACTTAAAAATTTATTCCAAAAAGCCAACAAAAGTCAACGCGGGGCTTGCCCCTCGGAACCTGACATAATTTTCATGAAATCCGAATACCCATTCCGATACGAGTTCAACCATACCAATTTTATCGAATTCCAATAACAACTCGACTTCCAAATTTTAAATTTTTGTTTTTGGAAGATTTTGTAAAAATCTTGATTTCTTCCATTTAAATCCGAATTAAACGATGAATATAATCATAGATTCATGAAATATAATCACTTTAGGATATAGAACACTTACCCAAGTCAAAATCTTGAAGAACTCCTCCAAAATCGCCCAAAACCCGAGCTCCAAAATCTCAATCGAAAAATGACGAAATGACCATTTTTGGTCCTTAACATTCTGCCCAGTTTCGCACCTGCGGACTAATTTTCCGCATCTGCAGCTTCGCTTTTGCAAGCCAAGATGCGCATATGCGATGATCACTGCCCAACCATAAGCTCGCACCTGCGGAGCTATTTCCGCTTCTGCGATGATCGCAGGTGCACAGCAAATTTCGCTTCTGCGCTGACTCGTCGCATCTGCGTAGAAAACATCGCAGCTGCGCCCAAAATTCCGCAGGTGTGATTCCAACAACTACTGCCATTTTCCAGCAGCTTCTTCCAAGTTCGAATTGCTCTGTTAACCTTCCAAAATTCACCTGAGGCCCCGGGGACCTCAATCAATTATACCAACATGTCCCAAAATACACTACAAACTTAGTCGAGGCTTCAAACCACATCAAACAACGCCGAAATTACGAATCGCGCATCGAATCAAATTATAAATTTTTAAATCCTCCAACTTCTATATTTTGCGCCGAAACGTATCAAATCAATCCGGAATGACTTCAAATTTTGCACACAAGTCAAAATTAATGAAATGAAGCTATTCTCATTTCCGGAATCGAAATCCGACCTCATTATCAAAATTTTACCCTTCGGTCGGACTTTCCAAAAATCTTTAATTTCTAACTTTCGCCAAAAAGCGTCGAATTGTCCTACGGACTTCCAAATCCGAATCCGAACATACGCCTAAGTCCGAAATCATCATACGAAGCTATTGACATCATCAAAATTCCATTTCGGGGTCGTTTGCTCAAAAGTTAACTCCCCGGTCAACTCTTTTCTTTTAAGTTTCTTAAATAAGAATTGTTCTTTTAATTAAATTTCGAATCTTCCGAAAATTAAACTCGACCACACCCCACGGATCATGATACATATTACGAAGCTGCTCGAGATCTTAAGCCACTGGACGGAGCGTTAATTCTTAAAACGACAAGTCGGGTCGTTACAAGAAGATGTCATAGCTGCTTTAAAAGTTTGAGGCTCATTTTCAAGCAAGAATGTTACAAAATCTGGTCCAAAGGAAGTAGATATTCTTTGACGTTTGCCACGCCTTGGATCTTCTATACTTTGAGTATTTTCCTTTGGTTCTTCCCGAGGTTGTTTAGGTCTTTCACTTAACGACTCGCATTCAGTTTTATACAGATAGATGCTTTCAAAGAATTCAGCATTATCTGATTCCATTACCGTATTAACATGAATTTCGGGATTATCAGATTTATGAACCAAAAATCGACATGCTTTACTGTTTGTAGCATATCCAATGAAAACGCAATCTACAGTTTTGGTCCGATTTTAATCCTTTTAGGTAAAGGAACTTGTACCTTTTCTAGACACCCCCACACTTTGAAATATTTCAAGTTGGGTTTTCTTCCTTTCCATTTTTCATATGGAATAGATTGCGTTTTGCTGTGGGGTACTCTGTTGAGTATTCGGTTAGCTGTAAGGATAGCTTCCCCCCACAAACTCTGCGGTAATCCGGAACTTATTGATAAAGAATTCATCGTTTCCTTTAAAGTCCGATTTTTTCTTTCCGCAATTTTATTTGATTGAGGTGTGTAAGGTGCAGTAGTTTGATGAATATATTTCTGCAAACGGAGATTCATATTCCCCACCCCTATCACTTCTAATCATTTTGATCTTTTTATTCAATTGATTCTCCACTTCATTTTTGTATTGCTTAAATGCTTCAATTGCTTCATCCTTACTATTAAGCAAATAAACATAATAATATCGAGTGCAATCGTCAATAAAAGTAATAAAATATTTTTTTTCACCTCGAGATGGTGTCGACTTCATATCACAAATGTCAATATGAATTAAGTCTAAAGGATTTAAATTCCTTTCAATAGACTTATAAGGATGTTTTACAAACTTAGATTCAACACATATTTGACATTTTAATTTATTACACTCGAATTTAGGCAATACTTCTAAATTAATTAACTTTCACAAGGTTTTGTAATTAACATATCCTAAACGAATATGCCATAAACAGAAAGTTAGTAACACTAGTAGAAAATCACACAGGTTTTAATCTCCACAAATAGAATACACAATATAATAAAATAATTTCCTTAAAATTGTTATTAGCATGTATTGTTGTAATAAACAATTAAAGCATTAAACTTTCTGAAATATATAAACAAAAACAGAAAGTTAGTAACACTAGTTTAACGAAATAAATTATGAAAAACAGTATAGGAATAAATCGAGCCCACTGAATGCACAATGTGTCCTTAAGGAAATTATTCCCCTTAAGTACCCGAGGTGTTGGAATATTATCCTCCCATGATAGAATGATTTAACGCACCAGCGTATTGGTACCAAAAACTCTGGTGAACGGGGAACCACTCAATGGTCGTAAAACACACTGGAAAATATTGTGCAGAAGAAGAAGAAGAAGATAATCAGAAAATTTAGTAAGTAAAAATTATGTGAATCAAGGCATATTTATAGACCATTTGGCACTGATTCTGAAAAGGTTTGCAACTTTTCAGAACAGCCATATCTGTTGGAACAGATGGAAAAATTGCGGGAAACAACAAACGGGTTTAAAATAATCCGGGAAAGAAAACTGACCGGACCGGGTCTTCCGGATTGAATTTTCGTTAATTAATTTAATTAATTAATTGAAAAATTTTGTCCAAAAAGATTAATCAATCAATTTTTGACCAAATCCGAAGCCGAGGCCGAGCCGAGAGACGACGGCGCGAGGCTTGCCTTCTTCTTAACTCTTTAAGAGCTAGAAGAAGAGCAATTATATAAATACCCATCAAAAGTTTTTTCTTCTTTCAATATGGGACAATGTCCCTATGCCCAGGAGGAAAATTCAAATATTTTATTTTTTCTCTATTTTTTATTCATCATTTTTAAGCTACACCAAGCTTAAAGCCCAACAATTGGTGGTATATGATAATAGTGATATCGGTTAATAATAAACGTGGATAATAGAATCTTAATAAAATTAAATATTTGTTATAAATCTAGATAATCCAGACCTATTTTTAAGATTTAGATTTTAGACAAGGGTGCGATTCCGAAACCCAAATTAAAACCGGTCCAACCGCGGTCCAAAGAGAAGTCACCAACCGGTCAGAAGCTGGGAGAGAATCGTCTAAACGTGTTTTTCGTGCTTTCAGTCGAACAACAGCGACTGGTAGGAGCAGCAATGGACACAAAATTTCGATTTCCATTTCTCTTTTATTCTCCATCGCAGTTCAATCATTTTTGTTTATCATCCTAATTTCACTCTTTCCACTGAATCATCACAACTCTGTAATAACTATTTTCATCTCCATTTCACAGTCTTCTCCGATGCCTCCTAACTCTGACTCCTCCGATGATGATCAAAATCCTAACCCTAACCCTAAGCCTAGCTCAATTGATCAGTCTTTGGACGTAATCGAGAATCAATTAGCTTCAATATCAATCGTCCAACCTGAACCCGAATCGGATACCAATTCGGATACCAACGGAACGTCGCCGTCGAAGCTCACCAAGGGATCGTTGAACGAGAATTTTGATGGCGATAATGGAAATTTGAGACACGGCAATGTGATGGAGAAATCCAGCTCGTCCAAAATCGTGGGGAGGAACAATTCAGGGATGGAAGAAATGGAGGAACCTTCAAGTCCAAGTAGCAGTGGGTATGCTGGTGAGAGGGGAAGTAGCAATGCTAGTAGTAGTGGTAGGGGTGGTTCTGGAAATGGGGAAGTTGATGATGAGATTCATGAAATTGTGAATAATAATTCACTAGACGGAGTTTTAGATTCTGATGTACAATGGCTTCCTGGAAAACGCCATGGCAGTGAGGTGGGTCATACTTCCTTTTCTAATTTATGTGGCAAAGTTTAAGAAAGAACGAAACTCTTTTGAAACTTGTGGTCATAACTATGTCATTGCATTTGTGGGATTATAAAACTTTTAAAATTTGTGGTATTAAACATACCATATTACTTGTGTGGTTGTAAAACTTTTGAAACTTGTAGTCTTACATGTTTCATAACATTTTTGTTGGTTTAACATATTCTCATAACTGGTCACGGGTTCGAGCCGTGATAACAACCTCTTACAGCAATACAAGGTAAAGATGCATGCAATAGACCCTTGTGGTTTGGACTTTTTTCGGACCCCGCGCAGTGCACGGGGCTGCCCTATTTTCTCATTAAGAGTAAATGAGAAGTTTAAGTTAAATTGGCTCCAGATTTAGAAAACTGTCATTCTTTTTGGAATGGACTAAAATAGAAATGCGGAGTATCACCTATGTTGACTGAATACAGAGGTTAAGGTTTAATTTAACTTATGAGTATTATAATAGGCACATAATACTTTAGAAACAAAGTAACTCTAAGTTGCAATTCAATAGTCTAAGAAATGGTCCTATGTGCTCATACGTACTAGTGTCTATCATGCTACAAAAAGGTGGAACCATTCATGAACCAAGACTGAACTCTAGCTTCATTTATGTTTGATTGAAGTGGGTTGAGAACCATGAGGTTTCAGGTTCAGATCGCAGCGGAAGCAAAGATACTGAATGATTTCTTCTTCCCATCTATTCAAGACTCGGCGGATAGAGTTACCCGGTATTTGTGATGGTGGGTAGTAGCAGGTTGTTAGATAGTTATATAGTTAATATGTAATTAGTCCGAGTCCCACATTGAACAAGAGTGGGATCTGTATTATGTATAGCTATAAATAGGGCTCATTGTATTATAATTAATTAATCAAATAATAAATTTTTCTCCGATGCATTCTCACATGGTATCAGAGCTATCGTGAGAGTTTTATCGCTGTCTATAAATTCAGCGCCTCCGGGAAGAGAAATCAGTCAACCGGAAGTCCTTTTTCCGGCAAACACAGGTTTGTCCGCAAGAAAGATCACTATCCGTCACTATTGTGCAAAAACCAACACCACCACGAAGTAGATCAGCCTCCGGCGACCAACCCATAAAAAAAATTCCGCCAGAAAAACCCCCACGCGCTGCCAGATTTCTGGCGAAGTTCCGGCGCGTGAGGCAGCTTCCGGCCATTTTTTGCCGACTACTCTTCAGGACAGTCTGTTCCCCTTGCAATTCCGAGCCTATCCATCCAATTTAAACTAAATGTCGACCATTTTTATATTTTTCCAGTGTGAACAGTTACTTTTCCTGGCGTGAATAGTAATTTTTCGGCGTGAACTGTAATTTCCAGAAAGGTTTCTGTTTTCTGGGGTGTTTTAGAACCTATTTTGTTGTGTGAACACGGCTGAAGCTTTTACAACTAGTCTTACTATTTTCAAATTTCTCCGGCAACACTTTTGCAGCAAATTCTTAAGTTGGTCACAGAGATTTGCCTCAAGGCTTAAATCATTATAATGTCATTCGTCTCATAAGCATTTGACTCAGAATCCGTTGGATCCAATGCATTGAATCCAATCCAGATGGTTTCTTTATCGAAATATATAGGGTTCGTTCAAGTAAACAGACATCTTCTGAGATTGCTATTGTGGTTTAGACAGGTAATAGCGTTACTTGTGTCTCTCAATCTTCTTATCCCAGAAATTGGATTATTGATTCAGGAGCGTCTGATCATATTTTTGGTAATAAATTTGCTTTCACTACTATTTCATATTCTCAATCTCTTCCAACGGTCACAATGGCCAATAAGTCTCAAATCGTGACAACTGGAATAGGCAAGCAAGTCCACTTCCTTCTTTTACCTTTGAATTCAGTTCTTTATGTTCCCGGTAGTCCTTTTAATCTCATAGCCGTTAGTCGCTTAGCCAAATCACTTAAATGTTCTGTTTTATTTCTTGATGACCTTGTTTTTATACAGGAACGCAGTACAGGGCGGATCACTGGTAAAGGGCGTGAATCAAATGGACTTTATTACCTTATCCTTGTTAAATTACATGAATTCACATCAACAACTTGTTCTGTTACTAATTCACCAGATTTATTATTTAAACGGTGGGGACATCCCAGTTTATCAAAACTTCAGAAAATGCTACCTGGTTTGTCTCACTTGTCCACTCTAGAGTTTGAGTCATGCTAGCTCGGTAAGTATACTCGCTCCCATTTTTCTCGGCGTCTTGATAATCGAGCAGTCACCTTTCACTTTAGTCTATTCAGATGTTTGGGATCCTAGTCTGGTCAGTTCTACCTTGGGATTCCGCTACTTTGTTTTCATTGATGGTTTACAATATTCCCAGACCCCACGGTGTGGGATAATACTGGGTATGTTGTTGATGAAAAATAGATCTGAGTTGTTTTCTATTTTTCAGACCTTCCACGTTGAATCCAAAATCAATTTCGGGTTTCTATCCGAACATTTTGTAGTGATAATGACCCAGAGTATTTATATTCTCCATTTCAGCAGTTATGAACTCTCATGGGATCATTCATCAAACATCTTGTCCATACACATCTCAACAAAATGGGGTAGCGAAAAGGAAGAATAGGCATCTCATTGACACTGCTCGTACCCTACTCATATAATCTCATGTTCCGTTGCATTTTTTGGGGGATGCAGTTCTCACATCTTGTTATCTTATTAATCGTATGCCATCCTCGGCTATCTAGAATCAAGTTACATTCTCTGTGTTGTTTCCTCACACACCTTTGTTCTTTCTTCTACCTCGTGTCTATGGGAGCACATGTTTTGTTCATAGCCTTACTACAGGAAAATATAAGTTAGCTTCCCGTGCTCTTAAGTGTGTATTTTTAGGTTACTCGAGAACTCAAAAGGGGTATCGATGCTACTCACCTGACCTCCAACTGTGCTTTATGTCTGCTGATGTTACCTTCTTTGAAACTCAACCATACTTCAGAGGACTAGGTGGTCACTTTGCAAATTTTTTCCACCGCTCTTTGCTTTTGGCTTCTTTGGGAAATAATAGTCTATAAGACCTTTAGTCCTACTCGTACCCGTCGATCCATGGCTTGAAAGAGATTGCATTTCTTCCCCATTTTGTTGGAAATGACAAATCAGCAGCTTCACCTTCTTCCATATCATCATCATCATCAAGATTGGTCACAAATGGTTGATGACCCATTTGTTGTTTTTGCTCCTTCTTCTTCTCAACAAAATTCTTTATTTCCTCCCTCACCTCCGGCGGGCATTTCGGACAACTTGTGACGTTTCTATCGCCGCCAATAAGATGGAACTTAAAGCGATAAATTCCGCCCATTGTAATCTTGTTACAAAACTTGCATACAACATTTGTATTATTCTTCTCATTAACTTTATCGCCATATCGCCAAGCCGGGTCTTTCTCTTTCGAACTTTGGGACATTTTTAAATCGGTATTAAGATATAAGAAAAAACATAATCAAATAAACTGAAAATAATCTTTATAAATTGAAATACACATACAAATTAATAAATAAAGGCTTCGACGGGAAGAAGAAGAAAGAAGAGAGAAAAAAAAGAGAAGAAATTACCTGGAGGCGTTGACTTCTGGTTCTGGAACCCTAGCAGCAACAACTCGATGTAAGAAGAGAAGAAATGTCTTCACTTTGGGGTCTATGTTTTGTATAATAAAAAAAAGATCTAATCTTTTTATTTTTTATTTTTAAAATTGGCCTCTTTTGACTGAAGCGATTGCTTTTTCGCTTCTCGCATTGAAACGATCGCTTTTGAAGATAGAGTCGCCTCAGCTGCAGAAATTCTTGCTTAAAGCGCCAAAGCGATCGTTTTTTTAAACACTGCCTTACCCATACCTTATGCAGGTAGAGAGACTGTTTCCAAGAGACCCTCGGCTCAAGCAAGCAGAGGTAGCAGGTACCTTGTTGAATTAGTCAAGGGCGCACAAGCTGGCTCGAATACAATCGTTATTAAAAAAAATCGTTTTATTGAGAAATCAAAGTTAGATATTTTGACATGTAAAAGCTACATGGATATGAGGTGTATGACATTTTGGGACTTGCTAGAATAGGAACAGTGCGAGTATAAGAATTAAATTCTGGAAAGTTTCATCAGTTAATTGCTTTAGTCAATGTATTGCTAACTTTAGCATATTATATAGTGTAATAACTTATCAAAGTACCTACTTCGGTAGACCTTGGTCTAATGGTTTCCTCATGCTATGGATAATTTGTGTTTGACTGTTTTGAATAACTACGAGAACATAAGGTTGAGTGAGGGACCACTCTAGGCTGTAAAGTTACTTGAAGCTTTGCTATAGACTACATAACAGAGAGTCAGTAGTGGATGTGAGTGGGGGGTTTATGACTTTTATATTTTCCTACAGGCTATAACTGAAGATTGCCTCTGTTTAGTACACTCTCTCCATTTCATTTTAAATATGTATGTTGATTAAACACGGAGTTTAAGATGTTAGTTTTACTTATAAATATCATACTCGTTTCAATTTATGTGAACCTATTTGATTGGGCACGGAGTTTAAAAAAAAAGAGAAGACTTTTGAACTTGTGGTGTAAAATGAGGCACATATATTTTGTGTGGCTATAAATCATTGCATAAAGGTAAATTATTTTCAAATATAGAAAGATATCATTCTTTTTGGCACGGACTAAAAAGGAAATAAGTTCACATAAATTGAAACGGAGGGAGTATATTTTTTATATTAGTGATAGTGATAATTAACGTACCGGTTATTTGATAGAGAAAATATCATACTATTAAGTTTCAACATTTGAATATTTAATGAATTTGAGTTCTTAGAAAGTAGTGAAAGTGATACAAACATGAAATGGCGTCAAAACATTTTGGAAACTCTCAAATAGAAAAAAGTATCATATAATATAGCACGGAGGGTGTTATACTTATGGCAGTAGAGTTGCCAGGCTCTTGTTTTTTTTTGGGGGGGGTGGGGTGGGGGGTGGGGTGGGTGGGGGCTTTGACTTCTATCCAGATCTCCGGCTTTTAAACTCCTAGGGGGTTGGTATGGGGTGGGGATGACAGTAAATATCGTCTTTGCTTACAAGTATTGTTTCCTCTACAAATAGAGAATTTGTCTATCATAGATATTAATCAAGAGTTCTACCAACTTCAGTTCCATCCATTTCTTCGATCAATTTGCATTGCTGTCAATTGCTTATGTTAATATGTTGCCAAGTACTGCAAGCAGATGTGTATTTTGGAATAAACCTCAGTCGTTTAATCACATATAATTCATGGAGGAAGTATTCCTCTGAAGAAGTTGACCTAATAGTTTTTCTTTAAAATATTGCTTCTAAAAATGAATGTATCAATTTCTGGAATGAAATTGAAGCTTGCTTAATTTGGCCTCTAACTGAACCAGGTCATCTAATTTGGGATGGAGTGAGTTTATAATTTGCTTTAATTTTACTCATCGCTGTCGACTTAGTTGAAACCAGGAGCTCTTAACTCTAGCTTTCTGATGGCCTCTTCAATTTTTATGTACGTTAGTAGTTCTGTGTTCTGACACTTTCATCTGCTTTCAGTGTGTTTCTGACCTTAACTTTGTTTATAGTATTTGTTTGCAAACTTACGAATAACTAATAAAGGCACATTCTTTATAAAAAACTAATAAAGGCACATTCTTTATTAAAAAAACTAATAAAGGCATGTTGAAGGCCTACATCTATACTGTGAAAATACCTTTAGTCCTTGGCCATTGTCATGCGCCTCTTTCGTGCCATGCCCATACATAGCCCTATTGCAGCACGCTTCCATCCGAAGTAGTGCAGTGTCGCCAACACCTGCACCTTTAGGCCAACGGACCCTTGCTTGCATGGCTGAACCAAAGCCATGCTCACAAGTCGACACATGATGCCCCTATGACAGGTGCGTCAAGTATCCAATCGGCGTGGAGGTCTCTTTCCAACACTCGGCAGCCCGCAGCCTCTACTGCCCGATTGATGCCCAACGCAGGCTCTAAGGCGTTGCGCAGCCCATACGAGTTCCCAAACTCGCATGGATACCTTTGACACTCCCTTGAGTCATCTAGGCAGGCCCTTGGGGTTCGCCCCCAAGGCAGCTCGTTCTATACGGCTCGGTGGCAGCACGTATGGGGGAGGCAGGTCGGAGCTTTCATCACCTATACCCCCTTATATATGCTTAAAATTAAAAAGCCCAAGTTGCCCGAGTAGACTGCTCTACGTCAGACCATCAGAAGACTCCTTTCTCGCCAGTTCTTAGCCGAAATTACAACTCCAAATTCTGGGTTGTAACATGATAGGTCCTTATAAAACTGCGTTTTTTATTGTAAGGCTTGGCTTGTATCAAAGGAGAGTGGCCTTTTGAATAATGCTAAGTGCTAAACCTATCATTTTCCAAGGGAAACATGAAATAAACTGCAGCATTTTGATTTAAGTACAATAATTATAGAGAGAAAATGATTTTGTTGCCCGAGATGCTCTACTTCTTGAAGACCCCTTGGATGCGGGATTTTCCCTTTTATGTCAATAAAATTTCTTGCTTTATGAAAAAGAAAAAAGGTAAGATTAAAGGGAAAGCAAATGTGTCGGCCTTCAAATTATGCCTTGTCAACTTATGATTCTTTCATTAATGAAGTGCAGGATGATGCTTCCATTTCCTGGAGAAAAAGAAAGAAACACTTCTTTATTTTGAGTCACTCAGGAAAACCAATATACTCAAGGTTTGTGTTAGCATCCATCTTCTGACCGCAGAATGCCATTTAGTATTTGCTTATCAGATATTGCACATCAAATATAATGTCCTCTGAATTTTCTTTTATTATTGATTGAAGATATGGAGATGAACACAAGCTCGCTGGATTCTCTGCCACTTTGCAAGCCATCATATCATTTGTGGAGAATGGGTATATTTCCGATGAATGCTAAATACAGGATTCCTCCATTCTTTCAGTGAAGAGTATACTGATTTTTTGCAGTTTGCCTGATTAATCACTTTTTCAGGGGTGATCGAGTCAACCTGATCAGAGCTGGAAAGCACCAGGTTTGCATCAATAACACCTCACTTCTTTTTAGTCCCTTTACTGCTTGGACATTTAGAAGCCGTGGCTTAATAACTTAGTGAAAGACTGAAAGCACTAGATTCCTATTTATTTTCGGTTCATGTGCGTTATTTTTGATAGGATGGTTAAATGTAATTGATTGTGGAAAATAGACACTAAGGAAAACATGAAGTAAATGAAAGGTAGTAAATTACTTTTCTGGTTTGCAAGGGTGGTAGTGACTGAGATATAGTTTGTAATGCGATGAACGGAACTATAGCCTAGCTTCTGTAATTCGGAAAGAAAACATAACACTTTAGTACAGTACTGCCCTGATTCGACTTTCCTTTCTTAACAGACATTGTAGATTTGTTTTTCAGGTAGTATTTCTTGTGAAGGGACCTATTTACTTGGTTTGCATAAGCTGTACAGAAGAGCCTTACATGTCACTAAGGGGGCAACTAGAGCTCCTATATAATCAGGTAAGCTCTGTCTGCCCCCTCTCCTCCCTCTTTTCCCTTCTAAATTGGTGACTGTAGTTCTATCCTTTTTGTAGCACTAGAGATACTGAGCTGTTTTTTTTTTGGGTTCTATCCTTCGCATATTAATTGCTTACCGTTTCTTCTTTCAGATGGTTTCAATACCTCATGTATATGTTGCTCTATATGCAGATGATACTTATCCTTACAAGGTCTGTAAATAGATGTTTTGAGAAGAATGCAAAGTTTGATATGACACCTCTGCTTGGAGGAACAGATGTCGTCTTCTCTTCTCTGATCCATTCTTTCAGTTGGTTTGTAGCTTTCTCTCTCTCTTTGCTTCATCATCATGTATTTCACTTTTTATTCCATATTAGCACTGTATGTGTTTTATGGAGTAAGATGTTTGGACCAGCTGTTAAATCTCAAGGGTTCTGTGACTTCCTGTCTGGTTAAAGCTTTAAAGGACTCTGCAATTTGTCACTTTTTTCTTTTTCCTATAAGTTTGTTTTATTTTATTGTTTAGTTGTAAAGCAAATTCATTTATAGACGTGGGGACAAGGACAAAATAGTGGACAAGATATTCCGCGTAACTTAAAACCGAAACAAAACCTGAGATAATGAAAAAGCAAAGAACTTAGTTTTCAGTCTACTCCACTTTTTAAGATTAATGCGAACTAGTCGTATTTGGCAATGCTATAAATTTAAGCGTATAGCTTATGTGAAAAGCTGGGGAGAAGAAAAAGATGAACGTACCTATAAAAGGGAAAGGACTAGGAATGCCTAACATATATAGCAAAAGTAATATTCCATCTCCTGAAGGCTCCGGAGTTAACCAATTGTGGTTTTCTGGTGCAAGGATTTGAACTTTTGTCATCTTAATTCTTTTAGTTAAGGAATGGAAGCACTGTTGCTTCAGCTTCATAACCAATGTTGCCTTTTGTGGCGTAGCATTATTTGGGAATAATGTACCAATCAAAAAATATTTGCAAATAATTTAGGTGTCAATTCAGTTCACCATATAATAATCTTAAATTGTTAGGAGTACTGCAGTGTATTAAGTTCTGTCAGTTGATTCATCCTGCTTTTCCTTGTTTTTGTTGTCTGTGTCTATTTTCGGACTTATACCAGCAACAACCACAACAACAAACCCAGTGAAATCCCACAAGTGGGGCGGACTTATACCAGCAATGACAACAAATTGGAAATATTTTCTTTTTTCATATTTTGCTGATCCCCACTTGTGGGAAATCACTGGGTATGTTGTTGGTGTTGTATATTTTGCTGATAGCCGTTTTTTCTCCTCTCTGATTTCTTTCAAGATGTTATAACTTAATTATGAGGTGCGTTTGGAACTATTGTTCATTATAAAGGAAGTAGATGCCATGGGAGGGTTTTGCCTCAATTTTGTATTATGCTGTAAGAAATACCTTTTTGATACATATATAAAGAACAACTTGCTGTTAATTTGGATGTGAGCAGAAAAATATTCTTATATCTGCTATAATACCAAGTATAGCCTAAACGATCATTGTCTTGAATTTCTCAGTTGATTAATTAATCAAAATTTACTTGTATTCAAGGAATCCAGCCACTTTTCTCCATGCATACACATGCCTACCACTTGCTTATGCAACAAGGCAATCTGCTGGGGCTATCTTGCAGGATGTAGCTGATTCAGGCGTCTTGTTTGCTATATTAATGTGTAAACACAAGGTCTTGATCCTATTTCATAATTACTTCTATTTCTTGCTCGCACATACTAGAAGTACAACAGTCTCATTATGTCTTAATTTTTGGTGAAACCATCCTGAATCGGGTGATATGCAGGTTATCAGTCTCGTTGGTGCCCAAAAAGCCTCTCTTCACCCTGATGATATGCTATTGCTATCCAATTTTGTTATGTCTTCTGAATCATTTAGGCAAGTTCCATTAGCGTTTTGACTTTTGTTGGTCTATTTCCTTGTGTATCTGGTGCGAATGCAGGAGACGATTGACAAGCTCATATTACATTTATTCTTCAGTTCAACCTTATTAGGTTGGTGATAGCTGCTAAAGCCCTGTAGTAAATCAGATCTCGTTCTGTGACTTCTTTTCCAGTCTATAGTCGGGCAAAGTAGCTAAGAGCTGTTTGTACTTTGTTGTGAAGGCAGGCATGGCCCTTCTGTGATAACATGTTTCTTCCCTCTTTATCTTAGGGATTGTGTGTCTAAGCATGTTATTCTTTATGAAACCCACTGTTGGTCCATTTGACTGATTACACCGTCCATCTTTTAGTCATGTATCTAGGTAATTTCTGTTAATTGTCACATTTCATAATATCCCAAATTCTTTCACTTGGATTATCATGCGTTTAAGTCAAGTTTTTCTTCAAGAATATCTTCCTTTTTCTTATGATGCCACAAGATTTATCCGGTAACCATGTGTTTTGAGGCAGTTCTGGAAATTTCAGGTTGTTTAAGTGTATGAACCACTAATCTGGTTGTAATTACTCAACTGCCTAAAGCTTGTTCTCTACAGGACATTTGTGTACTGTCCCAAGCCAGCATGAAGCCGATCTGTCGGCTTTAGCTGGAAATTGTTTGGTTTCATGGTACTGTATATTATTGTTTTTCTTCTATTCCGTGTGGTTGGTGTTCGTAATGTTTGTATCATTCTTTTTGATTGAGGGAAGGGGGATTTTTTCAGTGTGAACTTAACTGTCTGAGTGCATTTTCATATCTCCACATTTGTGAGGCAACGTGCCAGCACCATATAAAAGATTTGTGTTTCTCGACATTTACTATTTGGGATTGCCTGGAGGCTACTCTAACATGTTCATTGGCGTCATGCAGGACATCAGAATCCTTCTCACCTATTTGTCTACCAAGATTCAATCCCATGGCATTTTTATATGCTTATGTGCATTACCTTGATGTAAGTTGAGCTAACTTCATCAACTGATATCAAAAACCACTCTCGTTACACCCTTTGTCCTAAATTCTTTTGCACTTTGGTTAAAGGGAAACCTCCTTTTCGCTATTCTTTACTTTTTTAATATTATGCCACTACAAAGTTACACAAGTTATTTTATAAAATGTCTACGTATAAAAAGAAGTGTTGTTATTTGTAGCTATGGGACCACGTTCTTTAAATGTTTATACAAACTATGGTTTTACTCTTACACTCTGTTTCCATTATATATAAGACAACCATTTAATAAAAAACATCAAAGTAAATCTGGCTTTGGATAGTGTTAGTTGGTTGCCCTGCAAGAATTCTTCAATTTTCATGATATGGTTCACGAATATCATTTAGCATTTTAGTCTAAACAAATGACTCTATTTGCTTGCTTTATTTGACAGGGTGACACATACTTAATATTGCTGACTACAAGTTCAGATGCCTTTTATCATCTTAAAGATTGCAGGTAGATTATTGATTTTCAAGTAAACTGATGTTTGAAATAACTCATGGCTCAAACATAAAAAAAATTTCCATGATATTTGAACCTTGGGAGGGATTACACTGGGTCGTTGTTGTTGTTGTTGATATTTGAACCTTGGGAAATGAACCAGTACATTTCCCAGTGTTCTTTTTCTTAATCCTTTCAGGGGTCCTAGCTATTGCGAATGAACAACTGTTATGTTAAGGAAAAAATAATAATGTAACTTGTAGGATTCGTGTTGAAAATGTACTTTTGAAGTCCAATGTGCTCGGTGAAGTTCAAAGATCCATGGTAGATGGTGGCATGCGCATTGAAGATTTACCTGATGACCGTTGTTCCCGTTCTGGAGCAGTCTCCCCTCATTTGGGTCAGCATGGACATGCAATGGATTCATCAGAGAGATTCGACGAAGCATTCCTAGGTGTTGGTGGCCCTGCTGGACTTTGGCATTTTATATATCGAAGTATTTATCTTGACCAGTACGTCTCATCAGAGTTTTCCTCACCAATAAACAGCAGACGACAGCAAAAAAGGTATTAATACTAAATGAAGTTTCTCCCACAACAATCAATTTTTTTCTCCTTTTTCTCTTAGTGAGATGAGCCTATCTGGTGCAGGTTATATAGATCTTACCAGAAGATCTATTCATCGATGCATGAAGAAGGAATTGGGCCTCACAAAACTCAGTTTAAAAGGGATGATAATTGTGGTATGTTTTTTTTTTTTGGCAGCTTTTTCCTGCAATTGGTGTAGCTCGTGAAGCATAATCCCACGCTTGCCAGCATGATGCTATATGAGCATGACATACCATCATATCTCTCTCAAGATTTTCTCTATCTGATGGAGTATGTTTATAACAAAAGAAAGCATTGGTTAAATAGTGGAGACATGATACATTTTCTTTTCCTTCTAGATAATTTTTGCTGTTAGAGAATTTTGTGGGTATGCACTCCTTCAACATAGCACTGCTGTTTTATTGGTAGAAACAGGTTATTTTCTTATGGAATCTTACAGGTAGAAAAGAGATGTTTTCTGTGGATAAAACTCACGGGATAAAGTGCCAAATAACATATTCTTCTTTTGGTTCATAACTCATCTCATCTGCCATTCTCTTCTGTTAAACCATGAGCAAGAAGAAAAACCTTATATCCTGGTGATAGTCATAATTGCATGAAAGTCCAATTCTTTGTAAGGCTCACCCACCAATTGAAAACCACAAGCACTTCATTCGAATTTGCCAACTTTGGAACTGATTCTGAGAGCTAAGTGCATATAGACGTATTAGTGAATTAAAACCTTTGTTCATCTTCCTTTGGCTTATAGTTCTCTCAGTCTCAGAAATTGTTCATTGTGATCAAGTCCAATGTTGTTAACTTGCCTTCTTTCTCGGTAATTTCTTCTTCCCCCTTTTTCTTTTTGGGTTTAAATTTTACCAAATTCGAGAATGAATTCCAGTTTTAAAGTGGGGAGGATGGGGATAGATCAGACCCATATGATTTCCTATGTTTATATTGTAGTTTCTTTATGAAATAACATATCCTTACCGTATGTTGCAGTTCTCTTGTGCTGGGTTACCCCGGATTTCGAACTTTATGCTGTATTTGATCCTCTGGCAGACAAGGTATGATTATTTAAGTTTCTTCTGAGCCTATTGTTCGTCTAATTATATCTGGAACAGCACTTCTTCTCCAAACTCTCTTTGCCAGTCAATTCTTTTGGTGTTATACGTGCCAGAGGACATTTTGTCTTGGTTGAGACTTGGGAAAAAGCTGCTGGTACATGGGCTGATCGGCCAGTTTGGTTCTTGAATTTCAGCTCTTTAAACATGCAGACCTAGGTTGACTTAACGTGGTGTTAGTTTAGTTTGGTTCTCAACTGTAATCAAACAGTACTGACTTTCATCGTCCTCTGAGAATACATAGAAATTACTGCATATATGAGAACATACAAGTTCCATTCTGTATACTGCAAGCTTTTCTTCCTAGCCTGGTAGAATTAAATGCAGTCTTACAAGTTATTTGCTGCTATTCCGTTAAAAATCTACACCGAGCGAGCCTTAGAACTGTTATTTCCTGAACGTTCTAGTCCTGCCATGCCCTGATACTGTTGACATCTTCTTCTTCTTTTTTTTAATTAAATTTAAAATGGCCACTTGGCATCAGGATCACGGTTTAGTTGTTATATTTCATTAGGTTCTAGTGTTTGCAAAAGTACTTTAGTCTTGTTCGAGATGTATATGTCAACGTAGGGCTAAGTGTGAGATTTTGAGGAACTCTTAGCTTTAAAGAACTACTAATTTTTCTTTTAAATTGTTTAGTATTGATATGACACAAGCCTGGTCGGAGTAGAGTGGGTATAGAGGATTCATATAGTTGATCCCAACTAATTAGTGATTGAGGAATAGTAGATTGATATTTCATCAATCCAAAGTACTTAATGTTAGTTTAAGCTACTTCATTGTGCTTATTATATGTGCTATTTCACCAATACATATGTTTTTTTAATGCTAATTCTATTGGGAGATGAAAATAGAACATTTGTTATACTCTGTCAGTCCCTCTCTTTATGTATGACCTTTGGTAAATTTCACCTTGCAGGCTCTTGCAATTAAAACTTGCAATAGGGTATGTCAGTGGATGAAGGATGTAGAAAATGAAATTTTCTTGTTGGGAGCGAGCCCTTTTTCATGGTGATTCTTCCAACAATTTCTGTTCTGCATGTACTCTACTCTTTGTAATTTAGATGGCAACGAATATCAATTGTAGTTGCAAAGTTAAGCAGTCGAATTATGAGCTCATCTGTCTTAGCGATATTTAGTTTTGGTTGTACTATTGATGAAATTTTGTTGTTCCTTTTGTATCAAAAGCTTATTTCTATCGATAAATAAATCACAGGTGGAGTGTTCCAGGCAATACTCCATTGCCGGAGTTTGCAGAGATATCCTTATGAATTTCTCTTGAAAGGTTTTGGTGAATTTGGACGTGGCGTCACATTGGTTAAATGCATAAGACAAGAGGATTGCAAAAGGATACAATTCCATATTCGGCTTGGATGTTACCCACGTTAACGTTGTAACTGAGCATGCTGAACTGGGGAAACAATATGATAGTAGCTTCCTTGGAGAAGCAATTTTAAGGTTTTCGCAAGGAATCGTACAATCGACAGAGAAGAATAAAACCCAAAGTATTTGTCAAAAATTGGACACTTGTTTCATATACAAGAGAAAGTTCAGTGGATGGTCTGGAAACAATAACTATTGCATTGTGATGTTCTCCATTAATGATATGGTACAGAATAAATGTACCAGAACAGCCGTCTGAGTATGGATTTCATTTTACTAACTAAAATCTATGTTGCAATATTATTGATTTCTTGCTACTTGGAATCTGCATGCAAATAGAGCTACTTTGAGGACTGAAAAATGATGAAAATTTCCATCCCAAATGATCTTTCTTTAGTCTCTCACCCAAACAGGAAGTTTACCAAAAGGCAGCACAGACCACAGAGGAACTGAATATGATCGCACTGTCTGTCAGCTAACATAAAGTTTAAACTCTAAACCAGCCTATTAGTCAGACCTCTCTCTTGCTTCAAAACTGCATTTTAACACAGAAATTACACTAATCTTCGTTCACGGTACATAACTCAAGCATAGACTTTCGGTAGTTGCGATGATTACAACCGTTATGGAGTTCAACCCTAAAAGTGACCTTCTCTTATGTGCACACTTCCTAGAATATATTTTATACAAATCTATCTATTCTATCTATATAGAATAGGAGAAGCAAATCAATGTGATGATGCCAAAATGTCACATTAAAAATTCAACAAGTGTCAAATTTTAGGACAAAATTAGTTAGGTTAGTTAATAATTAGTTACTCCTTTTGAATTTGAATTAAATATAATTAAATATCTATATATTTTTAAGAAAACTACTATATATATAACTTCAATATAGAGATATATAAAATGATACGACTAATTTGCTTTGTGAAATGAGAATGTTTTTGAGTAATAATTCATATGGTCATGCTATATGGATAAGATCATGTAACTAAAAATATTATAATAGATAAAATTAAAGACAAAAACATAAATAATAATTTCCAGAAATAAATAAAATATATAAAGATATAATTTAACTTCTTATGTAGTAATCTTAATTAAAAAAAATTAAACTTTCATATTAAATACAAATGGGAAGAAGAATTCAAATTAATTTCTTATTGAAAATAATACAAAAATAATAACTATTATAATTATTAGTAGATTTATGACATATAATAAAAGAACTTCTTCGTTTAAACTTTGAACTAATTCAAAACCATCCATTTAGAAAAATAATACAATAAAATTCGTAAAATAGATAAACACTAAATAAAAAAGTTAAAATATTGTAGAACAAAAAATAATGTATAAAGAGGAGAATAGATATAATGTGATTCTATCCACACTTTAAATTTATTTGATAAAATTAAGTAAATAAATAATACTCGAAAATATTATTGATAAATTTAAATATAGAAATAATTATAAAAAAGTCATACAGCATAAAGTCAAGTTAAATTCAAGACTAATACAAAATTATATTCATTGTATTATATTAAACTGATAATTTATTTAAAATTCATATGACAATTTAATAATATTAAGTAATGGATAATACAGTTAGATAAGCAAGGAACAAAAAAAGAAATAACATATAAATTTGTGAGAAAATATAAAAATATAAGACTTATAATTAGAATTATGATAAGAAAAGTCGTACATATACATATAACTAAAATCATAATAAATAAATAGTTATAAAGGAAGAATACTAAAAAAAAAATCAAGCGATAGCGTAAAAACGTATATACTAATCATATTGGAAATTTTAGTTACGAAATAGAATTCATAATTTCATAATGAAAGTACAAAAATATAAAGATACTATTAGGATATTATACATAAGATAAGCATATTATATATATAATATAAATTAATAATTATTAAAAATATTAGTAATTTTAAAAAAAATAAAAAAGGCTTATGTCTTTATACTTTTGATAAATTCAAAATTATAATTTAGTAAAAAAAATATTAAATTATTTAAATTTTTAGTAAACTACAAAATGGGAAAACTAATCAAATATTACAATAAAAAAGTATGAAAAGAAGGGGATAACGATGATTTTATGATATTTATATTTTGAATTAATTAAAAACTAAAAAGATAAATAAATATCACTCAAAATAATTATTGATAAATTTAGACAATTGAAGAATTTTGAACAGTATAACATAAGTTTAAAAAAGATAAATATTTTTAGAGCAAGAAAATATATATCTATGTTATATTAAAAGAGAAGTAGTATCAAAATATTAAATCAATTGACAAAAAGTCACATAAGTAAATGTATAGTGTTAAGTACTTGCTAATTTAATAAAAAATAAATAAAGAATAAATAATTTATTTGATTACTATATAATGTGCATTCTTTGATTTTGTATAGATTTTGTTATATTTCTACACACTACATTGAATAATAAAATAATAAATAATATTTATTAAAAATAATATGATATATTAGATCATAATTGTAAAAATATTAATATTCTGTCAAACGCATCACGCGAGTTCTAACCGGGGGAGAAGATATGTTGGCCCAAGGGCGGTCAACTGAATACCCTTCGCCCAATAATTATACTATGTATAAGGTAAAATATTACTTTTTAAAAACTAAACTCCTTATTGAATTTATTGGTTTCGCCACTGGTTCTAACACTAATGTTATATAAAAATAAAGTACTACTAATAATTTTTTATTTAGGGTGGACTGCATTGATGATGTAAGTATTCATTTGTGAAAAAAGAGAGTGCATTATCACTTTTAGCCCGCGTCAGAAATTATTTACATATGATAGTCAAAAAAGTGTGTAAAATCTGTATAATTTTTATATATAATATACATAATGTATATATATACAAAAATATATAAAATTTATATATTTTTTCGGTTGCCCACCGGGTTTGAAGTAAGGTCCATGTATACTCTAGTTGTTATTGTTGTACTATTTTTTGCTCAATATTGAATGACGCAACCAGTCAAAAGAAAACAAGGTCCCACCGTTGCGCAGGCGCGGCAACAAACTCCCATACGCACTCCTCCAAGTTTCCAACCGTTTCTTCACTCTCCACTTACGTTCGGTTCCTCTCTCTAATTGCGAATTCCCATGATTTACGCTCATTCAATTCAATCAAAGTTAATACACACACACACACGCACACTCTCTCTATATATATATATAAGAGTATATATGAGTAGTATAAGTTTTTTTTTTTTGCATGTGCATATAAACCGAAATTAAAGTGGTGGATTTTTGGTTACATCCACCTAGTGTTCACAATTCCCAGTTTCCTTAATTACTCCACCCTTCTTTTTTTTTTTTTTTGGAGAAAAGAAATTCATTCTAAATTTATAATTATCCACCGTCTCTGATTAATAAATGAAGAGGTTGAAGAAAAGCTTCAGTGATGAGGCACATGAGTCAGTGTCATTAGATCGGGAGAATAACCCTATTTCTAATATGGTTTCAGAGGCGAGATGGGGTTTGAATCCCATGAAATTTATGGGATTTGTCTTTATTTGTTTGATGGTTTTGACGGTTATATTCTCGGCCTCTGTTTTACTCGGGGACTTGCCTTCTGATAGCAGCCTCAGGATTTTGGCTGAAGCTAGACTCTTTGATGTTATACCTCCAAATGGTACTTCCATTTCCCCATTCTTTAGCTTTTTTATACGACTTTTTAGTAAGGTTTACTCTGCATTAATGTGGTGTGTAAGTATATAATTTTTAGAATATTGTGTAAAATATAGGAGTAACATATACAGTAATAAAATGTCTTGGTGTTGCAGTGTCAGATGACACTATTTGAATCAATGTCTGACTACACCAACTGATTTAAAATCCTGGACTGCACAAGCATTACGATGTACTCCGGTGAAGTGTTGTTTGGGTTTACTACTGGCAGTAATGGAGTAAAAGATTTTGGTTTGAGAACCACATATTAGTGTATAAAGTGCTTTGCACCCCAAATAACTTCAGTCGGAATTGTTCGTTAGCACTAATAATTTGTTGGTCTGAAAAGCGTGAATGAAATTAAGAAAGAAATTCACATAAGTCCATGAAGCAGATTATCAACAGAGCTGAACCTTTGTAGGATTGGTATTAGTAGTACAAAGATCTGCAGCCTCTATATGTGCTTTTGATTTTTATATCCTTCTGTGCTACAGTTGCATCTTAGTATAGTTGCAAATTGCACTATTGTTGTTTGGCTCAGAGCTGATTCATTTGCTGTTCCACTAGTGAATCCAGTTTCAATAACAAGAGAAAGACTGAGTACATTCTCTTTTTCCGCTACGATGTTAGGTTGGGGTGTAAATGGCTTCGAGTGCCTTCTGTAGATTGAAACAAAATACAGCAATTAGGTGAGCCCAGGATCTTAGATTTGACTTTGTGCTTATTTATTCTCGTTTGTTAGTTTGGATTAGCCTAGCATATCTGGCTTCACATGTACACACTCTTAATAGTGTGAGGAAAGTTAAAAGGCCCCAATTCTTTTGAAGATTTAATCGGTAGAATAAAGCTAAAGCTGAGAACCAAGGTTGGCGGCAGAATAATCAGTTTCAGTCATTTAAATTTTTCTTGTATGGGGCTCTCTGCCAAAGGAGGAGAGAAAATCTGGAAAAATCATATTTATACTTTCAATTTTTGTATTCTCTCTCTCTCTCTCTCTCTCTCTCTCTCTCTCTCTCTCTCTCTCTCTCTCTCTCTCTCTCTCTCTCTCTCTCTGCTTTGTTTATATAATGTTTTGCTTGTATGCTTGCTCTTATAGTTTGATTGTGGATATAATAGCTAGAAAATGGTTGTGATCGTGACTGTGTTACTGATAAGATGATAGATGTTTTGTGCCTTTTGGAGCGTGGCTTCCTTAAAATATGTAATAAGTTTCTTTTCTTGTTTAATTTCTTTTTTGTTTTTTTCAGCCACAGTTTCAGAAGATGGTAGTCATCGGCCAGTCACGGTGCAGAAACATAAACTGCTCGGTGGCCTTCTTCCTTCTGGATTTGATGAAAGATCTTGTCTGAGTAGACATGGGTCAGTCTTATATCATAAAGAACTGCGCCAGAGGCCTTCTTCTTACCTCATCTCAAGGTTACGGAACTATGAGGCTCTCCATAAGCGATGTGGACCTCATACAGAATTATACAACAGAAGTGTCGAGCTTATCAAATCTGGTCAATACAGAGGTTCTGCAGATTGTAATTACTTAGTTTGGATATCCTATAGTGGTTTAGGAAATAGGATACTAACCTTAGCTTCTGCTTTCCTATATGCTCTGCTTACAAATCGAGTCCTACTTGTTGATCCTGGAGTTAATATGCCTGATCTCTTCTGTGAACCATTTCCGGACGTTTCTTGGTTACTTCCTCCAGATTTCCCTATAATCAGTAAGTTTAGCACCTTTGATCAGAAATCTCCTCATTGCTATGGTTATATGGTGAAGAATGATATCGTCGGCAATTCATCTGGCTCAATAGTGCCTCCCTTCATCTACCTTCATTTAGCTCATGATTATGATGATCAAGATAAATTATTTTTCTGTGACGAGGATCAAAGTTTTATCCAGAAAATCCCTTGGCTAGTCATGAGGACCGATAATTATTTTGTGCCTTTTCTTTTCTTGATCCCATCATTCGAGCGAGAGTTAAATAATCTTTTTCCGGAAAAAGAAACCATATTCCACTTTCTGAGTAGATACCTTTTCCATCCCACAAATTCTGTATGGGGGCTTGTTATGAGGTATTATCAAGCTTATTTAGCCCAAGCAGATGAAAAACTAGGAATTCAAATTAGAGTCTTTGATACAGGTGTTGGTCCTTTTAAGTATTTTCTGGATCAGATCTTCGCTTGTACAACGAAGGAGAATCTGCTGCCACGAATTAACCGGGGGGAGCCTATAGTTAACCCATCCGGGAAGCAGAAGACGATAGCCGTCCTGATAACTTCTCTAAGCCCTGGATATTTTGAAGAGTTCCGAAACATGTACTGGGAGCATCCCACTGTGACAGGAGAGATCGTTGGCGTTTACCAGCCGAGTCAGGAGAAACATCAACAAACTGAGAAGCTTATGCATGATAGAAAGGCGTTGGCAGAAATGTATCTACTGAGTTTAACTGACAAATTGGTTACAAGTGCATGGTCGACTTTCGGATATGTGGCTCATGGTCTTGGAGGTTTGAAGCCTTGGATCCTATACAAGCCTGAGAACAAGACAGCCCATAATCCGCCTTGTGTTCGAGCTGCATCATTGGAGCCGTGTTTCCACGCCCCACCTTACTATGATTGCAAAAAGAAAACTGGAACAGATACGAGTAAAATTGTTTCTCATGTGAGGCACTGCGAGGATGTGAGCTGGGGTTTAAAGCTATTTGACCAAAATGGTGAATTATAACAATGTAGGCTGTTAGCTGTATTCACTTCTGTAAAGTTGAGTCAGAAAGGTTGTTTTCTTTCAAGTTGCATTTTTCTCCCTGGAGAAATGAAAGCTGGCCAAGAGTTGATCAAATCTTGGTCTCAGGTTTGCATTTTTTGTTTTCACCGAAAATCTTGTTAGCACATCCAAAGAGTGCGCAGAATGATATTTTGCAATTCTTTCTACTTGAAAAAGTATATAAATTGCTTGATAGCATCTTCAAGTTCTTAGTTCTGCACCATTATAGGACAAAAATCGAGCCTGAAATTGATTTTTAAGCAGCTAAAATATTACAAAAATTTATGAACTTCGGTTATGCCTTAAATAGGGGTCCAAAAAGGAGTCCTCAAAGTGGCTATCTGTGCATCTCTCTCGAGTAAAACGGCATCGGTGGAGTTTTACAAACTTTGGTACCAAATACGAGACGCAAAATCTTATTTCTGTTCTGGTTGTCGGTTTCTCGAGAACTTTACCCCCCTTGAATGAAAATTCTGGATATTTTACAAATTTACCCAACTCGACAATTAAGGATCGTCAATACTTTCAGTTAATTAGACCAAAAAGGTACCTCAACTGTAGCAATTTATTCAAGTATAATCATTAATCTTCGACCATTTACATCCAATTTTCACGGAATAAAATCCCCAACCCTTTACTTTGAGGGGTGATAATACCAAGTTACTCAGGGTAAGGCGATTAATCGATCAAGTGCTACAAACGCTTTTTTCTCATAATGTGTCAGTTCAATGAAGATGAGATAATAGACTTCAAAATAACCATATTGACACACACACACGAGCCGGTAAGAAACTTTGATCCAATCATCTTGGTATGTCTACTTGTTTAGCATTACACTTGTAAACCACACCAGTTTGGTCTTATTATCTTAACTAGTACATAGTCACTGCAGCATCAGATGACCAAATAAAAGAGTTTCTCTGCCAATGGCCCCTCCATCTGCTCGTACATGAATGCGCAGACATCTCAATTTTTCCTCCCTTCACTTAAAATGATATGGTATCCATGTCTGCAGTTTAAGAAAGAAAGGAGTCAATAAAAAACAGTCAGCTGGTTTGACTTTTGAGTCACAATCAATCTGCCTAACAAAGAAAAAAAGAAAGAAAGAAACAAACAAACAAACAAAGCTGGAGTCTCACGTTGATTTAAAAGGTGCACTGGTAACTCCAACAGGGGTATTGAAGGCAACTTCCTGAAATGGGCCTGCCATCTTGCCACGTGGAAACCATCCTAGATCCCCGCCTTTCTTTCCTGAGGGGCATTCTGAGTAAGCTGCAGCAACCTATATTCAATCAATCAACCAACGACGCTTAAACTTTAGTCTCAAGCTAGATAAAAGAAAAAGGAAAAATAACTTTAGAAGGATCACTGGGTGTTAGACTCTTGCCTACAGAATTGTTTGAAATAATGTTCTACATTTTTACGGGGCAGAAAGAAAGGAGCTCACTGCTTCTCTTGGCAATATATTAATTGTATTTAGACTGTTATGCCTAGACAAAATACTGACTCTACAACCTTCTTCCACATCCTTGTATATTTTCACTTTCAGAATTAGCGCGGTGAATAACAGACGTAGATACATACGGTGAGATTGTTAAATCTACCTTGGCAAACTCAGCTGGTGGAACTTTATCTCCACTGTCCAACCAGCCTTCCTGTAGTTTCTTGTAAGCTTCATTAATCTTCGATTGCTTCTCACATAAGATATGCCTTGCTGAAAGGTCAAAGCCAAAAATTTATGTAATAATAACACCTAAACACAACAAGATACCCATTGGCCTTCTTAAAATATAAGAAGATACCTTTAACATATGTGCAGGTTCCAAGGCCATCTCCTTTGCCGCCTTTTCCTTTTCCTTTTGAAGCACCATCCTCACTTCCACCAGCAGCCTGTTTACCCTTTCCCTTGGCCCCAGAATCCTTAGCCTTGGAGTCCTTTCCCATAACTGTTAAAAGTTTCAAAACAAAGTAATGAAGAATGATATCTCAATCACAGGATACAACTCAGATTTTGCACTTGAATGCATGCTCAATTAAGGAAAACCAATTAGTTTGAGTAAGAGCAATAGTGCGATGGATGTACTTGAAATAGGAGAAGAATGTCTTAACTCTAAATCAAGAAAACGGGAAGATAAAATGATAGAAATGGTCAGCAGAGCAGAATAATTGATATCAGAACGTCATGACAGTGTGTATATGATCTTCCATGGTACAGAAATAAGCAGCATTTACAGAGAGAGAGGAAACAAAATAATTGTGGCAAATGAAATTTAGATAGAAAAGCATTCATCTGCTAGTGTTGCAAAAGTGAATTGTGTGACATACAGATAATATGGAAATTATCATAGACAAAGAAAATCTAATTTGTATTGCATGACATCTTGTTCAATCGATCTTGTAAAAAGGAGTTCCATGAGAACATATTTTCCAGATTACATATTTGTATTTTAATGTATTAGCAATAAGAACTTCTGGATCTATTGAACAAAGTTTGCGGGAGACTAAAGCACATTAATGCATTGATAGTAAACATCAATATACATCCAAGTTTTCACCAAGCAATCCAAAGTGAACTGAACAGCACAACTCAATAAATACCAAATTAACACACCATTCAAATAATATCATATTATTTCTTTTTGACTGCCAATTTCATATCTTCCTCAAGCTTCCTATGTTTTTTGTCTTTTGATAATGGTGGTGCCCGAGCTCGGGTACCTCGACTATTCCATCGAGTACCTGCTACTTTCTACCAGCACAGGTAACAGATTACTCTGCTCACCAAGACTTAGGTAGACGGGACACCTATTGTTTTTGTCCCTGCTGATATTTTAACCCTTGCCTCCAAGATTTGCACATACTTTATTGATCATTAAGCCACACCCTTAGGTGCTCCTCAAACTCTATCTATACAAATAACTAGAAGAAATCAAGTCATCAAGGTTTCTGAGACAGAAGCTCTACTCCACCCCTTGAATGACCCTTTAAATCCTGCAACCACCTTCTGATACTGCCTTTTTGATGCATCAATCTCTAACATCATGCATAAAGGAAGATCTGCACTGCATCTGAGTGACACAAGCTCAGGTTCAACTACGTCTGATTTACTAACCAAGAGGGAATGAGAAACAATATTAGCTTTGGTCAAGTTAACTCGTACTGGAAGGTTTTCTATCAGTCCCAAAAAAAAAAAAACAATATAACTGTTGGCTTCCAACTCTTTTTACTCCTGCATTTTCAAGCACAGAAAGTTGTTGTCTTCCAACTCTTTTAACTTCCCCATTTTGACTTTTGACTAGCACACTAAGTTGGTGGTTTCCAACTCTTTCTATTTTGACTTCGGACTAGCACACTAAGTTCCCAAGCCTTGATCGGATGATATCATGGTGTCATCTTGCAGAACTTAAATGTTTGATGATTGTATTACTGATCGGGTAAATAAATGATGCAAATTAGTGTACACTGAACACCAACCCAATCTCAACTAAACGAAGAAAGACATATAACAAGATGAGATGCTTCTTCTAATGTTACCATAATCTATATTTTCATAAGCTAACCCAAGTTAGCTTACCTGATAGTCAGTAATTTGAAGTTATCAACTTGTGTTACTCCTATGTATCGGGATACCACGGGCATACGTCATTCCCCCCACTCCCCCGGTACTAGTAGAGGGTTATCTTTTGAACGCCAACAAAAAACAGAGAAATGGAAGTACATATGGAAGGCCTATAGTATAATATCTATCAATCAACTAAGCCTCAAATTTGGTCACTTAATTCTGAATTAGTTTGGTCACTATATGAATCTTTTGTATCCATTCCGCTCTACACCATATAAAGAGATCAAATTCCCATCTTGCAACTGATGTGGGACAAACTCAACACCCTCCGCACACCAAGGCCAGCCAACTGGAGCAACAACAACAACAACAACAACAACCCAGCGTAATCCCACAAGTGGAGTCTTGGGAGGGTAGTGAGTACACAGACTTTACCCCTACTCCCGGGAGTAGGGAGGCTATTTCCAAAAGACCCTCGGTTAAAGAAGATAAACAGAGACAATAAATCAGTACCATCAACAGAAATCACAAAAATAATAACAGCAACATAAAGACCAGAAAATAGATGAAAAACAATAACAATAACAAGTAGATAAGGCCCGGTACTATGAAAAACGGAAGACTAGTATGACCACAACATTAACCACTAGCAGTCTAAGACAAAACCCTTTCTGACTAGTCTCTCACCCGGAACGATGTAGAAAAATGCTCAACTGCCTCCTAACCTACAACCCTAATGCTCAACCTCCACACCTTCCTATCAAGGGCCATGTCCTCGGAAATCTGAAGCCACGCCATGTCCTGCCTGATACCTCTTCCCAATACTTCTTAGGCCGCCCTCTACCTCTTCTCGTACCAGCCAACGCCAACCGCTCACACCACCTTACCGCGGGTTCTGGCTTCTCCTCCGTACGTGAATAATAAAAATATGGGGACCCAACATCGGGTAAACCAAGATTTCGGATGGGCGTGGGCCTAGCACTGGTAACATGATAAGAAATGAACCTTGGGCCTAACTCAACTCCAAAGGTAGCTGATAAGCGGAGGATTGTTTAAGGCCATACAAGGAGACCAAATTCTCATCCCACAACTGATGTGGGACAAACTCAACATTTTCGAATATTACAAAAGACACTAAGTCTCTAACAAAAATAAAGGGTCCTTTAAAACAACAAACTTAATATAAGTATGACAACAATAGCAACTATTTCCAATCCCAACTTAAGTAGTTAGTATTTTGTCTTAGCTAAGTCTATATAACGAAATAGGCTAAATCCATCATCTCTCCGTACAGTACAAAGGGTGCCGCTCCCATCAAGTCAAAGCCCAAAAAAAAAGGGACTACTTTTTTTTTTTTTTTGAGAAAGGTCACAATAAAAAATATTAATGGACCAACTAACGAGAAAATCACCAGCAAAATTTTCACAAATAAAATCATACCCAGATATAAAATTCAAAAAAATTAAACTTAGAGGGCACAACATTCAGCATGAGGGATTTTCTACTATTATTCAATCAATGGAAGACCAAAAATTTCTAAAGAAATCAGATGAGATCCTGGAAAGTAGTACTATGAGTTAAAAGCTGCTATGAGATTTTGAGCACTGAGAAATTTACCTTAAGAATTTGATTAAGAATTTGATCGTTTCAAAGGGTTTTACAAGTTGCGAGGCAGCCTGCGAGGAATATCTATCTTTGCAAACGAAGATGAAGCAAGGATTTCTTCTCTCCAATATTACAAAATTGCCCCTTTAGCCTTTTTTTAAAAAATAAATATTTTACCTAAAACCAAAAGAAAAATGCTAGGAGTGGTACGGTTTGTGAACAAGATGAGATTATAATGTGAGTTTTTTTATTCCAACTAAGTTAATCATAAATTATTCTAATGGATAATAGTAATATGATTTCCTAAAAATTGGATCTAATTTCACTTTGACGCTCCAATCTTTTATAATTCAATTTATATTCTTGGCAAATTGGGAATATCTCGATCATGGAATTATTTAGTGGATATTTTTTTATTGTAATATTTGAGTCATTGGGTTAAATATGGGAATATGGGATGTACGAGATATAATATTAAATATGTGCATGGTTTTATACTAAATAAATTTGGATAAATTTTTATTTTTATTTTTGAAATTTCTTTCTTAAGGGATTAACTTTGGAGAAAAGTTGTGGAAAAGGGCATCTTTTTTTGTTATTTTATTTCGAGAAATATTATCCCACATGGAGTGTGGTACAAAAGTAATATCATATTTATTTTCAAGTACACATGCTATGTTAAAGCTTATTGACTAAGTTGGCTCATGATTTCGGGCCATGAATACCAAATATACAAGAGGAGGAGTTATAGGTCATGTGTGCTAAAGATTGAATATGTAAAAAGGATTAAGAAGGTTATATTAGTGTAACTTAAGTATTTTTTGAGGACCATAGTAACTAAGAAGATCACGTTTATCTAGAAATTATATATGCCTTTACGGGATAATGGTTTATTCCATTTTTAAATGGCGGCTTTTCTATATCATTCCTAAAGGAGGTACTTATCGTGATATCACTCATTGGTTGTAACCTATGACATTAAGTTGAGACATCTCAATTTACCCGGCATTGATGGTCATAATGTACACATGACGAAGGAAGAAAGTCATATACATATTGTCTGACCTCTCAATAATAACATCCATATATAATAATATTTTACTATAAATTCAAATTTTTTCGGAATTAATTTTTATGTTATGTTATAATATATGTTCTCTATAACAATATTTCGCTATAACATTCAAAAATATTCGGAACAAACAATATTGTTATAAAGAGGTTTGACTGTATATACACACATACTAGCTAATTGCTAGGAACAAAACTAACTGAGTGAGCATTAGAGCTCCAGGGTAGTATATTAGTTTTACTAAATTACAGAACTGTTACAGATTATTGTTTGTCTTTTAAATCATAATTTCTAGAATGTCTGCTCAAAAAGCTTCATTAGCAACACCGGAGGAACTATCAAAGTTTTTTAATTTTCAAAAATCTGCTTCTTTGCTCCTTCGTTTGCTAGCATATCCATCACACTCTATTATGCTCCTTGTAAGTGTACTAGGCTGTCCAATCTTCTCATCAAATGCTTACCCGACAAAATTCACAAAATTCAAACATTCATTCACTTAGGAGTCCAATCATATCAAAATTATCCAATTCTGACATCAAATCGACACCCAGTTATCAGAAAAGACTCTACGCGATTGCGTCCCTCTTCTTGCGATCGCGAAAAAGGAAACCAGAAGCACAAATATCAGCAACAAAGTCCAAAGTGAGTTCGAACTTGATCCGAAATACACCCGAGGCCCCGGGGACCCCATCCAAACATACCAACAAGTCCTAAAAATGATACGAACTTAGTCAAAGCGTCAAATCACATCAAACAACATCAAAATTACGAATCGCGCTCCAATTCAAGCCTACAGAACTATTGAACTTCCAACTTTTAAAACTAATGTCGAAACATATCGATCCAACTCCGATTGACCTCAAAATTTGCACATAAGTCATAAATGACATAATGGACCTATTACAACTTCCGAAACTAAATTTGAGCCCGGTATCAATAAAGTCAACTCTCGGTCAAACTTCTCAACCTTCCAAACCTTCAACTTCCCAACTTTTGCCAATTCAAGCCAAAAACGACTTACGGATATCCAAATTCAAATCCGGACATACGCCCATCATATGAAGCTATTGAAACCATCAAAACTTCATTCCATAGTCGTTTACACTAAAGTCAATATCCGGTCAACTCTTGCAACCTAAGCTTCCAACCTTGGGACTAAGTATCCCAATTTATTCCAAAACATCCCCGGAACCAAACCAACTACCCTGGCAGGTCACGTAGCCACAAATAAACATAGAATAATCAATAAACATAGGAACGAGACTACAATACACAAGATGACCGATCGGGTCGTCACATGATGGTACATCCATAATACGCTCCCAGGATCATTTCTTCGTAAGCACATCTTGGACTAAGTCACTAGCGAGTTTTCATCAAAATCCTAGGCATCATGAGTGTGAGGGATTGTACCAGCTCTTCTAGTTTACCATCATCATACAAACTGACATTGATATTGTAAATTCGAATCAAACCCTCTGTCAAGTGGAAAATAACAGGCACAAAATACTTGTTATCAATTTGTCACACACAGTACAACACCTTAGACTTGCACCACTCCATAGCCCCAAGTTTTGGCATACTTCCTTGAGGATATAACATCAAGGGTGTAAGGCACAAGTCTTGGAAAGCTTCCTCAAATGGAAAAAGGTAACGGCTACAGTAGCTTTAAACTTCCAAACTTAACCTAAAATTGTGAAACTCGTCTATTTATAGTGGCCCAAAATTCGCTGACAAAATACCTCTCGGGAGGTTCTGCGGCCGCACAATTCCATGTGCGGTGCGTAGATTTCTTCAGTTGGCAGGAGAGTGGGTTTTGCAGCTGCATATTTCTGGATTACGGCTGCGAAGCAACTTCTGCGGCCTCACAATTCTTGTGCGGTCCGCACTTCAGCATCGCGTCAGGATTTGGTCTTTTTGCATATTCTCTGAACTTTGAATTTTTGTGAGTGAAAGCCCTGTTCTGCGGCCGCACAATTCATCTACGGTTTGCACATTGGTCAAAATCCTATTGTGTTTTGTTGATTGGTTTGCGGCCGCAAATGAAATTCCGCGGTCTGTAATTTCTTCTGCGGCCGCATAAATCCTTCTACGGATCACACTTCTTTGCCTATGCGCCCTTTAATGCCTTGTGCTTCGGAATACTCTTTTTTGAGTTAGATTTCATCATGGGAGACCAAACTTCTAACATTCCTGCAATTTGCACGATTTCATTAGTTTCGGAATGTAAATCAATACTTTCCGACTAAAATAAAAGCAAAAAGGTGTTAATAAGTAGTCAAAATCTCCACTTATCAACTCCCCCAAAGTTAAGTCTTTGCTTGTCCTCAAGCAAATAAATTAGTTCCCATCTCCTAAAGTTAAGGGTCATTTCAGCGAGTCAAAGGTGATCCATTCACAGATTAGTTGGGACCAATAATTATCCACACTACTCATGTACTATCAACAAGGCGACAAGTCAAATATTCATGCACATATAGTTCTAATGTGACATTTAAGATTCAAGAATTGACTTTACTCATCAAGGACTCTTGTTCTATCATGTAGGCCATGGTGGACTCCAAACTCTTCCTGCTCTACTTTCCATTTGCCAACCTCATTTAAGAAATTAGCACTTAATCCAAAGATTTATGAAATGCTCACTCATCTCTCACAAGAGAATGTCACAAGTATGGCTTCAAGTACCGTAGGCTTGCACCTCATGTAGATCGCCACTAATGTAAGATTACTTGGTTTGAAATCAAGTAGGACTTATTCGGGATGTAATGAAGGCTTTTGGATTAGGATAGGATACCATATGGGTAAGTGGTTACACCTTTCCTTAAGCACTCCACACTTTCATTTCTCGGCTCACAAATTGCCAATTCTTAGAGGCACTTTCTTTTCATTGGGGACTAGAGAAACTTAACATCACTCTTTCTTGTTCATTTCATTCTTTTTCTCCCTTTTTGATTTCTCAATGCTTGGGATCATTACCTCTTTTTGAATCCCTCAACCCTTCCACTTATTTACTTTTTTTTTTGCATTTTTCTTTTTGTTCTTTTCTTTTCTCGCCTTCTCTTTCATAGAGATCATTTTTTTCCTCTTTTTGTGCCCTGATACCTTTTTCAAATTCCTCATCTCTCCCCCAAAATTATGTTTTAAGGCATTTATTTCACAATAGTGTTAAGGAAAGTTCGGGTGCCAAGAGAGGGTCACGACAAAACGGGTAAAAACTTATAACATTGTTATCAAATGAGAAAGACTAGAGGCTCAAAGGGGTTGACTAGGGATAAAGATATTGGTTGGAAATAGAAAACACAAACGGGCCAAGGAGAGCCTACAATCACTTCTCAAACCAAGCAAAGCTTAGGATTTCATCTTGAAACAGATTCGGGAAAAGTTCTAGACCCTTCACGCGGATACTTGTACTAACAACAATTCATCTCACTCCTCACACAACTAGATTGTAAAGGAGTATAGATTCGAGAGCCTACAATGACCACATTCAAGTTTAAAGATCACCATGGTCCAATTAAACCACTTGATGATTACCAAAGTCAACTCAAGAGTCACAAAGTCACTAACTAGAGCTATTTCTTTTAAAAACCTTGTCTCTAACCATAAGCACGTAGTTAAGTGTGTTGATGCCAATTGAAGCATAGTTGACTCTTCGAGCATGACTTAATTAGGTCATTTTGTACATTACTACTACTATTATTACCTAAACACAAAACAAACTCATTCCCTTAAGAAGGTTGTCACGCCATCCATCGTTGGGACAAGTCACCTGGTTCACACAACAACTACCTTTGGAAAGAACTGTGGCGTTAAGAAAACCAAAGGCTTATTATCTACTAAAGAAGCTAATAAACAAAAATAAAGATAAAGAATCTAGTGAGCAAAACTACTAAAGATAGAATGAATGTACATAGTGAGAGAGAGAGAGAGAAGATAGTTAAATACAAGTAAGAAAAAGAAAAAGTATCATCAAATTATTAAAGGCCAAATGTATCAAAATGTACCAAATGTATCAAATAAACTCCACCCCCCCCCCCCCGAATAAAAGTAAGTATTATCCCCAATGCTTAGCAAAATAAGAGTAAAAGAGGAAAGGGTGAAGAAAACTCCCTATGGCTCCTTGGATATTTTTGTGTCCCCAACAATGTCATCGCCCTCTGGATCAGCCAACTGATCTCATCATCCTCAACTCTAGGTGTGGCTGGGTTGGCGAACATATGATGCATTGCCTCAGCAGTGTCGGCAGCAAGGTCTGGCTCTTCAGTCTAGCCAGCTGGTACTACCGATGCAGATGAGGTTGAAGGATTTGGGGTAGACTAGTGTGGGTCAAACAACATGTCAAAGGGAAGGTCTCCGGCTGTAGAAATTCTGTTCACCTCTCTCCGGAGCTTATCTAATGACTTCTTGCTAGCCTGAGACTTCCTCATCTTCTTTACTTCCTTTCCCAGTTCTTCAATCACCGACCTGTGTTGTACCAAGGTGCTCATAATTGTCTTCTAGTTCTCCAAGATCTTATTTAGTGTCTCATCAATGGTCGAGGGAACCTGAGGTGCCTGTGAGGTGGACTGCACTGTAACATTACTGGACAAGTTAGACAGCTTTATAGTAGCTATCTACATCCAATTGTTGAGACTCGCCAATGTCTGAGAGACTCGCAGTGTAGATAGTGGGGCAGTGGGCATAGGCTTTTGAGCAACTCTGGGGCAGTGGTAGTAGTTGTGGACAATGGCGGAGGCATAGCTGCGGCACTAGAGGAAGGCTCAGCCAAAGTGGATGGAACATCAACTGTCTCAGGAGCTACCACTGCTGGCTCATCAGACTAGCCTGTGATGGTAGGAGGTTGAACTTGCTTCTTCGGGTTGCTCGCATCCATCAGTGAGTACCAAGTAAAAGGCTTCTTCGGCTTTACCTTTGCATCAGTGAGATATTCTGTAATAGTGTTGAGATACAGGTAGGACGATTCATCCTGTCATGGGATCACTAAGATATTGGTCGACATCACAACACCCACATTAATTGGGTACCCGACCATAATAGATGCCACAAGAACTGCTCAAGGAATAGGAATGTGAGTTTCATTCTGGCACGGATCCAACCTGCTTCACACAAATGTCTGCCACCCCTTTACCTCAAAACTCAGAGTGTTTCACTGAATGGGAACCCCGACAGCAATCCATGGTGGTGGTGGCCCTGGTGGTGCTAGAATCTCATCTAACTAAGGTCAGACTTCGTCCCCTCATGCGCATTTATCTAGATAGGCTTTTGGTTCAATATCCTCAAAGCACAAGTACGTGTTGAGTGTATGCTGATCAAACCCCACCTTGAGGTTACGTACTTTGGTCACTTTCGTCCCCTTTTTTATATGAGCCACATTGGCATAAAATTCACGGATGAGGTATTCTATGGCATCCACTACACTCTGGGTGAACCACATCCACCCCCTGCGTGCCCTGAACTGTCTCAAAATAGTTGTGTTGTAGCTCTCCAAATCATTTAACAGAAATTATCGCTCAAGAGTTAGCGACCTCACTGGCCACCACATATGGAAGCTGGTAAAGGCGGCCAGGCTGACAAAGCTCTCCTCCCAAACCTCTTTCTTCTTTGATCTTTCAAGGCCGACAACTGTAGCATCTCCCTCTATGCCATCATCGGGGATATCATGAACTGATGTAGAAACCTGTGCCTCGGGAACTGGTGTAGCCGATGGCTCAGAAGCTTGACTAGCACTCTCAGATCCCTCAGAAGTGCTATGAGATGAGTACGGCTCATCCCTGAGCTGGTATCTCCCTTGCGGCCTCGACTGTATGGTGGCTGCTCCTGAACAGAGGCTGGGTTTCCCTCTGACACTCCTCTAGACTGGATATATGAGCTAGTCTCAGAGAGGTCCGCACCTCTCCCTCTGTCGGTTGTTGCTTTCTTTGTTATTATCTTTGGCTGGCCAAAGGTTAAGGCATTTTTGCCTCGACCCCGAGAAGATTCGCCTCTCCCTTTTGAAATGTTGCCTCATCCTCTTGATCGAACCATTGTCTATATCAAGCAGAGGTGATTGTTAGTTGCAATTCAATGTTCAAACATACACAGGATACATACAAGTAAAGGATAAACTAGAGGACACAGTGGGGGTGTGTTGTTAAATCATTCTTGCAGGGAAAGTGATCTGTGGTCCACACAATTTCACTTGCCGCCGCAGATGGGGAATCGCGGACCGCACATTTTTGTTGTATGGCCGCAGAAGTGAAGTGCGGTCTGCACAATTTGAGTTGAGGCCGCACCTATAAATCCCAAAATTGCCAACTCTCTGATGACAGAGAAATGACCTAATTGCAGCCGCGAGAGGATTTCTGCGGTCCGCACAAATAGACTTGCGGCCGCACATTGGAATCTCAAAGTAAGTACTCTCTGATGACAAAAGATGGGTTGTTCTGCGGCCACGATTGGAATTCTGCGGTCCACACATTTTAACTTGCGGCCGTAGATCCTTTCTTTACTAAGTTGATCTAAATTCAACATCTATGGGCCGCACAAATTCAAGTGCGACCGCAGATTTTGAAAATTATGTACAGACCAAACTTTTCTACCTAGGTTATTCAAATTCTCGCACAATTAGACATGGAAACATTATAAAATCATAAAATTTCACTAACCCAGTCCCCATAGAGCATGTATCAAGTTAACCCAGTTCAGATTTACCCCACATGGACACGCAATGGAACTCGAATAACAAATAGCCTAAAAAGAACTAAAAATCTACAAATTAAGCTAAAATAAAGAGTAACGTGAAATTGAAGCATACCAGATGAATTGAGTGTAATGAGTGAACGATCAAAGTGGTTGTGGGTGTGGACAAATGAAATTTCCAAGAAAATTCAACAGAGCACAATTTTTAGTTTAGAGAGTGAAAAGTGTAATTTTTGCCCTGTTCCTCTATTTATACCAATGGTTCGCTAAGGGGAAGAATGGCGAGTGATGCCATACATTTTCATGTGCGGTCCCGCACTCTATTACTTGGGAACCTCATCTCCGCTTTTCATCTACGGTCCACATATTTTCATGTGCGGCCGCAGATTTCATGTGCGGTCGCAAATTGACCTCCGCACTGACATGCTAAAACTTCAAAGAGTTGATGTTTTCAACATCTCGATTGTGCAGACCGCAAGCTAAATGTGCTTCCACAATGCTCTTTTTCTATAGCACTAACAAATGTGCGGTCCACATAATTCAAATGCGGTCTGCATCCCTTAAAACACTTAGTCATATTTTGTCCACAATTCATGTAAGTCACACTCACCCTTGTAGCACACTGCAAATCAAGTTAGAGTAAGAATAAAACTAACTACAAAATAAAAAGGAAAAGAAACATGGGTTGCCTCCTAAGAAGCGCATGATTTAACATCGCAGCATGGCACAGAATACCCTCAAGTGAAATGAATGACCGTCGCGACGTGGCTATCTCCAAATTTTCCCAAGTAGTGCTTCACTCGATGACCATTGACTCAGAATACTTCATTATTTTTGTTCTTCAAGTATAATGTACCAAAAGGTATCACACCCACAATTTCAAAAGGACCATTCCATTTAGATTTTAGCTTCCCGGGATCGCTCACCTTGAACTCTTTGTTCCAAATGTATTTGTCATGAAGATATTTTATCTTTTCTTTGTACAAGGACGAACTTGTATGAGCATGATACCGGAACTCATCCAATTCATTCAAGTGTGCAACCCTCAAGTTAGCAGCTACGTCCCAATCAAGATTCAACTTCTTTAGAGCCTACATGGCCTTGTGCTCTAGTTCCACCGGAAGATGACAAGCTTTTCCGAACACCAACCGGTATGGCGACATCCTGATAGGTGTTTGTAGGCCGTCCGATAAGCCTATAATTCATCATCAAGCTTCTTGGACCAATTCGTCCGATTAGCATTCTCAATTTTGGACAAGATACTCTTTATCTCCCAGTTAGAGACTTCCACTTGCCCACTAGCTTATGGGTGATAGGGAGTCATGACTTTGAGAGTAACACCATAGTTCTTAAGTAAAGTGTCGAAAACCTTGTTGCAAAAATGTGACCCCCCATCGCTTATAACTGCACGTGGAATACCAAACCTTGTGAAAATATTCTTCTTCAAGAGAGCCACCACACTTCTCGCCTCATTGTTGGGTAAAGCAACAGCCTCAACCCATTTGGACACATAATCCATTATGACCAGAATATAGGTGTTTCCACAAGAACTCACAAAAGGTCCCATGAAGTCAATACCCCACACATAAAAAATATCAATCTCCAAAATGGTTGTGAGAGACATTTCATTTTTCTTTGAGATTCCACTGGCTCGTTGATATTCATCACATCTTTTTACTAACTCACTTGCATCCTTGTAAAGAGTGGGCTAATAGAAATCACAACTAAGCACTTTGGTTGCCATTCTCGCTCCACCGTGATGACCACCATATGGCGAAGAATGACAAGCCCCAAGAATTTCACCTTGCTCTTCTTCTGGTACACATATTCTAATCACCCCATACACACAAATTCAGAAGAGGTATGGTTCATCCCAATAAGAATCTTGACAATCCCGTTTGAGCTTCTTCCTTTGGCTTGAAGAGAACTCATCCGGGATGATTCCACACGCGAATCATGGCACCTCTTTCATTGAGATATCCAAGAGTTGCTCATCGGGGAAGGAGTCATTGATTTCAAGGCCATCATGCGGCCTCCCCTCCTCCTCCAAATGAGACAAGTGATCCGCCACTTGGTTTTTACTACCTTTTCTATCTTGGATTTCATTATCAAACTCTTGCAACAAGAGCAACCATATCATCAACCGAGCTTTGGAATCCTTTTTGCTCATAAGATAACAAAGCGCCGCATGATCCGTGTGGACAATGACTTTTTCACCCATCAAGTACGGGCGGAACTTCTCAATTGCAAACACAATAGCAAGGATCTCTTTCTCTGTAATGGTATAGTTAACTTGGGCACTATTCATGGTCTTACTACCATAGTAGACTGGATGAAAAATCTTGTTGATGTGTTTCCCCAAAATAGCCCCAACTGCTACATTACTTGCATCACACATGAGCACACTCCAATTTGGAGCGGTGATGATGGGAGTAGTTATCAACTTGAACTTTTACAATTCAAAAGCTCTTATGCAATCATCATTGAAGTTAAACTTAGCATCCTTCTCAAGAAGCTTGCACAACGGGTTCACCACCTTAGAGAAATCTTTGATGAAACTCCGGTAAAACCCCGCGTGGCCTAAGAAACTCCGCACAACCTTTACCGAAGTTAGAGGTGGAAGTTTAGAAATCACCTCAATCTTTCCTTGTAAACTTCAATTCCATTCTTTGAGATTTTGTGTCCAAGGACAATGCCTTCCTTAACCATGAAATGACATTTCTCCCAATTGAGCACCAAATATTTCTTCACATCTAGCTAACACCTTGTCCAAATTTGCAAGACAATCCCAAAAGAATCTCCAACCACCGAGAAGTCATCCATGAAAATGTCAAGGTAGTCCTCCACCATGTCTCTAAAAATAACCATCATACACCTTTGAAAAGTCGTCGGTGCATTTCACAAACCAAATGGCATCCGCTTGAACACGAAAGTACCATAAGTACATGTAAAGGTTATTTTCTCTTGATCTTCCGGAGAAATAATAATTTGGTTGTAGCCGAATACCCATCAAGAAAGCAATAGAAAGCACAGCCGTCCAATCTATCGAGAATTTGATCTTAGAAAGGAAGTGGAAAGTGATCCTTCCTTGTGACTTTGTTGAGCTTGTGATAGTCCATACACACCTCCAACCGGTCACCATTCTTGTAGGAATCAACTCATTCTTGTCATTAGTGACCACTGTCATGCCCCCTTTCTTTGGGACACATTGAACTGGAGAAGTCTACGAAGTATCGGATATGGGGTAGACAACCCCGGCATCTAACCACTTGATAATCTCCTTTTTGATAACTTTTTGTATAGCCTCATTGAGTCTCATTTGATGTTTAATAGATGGTTTGATGCCATCCTCCAATTAGATCTTATGCATGCAAAAGGCGGGGCTTATCCCCCGAATATTCGCCAAGGTCCACCCAATAGCCTTCTTCCTCTTTTGTAGCACCGCCAATGTGGAATCTACCTGCACGTTAGTCAAACAAGAGGAAAGAATAACCGGTAAAGTAGAACAAGGATCAAGAAATTCATTCTGAAGATGTGGAGGCAATGGCTTCAACTCCAATGTAGGAGGCTCTTAAATAGAAGGTTTTGTAGGAGGAGTTGTCCTATTTTCAAGATCCAATGACAATTTCTGGGGTGCATAGTTGTACGACCCCATTCCTTGCAAAGAGTTCACACATTTCATTAAGCCATCCATATCATCATCATCAAAGTTGAGCAAGACGGCCTATAACATATCACCAACATTGATTGTAGTACTTGTTTCATCAATAATAACATCGGTCGCCAAGTCCACAAAAGAACACACCTCATTGCTATTTGGTTGCCGCATGGACTTACACACATGGAATATTACTTTTTCATCACCAACCCGGAATGTAAGTTCTTCGACTTCAACATCACAAAGAGACTTCTCCGTAGCAAGTAAAGGTCTTCCAAGAATAATCGGCACTTAATAATCAACCTCACAGTCTAGAATGACAAAATCTATCGGAAGAATAAATTTATCAACATGAACCAAAACATCTTCAATTACACCAAAATACCTCTTCATAGTATGAACGTCCATTTGCAATCTCATAGAGGTAGGTCTTGGTTGCCCAATTCCCAAAGTCTTGAAAACCGAATAGGGCATAAAACTGATACTTGCCCCAAGATCACAAAGAGCTTTAGCAAACTCGGCACTTCCAGTTGTACACGGAATCATGAAAGCACCGGGATTCTCCAACTTAGTAGCCATTAAATGCACAATTGCACTCACTTGATGAGTGACTTTGATGGTTTCAAAATTCATTTTCACGACCCAAAATCCCACCACATGCGTCATGATGGCACCTAGTCTCTAAGACTAGGTAAGTCGATTTCTATCACATTTTGAAGCCTTTTTTTTTAATTAAATAAATAACCAAAACTAACAGCGGAACAAATATGAATGTACAACCTCCCAAGACTGGTGGTACTGAGTCACGAACTCTAACTGAATACATGGAATAATCACGAGGATCGAATATACAACACTGTTTGATTAAAAATTAACAGTACAATGAAATGAAAAGACTCCAAGGGACTGCGACGACCAAGCAGCTCTACCTTGAATCCTTACGATCCCACTTTAACTCTGCTCAAGTCCGATATCTCCAATACCTGGTTCTGCACAAAAATGTGCAGCAGTGTAGTATGAGTACACCACGGTCGGTACCCAGTAAGTATCAAGACTTACCTCAATGGAGTAGAGACGAGGTACAGTCAAGACACTCACTAGTCTAATAACCTGTGCAATATAGCATGAAAAAATAATAGAAAATAAATAGCAATAATAGCAACATCAAGGTAACAGGAACACCATAAATATTGCTCAAACGAGTAATAAACACAAGTACATCCAATTAATCAGGTCCTTCAGAATATACATCTTTTATCTAAGTTATTCAAAAAAAAAATTCTAGAATATAATCCTTTTCAATAAATATATTTTCGAATATAATTCTTTCAAGTAAATATCTTTCGAATATAATTCTTTCAAGTAAATATCTTTCGAATGTAATTCTTTCAAGTAAATATCTTTCAAATATAATTCTTTCAAGTAAATACATTTCGAATATAATTCTTTCAAGTAAATATTTTTCAAATATGCTTATTTCAAGTAAATATCTTTATAATATAATTATTTCAAATAAATATCTTTCTAATATAATTCTTTCGAATAAATATCTTTCAAATATACTTCTCTCAAGTAAATACCTTTATAATATAATTCTTTATAATAGATATCTTTCTAATATAATTCTTTCGAATAAATATCTTTCAAATATACTTCTCTCAAGTAAATAGTAAATATCTTTATAATATAATTATTTCAAATAAATATCTTTCTAATATAATTCTTTCGAATAAAAGTCACCACGTGATGCCTCATTTAACTTTGCTGGCGTGAGGAATACATTCAACATATCACATCAAATGGCACGGCAATACCTTCGTGTACTTGTCTCATTCTCACCCAATATATATATGTAGATCAAATCAATCAGCACAGTAACATTCTCACCCAATATATATATATTTGATTCAAATCAATTGGCACGGCAACACCCTTCGTGCATTTATATCTTCCTCACTGTGCATACATATAATAGTACTAACTAGGTGGGAGAAATGCCAATAACAATAAAAGAAATAAAGTGGAGGCACACATGAAGCAACAACGACTACAAGTCACACAGAAAATATAGGTGCACAATAACATCTCAAGATAAAGGCATGAATGTATACACAACAAAATGATATCACAATATAATGTATGTCTCTCATCCTTGCCTGCACGAAAATACCCTTCGTGCCATGAATATATGATAACATAAAAATAATTGCACGGCATCACCCTTCGTGCTTTTACTCTCATCCTCACCTGATAATATAAATGAAATAGCACGGCATCACCCTTCGTGCTTTACACTCTCAATGGTATGGCATCACCCTTCGTGCTTTACACTCTCAAATGGCACGACATCACCCTTCGTGCTTTACACTCTCAAATGGCACGACATCACCCTTCGTGCTTTACACTCTTCCTTACCAAGCACATGTATATCATTAACAAGCAAGGTAGGAAGCATAAATAACATCAAGGAGAGTGTTTAAACCACAACACAATACAACAATTCATATCGCAATTTCCACTGACCACAACCAAATTCCAAATATGTAGCAGAATCAATAAATTTGTCAACAAATAGCCCAAGGCTCCACACAACGTATAATAAACCTCAAAATAATCAACAGAGGTGAAAAATACTCAGTATAGGGCAACGCCTTCATTAATCCAAATTCTTGATAATTATATTAACTCCTCAATTTAAACGAATTAATAAATATTTGCAAATAAGGGTTCCATCATGGATTTAATTCCAAGAAAATATCAAATCAATAAACACACGGAACTCACGTAAAATCCAAGTGACAATAACACTAAATTTATTATATAAAATACAAATTTGACAAACAAGGAACGAGGCGTGGTAATTCAAGGATTTACTAATGCCAACAATTATCTAATTTAATACATGAGAATGCCTAACACTTTAAACCAAGAAAATTTGTACATATAAGCCCGAGTACGTACTCGTCTTTTTACATTTTACAAATGGCACATAAGACTCGATGCCTAAGGGGTAATTCTCCCACTCGAGGTTAAGCAAGACACTTACCTTTTTGATGTTATGCTGATATTCCAAAATCGCATTCTTTCTTGAATTGACCTCCAGACCGCCCAAATCTATCCAAATTAATTGTATAACTTCATTAATATTTATCGAAAACAATTCCGGATAATAATACGTCGACTTAAATCTTTTTTCCAAAAAGTCAACAAAAGTCAACACGGGACACGCCTCTCGGAACCCGACATAATTTTTATGAAATCCGAATACCCATTCAGATACGAGTACAACTATACGAATTTTATCGAATTCCAATAACAAATCGACATCCAAATCTTAAATTTAAACCAAGAGGGTTTTCTAAATTTTTCAACCCAATTCACTAATTTAGTGATAAAAACAACAATAGATTCATGTAATTTAACTAAAATCAAGTTAGGGATTCTTACCCATATGTCTTCCTTGAAAAACTCTCGAAACATTGCCTCACCCGAGCTTCCTTGGTCAAAAAATGGAAGAATGACATGAATTTGGACTTTATTCTGCTGCCCAAGGGTTTGTTCTTCGCGTTCGGGAGACTCCCCTCGCGTCCGCGATGAACAAATTATTCAAAAGTCATTTTCAAACTCTTCTCAGACAGCCTTTAGTATAATTGTCATAACTCTTTGTACAAAACTCCAAATGCTAAATGGTTTGACTTTCTGAAAACCAGACTCCAAGAGCTATAATATACATTTGTTTCTCAACTCCCAATTCCTTATAGATTACAAGATATAAGCTTCCAACGTCAGCCTTGTGCAACAGAGATTTCCAAACTTTTACCGGACAGCCTATAGTGTATCCACCATAAATTTTTGTACACAACTTCAAATGATATATGGTTTACCTTTCTGAAAACTAGACACAAATAGCTACAACTTTCATGTTTGGATCATCTCCATATTCCTTATAGATTGTGAGATATGAGCCTCTAAAATCAGACAACGAACAATAAAATTTCTTTCTTCGCGAACGCGAAGAATAAAGTCCTAACAACAAAATCCTTCTTCGCGAACGCGAGAGGCTCCTCGCGAACGCGAAGAACAACACCAGAACCAGCAACCAGCAGCATCAAAACACCCAAACTTGGCCCGGAACCACCCCGAATCAAACCCGAGGACCCCGGGACCCCGTCCAATCGTACCAACCAATTCCAATACATAACACGAACCTGCTCGAGGCCTCAAATCACATCAAACAATATCAAAGCCACAAATCATACCCCAATTCAAGCTTAATGAACTTTGAAATTTCAAATTCTATATCTTGTGCCGAAACACATCAAATCAATCTGGAATGACTTCAAATTTTACACACAAGTTATAATTGACATAACAAAGCTATTCCAATTTCCAGAATCGCATTTCGGCCCCGATATCAAAAAGTCAACCTCCCCAGTCAAACTTTTCAAAAATTCGACTTTCGCCATTTCAAGCTTAATTCCACTACGGACCTCCAAATAATTTTTCGAATACACTCCTAAGTCTAAAATCACCCAACGGAGCTAACGGAACCGACGAAACTCCATTCCGGAGTCGTCTTCACACATTTCCGACTATAGTCAAAATCCTAAGACTTAAGCTTCCGTTTTAGGGACCAAGTGTCCCAAATCACCCCGAATCATCCGATAATTGAATTCAACCGCGCACGCAAGTCAATACATATAATACGAAGCTGCTCAAGACCTTAAGTCGTTGAACGGGGCGTTAATTCTTAAAATGACAAGTCGGGTCGTTACATTCTCCACTTCTTAAACAAACGTTCGTTCTCGAACGTGCTAAAAATTATTCTGAGGACTTTAAATTACTGAGTGTATTCTTACACACATATTTGTGGGTGTTTCTATGTTCCCGCAATTTAACACGAGTTCGACAACACCATCTCCATTGAGATTATTTCTTTTCTCCATTCTTATAAGCTTTAAAGTAAAATCCCTAACTCTCCAATCATTTTCAAAATGCCTGATTTTTACTTCGACGCGCGATATTAGTCTCAACTGGCTATAACAACTCATGCCTACACACACACATCAACTTTCTTGATAGTGTTGAAGTACTCCGGGGTGTTATATTCTCCCCCGCTTAGGATCATTCGCCCTTGAATGAGAAGTAGATCCTGCCCTCAAACACATAACATAACTTTTCTCTTCTTTCGCACATAACAACCTCCCAAAAAAAAAATTCCAGAAATTTTGGCAGAGTCTCCCATATAAATGGGCCTATCCACCTCCCAGAGTAACACCAAAAAAACTCCTAACAACACATCCACAACCCAACAAAACACCACAATGTATATATCAATAACACTAATTTCAACATTACAAGCACCGCATTATCATAATGATATCAGTACATGAAGCACATCATATGTATGCCCATCACCACATCTCTGGTCCTAGTAGTTGTTCATAATCGATTACAACATCGCCAATTAACCTCGTATTAACCAAAATCTCATTTCAACTTCTCGTAACACTGACAACAACACGCGAGGCATGAATACCTCATAATTATTTACCCGAATTAACGAGTCACATTTAACACCACCCGGGCACTCACCTCGTAGGTTAAAACTCAATAATTACAGCATAATTATGGCTAAATATGCACAGAAACAAGAATTATCAAATTAGCCTATCAGGCATGACTCCATATTAATACTATAGTACAAATTTAAATTTCACAAAGGAAGAATTTTAAACTCATAAATATTTTACCATAAGGACCTCGTCCTTATATAACTTCCATTGTGGCTTGTAGCCCGGTTTAAATATTTCACATCATATAAAAAATAAAATACGAGGATCTCGTCCTCAACTCTGAATCACAAGTGTTTTGCACATTGTGCCAACTGAAATTTTTAATTTCCTTTCTTTCTTCTTTTCGATATATTTCGTAAACAGTTTTCATAACACATAGTGATCTCTCATCCCGGTCGGGCATATAATTCATAAAATTGAAATCAATTATTCCGAAATCACATCAAAACCCACTGTTGTGAGCAATAGAAAGTCATTTTTGGACTTATAGCCCTCAATAGTGAACAAAAATAAAAATAATAGACACGGGCTAACATCATCAAATCTTCCAACATGGGTAAACACAGGAGTGGAGTACAAATTCACTAATCCACCATATGTAAAGAGCATGAAAGGAGTTCTCACCTCGATAATAGGAATCGAATAAAAAATAAGAATGGTGCTCCTTTTATTATAAATTAAATCATACCTGTAACTACACCATCTAGTTTATCGGCCTCAACCAATTCATAGCAATTATATCAACGGGTCGGGCCTCCACCTCTTAAGCGCCCTCTACCCGCTTGTCCTCCACCCCTAACTGGCCATGCACGTGGAGTATTAACTGGAATAAAGCTTGTAGCATGAGTGTTCTGATGAAATCCACCCCTCCCAAGTCTGGGACAATTTCTCTTGATGTGCCTAGTATCACCACACTCAAAACAACCCCTCTGCAGGTTCGGCTGCTCACACTGAGTCTGTGCCGGATAACTGGAATAACCATTATAGGAACCCCATACCGGTGGTGCATTAAAAGAACTTACTGGAACACCCCGAGTATTCTGAAATGTAGAATTATTAAGGACGCGGGAATACCGCAAGTCCCAGCATCATCCCATACAAATCTCAGCTCTTAATCATATACAAGTTTTGGAGAACCTTTCAATACCACATAAATACATCTCAGGCCAAAACACATATAACACATGACCCCGCAATCTGATCGTTGATAGTGGACTCCCTCACTTGGCGCGAAGCCATAGGACACATTCTGATGATCCACAATACTAACCTTCATCGCTCGTAGGACACCGGTCATAAGACACCTCAGGCCATTTATTTGGCACATGTCATTCTCGTGACAGTTAAACTCGCTTCCTCCAGTGCCTTGGTTGCGTATGTATCCTTCGCTAAATAGAAATCCCATACGAACTACATAGTCTCTAATACCACTAACTATTTCAGATCTACATCCACCTCGTGACCCTACCATAATTGTGATGATTAGGCAATTAATTAAACCTTCTTAAGATCATACTTATTAACCGGATGTCAGAACCTACTGCACCCCTATGTGCACAACTGAATGATCTCTAAATACTTCCGCATCCTCGATCTGTATGACACGTTGTAACAATGGTTGAACAACCCTGGCGCCCTTATAACCCCTCTGTAGTATCATAAACCGTTGGCGCATAGTTGATACCGAGTGAGCAATTTCATACACGAGTGAATACAAAAGAACATAAGATATATGCTTCAAGCTGAATAAATGCCGTACGATAAGGAATGAAAGAAGTGAATTCTTCCTACTAGCTATGTAGCCTCTCGAAGAGAAGTACAGACGTCTCCGTACCGATCCGCAAGACTCTACTAAACTCGTTCTTAACTTGTAGAACTTATGAACCTAGAGCTCTGATACCAACTTGTCACGACCCAAAATCCCACCACAGGCGTCGTGATGGCACCTAGTCTCTAAGACTAGGCAAGCCGATTTCTATCATATTTTCAAGCCATTTTTTTTTACTTAAATAAATAACCAAAACTAACAGCGGAACAAATATGAATGTATAACCTCCCAAGACTGGTAGTACTGAGTCACGAACTCTAATTGAATACATGGAATGATCATGAGGACCAAATATACAATACTGTTTGATTAAAAATTAACAGTACAATGAAATGAAAAGACTCCAAGGGACTGCGGTGACTAAGCAGCTCTACCTTGAATCTTTACGATCCCGCTTTAACTCTGCTCAAATCCGATATCTCCAATACCTGGTTCTGCACAAAAATGTGCAGAAGTGTAGTATGAGTACAGCACGGTCGGTACCCAGTAAGTATCAAGACTAACCTCAATGGAGTAGAGACGAGGTACAGTCAAGACACTCACTAGTCTAATTACCTGTGCAATATAGCATGGACAAAATAAAAGAAAACAAATAGCAGTAATAGAAACATCAATCAACTAGTGATTTAAACAGCAAGGTAACAGGAACACCATAAATATTTCTCAAACGAGTAATAAACATAGGTACAGCCAATTAATCAGGTCCTTCAGAATATACATCTTTTATCTAAGTTATTCAATAAAAATCTCTGGAATATAATCCTTTTCAATAAATATATTTCCGAATATAATTCTTTCAAGTAAATATTTTTCGAATATAATTCTGTCAAGTAAATATCTTTCGAATGTAATTCTTTCAAGTAAATATCTTTCTAATATAATTCTTTCAAGTAAATACCTTTCGAATATAATTCTTTCAAGTAAATATCTTTCAAATATACTTCTTTCAAGTAAATATCTTTATAATATAATTATTTCAAAAAAATATCTTTCTAATATAATTCTTTCGAATAAATATCTTTCAAATATACTTCTCTCAAGTAAATATCTTTATAATATAATTCTTTCAAATAAATATCTTTCTAATATAATTCTTTCGAATAAAAGTTACCACGTGACGCCTCATTTAACTTTCCTGGCGTGAGGAATACATTCAACATATTACATCAAATGGCACGGTAATACCTTTGTGCACTTAGCAAATGGCACGGCAATACCTTCGTGCACTTAGCTCATTCTCACCCAATATATATATATTTGATTCAAATCAATTGGCACGGCAACACCCTTCGTGCATTTATATCTTCCTCACTGTGCATACATATAATAGTACCAACTAGATAGGAGAAATGCCAATAACAATAAAAGAAATAAAGTGGAGATACATATGAAGCAACAACGACTACAAGTCACACAGAAAATATAGGTGCACAATAACATCTCAAGATAAAGGCATGAATGTATACACAACAAAATGATATCACAATATAATGTATGTCTCTCGTCCTTGCCTGCACGAAAACACCCTTCGTGCCATGAATATATGATAACATAAAAATAATTGCACAACATCACCCTTAGTGCTTTTACTCTCATCCTCACCTGATAATATAAATGAAATAGCACGGCATCACCTTTTCTGCTTTACACTCTCAATGGCACGGCATCACCCTTCATGCTTTACACTCTCAAATGGCACGACATCACCCTTCGTGCTTTACACTCTCAAATGATACGGCATCACGCTTCGTGCTTTACACTCTTCCTTACCAAGCACATGTATATCATTAACAAGCAAGGTGGGAAGCATAAATAATATCAAGGAGAGTGTTTAAAGGTAACGCCTTCATTAATCCAAATTCTTGATAATTATATTAACTCCTCAATTTAAACTAATTAATAAATATTTGCAGATAAGTGTTCCATCATGGATTTAATTCCAAGAAAATATCAAATCAATAAACACATGGAATTCACGTAAAATCCAAGTGAAGATAACACTAAATTTATTATATAAAATACAAATTTGACAAATAAGGAACGAGGCGTGATAATTCAAGGATTTACTAATGCCAACAATTATCTAATTTAATACATGAGAATGCCTAAAACTTTAAACCAAGAAAATTTACACATATAAGCCCGAGTACATACTCGTCACCTCGCGTACTCGTTTTTTCATATTTTACAAATGGCACATAAGACTCGATGCCTAAGGGGTAATTCCCCCACTCGAGGTTAAGCAAGACACTTACCTTTTTTATGTTATGCCGATATTCCAAAATCGCATTCTTTCTTGAATTGACCTCCAGACCGCCCAAATCTATCCAAATTAATTGTATAACTTCATTAAAATTCATCGGAAATAATTTCGGATAATAATACGTCGACTTAAAAATTTATTCCAAAAAGTCAACAAAAGTCAACGCGGGACTAGCCTCTCGGAACCCGATATAATTTTCATGAAATCTAAACACCCATTCCGATACGAGTTCAACCATACCAATTTTATCGAATTCCAATAACAAATCGACATCCAAATCTTAAATTTAAACCAAGAGGGTTTTCTAAAATTTTCAACCCAATTCACTAATTTAGTGATAAAAACAACAATAGATTCATGTAATTTAACCAAAATCAAGTTAGGAATTATAACCCCAATGTTTTCCTTGAAAAACTCTCGAAATATTGCCTCACCCGAGCTTCCTTGGTCCAAAAATGGAAGAATGACACGAATTTGGACTTTATTCTGCTGCCCAGGGGTTTGTTCTTCGCGTTCGCGAGACTCCTCTCGCGTTCGCGATGAACAAATTCTTCAAAAGTTATTTTCAAACTTTTCTCAGATAGCCTTTAGTATAATAGTCATAACTCTTTGTACATAACTCCAAATGATGAATGGTTTGACTTTCTGAAAATTAGACTCCAAGAACTATAAATTTCATTTGTTTCTCATCTCCCAATTTCTTGTAGATTACGAGATATAAGCTTCCAAAGTCAGCCATGTGCAACAGAGATTTCCAAACTCTTTCCGGACAGCCTATAGTGTATCTACTATAACCTTTTGTACACAACTCCAAATGACAAATGGTTTACCTTTCTAAAAACTAGACACAAATAGCTACAACTTCACTTTTGGATCATCTCCAAATTCCTTATAGATTGCGAGATATGAGCCTCTAAAGTCAAATGACGAACAAAAAAATTTCCTTCTTCGCGAATGCGAAGAACAAAGTCCAAACAGCAAAATCCTTCTTCGCGAACGCGAAGAACAACACCAGAACCAGCAACCAGCAACATCAAAACACCCAAACTTGGTCCGGAACCACCCCAAATCAAACCCGAGGCCCTCGGGACCCCGTCCAATCGTACCAACCACTCCCAATACATAACACGAACCTGTTCGAGGCCTCAAATCACATCAAACAACATCAAAGCCACGAATCATACCCCAATTCAAGCCTAATGAACTTTGTAATTTCAAATTCTATATCTTGTGCCGAAACACATCAAATCAATCTGGAATGACTTCAAATTTTGCACACAAGTTATAATTGACATAACTAAGCTATTCCAATTTCCAGAATCAGATTTCGTCCCCGATATCAAAAAGTCAATCCCCTGTTCAAACTTTCCAAAAATTCGACTTTCGCCATTTCAAGCTTAATTCCACTACAGACCTCCAAATAATTTTTCGGACATACTCCTAAGTCCAAAATCACCCAACGGAGCTAACGGAACAGACAAAACTCCATTCCGGAGTCGTCTTCACACATTTCTGACTATGGTCAAAATCATAAGACTTAAGCTTCCGTTTTAGGGACCAAGTGTCCCAAATCACCCCGAATCATCCGGTAACTGAATTCAACCGCGCACGCAAGTCAATACATATAATACAAAGCTGCTTAAGACCTTAAGTCGTTAAACGGGGCATTAATTCTTAAAATGACAAGTCGGGTCGTTACATTCATTGACCGCTTCTTTGTCACAAGATCCTTCATAAACTTTGCATAACCGGGCATTTGTTCCAAAGCTTCAATAATTGGAACATTGATTGAGATAATCTTCATCATTTGAATGAACTTCTTGAATTGATTCTCACCATTTTGCTTGGCAAGTCTTTGAGGGTATGGAGGTGGAGGCTTAGGCAATGGTGCCTTAACTTTTTGCACTACCGGCTCCGGTGTGTCAATAATATGTTCCCTAGATGGGTTCACCTCCTCTTAAGTATCTTCCAAACTATCATCAATGTCAATCCTAACTTCATCATTAGGTTGCACCACATTGTTTGGGAGCTCCTCTTCTTGCATCACTTGATCATCATCAACAAGTTGCCTTTGACTTGAGGTGGGTACATTCCCACCTCTTCCACTTCTTGTGATAACCGCCATGGCATGTCCCGTGTTATTTCCACCCTTTGGGTTTACTACCGTGTCACTTGGTAGTGCCCCCTTAGGACGAGAATTTAATGCTTGAGAGATTTTCCCCATTTGAAATTCTAAGTTGCGGATTGATGTGTTATGTGAGGCAAGTTGGGCATCCGAATCGTCATCCTTTTTCATAATTTGCTTGAACATATTTTCAATATGCACATCTCATTGTTTGAGGAACTTGAGCCATGGAAAGGATAAAGAGGCGGGTTGCTCGGTTGTTGGTACATCAGGGGCCTTTGAAAACCCGACTCCCGGTTGCCTTGATTGTTGTTCCATCCACCTTGATTGTTACCCCCCTAATTTCCTTGGCTATTAATACTCCAATTTCCTTTATTATTATTGTTATGCCAATTCCCTTGATTGTTGCCTCCACTCCGATTTCCTTGATTGTTTTGAGGTCACCATTGTTGTTGGCTTGGGCCTTGGAAATTATTTATTTGCCCTTGAAAATTGTTCACATATTTCACCTTTTCTTGTTGTTCATTATAGGAATCATCTTGCTCAAAACTACCATCTTCTTGCATATAGTTCTCTACTCGATTTTGCACTTGTGGATCCTTGGTCCTCCTCTTGTTCACCACCATGTTCACTTCTTCCATGACATTGACTTGCTTGAGATTTTGCACTTGGTTTAGTTGTGTCTTTGTTAGTTGAGTCATGGTGGTTGTTAATTCGGCAATGACTTGCCCATGGTCTTGCAATTCTTTGTGAAGGTGGATCATATTCGGGCCACCTTGTGAAACATTGGCCCGGGATTGCCAAGCCGATGACGTTTCCACCATATCATCCAAAATCTCACACGCCTCTGCATAAGGCATAGCCATGAAGTTCCCACTGGCAAGGTGTTTCACAACACATTGGTTGGTTGTGTTAATCCCACGATAGAATATTCGTTGAATCATGTTTTCATCAAATTATTGTTGGGACATTCCTTGACCATTGTTCTATAGCGTTCCCATATCTCGTGTAGTGGTTCATTCGGCTCTTGCTTGAATGCCAAAACCTTATCTCGAAGTGTAGCCACGTATCCCGGAGATAAGAAATTAGAAATGAACTTTTTTGCCAACTCATCCCAAGTGTGAATTGAATGGTTCGACAATCGTTCCAACCAATCTAAAGCTTTTTCCCGTAGAGAGAAGGGAAAAAGCTTTAGCCTCAATGCATCCTCGGAGGCGTTTGTTTGTTTGTTCCCCCAACAAGTATCCAGAAACCCCTTCAAATGTTTGTACGCATTTTGAGTTGGAGCACCGGTGAAGAAACCATGTTTCTCAAGCAAAGTGATCATCACATTGGTGATTTGGAAGTTTTCCACCCTAATACGGGGAGGGACTATTGCACTAGCATATCCTTCATTGGGTAATATCCGGTGTGGAGCCGCTCATGGTGGAGGTGGAGGCGGAACGGGCACATTGTCATGAGTTACCCGGCCTCTCTGATTGGCTTGTGGCTCATGAGGTACCTTCTCTACTTGCTCTTCCTCTGCATCCAAATCTCCTAAAGGTATATTTTCGAGCTCATTGTTCTCCATGTTTGTACCTACGATTTCTCAATCAAGTTAGTAACACGGAAGGAAAAGAAGATATTCCAAAAACAAACACAAATATATAGCTAACACCATTTTAACTCCCCCGCAACGGTGCCAAAAATTGATGACGTCCACAACAAACCTCAATAAGAGATATGATACGGTCGTATGCAATATAAATTACCCAACTATGAGTCGGGGTCGAATCCACAGGGAGTTATAAGGGGTGTTAGGAGTATATACTTGAAGAAAGCGAATGGACTAACTAAATTTGCACTTTCACAATGAGTTGTGATTTCTACTTCTACTATTACTCTAACAATTGTGAGCTAAGGAAAACAAACTAGAAATTAACGATTGTTTTTTTGTATTTTTCTAAATAGTTTAAAAGCCTAGGGATGTGACCATGACCTAGGTATTCGCCTAATGGGTTAAATATGTTAATACTTGTTTCGTTTATTGGGGTATATTATAGCTCTTAACTCTACGTTACCCACTCAATACCTCTCGGTCAAAAAGTGATTTTGCCCAATTTGGTTTTCTCAAGTCCAAATGGGTATCAAACAAAATAGTTGATATGAGCTCAAGTCGGGCTCTTACTATCTCTAGTTTGAACCCTTTAATTAGGCTAATCGATCTCTCAATTAACCCAATTCCTTATTAGCCAAGTTATCCTAGACTAGGTCCCTCTTTCTCAAGTAGAGACTAAGTCAAAAATGCATGAATCAATGTTTGTAACTATTAAATCTAAAATTAAAGCATGAACTAGGCTAAATAATCAATACCCAATCATAAACAAGCATTAAATTAAATACCCATAAGATTTACACACTAGGGTTGGGTCACAACCCTAGTAAAAATCTAGCTACTCATAGTGAGTATTGAAGAAAATAAAGAAGAAATGCTAATAAAACCCATAACCAAAGATTAAATTGATGAAATATAATGTTTAAATACTAAAATAATCAAAACCTTCCTCAAATGGAAAAAGGTAACGGCTACAACAACTTTAAACATCCAAACTTGACCTAAAATTGTGAAACTCATCTATTTATAGCGGGCCAAAATTCACTGACAAACATTCCCCTCGGGAGGTTCTGCGGTCGCACAATTCCATGTGCGATTCACAAATTTCTTCAGCTGGCAAGAGAGTAGTTTTTGCAGCCGCACATTTCTGGATTACGGCTACGAAGCAACTTCTGCGGCCGCAGAAATTCTTTTGCGGACCGCACTTCTTTGCCTCTGCGCCCTTTAATGCCTTGTGCTTTGGAACACTTCTTTTTGAGTCAGATTTCATCATGGGAGACCAAACTTCTAACATTCCTGCAATTTGCATAATTTTATTAGTTTCGGGAACGTAAATCAATACTTTCAGACTAAAACAAAAGCAAAAAGGTGATAATAAGTAGTCAAAATCCCACTTATCAAATACTCCCATCCAAAGGGTAATTATCACCAAAGTCAACTTCATCATTTGTCTCCAAACTCACTGCACCAGGTACCTTTTTAATTGCAGTCACCCATTCCAAATCAACTACTAGCTGGTCGATTATAGGGTCTGCTACCTCATCGATGTATGGTTCAAAATTCCTCATGTAGTACATATCCATCTCACGTAGGGTAGGAATAATGTATGGGTGTACCTCCTGAAATACAACATAGATAGAAGTCAATAGACAAGCAATACAAAAAATAGACACGAGGTGTATGATAATCTCTTACTTTGATTGAGTCTAATCTATTGGCGGAGTGTTATTGCACTCCCTATCTTACCACATTAGGGTCGTCAACTCCCTGCTTAAAAGGATCCCAATCAAGGCCAAATGTCACTTTCTTGCTGTGCCATCTCAAAATCCTTTGCAGCGACATCGGTACGACCTTTGATTTCTGTCACGACCCAAAATTTAACAAGTTGTGATGGAACCTAACCCAACCTTCTAAGTAAACCAAATAATAGTAAACACAATTTAATGATAAAATAAAGAGTCAAATAGCTAAATCTCTATACAACTCCTCAAGGACTGGTAGTACAAGCCACGAGCCACTAAGACATAGATTTACAAAGCTGATATGAAGTAATACAACATTTGTTTGAATATACATAAATAAAACTCAAATCTAAGAGTACCAAGAACAAGTGGTAGCCATGTCCAAACAACGGGTACATCTTCAATGCCAGCTCTCGCCATGTACCGCAACATAAACTCCAAAATATTCACGCAAGGTGCAAAAGTGTAGTATGAGTACAACCGACCCCATGTACTCAATAAGTATCGTAACTAATCTCGGTGAGGTAATAGAAGCAAGAATTATAAATGATACTCACCAGTCATCTGTTCAAGTTCTTACATCCAACAGGTATAGAACATATATATGATCAAATCAAGAAAACACAGGTAAAACCACCTTGGTGCTCACAATTCTTGTCTTAAAGTGTTCTACTCATCAACAATTCAGCATATAAGGAAGATATGCAAGTAAACAAGGTAAATAAATAAGAAAATTGCAAGTAAAGATGAAATACAATATCCAAATATCAGTCCGTTGTGGCGCACAACCCGGTCCAAATAACAATAAGACAATAAGGCATGTTGCGGCGTGCAACCCGATCCAAATAACAATAACCAACTCTTCCAAAGCTCACATCAACCAGAAACCCGTAGGTTTCTCACAATCCGCATGTACACCATCAAGACAGAAACATGATAGGGTGACCCTAGAGGATGGATCCGTATCCATACGGTACATGGACAACTCAAGTGCTAATAATATCAACCGCACGGACAATTCACGTGCCAATAATATCAATATCTGGATCCGCACAGATAACTCACGTGCTAATAATCACAATCCACCTAGCGTGGTCACTGGCACAATATCACAATCCGCCCGACGTGGTCACACACATAATATCACAATCCGCACGGTGTGGTCACATGCATAATATCACAATTAGCATGGCGTGGTCACAACCATAATATCAAAATCCGCTCGGCGTGGTTACATGCATTCAGTCCAAATCATATCACATAGAAGCAAATATACAAGAACACATGTATATGATCAATGAATATCAGATTTCCTGCTCCTGAACTGGTATAAGTGACATGCTAAAATGTATGCATGTGCAAAGTGTACTATCGTATCTCAAATCGGCGATTTCATCACGAGAATAACAAATATCAAGTTCAATCAGGAAATTAACCTCTATGTAACCTCAAAACATGGATCAAATAGCTCACACATGGGTATAAATATGAGAAACGTCACAACTTAAAGCTTATCAGTCAGTTCAAGGCATATCATAGCCTAAACACTACCCCGAGCATGGATAAATACCCCGGTGCTCGCATATGGGCTCAAACCCCACACATATGTGCACCCATAGCACGTGGCGATCATAAATAACTCAGGCAACTAGTTTCTCAACCAAGTTTAGATAAGATACTTACCTCACACAAGACAAAACAAATACTGAACAAGCCAAACAATACACTAGAAATGCCATCCCGCACGTATCAACCTCCGAGCGGCTCAAAACTAGCAAAAAGCAACTCAAAACATCAAATAATGCCATAGGAAACAAACCCAACCGATAAAATCGAATCTTTAATCAATTACTCAAAGTCAACCAAAAAATTCAAACCCGATCCCGCACCTCGAAAACCGACAAAACTCACAAATTCCGACAACCCATTCGAATACGAGTCCAACCATACTAATTTCACTCAAATCCGACTCTGAATCGATGTTCAAATCTCAAATATTCAATGTAGGAAACTTTAGACAAAAACTCTCAATTTCTCTTTTGAAATCATCAATAAAATGCCAAAATCGAAGATGTTATCATGGAATATAATCAAAACCGAGTCAAAAGAACGTACCCCAACCCATATGGTGAAAATTCCCTCCAAAATCGCCCAAACCCGAGCTTCACAACTCAAAATGTGAATAAATGAACAAACCCTCAAAATATATGGAACCTCCCCGGGCACTTTCGTATCTACGAACCAGTAGCCGCTTCTGCAGAAAATCACATAATGCCCGACCTCTCGCACATGCGGACCAAGTTCCGCTTCCGCGACATCGCAGGTGCGAGGCTTCCTCCCTTCTGCAGAAAACCAAATCAAACCGCCCTTCTGCTCTTGCGCAACACTTCCCGCTTCTTCGCTCCCACAGATGCGCTTCACACTTCGCATTTGCGATGTTCTTCCCCAGCCTAGCCTTTCATTTCTGCGCCAAACAACTGCATCTGCGCCCTTGCAGATGCGCCCCCTATACCGCATCTGCGGACACAACCCATCTCCAGCCTTCTTAGGAGGTACGTCCATGACCTCGCTTCTGCGACCATTACACCTGCTTAAAACCAACCGTATGTGTGCAACACCAGTACCAGCAGCAACCAGCAACCACACATGAAGGGAATATGGTCTGAAACACGTCTGAAACTCACCCGAGTCCCTCGAGACCACGTTCGAATGTAACAACAAGTTCCAAAATATAATAGGACCTACTCGAGGCTTCAAATCACACAAAATAGCATAAGAACCACGAATCGCACCTCAAGTCAAACTTTATGAACTTTTGAACTTTCTCGTGCCGAACCCTATCAAATCAACTCGAAATGACCTCAAATTTTGCACACAAGTTCCAAATGACATAACGAACCTATTCCAGCTCCCGAAACCACAATCCGAACCCGATATCATCAAAGTCAACTCTCGATCAAACTTATGAACTTTTCAAAGTTTCAAATTATCAACTTTCGCCTAATAGTGCTGAAACCTTCTAGGAACCTGCAAATGCAAATACGGGTATATGCCCAAGTCCAAAATTACCATCTGTGCCTAACGGAACCATCAACTGCGATCCGAGGTCAAATATACAAAAGTCAAACCTGGTCAACTCTTCCAACTTAAGGCTTCTGAAATGAGAACATTCTTCCAAATCAATTTTGGATCACCCAAAAACCAAAACTGGCGACTTACAACATACGAAGCTACTCATGCCCTCGAACCATCGAATGAAATGCAAATGCTCAAAACAGCTGGTCGGGTCATTACATTTTTCCCTACTTAAACATACGTTCATCCTCGAATGTGCCAGGAGTCGCTCCAAAGCCGTCGAATCACTATATAAAATCACCACTCACATACCCATCACCCCGATCCATATATGCCTGACATCACAACCTAACTGAAGATCCTTACTTTAACCTTAGTCCATAAACCTTAGAACCCAATTTTTAATATCCGGAATCCATTACAAGACCAATTTTCACATATATATACACCGTATAAGTTTGAACAAGCTGTATCAAGTCATAGCCATAACCCAAGATGTAATCACGTGACCTACCACATAACGCAGATACTCATAGTAATAACTTCTGACCACAATAGCTGCCCAAAACAAACCTGGCACCGGTAACAAATCTCATATCAAATAAATCCTTATTCTAATCCTTCATACATTGCAGTGATGAAATAGACACACAGAACTCATAACCACTCATCAGATCAACAAGTCGTGGAACTCCCACGGGACCCAATAAGAACCACAGCCAATCCTAAGCTGACTAGAGACATTGTTCTACCAGACGTATCTTAATTAAATTCGATAGCACTCATTCCAGGTCCAATAACCTCATCTCGTCTAGTACAAGCTGTCCGACCGACATGCCACACCAATACCACCTCGACCACTTACCGTGCAATCCGCGCACCAAACAGGCAATAACTCGAATGTACCTAGTGATGGAAAGAGAAGTAAATAAGAAAAACCATCCCGCAAGCTCAACAAATACCACCAGAACCGATATGCTATGAACCTATCACACATAGTAGACATAAAGACACATGAATCTAACACAACAGACCATATCCCAACCTAACTCTGTCGTTGTGCGTGACCCAATCCAAACACTGGTCCACATGAAATACCTCGAGCCATAATGCTCAAAATCAACAACCACACGTAAATCAACAATAAACACACAAAGTGCATGACCATAATCATGGAGGAACGAATAACACAATATACCACAACTCGAAAGACCATAACCAAGGCGCAATCAACCATTCAATACCCCAAGAACTATCTCGCTCGAATTTCGCCACAAGGCCCAAACAAAAAGTAGCATGTGTGTAAATAGTCAATAGTTTCATAACCCATTACAACATAATGGAATAACACATGGAACATATCAGAACACGAACAAGCTCAACTCTAACCGAATGACACATCCCCCAATAATAGCAGTGCTGAGTTAACAAATTCGACCCGGTGTAGAATACACGTCCTCATTAGGCCTACCAATGGGCCCTCAAATCAACTCCGAAAGTCCCCATATAGATAAATAACCCTAAAAGAATCCACAATAACCTAACTACAACACATACTACTTGTTGGCTAACTTTGGCCATATCTTCAAAGTCCGCAACCAAGAAACAATCTGCCTTTGAGACTCCCACTCTCCAAATTACGAGAATGCAAAAATATCCATATCCGGTCCTGACTCGACCACTTAAATGACCAACACATCTCTCATGCACAATCGTTCGATGAGAAATACTCCCATAATCCTTCCGTGCCACATAGCAAAATCTGAACCTCAGCAATTGATCAACCAGGCGAGTACTCAATACCAATAAAGCATCTGTAAGTCAAAATACAGTGCGCCTTATGAAATGCGCACCCTTCTCAGGTAATACCAAGTAGTACTCGCAACTATCTAAACATCTGAGACTGTCCATGCTGTCTAAGATTCATGACCTTCCCTTCAAAATTGAATCGCAACCTTGTACATGTAAACCTCAATCCCACACGTCGCACCACATCTATCAGGCCATCATATAAAGACAAAAGAACCATATTATCAACTCTGAGTCACAAGCACTCAATTATCTAAAAACTTTCCACTTGATCCCTTTAAGGAGAAAATCGCAACGCACAACAAACTCCCCAAGTCTGTAGAAAATATCCATCTCAAACCGTGGTAGAAATCCTCGAGAACTCTTTGAAATCTATTTGAACATAACCAAGCCATCAACACTGAATTCATCTAACTCAACCAAGTCACGTAGGTCGCTAAAACTCAAGAATATTGCCATAAAACACCGGTAAAGCCTCACCAGATCATAAGAACTAAAAGAACCGATTATTCCCATTACCATGCCGATCTAAACCACTACCAAGCTGATCTATTTCTTCGAGTTCCTTCCGAATTGCCTTCAAGTTAAACTTCTCCTTGCTAGAACACCACGATCCTTAACCAAAGCTCACCACAAGAGATCCTAGCATGAAACCACGTCGTCCCAAAGCCCATAAGCTACTGTATTCCCTCTTAAGTACCCCAAATACCGCAACCGAGATACCCACACTGAAGAGACTTCATGTGAATTTAAAGTTATTTCCTCAACCTTTCTGATACTGAAATGTAGAACCCAATAATGATACAGAAATTTCGCGAGTCCCAACACCATCCAATGCAAATTTCACATCTTAGCCATTTACGAATATGGAAATTCCTCAAATACCACATATGAATCTTGAACCCATTAGAACCTTCTCGAGATTCATCCACCCTATTCTAATCTCAGATGCATCGCTCAAACGAGCCGAACGACCTGTGCTCCATTAGCGCACCAACACCCAAAGAAGTAACCTCACCTTAATGCAACCGAGTGACTCTATTTTCTTAGAACATTACATCCATCACAAATAGCAAACCCAAATTATTCCAAGATTTCCATAATATATGATGTGTAACACATCACGCGTCCAGAAATTTCCTTACTCAATTCACCCTCAAAGCCAACCTCTCTAAGCCATAATCGATCCATAAATATGCCTCAGACCAAAACTAACATAACACATGACCATGCAATCTGATCACCGATAGCAGACTCCCCCACTTGGCTCAATGCCATAGATCATAACATCTGATAACCTATAATACCTTTACTTCATAAATGCCATGATCGCGCACTGTAATTCAGCCAAATCCTTCATGAACTGATGTAACATTAATCATACAATACCTCAAATCATCTACGAAACTCACATTCATCCTCGCGACAGTCAAGCTAATTCCTCTAGCAATTTATACTCAAAGCAATACATATAACCTACCGATAAAGAAAACTCTTCGCAGAGACATCATAAAGATCACACATCTGTAAACTACCCCGCAGGTCACAACCCACCTGCTCAACCTCAAACCGACATCTCTCTATGACCTCATCCTGGTCGCAACCACCATGCCTCGAGTATGAATTTGTCAATAAGAAATAAGAATCTACTTCGTTCTACAAATTAACAACATGAAAAATCCCTCGACATGATCATAACTCAAGACTATACAACACATCAAGACATAAATCTAGTACCCATAGTCCCTTTACTTGACAAGTGAAATTCTTCTCGTCACATCTCAAACCATCTAAGCACATTCCTTAGTCACATAGTACACATGATATAGTTATCCAACCATTCACTGAGCCATAAATCCCACTCCTAGGGACATTACCAGACACATGAGTCCATAAACACATACTCCCACAATGGAGATCACCGAGCCCAAGCTGCGGTGTAAATCTGGCCTTAAGTCTTCAAGAATGGCCCATCACCAAAACACAGAGAACTCATCTCGCACCTCATCTAAGACATTACAAGGCATCGATGCACAACTTATAACGAGCACTCAACATAACATATGGGTGAATGGAAGGAATTCAAAAGGATATGCTTCAAACTGAATCAATGTCGCACGATAAGGAAAGAAAGATGAGAAATTTATCCTAGATGCATGTAGCCTCTCGAAGATAGGTATGGACGTCATCATACCAATCCGCAAGACTCTACTAGACACTTTATCATTACTCTTAGAACCTAGAGCTCTAATACTAACTTGTCATGACCCAAAATCCAACCAGTCGTGATGACACCTAACCCAACCCGCTAGGTAAGCCAAATAACAGTAAACACAATTTAATGATAAAATAAAGAGTCAAAAAGTGAAATAACTGAATCTCTATACAACTCCCCAAGGACTGATAGTACAAGTCATGAGCCACTAAGACTTAGATTTAAAAGGCTGGTATGATGTAATATACCATTTGTTTGAATATACATAAACAGAACTCAAATCTAAGACTACCAAAAACAAGCGGTAGCCATGTCTGGACAACAGGTACATCTTCAATGCCAGCTCCCCCATGTACCGCAACATCAGCTCCAAGATCTGCACGCAAGGTATAAAAGTGTAGTATGAGTACAACCGACCCCATGTAATCAATATTTATCGTATCTAAACTCGGTGAGGTAATAGAAGCAAGAATTATAAATGATACTCACTAGTCAACTGTTCAAGTTATTAAGTCCAATAGGTATAGAACAAATAGATGATCAAATCAAAAAAACACAAGTAAAACCACCTTGGTGCTCACAATTCTTTGTTTTAAAGTGTTCTACTCAGTCAACAATCCAACATATAATAAAGACGTGCAAGTAAATCGGGTAAATAGTCAAGGGAATTACAAGTAAAGAAAAAATGCAATAACCAAATATCAGTTCATTGCGGCGCGCAACCCGATTCAAATAACCATAAGCCAATAAGGCATGTTGCGGCATGCAACCCGATCCAAATAACAATAACCAGCTCTCCCATAGCTCACATAAACCATAAATCAATCGGTTTCTACAATCCGTATGTACACCATCAAGAGAGAAACATGAGAGGGGTGACCCTAGGGGGATGGATCTGTATTCACAAGCTGCACGGACAACTCACGTGCTAATAATCACAATCTGCCCGACGTGGTCACAAGTGAAATATCACAATCCACCCGGCGTGGTCACATGCACAATATCACAATCCCCCCGGCATGGTCACAGGCACAATATCATAATTCGCCTGGTGTGGTCACATGCATAATATCACAATTCGCCGGCGTGGTCACAGGCATAATATCACAATCCGCCCGGCTTGGTCACATGCATTAAATCCAAACCATATCACATAAAAAACAATATACAAGAACACATGTGTATGATTAATGACTAACATATTTCATGCTCTTGGACCGGTATAAGCGACATGCTAAAGTGTATGCATGTGCAAAGTGTACTATCATATCACAAATCAGCGATTTCATCACGAGAATAGAAAATATCAAGTTCAATCAGGAAATTAGCCTCTATGTAACCTCAAAACATGGATCAAATAGCTCACACCAGGTTACAAACATGAGAAACGTTACAAATTAAAGCTTATCAGTCAATTCAAGGCATATCATAACTTAAGCACTACCCCGAGCAAGGATAAATACACCGGTGCTCGCACATGGGTTTAAACTCCACACATATGTGCACACATAGCACATGGCTATCATAAATAACTTTGGAAACTAGTACCTCAACCAAGTTTAGATAAGATACTTACCTCAAACAAGCCAAAACAAATACCGAGCAAGACAAACAACACTCTAGGAATGTCATCCCGCGCGAATCAACCTCCGATTGACTCGAAACTAGCCAAAAGCAACTCAAAACATCAAATAATGCCATAGGAGACAAACCCAAACGATAAAAATCCAATCTTCAATCAATTACTCAAAGTCAACCAAAAAGTCAAATCTGGGCCCGCACCTCAAAGACCGACAAAACTCACAAATTCCGACAACCCATTCGAATACAAGTCCAACAATACTTCTTTCACCCAAATCTGACTCCGAATCGATGTTCAAATCTCAAATATTCAATTTAGGAAAATTTAGACAAAAACTCCCAATTTCTCTTTTAAAATCATCAATAAATGCCAAAATCAAAGATGGAATCATGGAATATAATCAAAATTGAGTCAAAAGTACTTACCCCAACCCATGTGATAAAAATCCGTTCCAAGATCGCCCAAAACTGAGCTCCTCAACTCAAAATGTGAATAAATGAACAAATCCTTGAATTATATGGAACCTGCCCAGGCACTTTCGTATCTGCAAACCAGTAGCCGCTTCTGCGACAAACGCTCTCGCACTTGCAGTCCAAGTTCCTCTTTTGCGACATTACAGGTGCGAGGCCTCCTCGCTTCTGCGAAAAACCCAACCAAGCTGCCCTTCCTCTCTTGCGCAACACTTCCTGCTTCTGCGCTCCCGCAAATGCGCTTCACACTTCGCATCTGCGATGTTCTCCCCAGCCTAGCCTTTCGTTTCTGTGCCAATTCCAAACAACCGCATCTACGCCCTCGCAGATGCGTACCCTATACCTCATCTACGGAAACAACCCATCTGCAGCCTTATTCGCAGGTGCGTTCACGACCTCGCTTCTGTGACCACCGCACCTACGTAAAACCAACCGCAGGTGCACAACATAGTACAACAGTAACCAGCAACCATGCATGGAGGAAAAATAGTCTGAAACACGTCCGAAACTCACCTGAGCCTCTCGGGACCCCGTTCAAACATACTAACAAGTTTCAAACTATAATACGGACTTAATCGAGACCTCAAATCACACATAACAACATAAAAACTACAAATCACACCTCAAATCAAACTTGATGAACTTTTGAACTTTCAACTTCCTAAGTTTTGCCTCAACTTTCAACTCGGAATGACCTCAAATTTTGCACACAAGTTATAAATGACATAACGAACCTATTCAAACTCCTGTAACCACAATCTGAATCCGATATCATCAAAGTCAACTCCCCATCAAACTTATGAATTTTCCAAAGTTTCAAATTACCAACTTTCGTCAAATAGTGTTGAAACATTCTAGGAACATCCAAATGCAAATTCTTGCATTCGCCCAAGTCCGAAACTATCTGAACCTAACGGAACCATCAAAACTCCGATCTGAGGCCAAATACACAAAAGTTAAACTCTGTTAGCTCTTCCAACTTAAGGCTTCTAAAATGAGAATCATTCTTCCAAATCAATTTCGGATCACCCGAAAACCAAACCCGGCGATACACACAAGTAATAATACATCATATGAATCTACTCATGCCCTCGAACCATCGAACGGAATGCAAATGCTCAAAACGACCGATCGGATCGTTACAATTTCTCGACACTATGACTAAATAGCAGAATCGCTTCGTACGCCCATACCTACATTTTTTCATGAACAAAAAAATATTAATTTTTGTCTGTAGGAAATAAAATAATTGTAGTCCAATGCAGAAAAAAATTGAGAAGGTTTTTCTAATACCTACCATGAATGCCTATAGGAAACCGTACATGGCATAACTAGCCGATTTGGACTTTTACCAGAGATTTTTATTTTCCTTACTCTTGCTTACATATGATTTGTAAATTGGAAACATGTCCTTATTCAAGTACTCAATTGTAAGCTCAAAACACTCCTTTCCCCATGGATATTTCATGAAAACTTCCAAATTGTCAGTCATACAAATCCACTTCTTATCGGCGCATGTTATGTTATCCCTTGCAAGTAAGACTGAATGGACAAATCACACTAATGCAATCTTAAACCTCTCCTCTATGTCAAACCACTTGGACTTCAACTCTTTCAAAAACATCTCTGCTTCCAACCCCTTCTTGCTAGACTGACAAACTTTGTCGCACAATGCTTCGGCATCATCCATCACTTTCTTTATTTCTTCTTTACGGGTTTGGCACCACAGTTCAATCCAGTCATTATAGCAAACTCCTTCAATCCAAAGTGAACAGTCCTGTCTCCAGCTAAAAACCATAACTCACGCTTATTCACGCAATAAATTCGGCAAATCGGCAGGGAATGGACAAGATGTACATTAAACTGTGTCCAGTGCTCTGAAAATTTTACAAACTGTCCAAAATAACTACTATTAAACTTTTTCATCAATTTAACTGTTCTAAGTTTATCCTTGAACTCACGAAATAAATTGATCCTAGACCTCACACTAATCTTCGCCGGAAAACGTCTATGCTTTCTTAGAAAAGTCCTGAATTTGTATTTAGATGTGTCGATCGCCCTTACAAACACAAGAATTGACAGAGCATCCTGGTCACCTTCAACAACTGCATGTGTTTCACTTTCCAATCTATCTTCTTCATCATTATCTTCATCATCTTCTTCATCATCTTCTTCTTCTGCTGCATCTTCTTCTTTTTCTTCTTCAGCATTTTTATCAACCTTCCTGAGCATCATAATCACCATTTTCATCATCCTCCTATCCCCACCTAAATCTTCATCATTACCGTATTTTTCTTCTTCGATAATTATTTTTTCGGAAACCTGTTCTTATATTTGAATTTGTGCTGAATTTATGTTCATGTCTTCTTCCTCCTCCTCATCAACACCCTCTAATGCTAACCTCCTTGAAACATATATTTTACTAACAGGTATGCCCTCTCTAGACCTTTATCTTGTTCTTTTTTTTACTTATAGACTTTGATGGATCTTTGTTCTTTTTCCTCCTATCATGCTTAGAAATTTCAGCATTTCCTTCACTAGGAAATCTTTAGAAGTATCTACATTTTGTTTCCTGATAGCAGTTTTTGAAGGCTCAACATTTGCTTTACTTGGCGATGCTTCTTGTGTTTCTGCATTTCCTTTCTTGTTTGAAGGCTGTACAATTGCCTTCTTTGTCGAAGGAATATTCTTCTTAGCAATTGATTTCTTCCTTATGTTACCTACATACAAATATACAATGTCACATTTAATAATTTGAATTTATGATCGAAATAAGAAAAATAACCCCCAATCCCAGCAAACATCTATGACAAGAAGACAATCCATCACAGGTTTATCAATAAACATTAGTTCGCCAGTCCGACGATATTCTAAAATACAAAGCACAAATGTAGTCCAAGAAGCAAATATGACCACCCACGCCGTATAAGATATGGTTATACACAACCCAATCAATCTTGAACATGCACATGAAAAAATTACTCTACAAAATCCGAACTCACAAATGTAAGAAATGGAATTTTTTAAGGATTTACCAAAATTGACACGTTCTGAGCAACAATACAGTGCTTGTTGGGTTTATAGAGACGATTTTACCCAAAATCGAAGCTTGATTTTTGTCCCTTCCTGCCGGAAACCACCGTGGTCGAGAGGGTTGAGTGAGAGAGAAGAGAGTAGAGAGATAAGAGAGAAATTGGCGGAAAAATAAGAAAGAAAGATTGTTTTCAAACCTCATAGGTGACCCACAAGTTTTAAAAATATTTAAAAGGCCACATCCACCTTAACCCACTCATTTAACCATTTTCCAACCCAAAAAAATTGAGAAAGAAAATAGGAGGTCACTACCAATTTAAAATTTGAGGAGGAGATCTTCTTGACAATTCCTTTCACATTTCTCTAGTATTTCAATTTGGTATTTTAAATAAAAACAAAAGATTTTTGTTTTTGTTTATGATCACCATTAATTTAATATTTTAAAAGTTATAATTTAAAATTCCTTTAATTATAAATAGAGAATTCTATTAGAAACTTGTTGTAAACTATACATTGGTATTTTTATTTGTATTATTTTTTATTATCTGCATTACATATTTATTCTAAAAGTTATCATTCTCCCTTTTTCATTTCGTAAATAAATTTTCAAATTTTGATTATTATTCGTAAAGATAGTGATACACACAACTTATTCTTATTTAAAAACTTTTTATTTCTCATTGTTTAATGTAACAAAAAAGTTATTCTAGCTAAACAACTAAAATGATTAGCCACGAATATTTTTATATTTAACTACGATGTATCTGTATATGTAAACATTCTTGTGACTTTTGTTAAAAATATACCTTAATAGTCATTTATTTTCTATTTTCTTACCAATTATCCTAAAACTTTTAAATATATGATATGGCAATTATAATATGTATGATTAAAAAATAAATTTGAAAACATAAAACCGAAAGAAATTAAAAGAACTTATATAATGATCGACTAATGTTGATTTGACTTGATTTTTAAATTAACAAATCGACATAATTAATTTAGTCTTTTTAAGAAAAAGAATCACTCAAATTCAACTACGCCCAACCCTAGCCAGCACAATAATAATAGGTGTTCTTGTTCCATTTGGGTCAATTATCCCTAAAAAATTAAACTAGTTAAATTAATATTTTAAATATTGAAACTAAATCAAACCAATTAAATTAATTTCTTATTGTTTAGTCTTTTGTTTATAGTATTTTTTGTCGAGTTTTTTTGAATATAAGACATACATTGCCAAGCACATATTCCGGCGATTAAATTTCAATATACATTATAAATCAATTACCCTCTTTGAAAAAATTTATCGTTTACCAAAATATATTGGTGATAATTGAATTAAATAGTGATACATTAATTAAGGACCATGAAATAGATATTTTAAGTTAGCAAACTAAAACTACCAATCAAGTTAGAATGTAAAATCAAAGAAGAAGCTATATTATCATAAAATAAAGAACTAGATCATAAACTAAGAGTGCAACGATTAATAAGTAGTACCATATGATTTTAAGAAATTTATGTAAAATATTACATATATTTTTGCAATAATAAAATTTAAATTGATATTTCTATAGTCGATTTACTAAAATTTAATTGATTTTTTAAAACTCAAAACCAAACCAGATCAAACCAAAAATTATTATTTTTCGTCGTGATTTGATTTTTGATTTGGTTCGATTTATTGATTTTCATGAAAAACCCTAAATTCATGATTTATAGGCCTTCATGGTTCTCTTATGTGTAAAAGTAAATATTTCAAGTATAAAAAAAAAATTGAGTCATAAAACTAACGGGAGGTTAAAAAAATAAATAAATACTATTTCCAATCAAGTATAGTAGTTTATAAATTTTGCAAATGACGAAAGAAAAAAAGAAGAAAACGACGGACCCGATACGGGAAAAGTAAAAGAAGCGGAAACGGAACACTCATCCCGTAATAGATTTGATTCCAAAGAACGATTATTAAATTAAACCCATTTCCGGCAGCCGAAACAACTAAACCACTCAGCAGTGTCAGTAGGTCCTGCATCCACGAATTTCCCATTAAGGGCTGCTAATAACTCCGTTCCTATGGCTATTTAAGTCTTTAAACCCACATCTCGACATTTATCCTTTTCCCCTTCCACTTCAATAATTTTGCCATTTACTGTTTGAACAGGTAAAAATTAAACGAGAGATAGACGAAGGGACACTGGAGAGAGTAGTGGTTGGGGGGTGGGATGCGTGGCTTGGGAGGGGGAGGGTAGAGAAGAATGAAAAGAGAGAAAAAATGGAAGTTTACAAAAATCCCTAGAGACGATGATAGTGGTCAGTGGATATGAAACGATACAATTATTATTATAGATAAAAGAGGAACCTAAAAGATTTCCAATTGGGCAAAGTAATGGGGCGTAAGAAAGTAGAAATCAAACGAATCGAAGACAAGAGCAGCAGGCAAGTGACGTTCTCTAAACGGAGGAAAGGACTCCTAAAGAAAGCCAAGGAACTCTCTATTCTTTGCGATGCCGATGTCGCCGTTGTGGTATTCTCCAACCGTGACAGAATCTATGACTTCTCCAGCACTAACAGGTTCCTCATTAGATCTCTTCATATTGTTAGATCTTCCTTCTAATTAACAGTTTGTTCCTATTTTCCATACTTTTATGCTCTGTTTCTTTGTACTTATCCAAAAGGTGCACTCCATTATTATATTCTTTATTATTGTTACCTCTTCAACATTCGAGGAGCATTATTAGAATGATAACTGGTGAATCTCTAGGATGACACCTAGCCATATATGCTGACACAAAACACGCACGCTTGTACATTAATAGTCAGTCTTGTGCTGTTACTATCCGAGTTTTCCTTTCCAATGCATAGTAGAGACTGTCTTTTTGCATGTGATTATAGCGGTGCTCAGAGAAATTATGACGTGAATATCAGGAACCACCTTCTTGAACATGCTTTTACAGGAATTTTAGTTGGGGATATTCTCATATTTTTCGTCTGTGTATGTTAAAAGACCGATTCATAAGATTCACTTCTTGTTGCTGAAGACTTGTCACATTAAATATTGATATGTAGAAACATTGTTGTTTGAAGAAAATTTTGGAGAAAAAACGGGTTGGCCTGTTTTAACTACGGCTAGTAGGGAATTAGATTTCCATGAATGTATGGTATATTAGCTTAAAAAAATATTGTGCTTGTGGTGTCTTCTGTGAATGATTGCTATTCCACATGAGCAACCTAATTGGTAATAGCACATAGTGATGATTGCTATGATCATTTATAAGATATATCTCCTGAACAGAAGTAATGTAACAGTTCTCTTGTTAGGATTTTATAATTAAAAGTGAAAAATCCATTATTGACCAATTTTTCATTTTATATATGACTTAAGATTATCAACTAAATACTTTTTATCATCCCTATTAGTGGTTTCAATACGTTTGCTACTTGTGTTTGTCTTTTAATAGGATCAGTTAAGTGTATAAGTTTCTACTTGAGACTCCTCATATCCAAAAGATATATATCATATGTTGTTTGCATCTCTCAAGCACAAATAAGAGGGAAAAACAAAAGCACCCCGCTGAAGTTTTTCACAAAACTAGCAAAATTCTTCAACTCACGTGAGATAAAAAGTATCTTACCCACTCGTTCCTCAATCCCGCAAGATTTCACAAAGTGTTGAATAAAGGAGGAAGAATGAAATAAAAGATAAGTCATGTTTTTGAAGCAAAGCTTAAAAAAACTAATCGTCAATGTTTAGTTTCAACATATTGAGCCCTTTAAATAGGCGTTACACTAAGTAAATGTGATGAGATTAAGGAAAACTAATCCGAATTAAACTGCAATAAGAAAAAGGTGAAGAAAAACCTTTCTTAACTAAAATAGAAAAAAGAATTCTAGTAGGAATTGAATATGCCAACTAAAAATCTTTGTTTGATTACAACTACAAATATAATATTGGCCTTACCCCTACCCTGGGAGGGCAGAGAGGCTGTTTCCAATAGAATCTCGGCTAAATAGAAAATGAAAAGAAGAAGTGACAACAAGTAGTAATAACAGTAAGATTATAAGAAAATCAAAATGGAAGATATCAATCAACAGTATGTAGTAATAGCAATCTTCGAATAAGAAAGATACACTAGCTACCAGTCAGAGAAAGAAAAAGAAAAAAATGCTCAACTACCTACTAACCTTCTTCCCTAATCCTCGACCTTCACACTCTCCTATCAAGGGTCATGTCCTCGGTAAGCTCCAGTTGCTCCCTGTCCTGTTTAATCACCTCTTCTCAATACTTCTTTGGCCTATCTCTACTCCTATCCTCCAAGGTCAACCTCTCTGTCACGCCCCGAACTTGGGGAGCATGACCGGCGCCTCAACCGAGTGAACCCAGTCGAGCAAGCCTATGTTACATCAACCTCTCATCATAAGTCATGCATGATTTATCAAAACATAATTAAATCTTGACTTTCATATTGAATACATTTGGCTCAATGGCCCATACTATTCTTTTTCTCTCATGACAGGTACATAGTTTCATGAATGTCTGTGAACATAGATACATGGTGAAACTCAAAACATAAGTACATGACCCATAGTGTACATGGAGTTTCTATGACAATAGATACCTAAGTACATAAAACCAACTAGACTCGAATACCCACTGGAATTGTAGCGGGCTCACCATAATCTGTTGCGCAGAAGATCCCTATCAAAGATCCATATCATCCTGTAGAAGTATACCTGCATCCATTAAAAGATGCAGTGCCCCCGGCAAAATAGGCGTGAATACATGTGAAATAGTACTTGCATGTAAGGCAAACATAACAACATATGAAATCATGGTAATTCAAATGAGAGGCATACGAAGTACATCGAGAGCTACAAAATATCCTATAGATTCACATTTCAAGTCTCGTTATGCTTACATCATTTAAAACTTCGTTTAGGATTAACTGGACCATATGAACTATGTGTGGAATACATAATATAAAGTAATTGAAACAACATGTACAAGCAAGGCCAATGAAAGTGGAAACTAATGTCTGCGTTAACCATGCGTCTCACTAGGCCGTTCACATCCCCCTCACCTTACAACTATACATTTCACCTATGCAGTGTTGTGAAGAGCGTGAAGAGAGAAAAAGCGACAACCCCCATTTCGCTTAAAGCGAGAAGCGAGAAGCGAAGCGCTTGCTTTTTTGAAGTGAAGCGGAATTTTTTTAAAAAAAAAATTAAAATAAATAATGCATAAACACATGTAATTGTAAGCAAATGTTCAATACTTCAATGTAAAAACTAAATAATAGCATCAATTAAAGCACAAAATGAGCATCCTATTCTTCTACAAAATTGTCAAATTCTTGTATTCCATTATCATTATTATATTGCTCGTCAACTTCTTCAACTTCTTCGCCATTAAAAGAACTACTACATAGAACATAAGAAAGATAATAAGAATTAACAATAAAGGATATAAAAATTAGAGGTAAAATAAAAAAAACTGGGCAGAGGAGAAAAAAAAAACTGGACAGTAAACTGGGTAATTTTTTCTTTCACTGTTAAAAATTGGCATCAATTCTGAGAAAGAACCGAAGATAAAAAAAAAAATCGTTGCTTTTTGGACGTTTAAACAGTGAAAGAAAAAGAAAAAGAAGAAGAAGAAGGAGGAGAAAAATCAGAACATACCTGTCGCTTCAGCAGGGTCAGTGTTTTAAAAAGCGATCGCTTCGCCGCTTTAAGCGAGAAGCGAAGCGAAGCGATGGCTCCTCGCTTTTCCATGTCTGAGGCAACTCGACCAGATGAAGCGCTCGCTTCAGTCGAAGAAGCGCGAAGCGACTTTGAAGCGTGAAGCGCAAAAGTGCTCGCTTCAGTCGAAAGGGGTCAGCTTTTAAAAAAAAGAAAGTTTGGGTCTGTCTTTTTTTAATACAAAACAGACCCCTAAGACCAAATTGATCGACCATTTCTCTCTTCTTCCCAAAATCAATTGCTGCTGCTAGGGTTTCAGTCGCCAGAGACTTCCTCCAAGTAATTTTTTTTTCCTTTCTTCTCCTTTTTTTCCTTCTTTCTTCTTCTTCCTTTTCCAGTCCAGGCGTCTGCTCACCCTAAGGTATTTTATCTTTTTTTCTTTCTTCTTCCTTCTTTTTCTTCTTCTTCTCTTCTCTTTTTCAGTTTTTCTCCTCCAGCCTGCACAGCTAGGGCAGGCGCTGGTTTTCTTTTTCCCCACCTTTTATTCTTCTTCTTATTTATTAATTTTAATATGTATTTTAGTTTATAAAATTAATCATTATATATATATGACCGTTCACAGTGTTTACTTACACAATACAACTGTGCGTTTCATAGTCCGTTCACAGTGTTTACTTACACAATACACATACACCTGTGCGTTTCGTTCACAGTGTTTACTTACACAATACAACTGTGCGTTTCATAGTCCGTTCACAGTGTTTACTTACACAATACACATACACCTGTGCGTTTCATAGACCGTTCATAAGATTTCATAGACAATACACCTATGCGTTTCATAGACCGTTCATAGGGCTCCATACACAATATACCTACCAAGCCTAGCATTGGTTAGAACAACTACATTTGGATATGACTTGAGTACATAAGCTTTTGGATAATTCTATTTTCGGAGTAAATTTGGATATGACTTGAGTACATAAGCTTTTGGATAATTCTATTTTCGGAGTAAATTTGGAATAGTTGAATCAAGGCTCATTTCATAACACTTCACACATCATTTCATTTCATTGGCGCTATTGGCCACAAGCATACTTTCACTCTTGGCACGGTGTCCACACTTTATATCCCCAACTCACTACTTTCACCTTCAAGCATCTTTATAGATTATCGACAACAAGGAATCCTTAATCACGACTTTTAGTACACCTATGAGCAATTAAGAGTCCTATGCACATTGAGACTTCTTACACAATTTGGCATAATAGCCTTCACTTGAAACACTAGTTGGAGTCATAACATTTTTATACCTAACTCATGCTTTTAACACATTTTCGAAGGATAACATCATATGATAAGAGCATCCGGAACACATTTTCAACATATACCTTTCAACACAAAGCTTATTTGGAATAGTTAATTTATAATGGATAACTCGGGACTCACAAGAACATCATGGGATTCAATTCTAGGAGAGAAGTTTAGCCAACATACCTCAATGAAGCTTCCTTAAACTCTAAAATGTTCCGGAATTCTTAGCAACTTCAAGCTATTTGAGAAATATAACAAATTGAACCAAAATTAGGAAGATGATCATGGTTCTAGCTCATTTGAGCATTTTATCAAACACTAGGTGTGCATCAAGATTTCAAGGTCCTTTTATAGAGGACTCCATCATCCCACAACCCATTCTTTACCATTTTAGCTCAACAATCATCCTACACCCCTTGATAACACATGCATGCAAGATGGACAACTCCCATGCCCAAAAATTATCTTACTAATTACCCAATTCTAGACAAAATTCGAAATTGAGGGTTAGGGTGTAGAATCTTACCTTTAGGATGAAGTCCTTGTGGGTTTTCCTTGTTAATCTTCAAGATTTGAGCAAGACTTGATGAATAATTAGCCTAGGGTTTTCTCTCTCTAAAACACACTCACTTCTCTCTAAAACATCAGATTTTTGCTCGAAAATGGTCCATTGCGTCTATTTAACAAAGTAGGGTCGGATTATAAAAACCCAAAAATGAAGCTCCGGAACAGGGTCTGCGATCGCATAATTGATATGCGGTCCATATATAGGCCGCATAATTTGGCCTTTGGAACTGGGAAAAATCTGCCTGGGTTCGCGGTCATTTTAATGAACCGCAGACCTGTTCTGCGGTCGCATAATGGACCGCAGAAACACATTTCTCTGCCAAAAATTTTCCTTTAAAAGTCCGAGTCGCGGCGAGCTTAAAAAGATTTTATACAATCCTCAAACACGTAAGCCTACTCCGGTACCACGAAACCTTGAATTCATTTGCGAAATTTTACGGGGCTTTACACCCTCACAATGAAACCTTGAATCTGGAGAATCTGTGCTTCTCCTTTTCACATGCCCAAATCATCTCAGCCTCGCCTTCCGCATCTATCCTTCACAAGGGCCACTCCCACCTTTTCTAACCTGGTATATCTGCACATCTATCTCAACATCCTCATTTCAGCTACTTTCATCTTCTGGATATGAGAGTTCTTGACTTGCCAACATTCTTCCCCATACAACATAGTAGGCCTAACCACCACTTTGTAGAACTTACCTTCAAGTTTTAATGGCTCATTCTTATCACACAAAACACCAGATGTGAATCTACATTTCATCCATCCTTCTCCTATACGATATGTGACATCCTCATTAATCTCTCCATTTTCTTGTATTATTGACCCAAGGTGCTTGAAACTCTCTCTTGAGGATGACTTGTGTATCAAGCCTCACATCCATGTCTGTTTCGTGGGTGCTGTCGGTGAAATTGTACTCCAAATATTCTGTCTTGGTCCTGCTCAACTTGAAACCTTTAGATTCTAGGGTCCGTCTCCAAACCTCCAGCCTCTCATTAACAACACCCTGCGTCTCGTCAACCAGGACTATGTCTTTTGCAAATAACATATAATATGACACAATATAACATACAATTTGAAATTTAGTCTAACTAAATTTCAAATTTTAAGAATATATGTGTGTGTGTGTGTGTGTGTGAGAGAGAGAGAGAGAGAGAGAGATCAAGAGAGAGCTTTAAGAGGAAAATGGGGGTTGGTTTTTTTGCTCATCTTGTTTCTCCAACATACCTCAAATAATTCATATTCCTCTTTGAAACATATTCCTCATGCGGAATTGATTCAGTTTTAAGTAATCCTTCCTCTTGTTAATGCATATTTTTATGGACTTTAGGATTAACACAATATGTTGACATATTTGAAATGACAGAGTCGACAATCAAGTCAATGTTGTGTTGAGCATCTCTGAAAGACGGAATGTCAATGATGCACATGGTTGGATACTCCAATAGTTTTGTCATAAAACTTTGATAGTAAATCCTCAACTTGTAGATCCAATGCATGTTTCCACGTGTCTTTGATAATGAACTTCATTAGTCGTCATCTTTACTCCCTTGACTATCTCTGAATATTTATCTTATTGGGCATGGTGCCTTGAAACTATCATGCCTTGGTCAGCTTTAACCTCTTCAGCCTACACAATTCTCTATGCAGTTGAATTGGTGAATATCGAAGTGTTTAACGTGGCAGTGATACTGGTAAGTGTTTCACGTGGCAGCACAAAATATATAAACGAGTAGCAATCATGAACAATGTGCATAACATTGCATGTTAATTTTTCAAATCCAAAGGCATTCAATGTATGCAAGATTTGCTATTTGAATACTTTCAATTCTGACAATACTTAAGGGGAAATTCCTTCCATTTCTCCAATAGGGAACAGAGCTGAACGACCAGGTACAACATATGAATTCTAATTAACGACCATGGAGGTGTCCATTGTCATAGGGTAATCTTTCATCGAGAAATGATGAGAAAAAAGGACTAGCCGACTCAAGCTCTACTCCTTTTGCTATAAATTCTTCATTTAGTAAACCCTCAATCTCAACTCTAAGAAACTTTGTAAATAACATTTAGGAGAAAGAAACCCTAACATCGATTGTCAAGATTGAATATGTAAATTATGCATTGGAATACTATTGAGTTAATTAGGGATTAGAGTTGGCGGCCTACCCATTATTTTTAAAGATATATGCATATTTTCTCAACCCACAGCCGTAAAGGAAAAAATCAAAATCCTAGATATCATTCTTTCAACATTGAACCAAAGAAAATATATTGCTCTATCTACTTGTAAAAGGTCTAAAAAAAAAGAATTTGATCCAAGTGATCCAAATTCTTACCTATACCCAAAGTATTAGGAAAACCCTATTCAGTCATTTTGATGTAGTTTCAATTTGAATTTAAATTGCCAATTTATTTTTCTTTGGTTGGATAATGAAAGTATGACTATTGATAATATTGCTAATGGAAATTATTACTCAGACATCTTAAAAAAATGGGTACATCAATTATAAATTTACTGATCCATTACAAACACTTCAAAAGATGTTTATTAATATTAGCTTTTAAAATTTTTGTAATTTTTTTTTATTATATACCCCTAGTTAAAATTTCCGGAATAACTTATTAGCCGTAACATAGTGAAAGCGTCTGGCGATCTAACAATATGTGACTATACGGTTCATATCTTTAATCCCTCTTTCCGTTTCCAAAAATCTCTAAAGTTTGTTGGGGCTTTAAGCGCAAAGCGCAAATGAAGCTTTGGCTTTAAAGAAGAAAGGCGCAAATGGAGAAAAACTACAAATATGTACGTGTAGTCCAAGACTAATATATATAAGCATGAATGCCGAATATATTGACAAAGAAATTGAAGAGAATTTACGATAAAGTGAAATATCAATTGTTTAGTGTCACCTTTTCAGGATTACACTTATTGGCAAGGAAAAGTATGCCTTAGAGCCTTGATGATAACACTGAAGCGCCCGTTAAGCGAGGCGAAGCGCTCAACATGTTTTGAGCTTCGCTTTAGGGCTTAAGCGCGCTTTAAACACGCCTTTGATAACACTGGTTGTTTCTTAATATCGTCTTCTGAAAGAGGTAATGTTTAGTTTTTTGATATTTACTAGGAATTCGGGCTTCTTGACATAAGTTGCTTTTATGAGATCAAGTACATAGAAGGAGAATAGATATTCTACTCTACATAATGTTTAGTTTTTTGATATTTACTAGGAATTCGGGCTTCTTGACATAAGTTGCTTTTACGAGATCAAGTACATAGAAGGAGAATAGATATTCTACTCTACACAGATCCAACAAGGAAGACAGCTTGCAAAGTGTTGTGCTATAATGGTGCGCCATAAGGAGATATTTTGGAATTCAACTAGTTAATGTATGGAGATGTGTCGTGGATAAACTTTTTTATAATTGAACAAAAGTGAGTCTGAATGGGTATACTTAGTCGTGGAGCATTCCGAGTATTTGCTTTAGATGCATGATATTTACGAGGTGGGTTGGTCAATCCATTTTTGCCATTGGAGAGGCACTTAGCAGCGAAATATGAGCACCATGGCTTTTTCTTTTCCTTTGGAAATTTTCATAGCCACTTCATAAGAAGGATTGATTTGGTTCTTTCTTGATCTAGCTACAAGGATGGGGCAGTAGGGAAAGATAAAAAGTAGAACCTAATAGAAATTACTAGTTTTAAAATCTAGTTGGAAAAAAAAAAAGATTTTTTCTAACGATTGTGTTCCATAGAGCTACGTTGCTCGAACTCTCCGAAAATTTTGTCGGGTACATGGTATTTTTTAAGGATCTGACACGGATGCAGCAGCATTTAGGAGAGTCCGCGCAACATAGCCGCATAGAGAAGTTATTAAGAGAGTCTTAATCTTGGCGAAAAACGTCGTTTGGAAGTCCTGAAGTGCTGTTATGGAGTGTGGTGCCAAGTTTTTATCTCATTGAAAAGATCAACATATTCCACAATATCACAATCTCGATTACACTTCATGCAAGGTAGTACTAGGCATTTGTAGCTATTGTTCAAATACAACTGTGGTAGAGTGCCTTCTGGAATGAGGTTTTTAGCTATTATTCGACTTTGTCTTTTTTTGGATGCGCTATCTATTCCTTCTTTGATCTTGGCTTGTTGATCCATGGAGGAACAACTCTACTTAGTCCCGATGCTCGCTTTGCTTCTTTATGTTAAACATATTTTGTGACCCTCACGCAGGTGTAATAATTTTGTGCTAGGTCTCTCACCATACTAGAGCATAATCTTGTGCCATACGAGGACCATTGCAGTTATTCCTTTGATTCTAATATGAAACTACTATACTACGGTTAATCAAGTTCTAATCTATCAAAGATTGCTATTATAAGTATGAAAGTTAGTAGCTAAGATCTCTAACCTCGTGCAGATGAATGAACGAATAATGATTTTTCAAGTTATACGAAGCTTTTAACGTCCATCTAATATGCTTTACACCCTTTTACCTCATAATAGAATACCCACACAGTATGGTATCACCTTTACCTGGCATGGTTATTCGAGTGATATGATTTTGTGACGATTCGTGTCACCTTAAAAAATTTCTCAAATTTTAGAAGATTATTTCCTTATCGCCAAGGCAACCTCAACAAGATTTGATGCTTCTTATTGTCATGCTCGTTCTTTTCTCGTCTATGTTTTTGGCATGTCAACTTTCTAGAGCATTTTTGCTCATGCACTTTATATTTCTAGTTCAAGATATTTCATGTTAACAACAACAACGTAGAAAAACACACACCTTTGAAACCAATCAAGGGAGCTTGTGTAGCATCATCACCGAGACACCCCATTCTGTTGGCCAAATACGAACTCTATGCTTCGATAAAAGGTCCTTCCAGGCTTGCAACCCAAAGGGAAAAAAAGAAAAAAAAGTCAACGTATGCTAACGAGGTTGTGAATTAAAATGGAAAAAAAAAAATCAAAGGCACAAGAAATACAAATGAGGGCTTGCAGCTCCTTGGAGAAACTATAAAGCACATCTAGAAAGTATACACCAGCTTGAGGTAATTGTGAAATATACTATATAGGATTGGATAAAATCAATTAAGTTTATTATTTTCCTGTGATTATGCAATTCTCAGCTTCTTTCATAGTTTAGAACATGTAAACTTAACTGCTTAAACATCAAATAACTTGAGGGAATAAGTAATTTATCACTTAATAATTGTATCCTACAATTTTGTGTACTTACACATTAGTAATCGCATCTCACACTTTTGTATGTTTCAGTCTCACAGAGATCGTTCATCGATACCACAGCCATGTGGAAGCAGAAAAAGAGAGCTCTGCAGAAGTTTTGGACACCGAGGTATATGGGTAGTTGACTTGGCAATCCAGTTTATTCTGATGACTTAAAGAGTTCTCTCTGGATACCTGAAATATGTTCACTGCCTGTAAACTAGTAATAACTTATGTACAGTACCCTGAATAATAATCAAACAACCCCATAGATGCATAGTCAATACATACTGATATATGATCAGTCAGAGACTATTTCCAAATGAACTGTATAATCCAGTGTAATTTCCTGTATCCTGAATACGTCTAAAGACACCAACATGCACATCGGGATATTGGCGTGCGGTGTGCCCTCTGACCCAACCTAGTATGTAGTGATTAATGATGGTAACTTGTCATCATGGCATGGCACCTAACAAGTGTCTTGTCTTGTTCATCTAAATGACTTGTGCTTAGACATGGTTAGTATTTTGTTGAAAGCAAAACAACCGGACAGTATTTTTTTCTTTTGATAAGGACAACCTCTGACAGTATTATTTTATAGTCCATTATTATATGGAATAACTTATTATCAATTCATCATGTGTTATTTGATGCATTTAGAGTAGTGATCAATATTTACAGTTCTGATTGCTGAAAGTTTTCTGTCCTTGTGAGGTGGAAATAGCACTCTAAATATGCAAGCTTCATGACAGTGGGACAACTGTTACAAACGGTAGGAAGGTACTGACCTCATGCTCCTCTTTCATTTCTTGAAAGGAATACTACTGATCTTCTGTCTCAATTTGAAAGGCAACTCGAGGAACCTGCTGTTGATGATCTCAGTGTAACTGACCTTGTCCATTTGGAAAACCAACTGCCAACTGCTCTAATGCAAGTCAGATCTAGCAAGGTCACACCAAGTTCCTCTCTACGTTTTTTACTTTCCTAGTTAAATTTGCATTTTTTAGAACTCTGGTAAATGTTGATCTGTACATCACGTTTTTTAGACCGTTACACCCCGTAGCTAGTGTACTTCAGTTGTGTTCTCATTCTTTATACCTCTTGTAATCTTATACCAGGTAGTAATTTGTAAGTTTGTCTTGATTTATTTTCTTGTCCAAAAGCCAGGGACCTGAAAATGTTTCGTGGTTTCACAAGCTAGTCATTTATTTTGACTATTTCGTAATTTTAGAAGTATTTGCATATTCTTTTTAAGTATATTTTGACATTTGTTTATCCTTGGAAGGAGATTTGACTAGTTTGTTTTATGCAGACGCATTTGATGATTGAATCTATCAAAAGTCTTCGTGAGAAGGTAGGTGTGATCGGTTACTACAGAGGCCCAAATATGTGAATTGGTATGGGGAAAGCATTTCTCGAAAAATAAGAGTTTGGTCTATCGTATGAACCCTTCTCTATCAAAATGTTGGTTGTTCTATGCAAGTCAGCTGAGTTGTCGTAGAATATCTACTCGAACTAATATGATGTTAAAGTTGCTATTACACTATGCTTGACAGCAGGCATGACCCTTTGACTCTTTCTCTACAGGAAAAACTGCTGAGTGAAGAAAACAAACATCTGGAGAACAAGGTAAATTTTAGATGATAAATCTTCTCTTCCACTAGCACGAATTAGGTGGAGTCTGCAAAAATATCTTCCATGTTTCTCCAAATGACTAATGTGCATATATATAGATAGCTACGACCAAGAACAAGAGAGAAGTGAAGAATGAGATGGCTTTAGATTTCACTAACCTTGCACCAGCCAGCATGAATTGTCAACAGCAAAAAACGACCCTGAATTTCCTCTAGTTATAATTCAGGAAAGGTTTCCTGTACTTGCCAAGGTTATCTGGTTTATCTTTACTTTGTTAATTCCCATTTCTGCAAATAAGGAGTGTCCAAAATTAATAAAATGAGATTTGAAATGTGTACGGACAAAAATGTATTGTCATTACTTTCTGTAGAGTGGATTTACCTTTGTTCATTTCTCCTTGTTCTCGATCGGTACTTCTAGTGTTTTATTATTTTAAAAAATGTTGGGCGCCTTAATACAGCCTACTGTATGTGATATTTTTATTCTTGCTAATGTGCTCTATTATTTCCTGCATTGCGCTAATTCATTCTCTGTGTAAAAGCTAACTAAAACAAATGTTTGCACCTAGATTCTCATCCTTTTATGGCAAGTTCTAAAATTGTAATATCTAACACATAATTGTCAATTAATTATAAATCTGTAATTATCAATCAAAGTTCTACCACCTAATTTTGCTCAAATACTTTGCGAGTTGTGATCTTGATGGTGATTCTTTGATCTTGATGGTGATTCTTTTCAATTTCTAATGTAAGCTTGAATATGATAAAAATAACATATACTCTTTTTTTTTTTCTTCTTAAGTCTAGGTTCAAATCTAGGATTAACAACCAAATTTACCATTACTACAGTGGAAATCCATTTGACACTTACAAAAACAAGAGAGACTTAATTTAAAGGATAAAGCCAAGGACGATTTGATGTCTAAAGCTTTTTGTTAAGTAACTTCTATATGTGCAAGATGTAATTCCCATATATCTTGTCTTTCCTCAGTTGAAGTCTGTTATAATCTTAAAAATATATAAAAAGTACGAAAATATATCATAAGAGAATTAACAATTCTAGCCAAAAGATAAAAAAGAAATAAAACCAACAAAATGAAAGAGACATAAAATTAAGCGGAGCGGGTGCAGGAAATAGAAATGATTGGAGAAGTAATATAATGGTTAAAAGTGAAGTGAAGGAAATCAAACATACAAAAAGAAACTTTTATTTTCCTAAAAAAATATTATTCGGGAATATGTGAAATATGAAGTAACAATGTGGAGTTACCGGTTATGGAGCAGCTTCATAGTTTGAAAATTACAGCAAATCAACTGATGTTATCACAATTCACAAGGGAAAGTTCATAACATGACCACTGTCGAATCAAAAAGGGAAAGTTCATATATAATACGCTTAGGCTTTGGGTTTTTCAAATGAAGGGTTTCGTTCCTAAAGGAAACTTCAAATGAACGGTAGTTGTTCGTAATGGAAATTCCACAATCTGATTACTGCCCACTGCATGGGAGTTTATATATACGCGACGCTACTTTTTGCTCTTCCGATCTGATTTTTGCCGATTTGAACTCTGCCTGCATTCCGACACGTGGAAAACTTTATGTTTCATTAGAAACCGTCCCTGCTGTGCTGAATGCTTTCGCTACTTCTCTGGGTCTGATTTTTACCGACTTAAACCTGTTGGTACGTTTGTCAATAAATTATACTAGAATTATAATGTGTGCTCATTAGAATATGAAAGATTAAATAGTAATAATGAGACTATTTAGTGGACGTAAGGTAAATGTTTAGGTTTGTAAAGATATTATATTAGAGCTATAATATGGTGTTTATAATACAACAAATAATAATAATGAGGTTATTTAGTGAATATACTTTATTGATAGAAGTTTGATTTGTTAGACTGGAAATGAGATATGTATTACATTGGCGAAGATACTATTTTCACCAAGTGGATTTAAAAAATAATTAAAAAATATATATAAGAAGAATGAATATATATAAAAAAATATAACCTTATATATAATATAATTTTTCAGCGAAGTATGTTCTGTCCCCTAACTCCGCCCATGTTCGTATAAGATAAATTATGTATTTAATTTATAATAGATAAACTTAAATAAATTAAGTATCCAAAGTCTATTATTAATAATCCAAATCATACATACTGATAACAACAACTGCTAACCTTTACATTCTTAAAGAAATTTGAAAGAAGAATTTTGAACCAAGTGCGAAGGATAATTTAACAATGAAAATACAGTAAATATAAATTTAATCTAGCTAGGAGATAGTTTAAATTTATGATTAGGAATATAGTTAAAAGTAAGTTCACAACAATTTACAGCGTATTAACCGTGTACGTAATTATTGAAGCAGCAAGTAATTGTATTTGTATCCCAAAGCAAATAGTCCCCTTTTGTCGCCTCTTACACGTAGTAAAGAGTCGATTTGACGTGGAATAAGGTAATGTGGGGGTGGTGAGATTTGAGAAAGTGAAATGACAGGACAGAGCCAGCCAAGTGTGGATGTACAATGCGCAATTTCACCACTCTTCTATCTTTTCATGCATTAGTTCCACATGATGCCCATCTGAAAACCACGTGGTTCTTCCACCAAACCTTATGAAAGTAACTAAGAAATTGCACTCAATCATCGAAACAATAATTACTCTTAATTTTTTCACATCGGCTTACTTCATTGGTAAATCTTTAATATCAAAAGTCAATAATGTTGCCTATGGAGCAAGGGACGGATGACTCTCGTTGAACTTAGGGATCGTTTGGTAATAGGTATAAGTACAAATAGTGGTGAGATAAAAATTTAATGCCACTTTAATACTTATTTGGTTAGTAAATCTGGTATAAGTTATTCCGAGATTAAAATTAATACCGGGATAACTTATACCTTGTTGAGAGTGAGTTAATTAATATCGGAATAATTTATATCTTCTTCTTAAAAATTATACAAATATTATTTTTAATATAATATATCAAACAATAAATAAAAAATAATCTCAATATAACTAATCTCAACATAACTTATCCCAACATACATTTTACTCATAAAGCAAAAAATGTCAAAAAACAATAATAGCATTGAAGTATCCCATTTCTCCCTTCGCAGCAGAAAGAGAGAGTTGATGTACAAAATAACAAAAACACAGAAGACATGCATGGTCTACAACCAACCACGTATCTACTACGTCCACGATTTTGACCGACTGCCCCAGACACGCAGCTGCTACGTCGATGAGAATAGATTCTCTCATTTATTTTTGACATATACGGCGGAAGACTGTACAAACCTATTTACAAACTTAATGACTACGGTATGTATTAAGTTTATTAAAATGATGTGTAATTAGTGGCTAAATCAAGATTTTCATTAAAGAAATTCAATAAATAAATTTAGGTCTCTCTCTCTCTCTCTCTCTCTCTCTCTCTCTCTCTCTCTCTCTCTCTCTCTCTATATATATATATATATATATATATATATATATATATATATATATATATATATATATATATAAAGTCATTTTGTTTACCCGAAAAATCGGATAACGTTAAATTTAGATATGGTTCTAAGGGTATGCGAATCCCTTTGATACAAAATGAAAATACATGTATTTTTGCTATAAAATGGGAATGATGGACGGGAAAACTGAAATGAGTTAGAAAAACAAGCACAATGAAATCTTAATGTATCTTGGAGAACTTGCCTCTATTGCAGTCTATCCCCCTTTTTATAGTAGAGGATCACTGTTTTATCTATAACAACATAATAAAATAATACATATAGTGGAGGACCCATGATGGTTTGTCTCTTCCTTGATTCTCGCCAAGATTCTCTCCCTCGGCGCGGTTGTAAAGGCTCTTGTCTGCGAGCTTGGCACTGGCTCGAGCTCGGTGTTAGGTCGAACCCCCAGTCTTGGTTCGAGCTCGGTTCTGCCTTGGGGCATTGATATTTGGGGCCTGTATCGATCGGTGTTGTCCCGTAGTCCGATTCGGACACGGGCTCGATAATGATATCGAGTTTTGCCGTTTATAGCGCGAAGCTCGACGTCCCTACTTCGGAATTCGTCCGAGCTTGTCATATGGATACCCTTCGATTGAAATGTCATTGTCTCGACCAGTCATTATGACTGAGAATCGATTTTGACCGTACACAGATAGTCCTCTCGTTTCTCGGAAAGGATGTGGCGAGGAACGATATGATTTCCCTGCGGCTCGATCAAATTTATGCTGACATTTCTATCGAACCCGATCTTGACGTATGTGATAGCTGTCCCATCGACTCGGTTTTACCGAAGCATTTAATGTGTGTCAGACGGTGGTCGGCCACCGCTGATACCGAATCGTCATGCCTTAGTCTATAAATAGTCTTTCCATACAACCTTTACCACTTTTGCGCCTTCTCTTCTTCCCAACTTTCTTATCTATCCTCTCTATTTCGTTGCTATGGGGCCGCCCATACCAGAATTTTGGTGCTGTCTATTTCTTCACCTTCCTTTGCACTCTTTCCTTTCATATCAATGGCGAAAACTTCCAAAACCGTACCTCAGAAAGAGAAAGCTTCTTCCTCACGGTCGTCTGATGATAAGGCGCCGGTGGAGCCGTTAGTTCATGACTAGGTTCCTGGCCCATGCACTTTGAAGACCGATTTTAAGGTGGAGAATCCTTCCTCCGTTCCGGGTCGATGTGAACACGTATCGATGTATACGTGATCTATAACGGAGGATCACCTCGAGGCCGTCCGAAAAGACTGCAACTGGGGTTCTGAGGTCGTGTTGCAAATTCCATCTTCCGATGAGAGTGTTACCACTTACGTGGAAAGGTTTTTAAGTGTTTATACTTATCCCTTCACACTGGGACCCGTCGACCCGGTGATTATTGATTTCTGCAAAAGGCATCAAGTCACCCTTGGCCAAATTCATCCCTCTCTATGGCGTATAGTGATCTTGTTGCGTTTCTTCTCTATCAAAGCCGGGGGGTTGGATTTTTCTATGAACCACCTCATACGACTTTATCAGCCTCAGATCTTTCGAGGACTAATCAGACTCCATCGTTGGGCATTGAAGGCTTTGATGTCAAGCATCGATGAAGACAAGGATCGGGGTTGGATGGGTCGTTATATTCGAGTGAGGACCCGTGATTTCATTCCGAAGGAGAAGATGTCGTTCCCTGAAGAATGTAATTTTGACCGTAAGTGATTTTTGTTCACTTTTCATGTCCTTTTTCGATTTTTTCTGATGTCCTTCCCTAATGTTCAGCTTTCCCTTGGATGCCACAAGCGGTGCCTGACCTCGAGGACTAGGTTCGAAAGTTAGCCTCGACCTCCTCTTACGCCGAGCGCGCTTGGCGCGATTTGGCAAAAGGCAGATGGGAGGCCAAGAACCATGGTGAGGTTTGCTTCTTGTTTCCTTCGAAGTATTCTTTGCGTTCTATTCGTTACTGATTTCCTTTTGTGCAGGCGTAACCAGGGATGCCGCTTTGAGGCCTTCGAGCGGTGAAGAAGGAAACAAGTCCCAAGTCCCTAAACAGGGGGGAGATAAGAAGCGAAGAGCTTCCTCTCGGTCAGAGGACCCCAAGCCCAAAACTCGAAGGGTGCGGAGAAAAGTAATTGCCCTTTCGATTGACTCGGTCCATCGACTGAGAGAAGAAGAAGAAGAAGAAGAAAATAGCTCCTCGGCTTTGGTAGTCCGATCTACGGAGGCCATCGAGGTTGCCAGAGCTCCCGAGCCAATGGCGGCTGTGACTGCCCGGGTTGTTTCCGAAGACCTGAGTCTCGACCGGAGTACTCTGAGTGATTTGCTCGGGGCTATGACAATGGGTCATTCGCCTTCTCTTCCATTTTTTTCTGAGGAGGCGTTGAAGGAAGCTCGAAAGTTGAAGGCTCCCGATATCGGCGAAGGCTCTGGTTCAGGGGATCCTTTTAGGGATTGTTTTACTGGAGTCGATGATGGTTCCGATATTGGTGACGCTTCTATTTTATTAGAGGAGGCTCAGCGTTTCATTACTCGGGTAATGATTCTTCCATACTTGGTTTCTTTGTTCTTTTCCATACTTGACTCGTATTTCTTACTGTGCAGGCCATTAGTAGGTTTCGAGTCGATCTTAGCCAGTGTGAGGCCGAGCTCCAGAAGGTCTCAGGTGAGAGAGATGCCCTGCGGCTTCTTTGCAGCCAAAAGGACGAGGCTATAAAGGACCTCCAAGCGAATTTGGCTAAGGTCCATGAAAAAGGGGTCGAGCTCGATAAGCAGGTGAGCCTCGTTCTATTAAAGTATAGGTCTGACTCAACCGTGGAAGTTAACCCTTCATTATCTCAGTTGCAGCAAAAGATCAAAAAGATCGGGTTAATTCGAGAAGAAGTCGATCAAATCCGAGCTGAATGCAATCGGTGGAAGAAGACCCTCGACCGCCTGGCAGCGGAAAAAGAAACCATCTTAACAAAATTATTATCGGCCGACGTTCAACTTCGAAGTGCCAAGCAAAAGGGGCCGGTTCAAGCTAAGAAGATCGAGGAGCTTGAAACACGACTTGCTGAGGCTAAGGCGGAGGTTGAGTCGTCGAAAGTCTTGGCGGATAAGTCCATTGCTGTATATCGGGCTGATGCTGAGGCTGCTCAGATGGAGGCCCGGGAAGCGGCGAAGACCGCCGATACTCGAGCTCATTGGGTTGCCGAACTTGCCAAATGTAGGTCTCGGAGGGAGACCCTCGAGGAGATACACGCTCGAGGTTTCGACCTTACCGAAGATGTAAAAAAGGAAAAAGAGCTCGAAGCGGAAGCTGAAGCCTTGGCTTCTGATGATGATGGTAGCAAAAGCGGATCCGAGGACGGGGAAGAGCTCGACCAGGAAGCTTAATTTCTAATTCTTCATGTTTGCAATTTAATCACGTAGGCAATTTTTGTATATATATGTATAACGAGGTCGACTTGTTTTTGTTTTGTGAAGACTTTTGATCGAATGCTGACCTTGTAATCTCTCTGATCGATCAGATTTGTAGCCCCTAGGTTTGCTTGTTGATTCGATGATTCAAACTTTGAAGGAACATAATCTGTAGGTGTAATGTACTGGTTGAGTTAATGTAAACTCAAAGTAAAAGTAGCTTATTAGCCGTTGAGTGAATGTTTTGAACTTGAAATATTGTAGCCCGTAGGCGTAATGGTCGAGTGGGTGCTTGTTCGAACTCGGAATAATAGTAGCCCGTAGGCTTAATAGTCGAGTGAATATTTCAAACTCGAGATAGTGTGGCCCGTAGGCACAATGGTCGAGTGAGTGTTTGCTCGAACTCGAAATAAAGATAGCCCGTAGGCTTAGTCGAGTGAATGATTTGAACTCAAAGTAATGTGGCCCGTAGGCTTAATGGTCGAGTGAGTGCTTGCTCGAACTCGGAATAACAGTAGCCCGTAGGCTTAATGGTCGAGTGAGTGCTTGCTCGAACTCGGAATAATAGTAGCCCGTAGGCTCAATAGTCGAGTGAATGTTTCGAACTCGGAATGTCGTAGCCCGTAGGCGTAATGGTCGAGTGAATGTTTCGAACTCGAGATAATGTGGCCCGTAGGCGCAATGGTCGAGTGAGTGTTTGCGCGAACTCAAAATAACAGTAGCCCGTAGGCTTAATAGTAGAGTGAATGATTCGAACTCGAAGTAATGTAAGTAGCCCGTAGGCGTAATGGTCGAGTGAATGTTTCGAACTCGAGATAATGTGGCCCGTAGGCGCAATGGTCGAGTGAGTGTTTGCTCGAACTCGAAATAAAGATAGCCCGTAGGCTTAGTCGAGTGAATGATTCGAACTCGAAGTAATGTAAGTAGCCCGTAGGCTTAATATTCGAGTGATTATTTCGAACTCGGAATGAAAGTAGCCCGTAGGCTTAATTCTGGTTGCACAATAAATCTCAAGTCATTGCACGTGTTTATGTTTGGGCCAATCTATATGAGCATGGTTCATTTTGACCATTTGGCTCTTACAATTTTTCCTGTTGGAACCCTATTGTTGTGAGATGACTTTCTTGCATCTGAACTCGATGTATTTGAGGGCCCTGATGCCCCCCGGTATTCGAGGTCGGTTGGAAAGAGGCCTCGGATATTGTCAAAAGTGCAGCACGATCGATGGTTGCCTCATTAAAAACCTTGCCGAAAAAACCATTTGGGAGAAAATCGGTCTAAGAAAAAAAGAGTGCAACGCGTGCTTTTAAGCGAAAGATCTTCTTCAGCTCTTGTTCGGACTTTTACATGGGTCAGTTAGATGAATATGGAAAGGTCGTACCTTAGCAGTAGTACCATTTTAGATGTGATACATTCCAACTACTTGATAGTTATTTGCCGTTTATGATGCCGAGCCTGTATGATCCTTTTCCAACATTCTCGAGCACCTGGTATGGTCCTTCCCAATTTGGTCCTAATTTTCCTTCGTTTGGATTCCGAGTATTGATGGTGACTTTTCTTAATACTAAGTCCCCGGGCTTGAAATGGCGAAGTTTAGTTCTTCGATTATAATACCTTTCGATTCGTTGCTTTTGGGCGGCCAATCGGATGAGGGCAGCTTCTCGTCCTTCGTCCGATAATTCAAGGCTGGTGTTCATAGCCTCGTTATTTGATTCTTCCGTCATGAATCGAAATCTGGGACTAGGTTCACCGACTTTGACTGGTATTAATGCTTCGGAACCATTTACTAAGGAGAATAGGGTCGCTCCCGTACTGGATTTTGACATTGTTCGGTATGCCCAAAGGACTTCGGGCAGGATTTCTCTCCATTTTTCCTTCACGTCGTTCAATCTCTTCTTCTGGTTTTGAAGAATAGTCTTGTTTGTTGATTCGGCCTGACCGTTCCCACTGGGGTGGTATGGTATTGATAATATCCTCCTTATTTTGTGATCTTCGAAGAATTTTGTGATTTTGCTACCAACGAATTGCTTCCCATTGTCACACACTATTTCGTCGGGTATCCCGAATCGGCATATGATATGATCCCAAATAAAGTCTATAACTTCTTTCTCTCTTATTTTCTCGAACGCCTGCGCTTCAACCCATTTAGAAAAATAGTAAGTCATAAATAAAATAAATTTGGATTTACCTGGGGTCGATGGCAGAGGGCCGACGATGTCCATTACCCATTTCATGAATGGCCATGGGGATAGGACCGAGTGAAGTTGCTCTCCGGGTTGATGGATCATTGGCGCAAACCTTTGACATTTGTCACATTTACGAACAAATTCTTTCGCATCCTTGCCCATATCGATCCAATAATACCCCGCTCTAATCACTTTTCGAACTAATGTGTCGGCACTGGAGTGATTGCCACAAGTGCCCTCGTGTACTTCCCGGAGGATGTAATTGGTATCTCCCGGACCCACGCATACCGCCATCGGTCCATCAAATGTTCTTCGATATAGTGTTCTGTCCGCAGCCAACGTGAATCGAGCAGCTTTAGTCCGTAGGGCCCTGGAATCTTTAGGGTCTGAAGGGAGCTTTCCATTTCTTAAGTATTCAATATACTTATTTCTCCAATCCCAGGTTAAGCTAGTAGAATTTATTTCGGCGTGCCCATCTTCGATTACCGATCTTGAAAGTTGAACGATAGTCCCCGAGCTCAAATCATCTATCTCGACCGACGATCCCAAATTTGCAAGAGCATCGGCCTCATTATTCCGTTCTCGTGGAACATGCCGTAGGGTCCATTGTTTGAAATGGTGTAAAGTGATAAGCAGTTTGTCCAAATACCTTTGCATCCTACCTTCTCGGACTTCGAAGGTTTTGTTTACTTGACTCACCACCAGCAAAGAGTCACAATGCGCCTCAATGACTTCTGCTCCCAAGTTTCTAGCTAGTTCGAGACCTACAATCATGGCTTCATACTCGGCCTCGTTGTTAGTTAATCTGATAGTTTTAATAGCTTTCCTAATAATGTTACCCGTGGGGGGTTTCAAAACTATGCCTAACCCGGACCCCTTTATATTCGAAGCACCGTCCGTAAAAAGGATCCATACCCCGGACGATATACCCGATTTCAAAAGGAGTTTCTTTTCAACTTCGGGTATGAGGGTTGGCGTAAAGTCGGCCATGAAGTCTGCCAAAGTTTGAGACTTGATGGCCGTACGGGGTTGATATTCGATATCGTATCCACTGAGTTCGATGGCCCATTTGGCCAATCGGCCTGATAGTTCGGGCCTATGTAAAATATTACGGAGTGGGCAGGTGGTTAATACGCTTATGGGGTAACATTGAAAGTACGACCTTAACTTTCTAGATGTGCTTACCAGCGTAAGTGCCGATTTTTCTAAGTGCAGATACCTAGTTTCCGCTTCTCCTAAGGTTCGACTTACGTAATAAACGGGAAATTGCGTACCTTAATCTTCTCGAACTAGGACACTGCTTACGGTGACTTCCGATACCGCCAAGTACAAGTATAGTTTTTTGTCAATTTTTGGAGTGTGAAGCAGTGGTGGGCTCGATAGATATCGTTTCAAATTCTGTAACGCTTGTTGGCATTCCGGTGTCCAGGCGAAGTCGTTCTTCTTTTTGAGTAGGGAGAAAAATTTGTGACTTCGATCTGATGATCTTGAAATGAACCGGCCTATGGCTGCAATTCTCCCCGTTAACCTTTGTACAACTTTCACGCTGTCCACGATGGTGATGTCTTCGATGGCCTTGATTTTGTCAGGGTTGATCTCAATTCCCCGATTTGACACCATGAAGCCGAGGAACTTGCCCGAACCGACCCCGAAAGCACATTTTTTGGGGTTGAGCTTTATGTTGTATTTTCGCAGAATCTCGAACGTTTCCTGCAAATGGGCCAAATAGTCCTTTGCGCGCAGGGACTTAACTAGCATGTCATCAATATAGACTTCCATTGTTTTACCTATTTGTTCTTTGAACATTCTGTTTACTAGGCGTTGATAAGTAGCTCCTGCATTTTTTAGCTCGAAGGGCATTACGTTATAACTATATGTTCCATGTCGGGTCACAAATGAAGTCTTTTCCCGGTCGTCCGGGTTCATCTGAATTTGATTATACCCGGAATAGGCATCGAGAAAGGTGAGGATCTCGTGGCCAGCCGTGGCATCGATCATGCGATCGATGTTGGGCAGTGGAAAGGAATCTTTGGGGCATGCTTTGTTCAAATCCTTATAGTCCACACACATTCTAAGTTTGTTTCCTTTTTTAGGTACTACAACTACATTGGCTAACCATTCGGGGTATTTTACCTCCCGAATGGATCCTATCTTGAGAAGTTTGGTTACCTCGTCCTTTATGAATGCGTGCTTTTCCTCGGACTGGGGCCTTCTTTTTGCTTCACCGGTCTGAACCTAGGGTTCAAGCTTAGCTGGTGCGCTGTTATGTCCAGCGGGATCCCTGTTATATCTAAATGGGACCAGGCAAAAAAGTCGATGTTATTGATAAGAAATTGAATGAGTTTCTTCCTGAGTTCGGGGCTCAAATCCGTTCCCAGGTATACCTTTCATTCGGGCCAGTGTTCGATCAGTATGATTTGCTCCAGTTCCTCAATTGTTGATTTGGTGGCATCGAAATCATCGGGGGTTACGAAGGATCGAGGGATCCATCGGTCGTCATCATCTTCTTCAATGTTCTGCTTACCTGGCTGGGTCGAAGCCGATGTCTGTGATTGCTATTTGGCGTTGTGCTCTCCGATTGTGTCTCCTTCTGAACTTGATCCTTTTATCGGCGAAGACGAGGATATTGATTTTGCTTCTTCGACGGAGAACATTTCCTTTGCGGCCGGTTGTTCTCCGTACACTATTTTGACACCTCCCGATGTTGGAAATTTGAGGACCTGGTATAGGGTCGAGGGTACGACTCTCATGTTGTGGATCCACGACCTTCCGAAAAGGGCGTTATATCTTATATCACCTTCGATCACGTGAAACTTTGTTTCCTGGATGGTTCCGGCCACGTTTATTGGTACAGTAATCTCGCCTTTGGTGGTTTCACATGCCATATTGAATCCGTTTAGAACCAGAGTTGCGGGTACAACCTGATCTTGCAGGCCGAGCTGTTCTACGACCCTCGATCTGATGATATTGGCCGAGCTACCTGAATCAATTAACACACGCTTAATCTTAGTTTTATTCATGAGTACGGATATTACCAGTGCATCGTTATGGGGTTGGATGATTCCCTCTATATCTTCATCACTGAAGGACAAAGTCCCTATGGGTGTATAATCTTGAGTTCGAGATCGCGTTTCCCTCATAATTGATGTTTTAGTGCGTTTAAGCATCGGTCCCTGAGGGACATCGACGCCGCCGATGATCATGTGAATGACGTGTTGCGGTTCTTCTGGCTCATTTTTCTTGCCGAATTCCTTGTTCCTAAAATGGTTCTTCGCCCTATCACTCAAAATTCCCGAAGGTGTCCTTTGTTAAATAAGCGGGCCACTTCCTCTCTTAGTTGCCTGCAATCTTCCGTTCTGTGGTCATGGGTGCCATGATATTCGCACATTTGATTAGGATTCCTTTGGGCAGGATCAGTCTGTATGGGTCGAGGTCATCTGGTGTCTTTGATGCGTCCGATGGCCGATACGATGGCGGATGTACCAATATTGAAGTTATACTCCGATAATCGAGGGACTTCTATAGGATTGGCATATTTATCAAAGCCGCTCTTGCTCATAAGTCCCCGAGAATTTTATCCCCGATCAGTCCTTCGATTTTTTCGAACCGCATCACGTGCTGAACCGTTGTTCATCCGATCTGTGCCGTACGGTTGGTATCGGTCTCTGTTTGACCTTTGTTCTCTGTTGATTTCCCTCTGATTTTTAGTGGTTGTGTGGTTCTGACGTATGGGCCCATACGGAGCTCCCAATTGATCATCTTCAACCCTGATTTTTGATTGGTACCGGTTGTGTACATCTGCCCAAGTTATTGCTGGGTACTCGATCAAATTTTGTTTCAGCCGACGTGATGCTGTCGAACTTAGCTCGTTCAGTCCTTGGGTGAAAGCTTGTACGGCCCAATCGTCTGTGACCGGTGGCAAGTCCATACGTTCCATTTGAAATCGGGATACGAATTCCCTCAGCATTTCGTTACCCCTTTGTTTTACTTTGAAGAGGTCTGATTTCCTTGTTGCAACCTTTATGGCACCAGCATGTGCTTTTACGAACGAATCTGCTAACATGGCAAAAGAATCAATGGAATTTGGTGGTAAGTTGTGATACCAGATCATTGCTCCCTTTGCGAGGGTCTCTCCAAGCGTTTTCAATAATACGGATTCGATCTCATCATCCTCCAAATCGTTGCCTTTGATGGCATATGTGTAGGAGGTGACGTGTTCGTTAGGATCGGTCGTACCGTTATATTTGGGAATTTTGGGCATACGGAATTTTTTGGGGATTGGTTTTGGGGCCGCGCTCGAGGGAAAAGGCTTTTTGTATGAATTTTTTCGAATCGAGCCCTTTTGTCATTGGCGGAGCCCCCGAGATTTGATCGACCCTAGCGTTATACGTTTCCCTTATCCCCACGGTGGGTGCCAAACTGTTTACCCGAAAAATCGGATAATGTTAAATTTAGATATGGTTCTAAGGGTATGCGAATCCCTTTGATACAAAATGACAATACAGGTATTTTTGCTATAAAATTTGAATGATGGACGGGAAGACTGAAATGAGTTAGAAAAACAAGCACAATGAAATCTTAATGTATCTTGGAGAACTTGCCTCTATTGCAGTCTATCCCCTTTTTTATAGTAGAGGATCACTGCTTTATCTATAACAACATAATAAAATAATACATATAGTGGATGTCCCATGATGGTTTGTCTCTTCCTTGATTCTCGCCAAGATTCTCTCCCTCGGTGCGGTTGTAACGGCTCTTGTCTGCGGGCTCGGTGTTAGGTTGAATCCCCAGTCTTGGTTCGAGCTCGGTTCTGCCTTGGGGCATCGATATTCGGGGGCCTGTATCGATCGGTGTTGTCCCGTAGTCCGATTCGGACACGGGCTCGATAATGATTTTGAGTTTTGCCGTTTATAGCGCGAAGCTCGACGTCCCTACTTCGAAATTCGTCCGAGCTTGTCATGTCGATACCCTTCGATTGAAACGTCATTGTCTCGACCGATCATTATGGCTAAGAATCGGTTTTGATCAAAAAAAAAAAAAAAAAAAAAAAAAAACATATATATATATATATATATATATATATATATATATATATGTCTAAAAAGAAGGGTACTAGGTTCTTAAGGGTTAAGGGCACGAAGAGGGGTAAGGGGAGGGTTCCTTAAGGGTACTTTTCTTAAGGGAATTTAAGGGTACGGGGTAAGGGTACTTTTATTGGTACCCTATGGGTCCTAAGGGTGCGGTACCAGTACCTAGGGGTAATTTTAAATTAAAATTTTAAAAAAATACCAGTGTGTCGGTCATCAACAAATTTTTAAAGTCATAAAAATCACAAATTTCTTTTATTTGTTTAGAAATAAAAATGCTAGTGTGTCGTTCATCAACAAATTTATAATCAATAATGCATTTTTGCATAGCCCAGTTGTTATCTATCCAATGACATTTAACTGTTAAGTAATCATAACCATTTACACTACGGCCTACTCTATAATATAAGTAGAAAAATAAATACCGTAAATATTGTTGATATTCATGTTAAATTTTAAAACATCACTTCTAACAGTTGTTAGAAAACCCTTGAAAAGTAGGACTATACGTTTCTTGTATGCAACAAACAAACCCGTCAGATGGCAGAAGACTAAAAAGCATACCCTTTACAACAACTATTTTGGGTATATTTTCCCTATCTTTCTTTTGGTCATAATGGAGAAGACCTCCCGTCACAAGATTAATCTGTAGTTGTACAGTATGAGAACCGTGCCCGGATTGAGTACGATTTGTTTCAAAACAGGGACGCCCCCTCCCTAGCAAGCCAAAAATCTTTATGATGAAGTTACATATGCTTCATTAAATCTCCCGTTCCACCTTGACTAGATTTATTTCTGAAAGATAATCGTTGTTTATAAAGTTTATAAATAGCTTTTTCATTAGCCTTATCATGCGTAAACCATTACAAATAAATTGTTCTTTATTACGTTCAACTAGTTCTCTAGTGGGAGGTAATGGAACATTAGCTCCAAACTGAGATTGATTCTGAGTTGGAGCTGCAGGAGCAGAAATAGTAGTTGTTTCATCTAAGTTCTCTTCTTCCTCACTACAAATATCAAAATTATCATATTGTGCTTGTAGTGTTTCGTCATATAGTGGTTGATAATTAACATTATCATCATGATATTCAGGTGTTTCATCTACATGAGTGAAGTCGTCAACATGAGTAGGTGCACTAGAGCTAGCATTACTCTTAGTCAATTTTTTAAACACGTTTTTTACTTGTTTAGGAACCATTTCTATTAATTAATAATGAAAATAAAAATAAATAGCAACACAAATATAACAAAAATAAATGCAAAAATTAATAAGAATTGGAGCAAATGTACCAAACGCCAACATAAACGCCGACGTATAATTGGTGTTGATGGAAGAAAATTGCTCCAACTAGTATGTAGCGCCAAGAAAAAAATACGCCACTGAGTACTTGATGTTGATGCTTGAAAAGTTATACCAAAATAATTGAGTACTACAAACATTAATTGCAATTAAAGATAAAGGAGATAGAGAATTAGAGAGATACGAGAATTTTTGAATGAAAATTGAAAGAATGAAATGGGATTTTATAGTTTTAAAATAGGGCCAAAAGGTATTTGAACAAACTAGGGTTAAAAACATAAAATAAGGGGTATGGAAGATGTTGGGGGGCTAAGGAGGCAAAAATAGTCGTTTTTGGCATAGCCGTTGGCTAACGGTATAAAAACGGTCAAATTGTTTTTAAAAAAAGGTAATGGTACCGGTTTGGTACCTTAAGGATACCAACCAGGCAAGTACTAACGGTATTTCTTTTTCTCTGATACTCTCACATTACCCTTACCCTTTACCCAAATTCCTACCCCTACCCCTACCCCCAATCCGGATAGATACGGTGCAGTAGATCCTTGTGACTTAAGAATCTCTCCGTGACTTAAGAATCAACTATTTTTTCTTTTACCCCTCCTATTTAAATACTTCACCCATTTTAATCTTGTTAACAGAAGAACAAGACAAAACGAAAAGAAACAACAATAATATACAGTTTGGGGAGATTAATGTATGTATTCCTTACTCTTATCTTGTGAAGATAAAAAAGTTGTATTAGATATACCCTCAGCTCAATCCGATACGAGTATGGGTAATACCCTCCCTTAAGACAGCCTTACCCCAGCTCCACTCCCGTATTCAACTAGTAAGAAGTAACTCTATATGATACGTCTAATTTGATTATATTAAGATAAAATAAGTAACATATTATATAAAAGTTTAAATAAATTAATTATGCAAAGAACAATTACTCTACTTTTCAATTCCTTCGTTCTTTTATTTTGGTTTAAAATTGACTCCGTCGGTAATATTTTACTTGCTTTCTTTTGATTTAATGGTCATTAATTGGTGGGGCAGAAGAAGAGATTTCAGTTTTAATAGCGAACTTCGTGGAGTTGAATAAAGAAAACTCATTATCCTGTGTTAATAGAATATTACTCTATTGTCCTATAGTGCGTCTAATTAGTATATAATTCTCTACTAGTTCAATTACTACCAGAATCATAGAACTAGCACGAGGAAATTGATAATAAAATATAAATAATGTAATATGATTACTTATCTAGAAAGGGCTACAAGGAGATCACAGAACAAATAATGAAGAAATACAAACAGGTTATGGGATTAATATCCGAAGATAGCATAGTTTATCAGAACAAAATAACAGTTACGCATGTGCTCATTTCTTTTTTCTTTTAATGATTTAGAAAAATTGCTTATTTGAAATTCCAATTATGGATTAGCGATAAGGTGATGTGACCAGATTTGGTTGAAAAAAATGTGCCTCTTTTAATTTGCTTTTGGATTAGACTTGAAAGAATTAGCTTTAGGTTTGGTTGCTGGAAAACAAATATTCGTGTTTGGATTTAATTTTAAAAATTATTCTGTCTGAATTTCTGTTTCAAATTGTTTACCCTTAAAATCGGATAATAATTAAATTTGTAAGTAGTTTTAAGGATATGTAATTTCACTTGGCACAAACTGAGAAATATAAGAATTGAAGTTAGAAATTAACTGTAAAATGAAACAAGCCAATGTAACGCACAACTTCTGCCCTCGAGTTAGGTCGCCCTCGAACAAACTGAGTATATTATTGAAAAGTAAGAACTGAACAACTGAATAAAAGAGCATAAGAGAGAAAACGTAATATATTGCTTTGTTATGAGTGTCCTTCCAAAATGATTGGAACCCTCTTTATATAGTAGATGGGTTCTACATATGGTACAATTCTAAATAGAGAAGGAAATCTTCTGATTGGCTAATCAACCGGTCTTGACTCGATATATGCCGAGATCTCCGCCACGATCCTCACCCGGTCACAGATTACTCGGCATTCTGTTATTCGACCTAGCAGGCTTCCTTCGATCTCGCTAGATCCTTATCCTTCTCGGTCTCGACCTTAGCTGGTCTCGATCTCGATCGGTCCCTGAGTCACGAGCTAGGAAATATTTATTCATGTAACGATCCAATATAACTTGGGATTGAACCTCGGTCTGCCACCCCGGTCTCGATTAACCATACAAAATCGGGCAAGTACGATTTTGACCGTATACAGACAGTCCCCTTATTTTTTGAAGAGTAATGACAAGAAACGATTTGAGCCTTCGATCATGACGTAATCGTCGTGACATAAGCAGTAGAAGTGACAAAAATGTCTCGTCGGTATATCTCCCTAGGTATTTAATGCACGTCAGTCGACGGTCGGCCACTACCAGTTTTGAACCGTCGTTGTGAAAACGATAAATGGCCCCTTTCTTCATCATTCCAAACTTTTATTTACGAAACTTTTCCATTCCTATCTCCATAGTTTTTCGCCTTCTCCAAAGCCCCCTATTTCCAAGTTTTCAAATTCCATTGCTTGTTCTTCTTAAAACACCAAATACTTCAATTTCCATTCTCCTTCGTTCACAAAAACTAAATGGCAAAAACATCTAAAACCGTTCTGTAGAAATAGGCTTCTTCCTCATCTCGGTCGGCCAGCGAGAAACCAGTGGTGGAGCCACGCCTTGAGGAACTTATTCCCGGGGTGTGTGTTATTGATTCCGATTTTAAAGTCGAGAAAACCTCATCGGTTGCTGGTCGATGCGAGCCGGTATCGAGATATATATGCTCGATACCCAAAAGCCTTATTGATCTGGTGAAGAAAGATTGCAATTGGAAAAACAAAGAAGTTATGATACCGGCACCAGAGGAAGCGATCACTACCCACGTGGAAGGATACCTGAGTGTTTGCATTTATCCTTTCACGCTGGGTCCCCTAGATCCGGTCATCGTCGATTTTTGCAAGAAATACCAGGTGACCCTCGTCCAAATTCACCCTTCTTTCTGGAGGATCGTGATACTGCTCCGTTTCTTTGTGAGCAAATTCGATGGGCTTCCCTTCACCCTCGACAACCTCGTAAGATTATATAGCCCTTGACTCTACCGAGGCGGGCTGATAAAGCTTCAACGCTGGTCTACCAAGGTGTTCACATCAAGTATAGATGAAGACAAAGATCGGGTCTGGATGGGCCGGTTTGTTTGGGTGAAGACCTCGGACCTAATCCCGTCTGAGAGTATGCCATTTCATGAGAAATGAAATATGAAACGTAAGTATGATCCCGTTTTTAGTTTTTGTTGTTTTTACTTCTTCATCTTTTCTTATCAGTATTTTTCTCGACGTAGCCGTTGCTTAGATGTCGGGTGCAGTTCCCCACCTAGAGAACTGGGTCAGGAGCCTGGTTTCAACGTCAACATGCCCCGAGCGCGCGTGGCGCGATTTGTCAAAGGGCTAGTGGGAGGCTCGTACTCATGGTAAGCCTTCTTCTTGGCTTGCCGTTCAAGCATCTTTTCAAACATGAGTTTACTTACTTTCTCCTTTTGTAGGTCTAGGAAAGGATGTGGCTATGAGACCCCCGTCTGGTGACGAAGAAGCCTTGCCGCCTATCTCGAAACCGGCGAAGGTGATTAAAAGAAAAAGGGCCTTGGACTCCGAGGGTCAAAAACCCAAGAAAAGAACGGCCCGTAAACCCAAGGGGAACATAATCCCACTGACTATGGAGTCGGTCCAAAGACTAAGGGATGAAGAAGAATAAGAAGAAGGTGATTATGGGCTAGTGGCCCGTGCTCGAGCTAGCACCGATACTCAGAAGACTTCGGAACCGGTGGATGTCGATACTGCTCCGTCTAGGTTCGACGAGGTCGAAGGGGAGACTCCGACCCAAGTTCCCGAATTGAGGGGAACCGAAGATACTTTACCTCGGGTTGACGAGACCATTGAAAAGGCGGTGGATGCCGATGCATAAACTGGGCTTGAGGTTCGTCGAGAGGGAGGCGGATCCCCAAAAAACCTACTTGGGGTAATAGAGATTGGAGATTCCCTCTCATTTCCTTCATTTTTCCAGTCGATGATACGTGACGCTCAGGCCGTGGAGATTTGTCACGGGGAGGGGGCCCACGAGGAGGAAGATCCTTTCTGTGGTTATTTTGCTGGGGTAGAAGATGTCGCCGGTCTGAGTGACTTGGAGGCCCCGAAGAAGAGCTCGGGCGAGGAATGGAAAAAGAACATGGACCGCCTTGCCTCAAAAAAGAGGCTGCCCGAACTCAACTGGCCTCGGCCGAGAACCAACTCCGAAGCTTGAAAGAGAAAGCCTTGGTGCAAGCCAATAAAATCGAGGAATTCCAGTCTCAGTTAGGCTCAACAACTTCTGATCGAGAGAGACTGGCTACAGAACTTGCAGCGGCCAAATCGGAGGTCGAAATAGCCACAACTAATGCTGATGCGATGGTGGCCGTCTACTGGTCCGATGTTGAGGCTGCTCAGGTTCGAGCAAAGGAGGTTGCCGAGGCTGCTCAGGCTCGAGCAAACTGGGTTGCCGAGCATGCTAAATGCCAGTCTTGGAGGGAGACTCTCGAGGAGATCCATGCTCGTGGCTTCGATCTTATAGCCGAGATCGAGAATGCTAAGGAGCTTGAAGCTGAAGCCAGAATGTTGGCCTTTCCTGATGATGATGATACCGGGAGTATGACCGGATCTAAAAGTGAAGGAGGACTCGAGGGCGGAGATGCTGCTCCCGGAGAGGACTAAGTCCTTTAGTATTTTTTGTATTTCTTTTAAGACCGTTTTGGTCTTTTGTAGAGAAATTTGATCGGGCCATGTTGACTTTGTAAATGATTTTTGACGTGCATATATATAAAAACTTTATTCCTTTTTGCCTTATAAAATTATGAAGTTGTATTCTAATGTCCGAGGTTTAGATAATTTGATTGAAACGAACTAGTATAGCCCTTAGACTTTACGATCGAGCGAGTGCTTGCTCGAACTTGAAGTAAGGTAACTCTTAGTTTTTTTTTATTTGAGCGAGGATGGTCTCTCGAACTCAAAGCAAAAACAACCCTTAGGCTTTTGTATTAGGCCGATATAGCCTTTGTAAAAAGATTGTTTGTGGCTTTCTCCCCTTTTTGGCTTGAAAAAGTTTTTTATCATTTGTATTTGCAAAACTTGTAATGCCTTATCATGCAATAAGGAACGTTTCGGGAGTTCGAACAATTTTGTACTCATTAGAGTTTTCGAGGCATGATATTATCGAAGCCTTTTATGATTTTGCCCGGGGTAGACCTTTTAACCGGTTTATGAGAGAATTCGAAGGCCTATTTTGTTATGAAATTCGTACGTCTCTGAACCGTGTTAATTCGTCCGTAGCCTTTTTAATTCAGGATTTGCCCACTGGGCTTATTTTACCGTTTTACTTCGAGCTTGCCCGAAGTGTCTGTCCTCGAGTGGGGTGGCCTTGGCCTATAAAAATCTAGGGTTGCCTAAAAGGTCTTATGACCTCGGAGTTTTAATGATTCGATCTCGTTTCTTTTTGGACGGCAGTTCCCGAGCGTGGGGGTAATTATCCGAACTCTGGTCATGGTTGGCCCTTAAGCCTGTTTACATAATAGATCGAGAGTTTGAAATTGTAAAGTAGAAAACTTTTTTTATGGCATGAGATGTCGGCAAAGAAAAATACTTATCTTTATAAATGATTATACATGCGTACATGTTCTGTGTCAAGGCTCGAGCAAACTACGCGGGCACGATTCGTTTGACCGTTTGGCCCTTACAAATTTTTTCTATCGAGACCCTGCTGCCATGAAGTAATTTCTTCGCATCAACGTTCACATTTGAGGGCAATGCTCCCCAGTATTTGAGGTTGATTGTAAAGAAACCTCAGATATTTTTGAATTGTTCTAAGTTAGGACAATCAATGGTTGCCTCATTAAAAACCTCGCCGGAAAACCCATTTGGGACAAAATCGGTCTAAGGGAAAAAGAGTGCAATGCGTGCTTTCAGACCTAAAGGCTTCGTGTCGAAGAATCCATCGACGTTTCTGGTCGAACACCTGCAAGGGTTAGTTTAAAATATAAATGAAAATGGAAGGGGCCGTACCTTAGCAGTAGTATAGTTTTAGGTGCGATACATTCCAATTTCTCAGTAGTTGTTCGCCATTCATCGTGTCGAGCTTGTAGGATCCTTTTCCAATAATTTTGAGAACCTGGTACGGTCCTTCCCAGTTCGAACCCAGTTTCCCTTCATTCGGATTTTAGGTGTTGAGGGTAGCTTTTCTTAGCACCAAGTCCCCGATGTTAAAATGTCAAAGATTGGCTCTTCGATTGTAGTACCTTTCAATCCGCTATTTTTGAGCAGCCAATCGGACGAGAGCGGCTTCGCGTCTTTCGTCTAACAATTCTAGGCTTGTATTCATGGTCTCGTTATTCGACTCCTCTGTTGCATATCGAAACCTGATGCTAGGTTCTCCGACCACGACCGGGATCATATCTTCAACGCCATAAACTAACGAGAACGGTGTTGCTCCGGTGCTGGATTTCGATGTTGTGCGATATGCCCATAGAACCTCGGGTAGTATTTCTCTCCATTTTCCTTTGGCTTCGGTCAATCTCTTCTTAAGATTTTGGATGATGGTTTTGTTGGTCGATTCGGCTTGTCCGTTCCCGCTGGGATGATAAGGTGTTGATAGGATCCTTTTGATCTTGTGATCCTCGAGAAATTTAGTTACTTTGCTGCCGATGAATTGTTTTCCATTATCACATATAGTTTTGGAGGGAATCCCGAATCGACATATGATGTGGTCCCAAATGAAGTCTATGATTTCTTTTTCTCTGACTTTCTCGAAAGCCTGTGCTTCAACCCATTTAGAGAAATAATCAGTCATAAACAAAATAAATTGAACTTTACCTGGGGCCGACGGGAGAGGGCCAATGATGTCCATTCCCCATTTCATGAAGGGCCATGGGGACAGGACCGAGTGGAGTAGTTCCCCAGGTTGATGAATCATGGGTGCATGCCTTTGGCATTTGTCGCATTTTTGAACGAACTCCCTTGCATCCTTCCCCATATCGGATCAATAGTACCCTGCTCTGATTACTTTGTGGACCAGTGATTCGGCACCAGAATGATTTTCACAAGTGCCCTCGTGAACTTTCCATAATATGTAGTCGGTATCTCCCGGTCCCAAACATATTGCCAACGGTCCATTATACATCTTTCTAAACAGCGTTCCGTCGTCGGACAAAGTGAACCGTGCTGCCTTTGTGGGCAGAGCTCTAGACTCCTTTGGATCTAATAGAAGCTTCCCATTCTTTAAGTACTCTATGTACTTGTTTCTCCAATCCCAGGTTAAGCTTGTGGAGTTTATCTCGGCGTCACCTTCTTCAATTACTGATTTCATGAGTTATACGATAGTCCCCGAGTTAAGTTCGTCATCTTCGACCGATGAACCTAAGTCTGCAAGAGCGTCGGCCTCGCTGTTCTATTCTCGAGGTACATGCTGCAAGGTCCATTCCCTAAACCGATGTAGAGTCACCTGTAGTTTATCTAAGTACCTCTGCGTTCGGCCTTCTCAGACTTCAAAAGTCCCGTTCACTTGGTTTACCACGATGAGGGAATTACACTTAGCCTCTATGACCTCCGCCCCCAAGCTTCTAGCTAGTTCGAGACCCGCAATCATGGCCTCATACTCGGCATCATTGTTAGTCAATTTTGTAGTTTTGATGGACTGTGTAACTACAATACATGTGGGTGATTTTAGTATGATGCCTAATCCGGACCCCTTCGCGTTCGAAGCACCGTCCGTAAAAAGGGTCCAGACTCCCAAAGATGTACCCGATTGTATCAGTAACCAGTGTAAAGTTAGCCACGAAGTCCGCCAAGATTTGAGACTTGAAGGCGGTTCGGGGTCGATACTCAGTATCGTACCCACTGATTTCTACGGCCCATTTGGCCAATCGACCCGAAAGCTTGGGTTTGTGCAAAATATTTCAAAGAGGATAAGTTGTTACAACACATATTGGATGACATTAGAAATATGGTTTTAGTTTCCTAGAGGCGCTTATTAAAGCAAGCGCTAATTTTTCTAAGTGTGGATATCTAGTTTCGGCCTCACCTAAGGTCTGACTAACATAATAGATAGGGAATTGCATACCTTGTTCTTCTCGGATCAGGACTCCGTTTACCGCTATCTCCGAGACTGCCAAGTACAAGTAAAGTTGTTCGTCCACTTTCGGGGTGTGAAGCAGCGGCGAGCTCGATAAATACCACTTTAGTTCCTCCAAGGCCTGTTGGCATTCCGGAGTCCATGCAAAATTGCTCTTCTTCTTAACCAGCGAGAAGAATTGGTGGCTCCTATCTGAGGATCTCAAAATTAATCGTCCTAGGGCGGCTATCTGCCTCGTTAGCCTCTGCACGGCCTTTACATTATCCACTACTGTGATATCCTCTATTCCCCGATTAGACACCATGAAACCAAGAAACTTGCCCGAGCTAACCCCGAATGCACACTTTTCGGGGTTGAGCTTCATATTGTACTTCCTCAGTATATCGAAAGTCTCCTGTAAATGCATTAAATGGTCCTCTTCTCGCAGGGACTTAACTAACATGTCATCAATATAAACTTCCATTGATTTTCCTATTTGTTCTTCGAGCATTCGGTTTACTAGGCGTTGATAAGTTGCACCAACATTTTTTAGATAGAATGGCATTACATTATAACAATAGGTACCGTACTTAGTGATAAACGAGGTCTTTTCCTGATCCTCCGGGTTCATCTGTATCTGGTTGTACCCAGAGTAGGCATCGAGAAAACTGAGAGTCTCGTGGCCGACCGTGGCATCGATCATACGATCGATATTAGGCAAAGGAAAAGAATCCTTGGGGCATGCTTTATTCATGTCTTTATAATCTATACACATTCTATGTTTATTTCCCTTCTTAGGGACTACCACTACATTTGCTAACCATTCGGGATACTTTACTTCCCGAATAGATCCTACTTTTAGAAGTTTGGTCACCTCGTCCTTGATGAAGTCATGTTTGACCTCGGACTGGGGCCTTCTTTTTTGTTTGACCTGGCGGAATTTAGGGTCCAAGCTCAGTTTGTGAGTGGTAATTTCTGGTGGGATACCTATCATATTGAAGTGGGACCAAGCAAAACAATCCATGTTAGCTTTAAGAAAATGAATAAGTTTTTTCCTGAGCTCTAGGGTTAGCCCCGTGCCCAGGTATAACTTTCGTTCGGGCTGATGCTTGGCTAGTGTGATTTGTTCTAGCTTTTTGACCGTCGATTTGGTGGTGCCGAAGTCATCGGGAATTATGAAGGATCGAGGGATCCAGTAGTCGTCATCCTCGCCAATCCCTTGCTTATGTAATTGGGTCGGGGCTGGTGTTTGTGGTTGCTGGCCTTCTGCTTTCTCTTCGAATCCGATCCCTTCATTGATGAGAGCGTCGATACCGGTATCACTTCATCGACTGCAAATATCTCCTTGGCAGAGGGTTGTTCTCCGTACACTATTTTGACTCCATCTGATGTCGGGAACTTCAGAACTTGGTAAAGGGTCGAGGGTACTGCCATCATGTTATGGATCCACAGCCTTTCGAGCAGGGTGTTGTACCTCATGTCACCCTCGATAACATGGAACTTTGTTTCTTGGATGGTCCTGGCCACATTCACTGGCAAAGTAATATCACCTTTGGTGGTTTCGCTTGCCATGTTGAAGCCGTTAAGTACTCAGGCTGCGGGCACAATTTGATCTTGTAGGCCGAGCTGTTCTACGACCCTCGATTGAATAATGTTGGTCAAGCTACCTGGATCAATCAAAACACGTTTAACTTGAATTTTATTTATAAGGACAAATATTACCAGTGCATCGTTGTGGGGTCGTAAGATCCCCTCTGTATCCTCGTCATTGAAAGATAGGGTTCCTTCCAGTACATAGTCTCGAGTCCGTTTTTCCCTCGTGATCGACACCTTGGTGCGTTTGAATATGGGCCCCTGAGGAGTACCGACCCCTCCAACAATTATGTGGATCACGTGCTGCGGCTCTTCTTGCTCATTCTATCTATTTGAATCTTTGTTCTTTAAATGGTTTTTAGCCCGACCGCTTAAGAATTCTTGAAGATTCCCTTCGTTGAACAAACGGCCCACCTCCTCCCTCAGCTGTCTGCAATATTCTATTATATGACCATGGGTGCCATGATATTTTCACATTTGATTAGGATTTCTCTAGGACGGATCAGTCTGTAGAGGTCGGGGCCACCTGGTGTCTTTGACGCGCCCAATGGCTGATACAATAGCTGATGCATCAATGTTGAAGTTGTATTTCGATAGTCGTGGTGCTTCTTTGGGTTCAACATTTCTGTCGAAACTTCTTTTATCATGAGCCCTCGAGAGCTCTGTCCTCGATCATTTCTTCTATGAATTCGACTTGGGTTGCGTCCAGGCCCGCTGTTTCTCCGATCTCCAACGTATGGCTGATATCGATCTCTGTTTGACCGTGGTTCCCGGTCAATATCCCTTTTAACTCTGTCGATGGTCCTGTTTGGATAAACGGACCCGGAATGAGTCCCCAACTGGTCATCCTCGACCCTAATCTTTGACCGGTACCGATTATATACGTCGGTCCAGGTTACAACTGGATATTCGATCAAGTTATGCTTCAATTGTTGCGAGGCTACCGAACTTTGTATGTTTAGGCCTTGAGTGAAAGCCTGAATGGCCCAATCGTCGGCGAATGGGGGAAGATCCATGCGCTCCATTTGGAACCGAGATACAAACTCTCTGAGCATCTCGTTGTCTTTCTGTTTTACTTTGAAGAGGTTCAATTTTCTAGTCTCGACCTTTATCGCTCCGGCGTATGCTTTGACGAAGGAATCAGCGAGCATGGCAAAAAAATCAATGGAGTTAGGTGGCAAATTATGGTACCATATCATCGCCCCCTTTGTTAAAGTTTCTAGGAATTTCTTCAGCAGTGTAGACTTAATCTCATCGTCCTCTAGATCGTTTCCCTTTATTGCACATGTGTAAGAAGTGACATTCTTGTTGGGGTCGGTAGTTCCATTATACTTCGGAATTTCTGGCATGGAGAATTTCTTTGGAATGGGCTTAGGAGCCGCGCTCGGGGGGAAGGGCTTTTGTACGAACTTCTTTGAATCCAAAACCTTCAAAATCGGTGGTGCCCCCGAAATTTGATCAACTCTGGAGTTATATGTTTCCATTTTTTTGTCATTCGCTTCAATCTTCTTCTCCCCCGATTTAATTCGCTTTGTCATCTCCTCGAACATTTTCAAGATAGCGGGGTCGGTCCCTGGATCATTCACATTTGACCTCCCCAGCACTGGTTCGGCCCTGTGAACAACTTCCTGTGATGGCTCGGGTTCGATTCTACTCGGTGCGTGATTCTGATTTTGAAGTTGTGCTATTGTAACTTGTTGAGCCTGTAGCATTTTGAATATTATTCGTAGGCTGATTCTGTATTCTTCGCAGCCCTGTGCATTCTGACCGGCTGATCGAACGTCTATGCGGATGTTATTTTCGGGGTCGACACCCAGATTTGCATTCATAACAACATGGGAACTGACGTCGATGGGGTCTGCAACTGGTACTCCCTCGAGATCAACTAGAAGCACTTCGTTTTCTGGGGCGGCTACGTTGTCGTTTTCGCCATGAAAACCAAGACCATTGTCGATATATGTGGGTACTGCTTGAGAGTTTGACATGCTGATCCTGGAATAAAAAATGCTTACAAGAACAAGTGTAAAGCAGTATGTGTTATGAAAATTAGCACCTAGCAATCACTATTATCCTTAGCCCCACGGTGGGGGAAAACTGTTTATCCTTAAAATCGGATAACAATTAAATTTGTAAGTGGTTTTAAGGACATGTGATTTCACTTGGGACAAACTGAGAAATATAAGAATTGAAGTTAGAAGTTAACTGTAAAATAAAACAAACCAATGTAACGTGCAACTTTGGCCCTCAAGCTAGGTTGTCCTCGAACCAACTGAGTATATTATAGAAAAGTAAGAACTGAACAACTGAATAAAAGAGCTTAAGAGAGAAAACGTAATATATTGCTTTGTTATGAGTGTTCTTCCAAAATGATTAGAATCCTTTTTATATAGTAGAGGAGTTCTACATATGGTACAATTCTAAATACAGAAGGAAATCTTCTAATTGGCTAATCAACCGGTCTTGACTTAATATATGACGAGATCTCCGCCACAATCCTCTCCCGGTCACAGATTCCTTGGCTTTCTGTTATCCGACCTAGCAGGCTTCTTTTGATCTCGCTAGATCTCTATCCTTCTCGGTCTCGACCTTAGCTGGTCTCGATCTCGATCGGTCCCTGAATCACGAGTTAGGCAATGTTTATTCATGTAACGATCCAATATAACTTGGGATTGAACCTCGGTCTGCCACCCCGGTCTCGATTAACTATACAAAATCGGGCAAGCACGATTTTGACCGTATACACAAATGTTTGAAGAATATCATTAAATACCTAAAATTATAGGAGCTTTTTTGTGATGACCCAAAATGTGTTCTAAGACCTCAAAAAGCACCATTTATCATTTCTCAACTTGCGTGCACAGTCCGTACAATTTTTCGGAAAGTTTTTATGTGAAAAATAGATTAAAATGTGAAATAGAGCTTTAAAACTCAACTAAGTTGACTTTAGTCAATATTTTGAGCAAACAGACCCGGATCAGTATTTTAAAAATTTCGGTAGGTCCGTATCGTGATTTGGGACTTGGGCGTATGCCCCCTAGCTCGCGATATGGAATTGTGATGAAAAATTAAAAGCTTGAAAGCTTAATGAGTTTAAAGAAATTACTGATATTGGATTTATTGACTCTGGGTCTGTATTTTGGTTTTTCAGCCCGGTATAGGTCCAATATAATATTTATGACTTTTTTGCCAAATTTGGTGAGAATCGGAGTTGATTTGATGTGATTCAGATGTCCGGTTGTAAAAATATAAGTTTTAAAGTTTTCTTGAAAACTTCCTTTGATTTGGTGTCCGATTCGTAATTTTTGGTGTTATTTTGGCAATTTGATCACGCGAGAAAGTTCGTATGATGTTTTAGGACTTGGGTGCATGTTTGATTTGGAGCTCCGAGGGCTCGGGTTGATTTCGGGTGGTTAACGGACCATTTTTGGACTTGGAAAAAACTGCAAAAATCTGCTTCTGGTATCCTTCTTCGCGTTCGCGAGAGGTGGCTCGCGTTCGCGAACAAGAAACTGGAGGCAGGTGAAATTTGCTCTTTGCGTTCGCGAAGAGGGGGACGCGTTCGCGAAGGGAAGAGGGCAGTGTTCATCGCGAACGCGTGGAAGCATTCGCATTCGCGTAGAAGGCGAGGCCTGGCCGGGCACCAAGCGTTAAAGCTTCGCGTTCGCGTAGGGTGTATCGCGTTCGCGAAGGGTAAATTTGGCAAGGCTTCACGTTCGCGACATTGCCTTCGCGTTCGCGAAGAGCAAAGTTTTGACAGCACAAAAATGTGCTTCGCGAACGCGAGGCATTGACCGCGTTCGCGAAGGGTAAAAATCCTTGAAACAGAACTTAAGTTCTGAAAATGGGGTTTCGACCCATTTTCAATTCTTTCCCATTTTTGAGCTCGGGTAAGGCGATTTTTAGGCGATTGTCACGGAAAATCATTGGGGTAAGTGTTCCTTATCCTATATTGATTATATTTCATACTCATTTTTATGATGAATTCGTGAAATTTTGGAAGAAAAATCAGATTTTTATAAAATCTTCCAAAAACGAAAAATTAAGATTTGAAGGTCCATTTGATATCGGAATTGGACAAATTTTGTATGGTTCAACTCGTATCGGAACGGGTGTTCGGATTTCGTGAGTTTTTTTGGGATTTGAGACGTAGGTCCTACTGTCGAATATTTTAATAAATTTCGAATTTTTATCCGAAAAATTTATAAATTCATATGGAATTAATTCCTATGGTTTGTATTGAATATATCGAATTGTTTGTGAATAGATTTGAAGCTTTCGGATGCAAATTTAAAAGGAAAAGCTTTGGTTGAATAATTGATTGGAATTCGCAAAGCGAGGTAAGTGTCGGGGTTAACCTTGACTTGAGGGAGCAGAACCCTTAAATTATTTGTTATGTGAAATGCATGTGAACGACGTATAGGCGAGGTGACGAGTGTCTATACGTCGTCAAATTAATTGTTTGCCTACTTACTTGAAAAATCATAAATTATTTTTAATCATAAATTAATTATTATAATAATTATTTCTCTCTTATTCTTTGTCAAATATTAATTCTTGAATTCCTGCATTAATTGTTATATCCTATTTGAATTATGTGATTTAATTGTTATTTGACATTTAGCATATTAAATATTAAACTGCTTATTTTCTCCCTGATTTTTATAATAATTTGCTATTTGTCATTGTTTGTTACATAATTAAATCATAATTATTGTATGCTTGTTGTCTTATAATTTTATATTAATTGTTGCATTTATTAGGGAAATTTCTTCTATAAGAATTGATTGAAATGGATATATTGGAGGATCGGGTTGCACGCAGCAACAGACTTATTAAAAGTTAATATTGGAGGATCGGACAGACTTATTAAAAGTTAATATTGGAGGATCGGGTTGCACACTGCAACAGACTTATTGAAAAGTCAATATTGGGGGATTGGATTGCATGCTGCAATAGACTTATTAAAAAGTCAATATTGGGGGATCGGATTGCACGCTGCAACAGACTTATTTAAAAGTCTATATATATATATATATATATATATATATATATATATATATATATATATATATATATATACTTGATTGAAATAAATATATGACAGACTTGATTAAAATGAATATATTGGTGGAGCGGGTTGCACGCCGCAACAGAACCGAATGTGAATATATTGTGAGAGCGAGTTGCACGCTGCAACAGAATTGAATGTGAATATATTGTGAGAGCGGGTTGCACGATGCAACAGACTTGATGGAAATGATAATTGGTTATGACTGCTGAGTTGGCTTCAATTATTATAAATGAGTTACCTGATTTATTTCTATTATTTGTTGTTGTTATTAATATTGCGTACAGGTTAATGTGAGTGAACCGCCTTAGCCTCGTTACTACTTCGTCGAGGTTAGGCTCAGTACTTACCAGTACATGGGGTCGGTTGTACTGATACTACACTCTGTACTTCTTATGCAGATTTTGGAGTTGGTCCCAACGGCGTACCATAGACTTGCTCGGATTTCAGCTACCAGAGGAGACTTGAGATATAACTGCATGGCGTCCGCAGTTCTGAAGTCCCCGTCTATTGTACTTTAGCTGTGTGTTTATTTTCAGACAGCTATATTTTATTCAGACCTTTATTTATATTTATTCTAGAGGCTCGTACACTTGTGACCCCAATTCTGGGATGGTATTTAGACACCGTCGTTTTTATGGATTATTTCACCATATTTCAAATTTTGCTTCCGCATTTGTTTCTTGATTATTAATAATTTAAAGATTGTTTAAAAATTGGTTAATATTATTCTAACGTTGGCTTGCCTAGCAAGTGAAATATTACGCGCCATCACAATCCGAATGTGGGAATTTCGGGTCGTGACATTTTTCATATTGTCAAAAGTTACAAGAAAATTTCATTTTTCTTTAACGAGAATATTGATTCGACATCTTATTTGCTATTACATTTGTGTTCAAGGAGCAAAAAGTGATAGAATCTCTTTTTCGCCATATGAACTGGTACTCTGGTAGGGAGGAAAGACAAGAAAAAAAGGTAAAAATAGGTGAGATAGCCATTTTTGAGTCTCTTGATAATATTTAGCTGCCGTTTAAAATGTAATTAAAAATAATTAGTTTTAATGTGAAATAAAAAATTTGGACAAAATGACCTTAGATAAAAGACGATACACAGTTCAAATACAAAAAAAAATGGAATTTATTTCGTGTTAGCTAGGAATATTTTTATTCAATTTTATTTTCGTATTAAAATACGGCTAAATGCTGAATAATTTAAAATAATGGCTATATATGAATTAGCGGTATGAAAAGTGTCTATTTAAATATTGTTTCGCTAGAATAAGAAGGTGTTGGCATAAGATTATGCTGGTATATGGGTTGTGGCTATGATAAAATTTTATAAGTCGTTACTTTTGGGCCATTTTTTATATGTTGGTCCTTTTTTTGAAACTTTTATAAAGTCGGAGGATTTGCATCTATACCCAGTTTTTGGGTCACCTTTTAACCTATACCCGCTTTAAAAAAATAATTGCAAGTGTACCCACTTTTCAGGTAACTTCAGACATACGGGTCTGAAGTAGCAAAAATTTATCTTTGAAGTTTGAACTTCAAATTGTTTTGCCTGAAGTGTAGCCTTATCAAAGCAAAACTTCAGATATTTTTGCCTGAAGTTTGGCCTGACTTGCAAAGGCAATCACGCAAATTTCAGTTCAATAATTGCTGAACTTCAGTAATTTTGGCTGAAAATTTTATTTTATAATTGCTGAACTTCAGCATTCTAGGAGCTGAAGTTTGTTTAGTATCTGCTGAACTTCAGCATTTTAGGAGTTGAGATTTGTTTAGTATTTGCTGAACTTTAGCTCCTAGAGGATGCACTTCAGTTCAATAATTGCTGAACTTCAGCAATTTTGGCTGAAATTTTTGTTTTGTAATTGCTGAACTTCAGCATTCTAGGAGCTGTAGTTTGTTTAGTATCTGCTGAACTTCAGCATTTTAGGAGCTGAAGTTTATTTAGTATTTGCTGAACTTCAGCTCCTAGAGGTTGCACTTCAGTGCTGGGGTCCTTTTGGGTAATATTCCAAGCAGTCAACTAGAACTTCCCGTCGTCTATCCTCATACCAGGAAGGAAGGTATCAGTGGGTTCATCAAAACTTTGCCATAGTGGCTTCCCTGACAAATCATCAATTAAACCAAGTTTCCTGAATCCAAGAGTTTCGCTTTATGTGAAGAAGATGCACTTGTGCCTACTTGTGTTGAGAAATATGAGTTCCTTGACGAGTCCAACACTTTGAATAATAATATCATCTAGAAGAAAGAATAATATCACCCGAAGAAGAAGAAGGAGGAGAAGAAGAAAAAAATGAAGGAGGAGAAGGAAGAGGAGAAAGAGGCGTGAAGTTGTTTAAAAAGTGGGTACAAGTTAAAACGTTTTTAAAAAGTGGGTATAGGTTAAACGTGTATTTTTTACAAAGTGTTGGACTATATCATGAATATATTATCTATTTATTATAAAAGCACAAATAATTTATGCTAAATGTTGAACGACTAAAATAACCTTGAAATATTGATCGACTTTTATGACCTTAATTATTCGTATAATTTAAGGATATAATTATAAATTACCCGATGCTGGTTTTCTTTCCATTTAAACTACGCATACATTAATGCTACATAGCTGATTTTGGGTCAAATTCTTTTTCTTTGCGGCATACTTCTTCTATCCTACTTTTTGTTGGACAATATATGGCCTACTTTTTGTTGGATATATGGCCGATTTAGTTTCTACATAGCTCAACTTTTTTTTTTGTAGCCATTTCCTTTTTTTACAGCAATATTTTTTCTTATTTAATCTTCTCCCATAGAATTCAGCTTACTCACCGCCAACTTTTTTTTTGGTAGCCTTTTCCTTTTTTGACAACAATATTTTTTCTTATTTAATATTCTTCCATAGAATTCAGCTTAATTGCATGAATCCATGTAGGAAAAGAATAAGCCAGTTATTCCTATAAAAGATGATATTGTTCCACATTGTTCATTGTTCTCTAAAGGTTTTGGTGTAGAACGAAGCAATTTTCTCCAAATGTATTATTAGTTATCTCTATTGTTCCCGTTTTTCGTAATTGAGTAAGTTTCCATTTTTCGTAATTGAGTAATGCTTTAGGGTCATGTATATGAATTAGAGAGAAAAATAATGACATCTTAACTTTTATTGTAATTGTTTTTGTGTCATACTTCTTTGTTTTTCGGCGTAGTTTTTAGTTTTAGATATCAAAGTTTTTTACATTGACGTAGTATTATGTTTAAATTGTATATCTTTAGAGATTAATGATTTGTGTTATTTCAACTAATGTTAGTGTAAGAATATTAATTTTCAGCTATTACATAATATTTTGCAGCTTTTACTTATATATTGCAGGTATTTCGCGCAGTGTAATGGAATCGAATTTGGACACACGTGCCAAAAGTAATAAACAAATTAATTTAAGTCAATACACAAGAAACACACAAAAAAAAAATTTAAGAAACACGCAACATAAGTTTCACATATTAACTATATGAGACCAAATATTTCTCTCCCTTCGCACAGTTAAAAGACACAAAACGAAGCAAATTTTCATGATTCAATCTTCTCATGTGCATGAAAGTCTTCCTTGTACATTTTCTCCATTTAATTAAGAAAAGTATAGTAATAAGAAAATGAATTAGCTAGTAGTAGCAATTTTTTGTATCATAAGGTGCATGATATTAACACTTTTCTTGTAATCAGTATATTCACAAATTTTATGTTAGTTATTATGCACGCCTGTTGTTACACGTGCGAGACACGTACATAGAGACTAGTACAAAAAAATTCACAGATGACTTAAGTTCCTGCGACTTTCCTTCCATCAAAAGTTAGTTAGGAAAACCTCCTTGGTAGCTATTACTTACGATTAGCCAAAAAATAAAAATAAAAAAATATAAAAAATTACTTACGAATTTAAAAATTTCCATTCAAGTTACTTGAGAATTTCAAACTCAAATTACTTACGAATTGTTTCACAAAATTTATTAAATATTCCTGAAAAAAATATTTTGTGAAAAGTTGCAAATAAAAGGATTTTTCTGGGAATTTCATGGCTCCCCGTTTCTAAAGTACATCTCGAGGATAATTTCAGAATTTTCGTGGAACAACTTCACAAGAAAATTCAAATGAAAATTATCGAGTCAATTCGCGGTAACATATTTACGAATAAAAATTCCTATGAAAATTTGTAGCGCAGTTCCCATAAATATTCCCAATTAATATTTTGTAGATATATTGCATAGTTAATTGAAAACTTAATTCGAAACCCTAGAAAAAACCATAGTTAATTTTTAGAAAAAATATCCCAATGTAATATCTGCAAGAAATTTCTCATGTAATTTATTTTATTCTTTTAGGTTTTTCAAATATTGTATCATTTCATAATATATGAGAAAACAAAATAGTATATGATAAGCTTCAAACAATATAATCCACAAAAATTGACGACTGAAAGTTACAGGATAGATTCAAAAACACATTTGTATAATTAAAAATTAACCATGTACAAAACATAATTCTTCTACAACTCATATAATTAAGACTGAAAAAATAATTATAACAAAGTATTAATATGTCACTACAACATTATGCATATATTGCTACGAATTTCATCGTAGCTAAATATAAAAATTTCCGTGGCTAAAACACTATTTATCATTCATCGACTTGCGTGCGCAGTCCGTATAATTTTTCAAAAAGTTTTTATATGAAAAATTAATTAAAATGTGAAATAGAGCCTTAAAACTCAATTAAGTTGACTTTGGTCAATATGTTTAGCAAACGGACCCGGATCAGTGTTTTGACAGTTCCGGTAGGTCCGTCTCGTGATTTGAGACTTGGGTGTATGCCCGTAATTTAATTTGGAGGCCCCTAGCTCAAGTTTTGGCCATTTAACGGAAGCTAGAAATTTAAAGGCTAAAGATTTTCAAAGTTTGACCACAGATTTGACTTTTTGATATCGAGCGAAATCCGATTATGGAAATTAGAATAGCTCTGTTATGTCATTTATGACTTGTGTGCCAAATTTGAAGTCATTCTGGATTCATTTAACATATTTCGGCACAAGATTTGTAAATTAAAAAGTTTGAAACTCAAAAGTTCGAATCGAGGTGTGAATTATAATTTCTGCGTTGTTTGACGTGATATGAGACCCTGAGTAAGTCCGTATTATGTTATGAGACTTGTTGGTATACTCGGACGGGGTCCCAAGTACCCCCAGTGTGAATCGAATCGAAATCGGAATAAAAATTGGACTTAAGCAAAATCTGGAATTTTGCTGCTTCTGGTGCCTTCGCTTCTGCGAAGCCTTGGCCGCAGAAGCGGCTCCGCAGAAGCGTGAGTTGCGTCGCAAAAGCGGAAGTAGAGGAGCTGGGCAAGAAGCCACATAAGCGGAAAGATGGACGCTCCTGCGAGTCCGCAGAAGCGAGGGGCAGCGCAGAAGCGACATTTTCAGTCGCAAATGCGGCCATTTCATCGTAGAAGCGAAAATTGACATAACATTAAGGGGTCGAAAATGGCCATTTTTCTTCATTTCGTTTAGACTTTTAAACCTCGATTTTTGGGCAATTTGAAGGATTTTTTCAAAGGTTCGAATTGGATCAGTGTTCCTTATCCTATAATGATTATATTTCATGAATCCATGTTTATATTCATCATTTAACTCGGATTTAGATGGAAGAAATTAAAATTTTTGTAAAACTTTCCAAAAATGAAAAATTAAGATTTGAAGGTCCATTTGACATCGAAATTTGGTAATTTTTGTATGGTTGGACTCGTCTCAGAATGGGTGTTTGGATTTCGTAAGTTTTTTCGAGATTCGAGACGTGGGCCCCACTGTCAAGTTTTTAGATGAATTTCAGATTTTAATCCGAAAAATTAGTAAATTCATATGGAATTAATTCCTACGATTTGTATTGAGTATATTGAATTGTTTATGACTAGATTTGAGGATATCAGACACGAATTCGCGAAGCAAAGGTTTATTGGAATCTTGAATTTGGTTGCAAAGCGAGGTAAGTGTCGTGGTTAACCTTGACTTGAGGGAATAGAACCCTTGAATTATTTGCTATGTGAATTTCATGTGTAACGATGTATAAGCAAGGTGACGAGTGCCTATATTTTATCAAATTAATTATTTACTTAGTTATTTAAACATCTTAAATTATTTTAAGACACGAATTAACTATTATAATAATTGTTTCTCTCCTATTCCTTGTCAAATATTAATTCTTGAATTCCTGCAATAATTATTACATGCTTATTTGATTTATGTGTCTTAATTGCTACTTGACCTTTAGCATATTAAATATTAAACTGTCTATTTTCTCCCCGATTTCCACAATTAATTGCTACTTGTCATTGTTTGTTTCATAAATAAAGTATAATTATTGTATGCCTTGATGCTTAATAGTTTCTCATTGAACGTGGTATTTATTGGAGTATTTTTATTACATTTAAGAGTTGTTAAAATATATGGGGGGAACGGTTGCACGATGCAACAGATTTATTTAAAGTTTATATTGGGGGGAACAAGTTGCTTGCACGCCGCAACAAATTTATTTAAAGTTTATATTGGGGGGAACGAGTTGCACGCCGCAACGGATTTTATTCTAAGTTTATATTGTTGGAGCGGTTTGCACCGCAACGAAAATAAGTTGAGGGATTGTGACTGTTGAATTGACTTCAATTATTGATATTATTTACCGGTCTTACTACTATTTCTGTTATTATTATTATTATTATTATTATTATTATTATTATTATTATTATTATTATTATTATTATTATTATTATTATTATTATTATTATTATTATTATTATTATTGTGTACAGGTTAATGTAAGCGACCTGCCTTAGCCTCGTCACTACTTCGTCGAGGTTAGGCTCGACTCTTACCAGTATATGGGGTCAGTTGTACTGATACTACACTTTGCACTTCTTGTGCAGATTTCAGAGTTGGTCCCAGCGGCGTACCATAGACTTACTCGGATTTCAGATACCCAGAGGAAACTTGAGGTATAACTGCACAGTGTTCGCAGTTCTAAAGTCTCCGTCTACTTTATTTTAGCTGTGTGTTTTCTTTCAGACAGCTTTATTTTATTCAGACCCTTATTTGTATTATTCTAGAAGCTCGTGCACTTGTAACTCCAGTTCTTGGATGGTATTTAGATATCACGTTTATTATGGATTATTCACTTTATTTTCGTATTTGTTTCTTTGTTATTAATTAATTTAAAATTATGTTAAAATGGCTAATTATATTCTAACGTTGGCTTGCCTAGAAAGTGAAATATTAGGCCTTATTACGGTCCCGAAGGTGGAAATTTCGGATCGTAACATATATACTTATAGCAAATAATCTTATTTTTTTTTTGCCACGACAAATAAATCTGTAGCAGTCTTTATATTCTAGTCACAAGGTGTTCTACCATTGCAAAAGATTTGATTTGGTTGCCAGGGAAGTTCAAATTTTGTGGCTATTTTTATAGTTTAGTCTCGTGGCAATAGTACTTATATTTAGCTACGATTTCAAAATTTTATAGCTATAAATTAAAGTATTTACCACATATATTTTCGTTAGTAGCTAACAATCCATTCTTTTTGCTACTAAATATATACAATTTTAGCTAAAGATTGTCTTCATTTGCTTCGAAAATTAAAAATATATAACCATATTTTTTGTTACGTGGCAATTATATATACGTGTATAATTAGCTACAAAATAAATATTGCATTGCTACAAATTTGAGAATTTGCCACAAGCATTGTTAGTCACAAGAAATTTTATAATGTAACTAAGAATCCAAATTTTTTAGATTCCAAAACAGATTTCAAGTTACACATAATTATATATTTAAACTTTAAGAAATTTACATTACATAATTCTTCTATGTCATTAATTATAGTACTAGAAATCTTGCTTAAGACCCAAATCCAAACAATCTTCTTCTTTCTCTTTTGCCATTGTCTTCAATTGCACCTTAGTTTGATCAACATCAGTCATAGGCTCATAGCTTGTAAATGATACTCTATGATTCCACACATTTGCCTGTCAATTTTAATAAAATAAATTAACATCAGAAAACAGAAGCAATTGATTGCATATATATTCAGGAATAAGTATGCGTATTATACTTATCATGTCAATAAAAAATTATAGATCCATAACAGAGAAACCTGAGGCATGAAACCTAATATTAACATGAACAACAACATGCCTAGGAAATAGCAAGAGTTCATCATTCAAGTAAAAAAATAAATATTTGGTCAAAATAATCGACTGAAAATTACTTTCTTAGTGATATACCAATCTAACAATGAGCATAAAGATTCAAACTTTTCTCTTCCCAATTAACTAAGAAAAAGAATAAAGATGCTTCTACCAAATCAAGCATAAGTTTCAAATGACGAAGTATGAAGTACATATTGAAAACAATAAAGAGGAACAAAGAAATAATAATAATAAAAAAAACAGATTATAGACCGTGACAAAGAGTGAGATTTAAAAAGAAAAAATTATCTGCGCTAATTAAACGCCTTGACCTTTATTCCCCATTGAGCCTTTTTACTTTCTTCCGCATTCAAATGTATTGACGAGGGAAGTTGGGAAGGTGGGGAGGGGTGTGGCCGTGTGGCGGCTGGAGAGAGCGTTTTAGGGCAGAGCAGCCGGCTCATGCTTATCAGACATGGGATGCAGCAAGTAGTTGCAAATCAGCCCACCAGAAGAGTTTGGAGTAGTTTTAGAAATTTCATCCTCCCCAATTCAGTGGAGGGGCTTCTGAGGAATCATAGGGTTTCCTAAAAGGTGAGTGTCATCGCATTCTACGTACCATGGGTTTGGTTGAGTCGAGCAAGGTCAATCTTACTACTTTTCAGTTTATGAGGTTGATATACAAATGGTGGAAGACTTATGAGGCAAGTAGGCCAGCTGGCGCATCACCACTTACATGGTCCCAGTTCTCCGATCTTTTATTTATAAAGTTTATTCCACATACATGCAAGGATAAGTTGCGCAATGAGTTTGAGCAGTTGCGCTAGGGTAGTATGACTGTGTCCGAGTATACTATGAGATTTACAAAGTTATCTCGTCATGCACTTTCCTTGGTTTCCATAGATAGAGAGAGAGAGAGAGAGAGAGAGAGAGAGAGAGAGAGAGAGAGAGAGAGAGAGAGAGTCCGTTGATTTATTGAGGGACTCGCCTACCGCCTCAGATTTGGGATGGCATGGATATTGGAGACTGAGACTGCATTTCATCGGGTTGTAGAGATTGCTAGGAGGTTGGATATCCATTGGCAGGAGAAGGAGGATATGGAGGTTTATACGCCTCGTGGTTTTTGAGGATTTAGTGGCTCCTACTCTGGGGGCAAGGCCCGTCATGGTAGAGGTCATATCAGTTGACTAGTTCAGTCCGCACTTCAGATTTTCAATTATGCTCTAACTAGCCATGGATTTTAGATCACTCATACCGGACAACCATCTTTTAGTGCACATTCTGCACGGGTTCCTACAACGATTATTCCAAGTGTCCGGGGCAAACTCAGTGCCAGTAGCCACGCTCGCAGAAAGGTTGTTTCGAGTGTGATGATACAAGGCATATTATAAGAGATTATCCCAGACTTCGGATGCGTGGACTTCATCAGGGTACTCAGGCTATAGTTCCCACTCCAGTTAATACTCCACTTGCAGTGCCAGCTAGAGGTGGAGGACTGGTGTGTAGAGGACGTCCTAGAGGGGAGGCCAGTCCTGTTGTTATGCTTTCCCTAGTAGGACTAAGGAAATTGCATCAGATGCAGTCATTACATGTATTATTCTGGTCTGTCATAGAGATGCATAGATTTTATTAGATTCGAGTTCTACTTATTTGTATGTATCATCCTAATTTGCTTCATATTTAGATATGTCTCTTGATTATCTGGATACTCATATTTATGTGTCAACACCCATTGGGGATTCTAATATGGTGGACCGTGTCTATCGTTCTGGTTTAGTCACTATTGTGGACTACTAGACTAAGGTTGATCTTTTATTTATTTAATATGATGGATTTCGATGTGATTTTGGGCATGGATTGGTTATCTCCATATGACTCTACTCTTGATTGCCATGCTAAGAGTGTGACGTTAGCTATGCCGGGGTTGTTGGGGTTGTCGAGGTTGGAATCGAGAGGTTCCTTGGGTCAAGTTCCTAGTAGGGTAGTGTCTTTTCTGAGGGTTCAACAGATAGTTAAGAAGAGGTGCTTGGCGTACTTAGACTTTTTTAGAGATGTGAGTGTTGATACTCCCACGGTTGATTAAGTCCCCGTGGTGAGGGATTTTTCAGATGTTTTCCCTGCAGACTTACCGCGCATGCCACCCGATAGTGATCTTGATTTTGGTATTGACTTGGCACCGGGCACTCAACTCAATATCTATTCCACTGTATTGCATGGCTCCAACAGAGTTGAAGGAATTGAAGGAATAACTGGAAGAATTGCTAGATACATGTTTCATCATGTCGAATATGTCACCTTGGGGTACTCCAGGTTTATTTGTGAAGAAGAAAGACAATTTCATGAGAATGTGTATTGACTATCAACAGTTGAACAAGGTTACTATCAAGAACAAGTATCCACTGCCACATATTGATAATTTATTTGATCATCCTCAGGGTGCTAGGGTATTCTCGAAGAATGACTTAAGATCGGGGTACCATTAGTTGAATATCAGGGCTTTAGATATTCCTAAGACGACCTTCAGGACCCGTTATGGGCATTATGAGTTCTTGGTGATGTCTTTTGGGCTGACCAATTGTAATGACCCGACCTGTCGTTTTATTTTTTTAGAACCCTGTTCCCTTAAATAAGACTCCCCGTATGTACTTTTACTATTTTATGACTTGCGGGGATGGTTAGTTCGAGATTTGGAAGGGTTGGGATTGAAATCGGAACACTTAGTTCCTTAAGTTGGCCTTAAAAGGTTAAGTTTGACTTCGGTCAACATTTTGAGTAAACGACCTCAAAATCGGGATTTGACGGTTCCAATAGGTTCATATGATGATTTCGGACTTGGGTGTATGGTCGTAGTGAAAGTTTGTTCTTTGAAGGTTTTGAAGTTCTTCAAATTTGGTTTGGAGTTGGTTTTTGTGATGTTGAGGTCCAAATGGGATTCCGAGACCAGGAATAGTTTCGTATGGTGATTTGAAACTTGCACACAAAATTTGGTGTCATTCCGAGTAGTCTAAGTATGATTCGCGCATTCGGAGCAATTTGGAAACTTGGAGTTCATTTTTTTATTCAATTTGATTTTGGGGTGTGATTCTTGGTTTTGTTGTTGTTTTACATGTTTCGAGAGTTTGAGTAAGTCCGTATTATGTTTATAGACTTGTTGGTGTAGTTGGACGGGGTCCCGAGGGGCTCGGGTGTGTTTCGGACCGCCCAGAGTTGAGTTGAAAACACCAAATTTTATGTTCTGGTTTCCTTCTTCGCGAACGCGGACAGACCCTCGCGTTCGCGGTGAAGGATTTGGGGACTGGAGGTTTTTTCCCTTCGTGTTCGCATACGCAGGGATGCATTCGCGGAGGCCTGGGCCCTTTGGCCTTCGCGTTCGTATTAAGCAGACCGCGTTCCCGTAGAAGCCTGGGCCTGGGCAACCCAGTTGCCTTACGTGTTAGCGTGTTGGGCCCCGCGTTCGCGAGGAGTAGGCGGCGCAGTGCATCGCATTCGCATGGGTCCTCTTGCGTTCGCGTAGAGCCTTTTCCTAGGCTCTTCAGTTTATCCATCGCGATCGCGAGAGCTTGGCCGCGATCGCGTATAAGGACCCCTGGGCAGAATCATCTTTTAAAAACGGGACTTAGGCTATTTTGGCTCATTTTCTTTCATTGCTGGGCGATTCTTGGAGTTCTTAGAGAGGGGATTTCACCTAGCACTTTGAGGTAAGTAATTTCCACACAATATAAGTTTAATATATAGTTCATGGGTAGATTATAACATGTAAATTGGTGAAAATCATGGGTTTAGGTGAAAACCTAGGTTTTTGACAAAAATGAGATTTAACCACTGAATTTGTTATGGAATTTAGTAAAAATCATACATTTGAGTTCATGAGGTTATGGGTAACAATTTTCTTCGAAAATTTCCGGAATCCGGACACGTGGTCCCGGGGGTGAATTTTGGGAATTCTTCAATTGGGGTTGGGTAATCGCTTTAATAGTTAGAATATGAACTTTTGAGCCTATATTGACTATTTTATATAACATTCGACTAGTTTCGAGTCATTTTGGTACCAAATAGAGGGTTTGGGCACATTTTTGGACCAGGAAGTAGGCCTTGAAATGAGGTAAGTCTCTTTTCTAACCTTGTAAAAGGGAATTAACCCCATAGGCGAACTTAATCATTATGTACTTCTACTTGTGGGGGTTACGTATGTATGAAGTGATGAGAGTCCGTGTAGATTTAGTCTTACACCATGTTTTTGTTGATACTGTTGCTTGTTTATGCTTACTAATTGTTTGGATTAAGGCGGAGGTTGAGGATTTCAATATTTTAAAGGTTCCTAGCTAAATTAAGGAATTGAGAAATATTATGATAAATTGAAAAAATCTATATTCAACCGCTTCGCAAGTATATTCCGCGAGCGGGGTAAATTTTCACTACTCTCATGGGAGCGGGCCGTTCACCTCAGCAGGTTAATTGATATATCTATGGTTCGGGCTATTCGACCCTCAACAATGCACAATATATTTATATGTATATTTGGATCGGGCTGTACATCCTCGGCATAATTCGTGCGTAAAGATATTGGAACCCCTTTATATTTAATATTGTTCCATGGACTTGAAAGGTGAAAGGATTAGACGAGAGAAATGACTTGGTTCTTACTTGAAATGAAAGGATTGTTTACTTATTTTCCTGCTTTGAGTTCTATTATCATTTTATATATCATATTTAATTAGAACTTCATACTATTATATTTTTGGCCCATAGTAAGTGTCGAAGTCGACCCCTCGTCACTACTTCTTCGAGGTTAGACTAGATACTTACTGAGTACATGTTGTTTATGTACTCACGCTACACTTCTGCACTTGATGTGCAGGATCTGAGGAAGGTGCATCTGGTTATCAGTCCGGCACGCACGCTTGACTTCTGGTCCGAGACCACACGGTGAGCTGCCCTTCCGAGCCGGTCAACAGCAGCCAGAGTCTCTCTTTTGATTTATTTTCTGTCTATTCTATTTTAGACAGTAGAGTAAAGATCTTTTGTATATTCTACTAGTAGCCCACACACTTGTGACACTAGATATTGGCACACACTAGTAGACTTGTGATTTTTGTTTTATTCCTATTGCCATAAATACATTCAGCTGCTTTCATTTTATTGAATTAAATCTGTTTCTTAGTAAACCTATTAAATTAAGGAAAGTTATTTACTTGGGAAAAACGTATAAAAATGGGAAAATCACTAGATTGTTCACTGTTGGCTTGCCTAGCAATGGTGCTGGGTGCCATCACGACCTAAAATGAAATTGGGTCATGACACCAATTCCCAGCTTTCATGCATTTGATGAAAAATGCATTTCAACCTTATCTGGATTCATTCATCATTGTGTTCAATGATAATATATTGGTGTATTCTCGTAGCTAGGATGAGCATGTGCAGCATTTGAGGATCATGCTTCAGACTTAAAGGGGGAATGAACTGTATGCTAAGTTCTCCAAGTGCTAGTTCTGGTTAGACTTGATGGCATTCTTGGGTCACGCGGTGTCCAGTGAAGGGATTAAGGTGGATCCGAAGAAGATTGAGGCAGTTTAGAGTTGGCCCAGGCCTTCTATCGCTACAGAGATTCAGAATTTTCTAGGGTTGGCTGGGTATTATCACCGCTTTGTGGAGGGGTTTTCATCTATCACAGCCTTATTGACTAAGTTGACCCAGAAAGGTGCCCCATTTAGGTGGTCTAACGAGTGTGAGGAGATCTTTCAAAAGCTCAAGACTGCCTTGACTACAACTCCAGTTCTGGTTTTGCCTTCGGGATTGGATTCATATACATTCAATTGTGATACTTCACGGGTCGACATTGGGTGTGTGTTGATAAAGGATGGTTGGTTGATTGCCTATGCTTCTTTAGTTGAAGCCCCATGAGAAGAAGTACCCAGTGCATGATTTTGAGTTAGCAACTATTTTACACGTGCTCAAGGTTTGGAGGCACTACTTATTTGGCATGTCTTGTGAGGTGTATACGGATCACCAGAGTCTTCAACATCTATTCAAGCAAAAGGATTTGAGCTTGAAGCGACAGAGGTTGTTGGAGCTATTGAAAAACTATGATATCATCATTCTTTATCATCCGGGGAAGGCCAATGTGGTAGCCGACACCTTGAGTAGGAAGGCGTAGAGTATGGGGAGTCTTGCTTTTATTCAAACTAGGGAATGTCCCTTCGCTATGGATGTTCAGGCTTTGGCCAACAGGTTCGTGACGTTGGATATTTCGGAGCCTAGCAGGATTCTTGCTTGCATTGTATCTCATTCATCCTTTCTTGAGCGCATCAAGGTGCGTCAATATGATAATTCCCACTTGCTTGTCATTAGGGACACAATGCAGCACAGTGAAGTTAAGGAGGTGACTATTAGTGATGATGGGGTATTGAGGCTTCAGTGTTGGATATGTGTTCCCAATGTGGATGGCTTGAGAAAGTTGATTCTTAAGGAGGCTTATAGATTATGGTATTCCATTCACCTAGGCACTACAAAGATGTACCGTGATTTGAAGCAGCATAATTGGTGGAAAAGGACGAAGAAAGACATTGTTGAGCATGTTTTATGGTGTTTGAACTGTCAACAGGTTAAGTATGAGCATCAGAGGCCGGGTGGTTTGCTTCATAGGCTAGATATACTGAAGTAGAAGTGGGAGCATATCACTATGGAATTTATGATTGGGCTGCCACAGACTTTGAGAAAATTTGGTGTTCTGTGGGTCATTGTTGACACACTGACCAAGTCTGCACATTTCATTCCGGTCATGACTTTCTACACTTCTGAGAAGTTGGCTCGGATTTATCTTAGAGAGATTGTCCACCTGCATGGTGTGCCTGTTTCTATCATCACGGATGGAGAGAGGTGCATCGTAAGTTGGTCACATAGGTTGAGTTAAGTACGACATTTCATCCCCAAATGGACGGTTAGTCCGAGCATACCATTAAGATCTTGGAGGACATGTGGATCAGTTTCTACTGCTAGCAAAATTTACCAATAACAACAACTAGTAATGGAGTATTCAGATGGCTTCATATGGGACCTTATATAGGAGGCTATGTCATTATCCAGTTGGTTGGTTTGAGCCGGGGGAGGCTAGGTTTTTGGGCATTGATCTAGTTCGTGATGATTTGGAGAAGGTGGAATTGATTTTGGAGAAACTTTGTACAATGTAGTCTTGGCAAAAGATTTATACCGATAAGAAGGCTCGTGATGTGGCATTCATGGTGGGTGAGAAGGTTCTACTCAGAGTTTCGCCCATGAAAGGTATGATAAGGTTCAAAAAGAAGGGCAAGTTGAGCCCACGATATATTGGTCCATTCGAGGTATTAGAGAGATTTGGTGAGGTGGCCTATGGACTTGCTTTGCCACCCAGCTTATCGGGAGTTCATCCGGTGCTTAATGTTTCCATGCTCGGGAAGTACTATGAGGATCCGTCACATGTGTTTATAACTAAGTGCTGTTGGACAAGGATTTGACATATGATTAGGAGTCGGTGGTCATTTTCGATAGGCAAGAACAAAAGCTGAGGTCGAAGGATATTACATTGGTGAAGGTTCAATAGAGAGGTCAACCGGTCGAGGAGGGGACTTGGGAGACTGAGCATGATATGCGGAGCAGATATCCTCACCTTTTTGATATCTCAGCTATGATTCTAGACTCGTTTGAGGATGAAATTTTGTTTAAGAGAGGGAGAATGTAACGACATGATAGGGAATTTTGTGTATTTTAGCCCTGTTTCCCTATTTGATGTTTCTTGTGTGCTATATAGTTGTTTTGTGACTTGCAGGGATGTTTGGTTTGGTTTCAGGAAGGTTTTGGATTGAAATAGAACAGTGAGTTCCAATGCTGGAAGCTTAAGTTATAAGAGTTGATCAAAGTTTGAATTATGTGTTAACGACCTTAGATTTAAGTTCGTATGATGAGTTTGGACATAGTCGTTTGCCTAAAATTAAATTCGGAGGTTCCTAGTATGATTTGGCTCTTTTTGCCAAAAGTTGGCAATTTGAAGGTTTAGAAATTTCATAAGCTTGACCATGGATTGACTTTGTAGCTATCGGAGTCGGAGTGTTGTTATAGGACTTGAAATAGGTCTGTTTTGTCATTTAGACCTTGCATGCAAAGTTTGGTCTTATTCCGAGGTTGTTTGGAAGGAATCAGACACTTGGTTGTTGATATTGAAGTTCTTGAGTTTCATAGTTTGCATGATGCATTTTGGTGTTCGATTCGTGATTTTATGTGTTATTTTAATTTTCCGAGCTTGTGACTGAGTTCATATGAGGTTTATGCACTCGTGTGGATGTTTAATGTGGGGCCCGAGGGGCTCAGGTGAGTTTCAGATTTTTTTCGGAGTGGTTTGGTGAACTTCAGATTTGTTGGTGCTGCAGACCTTGCATTTGCGAAGGACTGCTTGCATTTGCCAAGGGCCAAAATTATGGACACCTTGTCGCATTTGCGAAGGGGGTGACTGCCTAGGGGAACTCCCATTTGCGAGGTAGATGGTCACAATTGCGACATTGAAAGGGCAGTAGGGACTTCGCAATTGTGAAGTATGGAGTCGCATTTGCGACATCTGCAGGACAGTCTGGGTTTGCATTTGCGAGTACTATGTCTATTGGCAGGGTTCGCATTTGCGAACCTTTTGCAAATGCGACATCTGCAGCTGGTTAATAGCTGAGTATTTTGGGGCTTAGACTCATTTTATGATATTTTGAGTCCTAGACATGGTGAGAGGCGATTTTTGAAGGAGATTTTCACACATAGCTATTGGATAAGTGATTTAACTTAATTTTGGATATCATATCTTGATTTTACACCAAAAGCTTGGAATTTGAAAGGGAGTTTTGGGGATTTTTGACTATGTTTTGAAAAATAAAAATTGTGAATTTGAGAGTCGAGTGTTTTAAAATCTAATCACATATTTGGACTTGTGGGTTGATGGGTAGTCCGGATCTACCCTTTATCTTTGGTTTTGATTGTGTGGTCCCAGGGTTGACTTTTATTGACTTTTCAGGAATTGGGTAAAGATTTGGAATTTATTGTTTGTAGTTGATTCCTTTAGAATTATTTGATGTTATTGAGTCAATTTTTGTTAGATTTGAGCTGGACGGAGGTGATTTTTAAAGGAAATGCATTTTTTGAGTATTGAATTAGCTTGTTTGAGGTAAGTATCTTGCCTAACATTGTGTGGGGGGGGAGGGAATACCCATTAGGATTTAGCCTTAATTGATTATTCGTATTATGTGAAAAGCGGCGTATACACGAGGTGATGAGCATGTACACGGGGTGCTATATGAGGCTTATAGACGGATTAGACCTTAGGCTGTTAATATGACTTAATTTGATAATGCACTTTATATGAAACATGCTTAAATCACTTTGTGACTACATAATCATGATCGCTATAATTGATTTAGCAATAGTCATGCTTCATGTGCTGAACACACATTCGTATTGTTTCATGTTATTGTCATGTTCTTGTGCACTTTATTGATATGTTGTGAGCTTATATCTTTGATGAAACTTTGATATTATTATTCTGTGATAATTGTGGCACATGAGGACATGTTGAGCAGATTGGTTGGGGTGTCAGCACGAGGTCTTTGTCGTACGATTGTGATTATTGTTGTGTGCATGGGTGAAATAAGGGTGTTATTTTCTCGGGTTTCCCACGTGGCAAAATAAGGGTGGTGATATTCGCATGTGGCGAAAGAATGAGGGACTTTTATTATTATGTACACATACGGTGAAATAAGGGTGGTGATGATGTTATGTGATGATTTGGGGATGTCTTTCTTGATGTTGTTTATGTGTTGCAGCTAGGTTAATATTCTGATCATATGCATTTTTTTTTTCTTAAAACTCATCTTGTATTTTTAATGATTTATTGGTTGAATTTGACATGATATCACATGCGCCCACTTATTGATAATTTGTTGACAAAGATGGATTTTTCAACATTGAGTTGTTATCACATGTTCTACGAGATGGTTGATATTATTTTTCCTTACATGTTTTATTTTCAGTTATTGATATATTGCACAAGTTATTGACTAGTGAGTATCATTTGACTTGAACGTCGTCAATACTTCATCGAGTTTAGTCTTAATACTTACTGGGTACAGAATGTGGTGCACTCATTGTTGATACCCAATTTTGCCCTCATATTTTTTCAAATAGTATATATACTTTCAAAATATCATTTTGCATCATTACTTAATTTACAAGAGTTATACAAGTATTTTCTATAATTTTGTTATAATTGTTTAAAGCTTTAAAATTAATTTTTCTTGCATTTTAATTACTTGAACATGCATTAATTACCCCTTAAATTATTTTGTGATGACTAAATTATCCAAATTTATTACTTGCATCAACATATATGTTCCAAAATATTTTACTTTATTTTTATATAAGTATATTTGTATTTTTAAGCTATTTACATAATTTTGCAATAATAACCTATATGCTGTGTATAGTTACATTTTAATATATTATTTGTACCCAAATAGCATTTTAAACTTTTATAATATTAAATTATTATTTTTGAAGCATCTTACTACAAAAACAATATTTTTATTATTTGTTAATTACTTTTTATAAATATTTTGTTTATCATTTTTCGTGTATTTAATTTGTAGCCTAATTTGGAGCCAATTCTAGACCAATTTAATGGCCCAAACGTCCAAAACCTCTAAGAACAATTTCCTCAGCCCAAACCAGATGACCCATTTAATTTTTAACCCGGTCGAGACCCATTCTCAACCCGCCCCGCCTCTCGTTCAATCCTGGCCGTTGATCTTAAAAGATCAACGATCCGTAGCTTCTCCCTCACTTTTAATTGCTCCAACTCCTGAAAACCTAACCCATATCCCCTCAAACGGCCGCCCCAAAACACTCTCAATCCCCCATCTCTTGAGAAACCCTAGCAACCGCCTTTCCTAACTCCCTCCCCTAATCTCATTGATAATGGGATTTCACCATTATTTGCTTACCACATATATGTTTCTTCGCTACTGGTCATACATTTATGGAATTACTTAGGTACTTGTCCAATTTTAGCAAGTACCATCTCTATATCAGGCTGGAATCGACCTCAATCTTGGAGATTTGGACTATATTTCGTCCATATACATGAAGGAAGCCCTCATTCTTTATACCAGTTGGCTGATTTTTGAGTATTGAACCCTAATGAGGGTTTGGAGATTGATGTCTATCCTAATCTGTTACTCTACTGATTGCATGTGATATTTTACTCGTTCTTGTTTATGTTTGCTTGATTTCTTTCCTTGTTTGCTTGCCTGATTCAACACTATATAAACCCCCTCCCCTGATTCCCAAGACAGAACTTTACAATCACTACATTACTTTCTCATTCTCACTTATTATACTCTAAAACTTGAGACCTTGGCCGGCTGAAAGCCAAGGCCATTCGAATTTGATTGTGTTGTTTCTTAGTGCGAGCACTGCCCGGGGTTCATTTGAAACCCTTGGGAACTCAGACGCACTGAGCCTTTGGGTATTCTACTGTTCTTTGCTACTGCTAATCGAATTGTTGTTGGAAATTGTTCTTCTCATTTGTTTGTTCGTTAATTTGTAACTGGTAAGTGCCTTTGACTCTCGCAATTTCATTTTTTCTTGTGCTTATGCTCATGCTCTGTATATCTATATCGCTTAAACTTCGATGAACCAATATGCTACTATATTGTCTCTGTTTAGAGTCCCCTTTGCTTTGAAGTTATCTTGTAGCCTTGTGTTTCCTAGCATTAGAACTTGCCTAAAGCTCTAACATTTTGATGCACGCCTATGGCCTCTGACTGTCTTAAGCCGGCTTAGCCTAATGTATTTATGCATGGCTGAATACTATCCTGTTTCTTGTCATGAGTTTATCTCCCTGCTTGTTTCAGATTCTTGTGATAGATTAATTGACGCCCAAAATTTGTACTAATGCATTGCTTCCTATTGAGTCATTCCTGTACAACTTGTTAACTTATTTATGGTTGATCTATGCATGTAATTTCCAAATGTCAGTGTTGCCTAAACTCTTGAACCAGGATGACATGTTTTCTTGCTACTTGTAAAGTATAATGTATGTCCCTGATGTGTTCAAGTCTGTGTTCCTCAAATATTGCCTAATATTTCAGTACATAACCTTTTCTTCTATGTTTAATTGATCTAAGTCTTGATGCCTACCTATCCTGTTAATCTTGGTAATGTCCCTGAACTTTGGTATTATGACTGATGCTCAGCATGTTAAGTTTTCTCATGTTCAACTAGGTGATTTCTTGTCACTATTATAGACTATGTCCACTAGCCTATTTGTCATGCTCGTATCATCACTAGGCTCCCGTGTTAGAATTTCTATGTGAAGACTAATATTTCATTTGTTCTGATCCATGATTCTGCTAGGCCCTAACTCTAATGTCTAACATCATTTAGGTTAATTTTGGATCATTATTTCTTTGCAACTCTCTTTGGAATGGTTCATTATCCTGTAGTGGTCAATCCCCTCGCTCTTAAACTGTCTCTCTGGAATTACAAGCCTCAACTTGCCTTATATGAATCTTGTGTGCCTTAACTAGAGATATTGTTAGCTATAGCTTTAAGAATTAAGTGTTTAAGCTGTCTAGTTAAATTCAATAAACTGTTTGTCACTTGTATGGATGAATTTGGCATCCATTTGGGCAAGTAAGTCATTTGTTTGGGCCTGGTATGTCGAACCTGCTGTGGTACTGGAATTCTGGAATGCATTGTCCGCCTTTGGAGTTTGGGCATGCAGTCCATATGAAGTTCCAAGCCTGTTTGAAGGCCCAGATGTGTTACTAGGTTATTCTATATTCGTATTTGGGCATGTAATCATTCAATATTGTCTGTAATAATTTGTAACAACGAATGATTGGAGGATTAATGAAAGGGGCTGGGGTATTCTAATACTAGCATGAAAGGGTAGAAAACATGCATATAGGTCATTGTGTTCTATTTGTTATTACGTCTAGCATGCCTTATTTGTTGTTTTGTTTAGTGTATGATACACACCAATAAGAACCATGCCTATAAGAATCACGCACACACTTCACTTAGCCTGTCAAAATATGCCGACTCAAGTAATTGCTACACTGTTTCCAGGTCTACTACTCAACGCTTTAGATAATATGCCTATAGGTTACAATAATGCCATGCCTTTGTTAATCTAGATATCATGACTATAAGGTTTTAATGATTGATCAACTACTTTTTGTTACTTTGTACTACCTCACTTAGATGACATGCCTATAGGGATAAAGTGTTATAAAATCAAGTCTAATTGTCAATTATTAGAAATTCTGCCTATAGCATGTTTATCAACACTGCTAATCCTGTGTTTTCAAGCAACTTCACTGCCTTATTATACAACTATTAGAAATCATGCCTATAGGATATTTTCACCTACCTAAGATGCATATCTATAAAAATCAGTACTGGTAATTTAGAGTTCTGGGATTGTTTTCACTTCCTTATCACGTAAAAAAAAAATTAGAAATCATGCCTATAGGACTTGTAATGATTTAATTCACCTATACGTTAGTCCAGAAACTGCAGCATCGCCTGTATAACACTGGAACCATATAGAGATCATGCCTATAAGACTTAATGATTCTAATGCGCTTTAGTTCTGTCTACCGCATAACTAGAAATCTGATCGCGTGCTTTTGAGCTTATGTGTGAAGGTCAACTTGAGCCTTTCATTGCTATTATGTGCAGTTCTATCTGTTTTCAATGTCGCCTAGTTTTATCATTCTGAGCAACCTAAGTAAAGTCTAGAATCACCTAATAGTAGGTCCAAAGAATCCTGGACCATAGGCATGGGACGGGTAGTGCACGCATAGTATACGATTTAGAATTGAATTAGAGCGCCTTTAAGTAATAACTTCAACATAGTAATTGGGTAGCAAGAGATGATAGTCTGTGCCCGCTGAATAATATGAGAAACCCCTACTCTAAAGGAGTTGCGAAGTATTATTTATGTTAAACGGGGTGATCCTTTAGGCTAAAAAACTTAGGTCCCCCCCATCCTTTTATATACTTGTTGTACACATTTAGTCATAGATCAATGCAATTGTATTTCTTGTGATTTCTTAAAACTTGTATCAATTAGTCATATAGTTAATTCTTATGTTATACTAGAGTTTTCAACTCCTACATCTTTCTTTGTTTATTTGATCACCTAGCTTAATTCTCTAATCCACATAGTTTAAAGTTCGGTCGGGACCCACAATTGTGGACCTCGAAGAGTGCCTAACACCTTCTCTTTGAGGTAAGTTGAACCCTTACCCGATCTTTGGTGACACAGACTAGTTAAAACAGAGTTATTCGTAAATAGGTGCCCTAATGCACCTTAAAAGATCGTTAGGTGGTGACTCTTCTCTTTTAATACCCATTTAAAGAGTTGTCACACAATGAAACCCGCTTTTGCGAGAAAACGGGGAGTGGCAACATGGCGACTCTGCTGGGGATATTCTTAGGCTCTTACCATAATGAACTTGACTTATGTGGATTACTTTCTTTGTCTTAAAACTGCTATTTCATACACATCCCTTTCCCCATTCACCTTTATTTTTTTAAAGCGCTATTACATGCACCTCCCTTTCCTTGTTCACCTTTATTTTGCTATGACATGCACATCCCTGCCCTTACTCTCTATTATTTGCTATGGCATGTACGACCTCTCTCCATCCCCTTATCTTGTCCAAGACCGTTATATTATGACTCTCCCATCCCTATTTCCCTACCTGCTTCATTACATTCTCGCACATTTTTTATGAGCTAAACTGACTTCTCTCTTTTGTCTTTCTTTTCTTTTCTCTTCATGCTCACTTTTGCTATTTTATGCTTTTACGTACTTTTATCATGCAAATACTTGGCAATGTGTTATTATTTTTGCATAAAGCATGCTCCACATCATACTCCACTCGTGCCAATTATCAACATACCAGCGCTTGATGAGTGTCCATGCTTTCCTGAAATCACCCCTTTTAAAATCGAAAATGCTTATTTGCGGTAGACTAGTCGATCAGCAGTGTAGTCGATGGTCTCGTGCCTTTCCCTCTCAAGTCGTCCACTTGAGAGTACCAGTCTAGACCTTTCTAGAAACCTTACTCCAATTTGAAATGTACATGCATCATGCTAAATCTAGTACGGATTGAAGCGTTATTAACGTAATAACCCGCTAAGATGAGCCTAGTCCAACGTCCGATGGGATTTCCACAGTCCCAATGGACACTATCATATTATGTGTATTACTTGGAGAAAATGTGCCAACTTGTTGATCATTATTGGGTAAGTAGTCAAATCTGGAGGGGAAAATGGCTAACCTTTGTTTGTCTGCAGAAAATGAAGCACAAAATCTCCAGGTTCGGTATGGTCCAGAATATCCTCCCTCTGCTACTTGACTGGTGGAAAGAGCTTGAGCCTTGTGACAAGAATTATGTGAAGAGAGTACTTGGTGACCTACCATCTTTGCTGAATATTCAACCAAATAGGGAATTGACCGAGGCCGCTACCATATTCTAGGATGAGAAACGAGCTATTTTTCGGTTCGGCGATATAGAAATGACTCCTCTCCTAGAAGAAATAGGGGGTTTCACCAAGTTACCATGAGATAGTCTGGGACTGCTAGTACCAGAGAATTGCACTCCCTGCAGTTTTCTGAAAATATTGGGTTTCAAGAAAAATGATGAACTACTCTGTCTGAAGAAATCATACATCCCTTTTGATTTCTTTACGAGCGTTATGGGCATAGCAAGTCATATCGTCTTCATCATTATGAACTAGCCATTACTTCTTTGGGATAGGTACATCCCCGGGTTTATGTTTTCATTGTTTGCTTCCTGGGGTTGTTGATCTTTCCAACAAAAGGGAGAAGAATTCATACTTGCTTAGCCATGGTCGCCAGGACCTTAATGGATGGTATCGAAGGACAAACTTATACTATAATCCCAATGATATTAGCTTGAGATGTACCATGCTCTAGATCGGTGTAAGTGTGGGTTCGGCCACTTTGAGGGTCAATCTATTAATATAAGTCTGGCTGCTGGAACACTTTCAGATGGGTGAGTATCGTCAACAGCTTCTGCAAAGGCCTCTAAATGACTACATAGCCAACCATCACCCAAAGAAAATGACGTTTATTCCAAAAAAGTTTGAAAATCCTGGAAATGCTGTAAGTTAGGTACGTTTCTTTGGTAATCTGACAGACGAGCAAGTGGATTGGATGTTTGAATGGTTTCCTAGTAGTGAGTTCATCATTAGGTCAAGGAGGACTACTCATTTGGTACTGATCGGGCTGCGAGGTATCTACCCTTGTGCTCCTATAAGGGTAATGAGACAAGTAAGAAGAAAATAAGTCATACCTCGAGTTTCCAACATGGTCCAGTACAAGGCATATTTCAAGGGAGATGTCATCCCGTTCAAGTTTGAAGCGTAGCATATGTGGAACTAAAAGATTATTATGGAAAGAGAAACTATTGATCCAGACATGTATCACGCCGGTCATATGTACTACTATCTATCATGGATGGAAGACGACGTAGCTGGGGACGTCAAACCAGGAGTCAACCTGAAGGATATGATCATAGATGAAGTGGCTGAGGCACATGTGAAGTACAAAAGGCTACGCAAAAGGGTGTTCGAGTCTGAAGCTAAACATCTGGAGCAATACAAAGTAAACATGGAAGCCATAAGGAAATGGAAGGAGATTGCCACTAAGTCAATAGAAAAATTGGAATACCTGGAACACCAGGACTGATGGAGCTAGAAGAGAAGATGAGAAAGATACTCTCGGATTGTCAAGGCATGGACGACGATGAAGGAGAAAATCTGGCAAAAGCTTACTTACTGTTGGATATGCGCCATCTGGGAAATCTGATTGATAGGGTCAAAAGTGCAAATCATGGAGAAGGTCCTTCAGGGACCAAGTAGATTAGGAGATGATGTTCTTTACTGCTTTCTAGCTTAGATTAGATTTCGATATAATAAGGCTATATGCAATGAGTAACTTTATTATATTATTGTCGATTTAGTAAAAGTTTGGTTTTGGCTTATTTTGGCATTAATGAAATGAAGCAAATGTTGGCACCAATTTTCTCCAAGCCTATGTGTCGCTTAGGCCTACCTCAGGCAAAATAAGGTCCCCAAATTAGGATGCGAATTATTGCATGACTTTGTGAAACATGTTTAAATATTGCGAACACTCTTTTATTTCACCTTAATGACTTGGTTACCTTTTATTTTTCTTTCTTTCTGATTATTCCCATTCCGAAAGGTTGGTTCATGCATACTGGCATCATCAATATACCACACTAGATCTAGAGGTCCTCCACCTCCTCCTCCACCTAGAGACCCGAAAGGCAAAAGCAAGGACAAAGGGAAAATGGATGATTTAAGTGGTATTCGAAAAGATAATACTACTATGGCAGAAAATGTTGAAACTTCAAATGGTAAAAGCACTCCGAGGCAGAATGAGTTTGTCTTACGCTTAGAGCAGATAATCTTGGAATTACAGGGCGAGCTTGAACATGTCCAAAATCTGGCAAACCTCTCTCTTACTCTCAACATTCCCGACATTAACCAGCAAAATCCTACTATCCAGAACTAAACACCACCACAAAAACAAAAAATCAAAATCAACCACCCATAGTTCTGAACCCTCCCGCACAACACCAATATCATAATCCCGCACCTCCCCAGAACCTTAACCTGCCACCAGTGCCAACCCCCTAACAACAACACCATCATCCAACTTAATACCCACAAACCACAACTTATCACACTCCACAAAATGCAACACAACCTACTCCCGATCCCCAAAACTCGACTAACGACCACCCGTATACCCAAGTTTCAGGAACTCATCAAAGTAATCCGATATATGTGAAAACCTTACCCTATACCCCGCAGCAAACCCTATACATACTCGAACCAACTGAGAAGGACCTGCTCATTAGAAACATGGCACAGGAACTCAACAAGCTAACATGAAGAGTCCATAGTGTTGAAGGTGAGAAAGGCGTTGAAGGTATAAATTATGAGGACCTGTGTATTAAGCGGGATGTGGAACTGCCGGAGGGTTACAAACCTCCCAAGTTCGAAATGTTCAATGGTACTGGTGATCCGAAGGTGTATTTGAGAACATACTGTGACAAGCTTGCATGAGTGAGTAAGAATGCACAAATCCACATGAAACTATTTAAGCGAAGCCTTACAGGAGACGCTTTGTCTTGGTATATAAGTCAAAATCCAAAGAAGTGGGTTAATTGGGTGAATATAGCATCAAATTTCATGGATAGATTCAGGTTCAACGACTGAAAATATGCCAGATGTTTTCTACATTCAAAACCTCACAAAGAAGCCGTCAGAAACCTTTCGCGAGTATGCTACTCGTTGGAGATCAGAGGCTGCAAAGGTAAGGCCAGCACTTGAAGAAGAACAAATGAACAAGTTCTTTGTTAGGGCTCAAGATCCGCAGTATTACGAAAGGTTTGATGGTCATCGAAAATCACAAGTTCTCTGACAACATCATGTTAGGGGAAAGAATAGAATAAGGAATCAAGAGCGGGATGGTAACTAATTTTGAGGCGCTGCAAACCACGAATAAAGCCTTGCAATCAAGAGGTATCTCAAGAAAGAAAGAAGTGGGTGCCGTGATGGTAGCCCAGGGCCCTAAGTCTCCCCTTGCATACCAAACACCTCCACCCATATATCAACCCTCACCACCAAAATACCAATACCTTGCCACCACCAACCATACCTACAACACTCAACCTGCATATTACCATTCATCTCCACCCGCCCGCCCGCCAAAACTACCCAAAGCCAAGTCCAAATTTCGACCACAGACCACCTAGACAATATACCCCAATTGTGGAACCATAGCGGGAGACTGAAGGCCGCTGGTTATGTCACCCCTATTCTTGCTGTTGTTGGGGAAAATCCCTCTGAATGGATCAACCCCAACAAAATATGTGCTTATCATTCAGGCATGAAGGGTCATATCATTGAGGAGTGCCACACGTTGAAAGACAAGATTCAGACGTTGATCGACACTAAGGTTATACAAGCAAAGAAAGATGCACCAAATGTTCACAACAACCCTCTCCCGGATCACAGAGGTGAGGGAGTGAATGTGATAGAAACTGATGAAGAGTGGGATCAGGAAGGGTCCATTGGACTCATTCGAGAGGGAGACACTCCTAAAACATCTCCAGTCACCCTCATGCCAGTTGTGGTACAAACCCATGCGCCATTTGAAGTTGAGATAGCTACGCCCTTTACTGTAATGGTATATCCCACACCATCTTACGAGTCGGATTCCATCCCGTGGGATTATGTTGCAGAAGAAAGGAGAAAGGGAAAAGCCAAAATGGAAGAAATAGGTGCCGCACAAGGTATGACTAGAACTGGCAGAGTTTACACACCTGAGAATCTGGGAGGAACAAGCAAGGAAGCTGCACCTAAGCCGCCTGTTGTTGAGACTGGCACTGATGATCTATGGAGGAAGATACATGCTAGGGAGTACTCTGTTGTTGACCACCTGAACAAGAATCCTGCTCAGATATCCATCTTATCACTGATGCAAAACTCAGACGCGCACAAGAATGCTTTGATGAAGGTGTTACGTGAAGATTATGTACCCGTCAGCATCACTAGTGGAGAGATGGCTAACATGGTCGGACAGGTACTGGAGAGCCACAAAATCACTTTCCATAAAGATGAGTTACCACCAGAAGGACTGAGTCACAATAGGGCATTGTACATCACAGTGCAATTCGAGGACAAGTTCATCTCTAGGGTCTTGATAGATGGAGGTTCAAGTCTGAACATATGCCCACTGACCAGGCTAAAGAGATTACGTAAATGCCTGCATGAGATACGAATGGTAAGCATGAATGTGAGAGCGTTCGATGGATCTCAGAGAGACACTATTGGAGAGATCAACCTTGATCTATAGATGAGTCCAACTTGGTTTAATGTTGAGTTCCAAGTGCTAGATATATCTGCTACTTACAAATATATTATTGGGACGACCATGGGTATATACAATCAGGGTAGTGGCTTCAACTCTGCACTAGGCTGTGAAGTTTGAGTAGAATCATCAGGAGGTGATCATTCATAGAAATAGAAGCAACCCTATCTATACCAATCAAACCGTTCGAGTTATCGAAAACATGAGGAAGTTGGGCGGAGAAACATATCACCGCATTGAACGGGTGAATGCAATTAAAAAGGACCGATGGTGGAGCAAGAAGATAGAAAGCATATTGCTATGGACGGGATATAAACCAGGCAAAGGTCTTGGAAAAAAGCTTCAGGGGATCACCAAACCCATACAACGAAATTATCATGGCATGACCTTTGGACTCGAATATGAATATACATGGCAAGAATATCAAGATTGGACACCACCATGGCGTGCTCCTTATTATCCACTGGAACAACCCGTACCACCTCTAGTACCAGACATTCCACCAGGCTAACATGATGTGAGGATCTGAGGAAGATGAGGTTTTGGCCAGCATGAAGAAAGCTATTTCTAGATGAAGAAGAAATGGACTGCGGTGCAATTGTTGAGGAGGAAGAGGAGGAAGAGGAGGAGGAGGAGGAAGACCTTACCATTCAGACGATGGAAGAGGGAGTTGTTCTAAAAAACTGGACCACTGAACCGTCCCAGGCTTGCCGAATTCCTGGGTAGCCTGGCAAATTAGCATGAATTACTTTCAAATAGTTTTGAGCATTTAAGACATTTTCAGTATTTTGTTTTAACATAATTACTCGAGCCATCGAGTCGTACTTGTTGACATTTTAAAGTTTTAATGCATTACTTATTTTCATATATATTATTATCTTTCTACATTTTTTTCAGCATAATTATTACATATCCCGATGAACCTACAACTATGACATGTAATGAGATAATGCAACATAAGGACAGTGATTCGGAAGATCTGGAAGATGATATAATACCTGAGGAAATTGTCAAAGAAGTAAAGAACTTTGAAAACAAACGGAGGCCGTTAACTTGGGGGATTCTGAAACAGTCAAGGAAACTCGTATAAGCATTCATCTATCACCGTCAGAGAAAGAAGGGTATATCAGATTCCTAAAGGAGTATGAGGATATCTTTGCATAGTCCTACGGTGATATGACTAGTTTGAGCACAACCATAGTAGCTCACAAGCTACCCATCAATCCCATGTGTCCACCAGTAAAGCAGAAGCTCAAAACGTTCAAGCCATATATGAGTTTGAAGATGAAAAAGGAGGTCACCAAGCAAATCAAAGCAAAGGTTCTTTGAGTGGTTGAATACACGACCTGGTTAGCCAACATTATGCCAGTTCCAACGAATGATGGGAAGGTTAGAGTATGCGTCGATTATCGAGATCTGAACAGAGCAAGTCCTAAGGATAATTTCCCGTTGCCTAACATACACATACAGATTGACAACTGCACTAAGCATGAACTCCAATCCTTTATGGATTACTTCGCAGGATACCACCGGATTTGGATGGATGAAGAGGATGCCGAAAAGACCGCCTTTATCACACCATGGGGAATATATTACTATAAAATGATGTCGTTTGGTTTGAAGAATGTTGGGTCCACCTACATGAGGGCCATGATGACTATTTTCCATGACATGATACACAAGGAAATAGAGGTGTACGTGGACGATGTTATCATCAAATCTAAAAGGAGTTCGAATTACATAGCAGACCTGAAGAAATTTTTCGATCGGCTTCGAAAATACAACTTGAAGTTGAATCCTGCAAAATATGCCTTCGGAGTCCCTGTTGGAAAATTATTAGGTTTCATCATCAGTCGACGGGGTATCGAGTTAGACACGTCAAAAATTAAAGCTATCCAGGACTTGCCACCGCCAAAGAATAAAAAGATGTGATAAGTTTTCTAGGGCGCCTCAATTATATCAATCGTTTTATAGCACAATCGACAGTGATATGTTAGCCAATCTTCAGAATGCTGAGGAAAAATGCTGCAACAAGCTAAACTGAAGAATGCCAGAAAGCCTTCGACAAAATCAAAGAGTATTTATCCAAACTGCCCGTGTTGGTCCCACAAGAACCAGGAAGACCCATGCTGCTTCATCTGTCTGTGTTGGATGGGGCCTTTGGTTGTGTTATAGGACAATATGATGAAACTGGAAAGAAGGAGCAGGCGATACATTATCTGAGCAAGAAGTTCACACCTTATGAAGCCTAGTATTCTTTATTGGAACGCACCTGTTGTGCTCTTACATGGATAGCCCAGAAGATAAGGCATTATTTATGTGCGTACACTACACATCTCATATCGAGGATGGATCCGCTAAAATACATCTTTCAGAAACCCATGCCTACAAGCAAACTAACAAAGTGGAAGATATTGCTGAGTGAGTTCGATATCATTTATGTAACCTAGAAGGAAGTCAAAAGGAAAGCATTGGCGGATCACTTGGCAGAAAATTCCCTATACGGAGAATATGAACCATTGAAAACGTATTTTCCTGATGATGAGGTATCATTTGTGGTAGAAGAAATTACCGAGGCATACGATGGTTGGAAGATGTTCTTCGACCTAGTAGCAAACTTCAAAGGAGTGGGTATCGGAGCTGTCTTAGCGTCAGAAACCAGTCAACACTATTTGGTATCCGCAAAACTCAGGTTTCCGTGCACCAACAATATGATGGAATATGAGGCCTGCATCCTGGGACTCAGGTTGTCCATTGACATGAACGTTCAGGAGTTGCTGGTAATCGGAGATTCAGATCTATTGGTGAACCAGGTTCTAGGAGAATGGTCTACGAAGAACACCAAAGTATTGTCATACTTGCACTGTGTACAAGAGTTGATCAAGAGATTCACAAAGATAGAGTTCAAGCATATTCCAGGGATTCAGAATGAGTTTGTAGATGCATTAGCCACTTTATCCTCCATGATACAACACCCAAACAAGAATTTCGTCAATCCTATCCTAATAGGAATTCATAAGCAGCCGGTTTATTGTGCTCATGTGAAGAAGAAATTGACAAAAATCTGTGGTTCCACGACATCAAGGAATACATGGAAAAGGGAGAATATCCGGAGCATGCTACACAAACTCAGAAGTGCACACTTCGAAGATTAGCCAACCATTTCTTTCAAAGTGGAGGAATTCTATACATAAGGACTCCTGACTTGGGATTGTTGTGATGCGTCGATGCTAATGGGGCGTCTAGATTGCTCGAGGAAATACATGCAGGAACTTGCGGACCCCACATGAATGGTTTTGTTCTGGCCAAGAAGATATTAAGAGCAGAATATTTCTGGATGACTATGGAAACATACTGCATCAAATACGTTCAAAAGTGCCACCAATGCCAGATACATGCTGATATGATACGAGTGCCGCCCAACGAACTCAATGCTCAATGGGATATTAAGAGTAGGATATTTCTGGATGATTATGGAAACATACTGTATCAAATATGTTCAAAAGTGTCACAAATGCCAGATACATGCTGATATGATACGAGTGCCACCCAACGAACTCAATGCAATGAGTTCGCCCGGGCTCTTCTCTGCTTGGGGTATGGATGTAGTCGAACCAATTAAACTCGATGCTTCAAACGGACATAGGTTCATTCTGGTGGCTATAGACTACTTCAAGAAATGGGTTGAAGCCGCATCCTATAAGGCTGTAACTAAGAAGGTGGTAGCAGATTTTGTTCGGGAGCGCATCGTTTGTCGATTTAGATTACCTGAGTCAATCATTACTGACAATGCCGCCAATCTCAATAGTGACTTGATGAAAGCCATGTGTGAAACATTAAAGATCAAGTATCAAAACTCTACAACATACAAGCCGAAAATGAATGGAGCCATAAAAGACGCTTACAAGAACATCAAGAAGATATTGAGGAAAATGATAGACAATTATAAATAATGGCACGAGTAGCTACCGTTTGCTTTGCTTTGGTATCGCATCACAATTCGTACATATACTGAGGCAACCCCCTATCTATTGGTTTATGGTATTGAAGCCGTTATTCCCGCTGAAGTAGAAATACCTTTATTAAGAATCATAAAGGAAGCCGAGCTCAGCGACGCAGAATGGGTACGGAGCCGGTATGAACAACTAGCTCTCATTGATGGAAAAAGAATGAATGCAGTATGTCACAGTCAACTCTACCAAAATAGAATGGCAAGAGCTTTCAACAAAAAGTTTAGGTCAAGTCAATTCACACCGGGGTGATTGGTAATAAAACGGATCTTCCCACATCAAGATGAAGCAAAGGGGAAATTCTACCTAACTGCCAAAGCCCTTACATGGTTCACCAAGTATTAACAAGGGGAGCACTTACACTTGCAGAAATGGATGGAGAGATTTGGCTAAAACCTATCAATTCGGACGCAGTCAAGAGATACTATGTTTAAGATTATATTTGTGCTTTCTATTTATGTAACTGAACTACGCTTAACCTGATTCCTATTTAAGAGGGGATACGTAGGCAACCCTAATGCTGCTCGGTGGGCCGGGCCTGAACCGGACCGGACCGGGCCCGCGGTCCTAACGGGCCTGGTGGGCCTGGTGGGCCGGTCCTGGGTGGGCCGGTCTTGGTGGGCCTCTGAGCCCGTCACGGGCTGGTCTCCATGGTTGAGCCCACGAGCCCGGGACCGTTTGGCCCGGGACCGGCAGGCGGGCCTGGGCCGGTCCTGGCGGGCCTGGCGGGCCCAACGGCTATTTTAAAAAAAAAAAAAAAAAAAAAAAAAATCAAACGGCCATATTTAAAATCTAGCCGTTTGGGCTGAAAATATGACCGTTTTTTAAGTTAAAAAAATGGCCATTTGGCCCCCAAACTTTATTTTAACCCCAAACTTTATATAATTACACTTTTCCCCATTTCTCAACTATAAATACCCCCTCATTCTTTCATTTTTATTCACCAATTCATCAATATCTCTCAATATCTCTCAATCTCTCTCAATCTCTCTACTACAATTACTTAATTTATTGTTGAAATTTCGTGAAAAATTGTGAAGTTGTTGAATTGAAGTTTTCAAGTGTTCAACGATTTTCAATTTTCAAGAAGTTGTTCGGCAATCCGGTAAACTCGTTTCAACTCTTACGTTTTTATAATATATTTTTGTGTGGTTTAGTTTGCATAATTATAATTAATATGGCATTTACTTTGAAAAAAATGTTTGGTAAAGGAAAAGATAAAACCGGTGAAAGTAGTGGCCAACCAACTACCCTTCCCCCGGCTCCCCGACCTAGAAAAGATAAGCAAGTTGAAAGTAGTCGCCAACCTAGACGTCCTCCTCCTTCCGTAATTCTTGATAGTGATCACCCTTGTTTTCAATTTACCGATAGTGAATTTTATCATAATGTTGCACCAGGTGATAGATTAGATGATGAAATTATGAATGCTCTTTATCCTAATGAAACCATCTTAGAAAATAATGAGGAAAATGAGGATGATGATGAAACTCAAGCACCGGATTTAGATGATACACCTACTAGTCCTCTTAATAACCCAAGTGATGCACCGGTCGACCCACCTGTAGAAACTCCTACTTTTAATAGAGAACCTGCTAAACGCTTAGAAACATCATTAGTTTGGAATTCAATTGGGTTCATTATATTAGAAGAGTGTTTAATCCTACTTATAAAGGTTGGCCTCGCGCAACAGTTAAGAGTGATATTTATAAATTCAAACATGAATATGAACAATATTTGCGTTATTTATTTACTCATATACCTAATCGGATTTCTATTACTACTGATATTGGTAGAAGTGGTAATGATTGTGATTACCTAACTGTTACAAGTCATTGGATAGATGAAGAATGGATAATGCAAAAACGCATAATTGCATATAGAATAATTAATTCGCGTCACACAGGTAAATTTATAGCTAACACTGTTGCAGATATTTGTAGATATTTTTGCTTTAGCGATAAAATAATGGCAATTTCAATGGATAATGCTTCTAGTAACACCAGTGCTATAGGCATGCTTACAACAACACTAAATCCTGCATTTACTAATATTTTCCATGTTAGATGTATTTGTCATATTTATCATTTAATTGTCGGTGATGGTATGCGAATATTAAACATAGAAATTGAAAAGGTTAGAATGGCTCTTAATTGGCTTTTTTATTCAAACCGTAGAAGTAGACTTAGAGAGTATTTTAAAAAATGTGATGAATATGGCCTTAGAGAAAGAAAGGTTCCTAAACCTTGCCCGACTAGATGGAATTGTATGTACGAAAGTTTAGTAGTAGCATATGAATATAGAAACCCAATTAATGCAACGTTTAATTCTCGGGTAGGTGGTGAAGATGATGATGAAATGCTTACCACTCAAGATTGGACTAATGTTAAAATTCTTTTAGATTTTTTAGAACATTTTCAAATTGCAACAAATGCATTTTCTGGGCAATATTATCCTACTATTTCAAACTGTTTAGTTTATATTGCAGCACTATCTGATTTGTTTGTTGAATTTAGTGAGGGTGGGGATATTTATGAACTTGCTATAAATGAAATGAAACAAAAGTTTAAAAAATATTTTTTTCCTATCCCTCCTATTTATGGTCTTGCTGCAATGCTAAATCCTACAATGAAATTGGGAGGTCCTCATTTTTGGTATTCAAATATTTATAAGGCTTTAGATCTTTCAAATGAGGAAATTGCGACACTTGCAGATGCAAAAGCTTCAATTAAGATTAACGCTCAAACAGTTTATAATGCTTATCAACTTGCCTTAGAGCATGCTAGGCCAACTATTCCAACCCCTACTTCGTCTAGCTCACAATCCTCTAAAAGAGTTGCGGGCTTAAAAGCTCTTAAATCTTGGACGGAGTTCAGGGGGTCTCAAGGTGAAAATTATGATGAAACTTCACATCTAAATGAGCTTCAAGTTTATTTGTCTCAGGGACTTGAAAAGGAGAATCCAGACGGCTCTTTTGATCTTTTGGAATGGTGGAAGGCAAGGGAAAAACATTTTCCTGTTCTTGCAAGGATGGCTCGGGATATTTTATCAATTCAAGCTTCAACTGTTGCATCAGAGAGCGCTTTCAGTCAAGCAAGACTGCAAATAGGTGATCATAGAGCGTCTATGAGGGATAGCTTGGAAAAATCAGTATTGTTTAGAGATTGGATCCGCTCGGAAAGAAGAAACTTTGGAATTGCAGAAGCACAACCGGCGATAGATGAAGCTTATGAAGAAATGATAGCGGAACTTACGGAGGATTCGGCTTCGCCCGGAAGTGGTGATGAACAAGCTTCTTTTCCACCACCACCAACGCAACCTCCTCCGAACCTTGAAGGATTTATGAGATTTGTTAGAGATAATACATAGAATAATATGTAACTTGTATTTTGGCACATCTTCCTTAGTTTTTTTCCTTCTAATGGTGGTATTAGTACCTTGTTGTGCTCATTCCATTGGGGGAAGGATGACTAAGAAAGATATGTCATTTTTTGGTAATAAAATTTATTGCTTCTACCCATGAGCTTCTTTTCGCAATATTTCTTTGTCTATACTTAGAATTATTTATATGCTACAATATATACATAATATACAATATATATACTACAAGAAAATATATTTATAAGATACAATATATACATAAGATACAATATATATACTACAAGAAAATATATAAGAGAATATATATACATAAGATACAATATAATATACTACAAGAAAATATATTATGCTACAATATATACATAATATACAATATATATACTACAAGAAAATATATAAGAGAATATATATACATAAGATACAATATAATATACTACAAGAAAATATATTATGCTACAATATATACATAATATACAATATATATACTACAAGAAAATATATTTATAAGCTACAATATATACATAAGATACAATATATATACTACAAGAAAATATATAAGAGAATATATATACATAAGATACAATATAATATACTACAAGCAAATATATAAGAGAATATATATACATAAGATACAATATAATATACTACAAGCAAATATATTATGCTACAATATATACATAATATACAATATATATACTACAAGAAAATATATTTATAAGCTACAATATATACATAATATACAATATATATACTACAAGAAAATATATAAGAGAATATATATACATAAGATACAATATATATACTACAAGAAAATATATTATGCTACAATATATACATAATATACAATATATATACTACAAGAAAATATATAAGAGAATATATATACATAAGATACAATATAATATACTACAAGAAAATATATTATGCTACAATATATACATAATATACAATATATATACTACAAGAAAATATATTTATAAGCTACAATATATACATAAGATACAATATATATACTAAAAGAAAATATATAAGAGAATATATATACATAAGATACAATATAATATCAAGAAGTGATATTTATGCATGACAATTTAGTGTTTTACTATTGTTTTGTTATTTTCTTTTTCGTCAAGCACTTTAATAATTAGATATACATATATACTACATATTAATATAGCCATGATACTACAAGAAATTGTCTTTAAAAAAAAAAAAAAAAACCCGCTAGGCCCGCGAAGCCCACGAGCCCGGCCCGTTAAGCACAGGACCATGTGGGCTTAGGCCCGTCACGGGCCGGTTCCACCCATTAGGCCCACGAAGACCGGGACCGCCAGGCCCGGGACCGCCAGAGCCCGGGACCACGAAGCCCGGGACCGCGAGGCCCGGCCCGTTAGGCCCACTAAGGCCCGGGCCCGGGACAAAATACAGCCCTAGGCAACCCTGTGGGTTTGATCACATCATAATAAAATCTTCATTCCCCCTATGGTTAGAAACTGGGGCAGGATCTCGAGTTTTCCTGACCTCATCATGTTTGGAATCACCAAGGAATGTATCGCAAGAAGTATGCACCTAAACTGGGGCAGAATTTTGAGGAGGATCTCAAAATTTCGAGTCAAGGAGGTTGCAATGTCTCAAAAGTGTGTCGCAGTCAACAATTCAACAAATCATTTGCTCTCGTGCATTATCACATATTTCAAACAACTACATTTTCATAAATAATTTATCAAACGCATATTTTTCAAAGGTTTGTTTCTATAGCAGCCAGACGTTACTCGGGGTAACTCAAGCAAGGACTTCGGACAAAAGCAAAGGCATAACAAGAAATCGAGAGCACGAACTAGCCTTTTCCCCGCAAAACTCATGATTTTTCTTTGGATGCAGGCACAATGAACATAACAGGAACGTCCATAAATACATACGCACATCAAAATCACTATCTTCACAACGATAATGGTCGCCGAACGCAAAAACATCAAGCTAAGAAATGATTTATTCTCTTGCATTCAATCATTGCTTTTATTGCATATGGCTAAGTACTGCCCTCATCATTACATAAGGCTAAGCACTGTCTTCTTTTGCATAATACTCAACATTATATCTACTCCTTGCATTGGGCTAAGCACTGCCTTTCATTGCACGAGACTAAACACTGTCTCTGTTCTTTGCATGAGACTAAGCACTGTATCCACATTGCATAAGGCTAAGCACTACCTTTCTTTGCATCAGACTAAACACTGTCTCCATTTCTTACATGAAGCTAAGCATTGCCTCCATTATTTCATAAGGCTAAGCATTGCCTTTCTTCGTATGAGACTAAACACTGTCTCTATTTCTTGCATGAGGCTAAACATTGCCTCCATTATTGCATAAGGCTAAGTATTGTGTTTCTTTGTATGAGACTAAACACTGTCTCCATTTCCTGCATGAGTCTAAGTATTGCCTCCATTATTGAATAAGGTTAAACATTGCCTTTCCTTGCTAGAGACTAAGCACTGTTTCCATTCCCTGCACGAGGCTAAACATTGACCCCATTGTTACATAAGGCTAGGAGTGGTCTTTCCTTGCATGAGACTAAATATTGTCTCCGCCCATTACATCGGGCTAAGCACTACCCTCACCTCATACAAGACTAAACCTTGTCTCGTCTCGTTCTCACCTATGACAAAGCATTATCTGTTTCCTCTATCACACGATCGATATTGCCATGTCTTTGCATCTCATGGCTAAAACATCGCCATATTTTTTGAAGGCGTCATAGTTTGAGGGCATTATCCTCATAGCCGGAAGACATCATGCCATACCTGGAGGATCTCTTGAAATTGCATTATTCAAAGGCGTCATGGTCCAGAAGCACCATCTTCATGGCCCGAGGACGCCATTCTATGACCGGAAAATCCCTTGTCATACACTTCATGGGCCAGTACGTCATAGTCTAAGGACATCATCCTCATCGCCCGAAGGCGACTTTTACGGTCCAAAGGCAATTTACACCATGCTTAAATTGTCGCAATAACCAATATATATTTGCATGCACCGTGTTCTAAGTTTTGCAGGTAACTCGGGAGGTAACCGTTCTACAAACAGGAGCAATTCTTGTTCCGGTTTCCGTTTACAACATTCACATCTTTCGATCACCTTAAATGTAACTGATGATCAGCATATGATTACCCTTTGTGCTATAACCGTGAAAATATTTGCCTTATATATCCGTAACGTTCAAATTCTCATTCACGGATCCTCCCAAATTATCCATTACCTACGACACTACCCTATCCAAAAGATCCTTTTTCGAAGCATATGACCACTCTTATAACAACTCCATCGGTTTCGTTCGTCGTTGGATCCAGAACTACACACGACCTGATTTCCGTAGCACCAGGGATATGTAAGAAACTCAAGAACCAGGGTTCAGCCCCTATTTTTTCAAATACATCATTCCTCACTCACTTCAGACAAAATTGGTCATCATTTTCTTTACCCGACAACTCTTTCATCATTCCCAGGTAAAGAAGGGCAGCTGTTGGTATCCAATTTTTCCCTCATATTTTTTCATATAGTATATATACTTTCAAAATAGCATTTTGCATCATTAATTAATTCACAAAAATTATACGAGTATTTTCTATAATTGTTAATAATTGTTTAAAGCTTTAAAATTGATTTTTCTTGCATTTTAATTACTTGAATATGCATTACCTACCCCTTAAATTATTTTGTGATTACTTAATTATCCAAATTTATTACTTACATCAACATATATGTTTCAGAATATTTTACTTTATTTTTATATAAGTATATTTGTATTTTTAATCTATTTACATAATTTTGCAATAATAGCCTATATGTTGTGTATAATTATATTTTATTCCATTATTTATACCCAAATAGAATTTTATACTTTTATAATGTTAAGTTATTATTTTTCAAGCATCTTACTACACAAAAAATATTTTTTTATTTGTTAATTAATTTTTAAAAATACGTTTTATACTTTTTCGTGTATTTAATTTGTAGCCTAATTTGGAGCCAATTCTGGACCAATGTAATGGCCCAAACGTCCAAAACCTCTAAGCCTAATTTCCCCAGCCCAAACCAGACGACCCCTTTAATGTTTAACCTGGTCGGGACCCGTTCTCCAACCTGCCCCGCCTCTCATTCAATCCTGACTGTTGATCTCAAAGGATCAACTCCCCACAGCCTCTCTCTCACTTTCAATTACTCCAACCCCTGAAATCCTAACCCATTTCCCCTCAAATAGATGCCCCAAAACACTCTCAATTCCCTCCTCTCTCTACAGAAATCCTAACAGTCGCCTCTCCTAACTCCCTCCCCTAATCCCGTTGATAATGGGATTCCATCATTATTTACTTACCATATCTGTGTTTTTTCGCTACTGGTCACATGTTTATGGCATTACTTAGGTACTTTTCCAATTTTGGCAAGTACCATCTCTGTATCAGGCTGGAATCGACCTTAATCTTGGAGATTTGGACAATATTTTGTCCATATACATGAAGGAAGGCCTGATTCTTTATGCTAATTGGCCGATTTTTTAGTATTGAACCCTAACGAGGGTTTGGAGTTTGATTTATTTCCTTTTCCGTTACTCTACTGATTGCATGTGATATTTTACTCGTTCTTGTTTGTGTTTGCTTGATTTCTTTCCTTGTTTGCTCGCATGATTCAACACTATATAAACCCCCTCCCCTGATTCCAATGATAGACATTTACAATCACTGTATTACTCTCTCATTCTCACTTATTGTACTCTAAAACTTGAGACCTTGGCCGTCTGAAAGCCAAGGCTATTCGAATTCGATTGTGTTGTTTCTTAGTGCGAGCACTACCCGAGGTTCATTTGAAACCCTTGGGAACTCAGGCGCACTGAGCCTTTGGGTATTCTGCTGTTCTTTGCTACTGCTAATCGAATTGCTGCTGGAAACTGTTCTTCTCATTTGTTTGTTCGTTAATTTGTAACCGGTAAGTGCCTTTGGCTCTCGCAAGTTTATTTTTTCTTGTGCTTATGATCATGCTTTGTATACCTATGTCGCTTAAGCTTCAATGAACCAATATGCTACTATATTTTCTCCGTTTATAGTCCTCTTTGCTTTAAAGTTATCTTGTAGCCTTGTGTTTCCTAGCATCAGAACTTGCCTAAAGCTTTAAAATTTTTATGCACGCCCATGGCCTCTGACTGTCTTAAGCCGGCTTAGCCTAATGTATTTATATATGGCTGAATACTATTCTGCTGCTTGTCAGGAGTTTATCTTCCTGCTTGTTTCGGATTCTTGTGATAGTTTAATTCACACCCAGAATTTGTACTAATGCATTGCTTCCTATTGAGTCATTTCTGTACAACTTGTTAACTTCTTTATGGTTGATCTATGCATGCAATTTCCAAATGCCAGTGTTGCCTGAACTCTTGAACTAGCATGACATATTTTCATGCTACTTGTAAAGCATAATGTATGTCCTTTATGTGTTCAAGTCTGTGTTCTTCAAATATTGCTTAAGATTTCAGTACATAAACTTTTCTTCTATGTTTAATTGGTCTAAGTCTTGATGCCTACCTATCCTGTTAATCTTGGTAATGTCCCTGAACTTTGGTATTATGACTGATGCTCAACATGTTATGTTTTCTCATGTTCAACTAGGTGATTTCTTGTCACTATTATAGACTATGCCCACTAGCCTATTTGTCATGCTCGTATCATCACTAGGCTCCCGTGTTAGAATTTCTATGTGAAGACTAATATTTTATTTGTTCCTATCCGTGATTCTGCTAGGCCCTCATGTCAAAATTCTAATGTCTAACGTCCTTTAGGCTATTTCTGGATCATGCTTTCTTTGCAATTCTCTTTGGAATGGTTTATTATCCTATAGTGGTCAATCCCCCCGCTCTTAAACTTTCTCTTTGGAATTACAAGCCTCAACTTGCCTTATATGAATCTTGTGTGCCTTAACTAGAGATATTGTTACCTATAGCTTTAAGAATTAAGTGTTTAAGTTGTCTAGTTAAATTCAATTTATTGTTTGTCACTTGTATGAATGAATTTGGCCTCCATTTGGGTAAGTAAGTCATTCGTTTGGGCCTGGTATGTCGGACCTGCTGTGGTACTGGAAGTCTGGAATGCACTGTCCGCCTTTGGAGTTTGGGCATGCGGTCCATATGTAGTTCCAAGCCTATTTGAAGGCCCAGATGTTTTACTAGGTTATTCTGTATTCTTATTTGGGCATGTAGTCATTTAATATTCTCTGTAATTATTTGTAACAACGAATGATGGGAGGATTAATGAAAGGGGCTGGGGTATTCTAATACTAGCATGAAAGGGTAGAAAATATGCCTATAGGTCAATTGTTCTATTTGTTATTATGTCTAGCATGCCTTATTTATTTATGTTTAACACCAATAGGAACCATGCCTATAAGAATCACGCACACACTTCACTTAGCCTGTCAAAATATGTCGACTCAACTAATTGCTACACTGTTTCCAGGTCTACTACTCAACGCTTTAGATAATATGCCTATAGGTTACAATAATGCCATGCTTTGCTAATCTAGATATCATGACTATAAAGTTTTAAGGATTGATCAACTGCTTTATGTTACTTTGTACTACCTCACTTATATGACATGACTATAGGGATAAAGTGTTATAAAATCAAGTCTAATTGTCAATTATTAGAAATCCTGCCTATATGATGTTTATGAACGCTGTTAATCCTGTGTTTTCAAGAAACTTCACTGCCTTATTATGAAGCTAATCCTATGTTTTCAAGCAACTTCCCTGCCTTATTATGAAACTATTAGAAATCGTGCCTATAGGATATTGTCACCTGCCTAAGACGCATATCTATAAAAATCAGTACTGGTAATTCAGAGTTTTGGGATTGTTTTCACTACCTTATCACGCAAACAAATTATAAATCATGCCTATAGGACTTGTAACACTTTAATTCACCTATACGTTAGTCGAGAAACTGCAGTACTGCCTGTATAATACTGTAATCATATAGAGATCATGCCTATAGTACTTAATGATTCTAATGCGCCTTAGTTCTGCCTACCTCATAACCAAAAATCTGATCGCGTGCTTTTGTGCTTATGTGTGGAGGTTAACTCGAGCCTTTCATTGCTATTATGTGCAATCCTATCGGTTTTGAATGTCTCCTTGTTTTATCATTTTGAGAAACCTAAGTAAAGTCTAGATACACCTAATAGTAGGTCCAAAGCCTCCTGGACTATAGCCATGGGACAGGTAGTGCACGCATAGGATACGGTTTAGAATTGAATTAGAACGCCTTTAAGTAATAACTTCAATATAGTAATTGGGTAGCAGGAGATGATAGTCTATACCCGTTGAATAATATGAGCAACCCATATCCTAAGGTAGTTGCGAAGTATTATTTATGTTGCACGGGGTGATCCTTTAGGCTAAAAAACTTAGGTCCCTCATCCTTTTATATACTTGTTGTTCACACTTAGTCATAGATCAACGCAACTGTATTTCTTGTAATTTTTTAAGACTTGTATCAATTAGTCATATAATTAATTCTTATGTTATAATAGAGTTTTCAACTCCTACATCTTTCTTTATTTATTTGATTACCTAGCTTAATTCTCTAATCCACATAGTTTAAAGTTTGCCTGAGACCCATAGTTGTGGACCTTGAAGAGTACCTAACATCTTCTCTTTGAGGTAATTTGACCCCGCACCCGATCTTTGGTGACACGGACTAGTAAAAATAGAGTTATTCGCAAATAGGTGCCCTAACACACCTAAACAATTGTTAGGTGGTGACTCTTCTCTTTTGATAACCATTTAAAGAGTTGTCACCCGGCAAAACACGCTTTCGCGAGAAAATAGGGCGCGACACTCATACTACATTTATGCATATTTTTGTGCAATTCCAGGTGTTGGAGGCAGTGGGTCTTGAGAGTGAGAGTTTGCATTAGTCGTGAGGATTCAAGGTAGAGATGCATATAGTCGCAGTCCCTTGGAGTCTTATCCTTTATGTTAATACTGTTAATTTTATTTTTGAATAGTATTATTTTGATATTTCGTATATATTCAGTTAGAACTCATGACTCAGTACTACCTAGCTCTAGGGAGATGTATTGAGTATAGCCATTTCGTCTTATGTTAACTTTATTTTTGCTTTTATATTAAACTCTACCTTATTATATCATGTTTTATTGTTTTAATATTGTTTAGTGATAGGCTTACCTAGTCTTAGAGTTAGGTGCCATCACGACCCCTCTGGCTGAAATTTGGGTCGTGATAATTCTTGCGAGACTAGTAGTTATGATTAGTAGGTTAATTCCCTGTGGGATTCAACTTTAGACTTGTAAACTAGATTATATTTGAAACGACCTCTAGACCTTTTAGGAGGTATAGTCGGGCATGATCAAATTTTGGTACCGTTGCCGGGGGAATTTAACGGTGTTCTTAATTACAGCGAGAAGAATTGCTAGGATTCTTAGTTTAGTCAATTTTTTTATCGTAATTTCATTACATTGAATTTCTAACGTTTGGAATCTTGTGTGTTACAAGTGCATGCCTAGAAACTCCTCGAGAATTAGTGAATTGTTTGAATCATTACCGGACCTTAAGAAAGCTTTCAAGCATTAAATTGTGCAAACAAGAAGGAAAAACGACAATAGAAACAATAAGAATGATTCGAACAATTAGGGCGTGGCACCTCTTGTGCCAAAGGCAACCCTTTATAATTGGTCACAACCCACCGTACACAAACTGACAACCGCAATTGTAGTCCCTTATATACAAGAGGAATCCTTTCAAATCACAAAAAACATGCTACATCTGTTACAGAATAAAGGACTGTTCTTCGGGTCTTACATTGGAGATCCACAACAATACCTAAAATTATTTTTGCCAATTTGCATCACTCAAAGTCAACTAAATGTGACACCGAAAGCAATTAGATAGCTATTGTTTCCATTCTCAGTGACTGGGGAGGCTCAGACTTGGCTTAATTCGCTCCCCATAAACTCCATCACAACTTGGGAGGAATTAGTCAAGATATTTTTGGACAAGTTTTACCCACTTAATAAGACTGCAAACCAAGTTAATAAAGTATTGAACTTCAAGTAGAAACTAGTTGAAACATTGCAAGAAACGTGGGAGAGGTTCAATGGGATGTTAGTTAAGTGTCCATACTATGGAATTCCAAATCATATGTTGGGACAGATGTTTTACATGGGATTGGCAGATAGCTTAAAGGCCCACGTTGATGCTTCAGCAGGTGGAGCATTTTGAGCAAATTATTTAGAGAGTGTAAGTTCCTACTTGATAAAATGGCTCAAAACTCAGGATGAATGACAAGAGATACTAGGGGGAATTAAATTTTTAAGATGCTTCAAAACTTATAACACTTTTTAAGACAAAACTGTTAATAATGGGGTTGAGGGGACACTTTTGTAATTAGGGTTAATGATATTATTTTTAAAGCCCCCAAAATTTTTTTATTTACAAAAAAGTCCCTCTCCTCCTCCATCCCTATTCCTCCTCCCACTCCTCCCCTCCTCCTCCCCTTGTTCCTCCATCTCGCAACGCTCCTCTCTATCCCCCGCCACTCCTAATCCTCAAACATTAAGGAAATATATTTCAAATATCTAGAGAAATATTTCAAACATCTATTGAGATGTTTCAAACATCTACATACATCTGTGGGGACGTTTGAAACATCTGTGAAAAAACGATCAATGAGAACAACACTAAAAAAAAGAAAGAAGTAGAAGAAATATCCCGATGGATGTTTCAAACAATCCGGGGATATTTCAAACATCCCCGTGGATGCTTCAGCATAATACTCATTTATGGGAGATGTCTCAAAATATTTCGAGGGTATTTTGTAAAATACTTACTTTGTAAAATTTTATATTTTTTTCTTTTTCTTGTATATTTTAAACCACTAGAAGAAAAGAAAAAATAAAAAAGAAGAAGAATAAGATGAAAATGAGATGAAGAGGGAGAGAACAAAATGAAGAAGAAGAAGAAGAAGAAGAAGAAGAATATGGCGTGGACGAACCAGTAACAGGAACAACGAAAGTTGAAGAGAATGAAGAAAGTAAGGAAGAAGAATGAGAGAATGAGGAAGAGAAAGAAGAAAGAAGAAAGAAGGAGAAGAAGAGGTAAAGAGTTTTTAAAATTTTAATATTTACCCACAACTTTTATTATTTTTAATCTAACCCCCAAACCCTTTTAATTATACATTTTTTGTTAACCAAATAATGTGTCCTATATTCCTACACAAGACTTCAAAAGTCATTTTTACCTCAATCTTCCGAGATACTACACTTACCCCTATAGTTTACTCAGTAGCTCTGGACCCGAACAACTCCATAGCCGAGAATATGGCCACTCTGATGATGCAAATGAGTATCCTCACCAAGAAGATTGATGAATCAGGCCAGAAGCAGGTACACATAATTGACACGACTAATGGGGGATTAAGCAGTAGGTTCTGAATACACCACATATATATATATATATATATATATATATATATATATATATATATATATATATATATATATATATATATATGTGTGTGTGTGTGTGTGTGTGTGTGTGTGTGTGTTTGTGTGTGATCAGTACTCTTCCCAATTGAGTTAGAGCACTTTTTCCATCAGTACAACAACAACAACAACAACAACAACAACAACCCAACAACAACAAAAATAATAATAATAATAATAATAATAATAATAATAATAATAATAATAATAATAATAATAATAATAATAATAATAATAATAATAATAATAATAATAATAATCCTAGAGTCATGCAATCACACGGTCAAGGTGTGCCTTATTAGGCAACATGGATACACTCAGTAGAATCAACAGCTAACCTCAACAACAATAGATGGTGAGACAAGATGATGAGTTGTTCGAAATTAAAAGAATATTGCAACAACTCATTGGGTCCAACGGGAAGATAGAAGAAAGGGTCCACCAGATGCAAAAAAAGGTAGTGGCGCATGACTCATCTATCAAGGGTATTGAAATTCAACAGGGGAAGATCTCTATGGCTCTGAATAATCATCCTCGGGGAATATTGCCTGCAAACACAAACATCAACCCAAAGGAGCCAGGCCCAAAATAGCTGATGGTCGTAAATCTGAGAAATGGTAGAGATCCAGATTTAGAGCAATAAATTGCTCGAGAAAGTCGCCAACTACGACACTTGTGCCAGTACCACTTGAGGTAGATGATTCAACATATTTAACTGAGGTAATAGTACAATAGGTGCAAGAGGAAACAAGCAAGGAAAAGGACGTTGCAAAGGAAACTAAGCAAGTGCAAGAGAAGGTATAAAAAAGCACTTAAGCAGGAACTGACTCAAGTCACATGAAAGAAGCGACTTCCAACACCCTTCCCGTAGATGTAGGCAAAATATCATAAGGATGACCGACACCAGAAGTTCATGGATATGTTAAAGCATATACATGTGAATATTCTACTAATAGATGCCTTGCGAGAGATGAGCTGGTTACGCAAAAATGATAACAGACTTGATGTCTCGCAAGTTCAACTTCCAAGACTTTACCACTGTGACAGTGACTCAGGCTTGTAGTGTTTTTGTTACAACACCTATAGCTGAGAAACTATCTCATCGTGGAAGTTTCACAATTACATGAACCATAGGTAGATATACATTCGCCAAAGCGTTATGTGATTTGGGGGCGAGTATAAATTTGATGCCCTTGTCTATCTATAAAAAGTTAGACATTGGAAGAGCAAAACCCACATCTATGTTACTATAGCTAGCTAGCCAAATGGTGAAGAGGCCATTAGGTATACTGGATGATGTACTTGAGCAGGTTGAGAGATTTGTGTTCTTTGTAGATTTTGTCATTTCTTGACTACCAGGTTGATGAGGAGATTCCCATAATTTTGGAAAAGCCGTTCTTGGCCACAGGGAGAGATCTAATTGATTGTGAAACTGGGGACAAAATATGAGACTGGATAATAAAAAAATAACATTTAATGTGCAAAGGTCCATGCGGCAACCTAGTGAGTTTTCTAGTTATTCTATAATTGAAGTAGTAGATGTGATCATGGAGGAGGAAGATGAGACACTATGCAAAAGACCCCCTAGCAGCTGCCTCATGAACTTAGAATAGGTAAATGGTAGGACTTGGTAGAGTGGGTTTTAGCTCTTGAAAGCTAAGGGTATTGGAAAAAGAGAGCTCGAATTTAAGCCTTTACACTTAGAAGAAAGAAAGACCCCTCCAGTTAAGCCATCGATTAAAGAGCCACCACAGTTGGAGCTGAAATCGCTCCCATCTCACCTCAGCATGCCTTCTTAGGACCTAACTCTACTTTACCTGTTATTATCTCATTTGGACTTGTCCTTTGCATAAAAGAAAATGTTCTTTCGTAATTGTCGCATGTATTTCTAGGATGACCCTTATTTGTTCAGGATTTGTATTGTTAACATATATCGGAGAAGTATCCCCAAGACAGACCAGTCTTCTATTTTGCATGAATATCATGCTTCACCATATGGTAGCTATTTTGGAAGATTTAAGACAACTACAAATATTTTGGAGTCACCCTTTTATTGGTCGACATTTTTCAAAGATGCGCACTTTTCGGTGAAAGTAGTGATGTGTGCCAATAGAGTGAGAATATTTATCGTCGATATGAGATGTTCATGAATCCAATTCAGGGGGTTGAAGCATTTAATATATGGAGAATCGACTTTACGATACCATTTGTTAGCTCATATGGCAATAAGTACATACTGGTAGCTGTGGACTATGTCTCGAAATAGGTGAAAGTTGTGGCATTCCCGAAGAATGATGCAAAGGGAGTCATTGGTTTTCTTGAGAAAAACTATCCTTGCCTGATTTGGCACTCCAAGGGCAATCATCAGTGATGGAGGCACCCACTTTTGCAATCGATCTTTTGAAAACTTTATTAGAGAAATATAGTGTTTGCCTCAAGGTTGCCACTCTGTATCACCCACAAATAGGGTGGACAAGTGAAAGTGTCGAACAGAAAAATTAAGAGTGTTTTGAGCAAGACAGTAAATTCCACTCGGACTGATTGGGCGAGAAAATTAAATAATGCACTACGGGCTTACTGCACGGTGTTCAAAACTCTAATTGGTATGTCACAAATTGGTATTTTGAAAGGCGTGCCAGTTTTCAGTGGAGTTAGAGCATTGAGTTTTATGGGCATTATGACAATTAAATTTTGACATTGAAGTCGATGGTACGAGTAGAGTCGTAGAGCTACATGAACTTGATGCATTCCGTTATTAGGCTTTTGAGAGCACTCGGTTGTACAAGGAAATGATGAAGATGATCCATGACAAGTATATTGTGGAGCAAAATTTTAAGCCTACGGACTTAGTATTGGTGTATAATTTAAGACTGAAGTTATTTCCGGGCAAGTTGAAGTCAAGATGGAGAGAACCATTTTGTGTGCTAGAGGTACATCTGAGGGGATCAGTTGCAATCGAGTCGGAAGATAGATTTCGAAAACTTCACAGTTAATATACAAAGGTTGAAACATTACCTTGGCATGGGCAATGAGGAAAAAAAATCTATTAGTGATTTATTTGAATGAAGCCCAAGTATTGAGTCAACCCTGATAAGAAACCCTTGATTATGTTGTATTCGTCATGCCATTACATTAATGGCGCTTATGGGGAGGAAACCCGATTCATGGAGCATATATATTATAGTTCACTATTTTGTTTTCGATATAGAGGTGGGCTAACGAGTTAGTTTTCCATGAATTTCACATGTTTTGCTAGGTATTGGAGCTACTTGGGGGAAAGATGTGCTTGGGGATCGAAACAATGCGCAAAAACATGCAAAAGATACCACAACGGATAGCACCTAGCTATCACGATGCAAAGTCTAAAGCGCAATCTTAGTGCGCCTCATGTTGCCTAGAACCAAAAGAACAATTTCCCAAACCCCGCCCCATGCTTAAAATGTAGCGCCCACAATGCTGCCTTGATATGTCTGTCGTGCGAAGCTCGGAGCACCGGCCTCCGCGTCGCAGCTTCTGTAGTGCCACTGTTGGCGCATTGGCTAGCGCCTCGTTGCCTCAAACCGGCGTCCCTCACAAAGCCTTGAGCCATCCAATGCGCTAGGCCCCAGTAAGACCCCCAATATTTTATTTTATTTTCTTTTATCATTTACTCCAACCCTTTAATAAACCCCCTCTACCCCTACAAATAAAATATCCGATGACTCCAACCATAAAACCATGAACCCCTCTTCCAAACTTCACCATTCCACCCTCTAATCTTGATTTCTCTCTTCTCCAAACCGATTTGGGAGGGTGAAGCAATCCTTCACCTACAAAGAAACTCACGCAGAAATAATGCACACTAGGTATTCGATAAATTGCTTCAATGGCAATATTTGTCACCAATTGGAACCCGAGTTTTCGGGAATGATTGACTTGTGTTAGGTGATCATGATTGACATGAAAAACTAAATATGGAATGTCTCAAAGGATTCAGGGTGGATTGATAAAGTGTACTTGCAATGGCATACGTGCTAAGTGTAATGCCAAAATTTAGATGCTAATGAACTTATTTGATAAAGGCGAAGTATGAGTAGCCTATGATTCGGTCAATTAGCATATATTTGAGGTTTAAGTGTGGGTCACTCCAACCTTATTGTTCTGATATCTCTTGGTTTATTGAATTGATAATTGGTATAGTTGATAGGTACGTGCAATATGGTTCGTCCAACGCCTAGCGCTAAGGCCAAGGCACCGCCAAAGGAAAAGGCTACCCCATCATCCCACCACCAAAGAAAAGGAACACAGTTGAGGCTACATCTGGTATTCATAATGGTAAGGGAAAGAAAGTGGATTCCACTTCTACGGAGGAAAAACTGCAAGAGAAGGCAAATCGAGAATATGGGAAAGCATAGTACAGGAAATATCGTCGAAACACATATCTCCCTGATTTAGCAATCGATGAGCATAGCTTGAAGTCTTGTTACCCTCAAATTCGGAAGACCATACATGACATGGGATTGCGTTTTGTCTTTAAAAATCAGGGAGATGCAAACTTTAGCTTTATTTGGGAATTTTATGCTGGTTGGAAAATCCAGGATGAGGAGAAATTGGTGCCTATTCGTGGGAGGCTTATTAATATTTTGGCAGGCTCATTATATAGATTTTTGGATGCCCCTGATGTTCTACCAGGCCATTGTATGACGTTGTTGCCCAACCTTCTTACAAGGATATTAGACACACATTGTGTGGTGTTAAATCGAATGTTATGTGGACTAGGGACAAGAGATACAACATCTGCACATCTTTGCCAAAAATAAAGTTTACAAAATTGGTAAAGTATGGTTGCGCTTAGTGAACACGAGACTACTTCCGTGCGATAATGATACTAATATTGTCCTAGATAGAGTATATCATATGTATTTTTTTTTATGACAGGGCGGTCGATAAATGTGGTACAATTGATGTGCCATTAGATGGCGCAAACTAGAAGAGGCACACTTACCAGCATATTCTTTGGCAATGTGCTTACACAATATTTGCGTCAGGAGAAAGTGGATAAGGATCCCAGGTTTGATATGAGTATTCCAACTGCGCCTCGAGCAACTGACATTGCTTGTATTCGTGGGAACGATGAGGAGGATGGTACTACATTGATTACAGCCGAGCCTCCGGCTCGCGATGATAACGTCATGGCTCATTTATATGGGATGATGGACTTGAAATTGCGGATTGGGGATAGACCTACTACTCCAGATTAACTGAGTGGTTCCCACTGAGCACACATGCACAACGGTTGGTTGGTATAGTTGAGGGCCAGGGGGTGCCGTCAGATGAGGATGTCAATACTCTGGAGCATTCTGTGCATGACGATGAAGAGCAGGTGGATACAACGGCTGGTTCCACTGGTGAGGATCTGGGAGATGATTAGGAGGATGCTGACGGAGCCTTCTTCGATGAAGGACATGATCCCGAGGACTAATCAGGAAGTTTCTTGTCCACCCTTACTATTTTGTCTTAATTATGCATTGGGGATACTACATATTTTTAAGTGTGAGATGGGAGGTTCTCTTTGTGTATAGTAGTATTATATTAGTAATAATGTTAGCTTCTTATATTTTTATTTCTAACTTTTTATTTTCTTTACTGTTAGCTTCTTGTTTTATTATTTTAGGTTGCTTATATAGAGTAGTATAGCCATTAATATAGTATTTAGTAGTGTAGTATTTTTATTAGGATCTTCAATATTAATAAAATAGAAAAATATTGGATTGTTACCGACGATGGATCTCCTAGACAGTTTTCTTGAGGAACTAAAGTAAAAAAAAAATAGAAAATAGAAAAATACAAAAATATGTCTTTTTATTTTTCTTAGGTAGTAATAATCCACCCGTAGTTTTTTTTTGTGCCTCGGTTCTTTTTTATGGGATGTAACTTAAATCGGGTAATAGTAATTTTTTTCTTTTGTTAGTAGAGTAGTATTTAGAAAATAAAGGAGAATGAATGATGTGATTTGCACCTTTTGACTTGTTTGATAGTAGCATATTTAGGCATTGGCATATGTAGCACCTTCCATTTGTTTTAAATATTTGATGATGCTGGTATTAAATAGATAACATGTGTTATAACCCCTATGGCTCGTTTGTTTGACTTGTGTTAACATTGTGCTTAATGCTTAATATATCCCTCGGCTCTGTGAATACTTGTTTGAATGAGAGTCGGAATAGGACCGTCCTTAGCGAGTCATGTGCCATGTGTGAAGTGAGTTCTTAGTATAGTTCATGTTATTGAAGTTGAGTCTAGAACTATTGAAGTGAAATCTTAGGTGTTACTCGGTTTGAAAAGTGATGTTAGGCTTTCTTTGATCTTTTGAGTGTTGTGGCTTATTACAAATAAAAAATCATCCCTAGTTTACCCTTTTGAGCTTATAAGCCTTTCTTTTGGCACTCGCATTACAAGTGTATACCCTTTTGTTCTTAATTGAATCGTTTTGATCCTAGTACCTCTTAAAACACCTTAATTGAAAGAGAGCGCTAGAAAAAAGTAATGAGAAAATATGGTGTAGCTTTTGAGTGGAACAATATAAACTAGGAATGTGCATTTTTATCTTAAAGAAAACTTTACTAGCGCCGAGGGCAAAATACAAAAAGAAAAACAAAAGAGAAAATATATGTTTGAAATCCTCTTCGTTCGTGAAGTCTATGAAGACACTAGTTATTATATGCCCCAATCTTGGCCGAGCTCTTTACAGAGGTCAATTCCTTGAAGTTGGACCTAAGTCGATCAGTTTGAGGTCTTGGTTTGAGGAATCTGCCGACAATTGTGAGCTTACATTCCTCGGTCATAATGCCATAATAATTCATTGCCTTAAAGAGTACCCACGGCATTCCATTGTGAGTAGTTTGCTTTGCAATCACGAATTCCCCTTCACGGTAATGCCGTGACTCTCGTAGCATAGGAGAGATTTCTATCAATTGCTCCAAGGTTGTGAGGGGAGCGTTTTGACCTTCCAGACATGCTGGATTAATGGCGTTGTCTAGAGAGAGAAAAGAGCTTTTATTGGCATAAAACTAATTGCTCTAAAATTCGTTTCTTACGTAATTCGCTAATTCTATTCATTGCGTTTTTTGCTCTTCGGCAATAGATACAAAAGCAAATAAAATGTCGAATCAATGTTTCTAGTCGAAAAGATATGAAATTTTCTCGTAAATTTTAACAACCTGAAAATGAGTAATGTTTCAGGTATTTCGTGATAGTCTTTTCAAAAGTTTATAGCCGAAACTCAGACACAATATATAGTCACTAAAAACTACAGGAAATTACACTTAATGACCTTGAAAATGGAGTCTTGTTTTTTTTTTACCCCTGTTTTCCCCATAGGCAAACCTTTAAGGTCAAAAATTAAAAGTGTTGCCCATGACGCAAACGAGGAGCAACGCTTGTTAAATTTGATATTCTGCCTATGGGACTAGCAGGATAAAAAAATCAATAATGGCGCAAAGCGTCCTATTTGTGCAAATCACCCTATAGTTTACCAAAACCAAAGAAGCATATTTGTTTTCCAGCAACCAAACCTAAAGCTAATTCTTTCAAATCAAATTACAAAACCAAATTCAAAAAGGTACAAAAGGCAAAAATCTTCAACCAGATCTCGGCACATCACCTTATCGCTAATCTATAATTGTAATTTCAAACAAGCAATTTATCTAAATCATTAAAAGAAAAAAGAAAAGCACATACTGTTGGTATTATTTATATGCAAAGTCAAAGATTTCTTTTTGAAAATCTATTTACCACCAATAGCCATGGGTCTTTTTATTTTACAAGCGTCCTATCAATTTCCAAGTGGTTTCTTGCATGAAACCTTAAAGCCAAGTGTCGAAGGGCTTTGACAAGTGGCTATGCAAATCTACCATGTGTCTTCATGCATGGAAGACTAGGTACACTTGTTAATATAGAAGCCAAGTGGACTAATATATTTGGACAAGTGTTAAAAGGTCTCCACACTTGTCATACATGCAACCTCCCTAATTACCTATAAATAGGTTGTGGATTAGCCATCATAACCAACTTAATTCTTAACCAAGAATTCATCTTGCTAATCATTACTTTCTTCCTACAATATTTTTAATTTCTGTAACAGCTACAGATTAATTCCTTCATCTGTAACTGTCCAACAGCTTTGCCTATAAAAAGGTAGTCTTCTTTGTGAATTATCCAACACAGAAAATACCTTCATCTTCTCTTCTTTTTGGGCAACTGTTTTGTGCAAATTCTAAACTTTCAGCTACGAGTGCACGTATTTGGAGGTGCTGTGGAACCTTGGGAAGCGACCGGTCTTAACGATTTGCACTCAGTCGGGCCGAAATCGCTTTCAAGGTAGTGGCTTGCCACGACACAGTATTTTTGATAAGTTGTTCTTCTTTCTTTCTTGTTCTTAGTCAATATTATCTACTCATTTTTCTTACAACTTGAAAGCGATTTCGCATATAATATTGACTAATGACCACCACTTTGAACAAAACACTTCCTGATATCTCAAAGCTTGAGCCTTTAGATGGAAACAATTATAAGCGTTGGTCCTGGAAACTTTTAATTTTCTTTGAACAATTAGAAGTTGATTATGTTTTGTTTAACGATCTTCCTGCTGATATTGTTGCTGAAAGTTCTAATACTGCTAATATTGTTGTTGCTGATGATGCTGCTAAGAAGAAATTTAAAAAGGATAATAAAACAGTGAGAGGGCATCTGCTTAACCATATGACTAACCCTCTATTTGATTTGTTTATAAATTATAAATCTGCTAAAGTCATATGGGACAGTTTGGAGAAGAAATATGGAGAAGATGACGTGGGAAAAAAGAAGTATGTGGTTGGAAAGTGGATTAAGTTTCAGATGGTTGATGATAAGCCAGTCATGGAGCAGGTTCACGAGTATGAGAACTTGACTGCTGATGTTTTGAACGAAGGCATGGAAATGTGTGAGTTTCTCCAGGCTAATGTTCTACTTGAAAAGTTTCCACCTTTCTGGAGTGATTACAGGAATCAACTGAAACACAAGAAGAAAAAATTAACTCTTCAAGTACTGATCAGTCACATAAGGACTGAGGAAGCAAACCGTCTCAAAGATGAGGAGTCTGAACGGCTTAAGGATAAGATGAAATCTTTCTCTCGCTTAATTCTTCTAAAGTTAACCTTGTGGAATCTTTTAGTACTTTTGTGAAAGACAGGTTTAAAAAAAAAAGAAGAAAGTCCAGAAGAAAGGACATGTGAAGAAGCAAAATTACTTCAATAAGCCGGAGGGCCATATTTAAAAGTCTAAAGGACCTTGCTATGTCTGCGGCAAAATTGGTCACAAGACTTTTCAGTGCAACCAGAGACAAGGACAAGCTCAAATAATGGAGGAAAAGCTCCAATCCAAGCTAACCTTACTGAGGGTGGCGATGTTATTGCTGCTGTGGTTGTTGAGACAAACATGGTGGCTAACACGACTGACTGGATACTTAACACAGGCGCTTCAAGGCACCTTTGCGCCAACAAGGAGTTGTTTCATGACTTTGAGGAATCTGCTAATGGCGAGTGTGTCTATATGGGTAACTCCACCACAACTGGAGTTATAGGTAAAGGAAAAATTCTCCTAAGTTAACTTCTGGAAAAATCATAGCCTTGAACAATGTTCTGTATATACCCTCCCTTCGTAGAAACTTAGTTTTTGGTGCGCTTCTCAACAAAGCAGGTCTTAAACTTGTTTTTGAATCTGATAAAATTGTTATTTCTCGTGGGAGAGACTTTGTTAGGAAGGGTTACCTTAGTGGGGGTTTATTTGTACTGAACATCTCTCAAGAGATTACTAATAATGCTAGCACTTTCAATTCTGCTTATATTGCTGAGTCTATTGATTTGTGGCATGGTAGACTAGGTCATGTTAATATTGCTTCTATTAAAAGACTTAGAAAAATGGAATTAATTCATGCAGTTAAAAGTGATAATTTTTCTAAGTGCCCTGTTTGTGTAGAAGCAAAACATACTAAAAAACCTTTTAAGAATGTAATCAGTAAAAAAACAGAATTGCTTGAACTAGTACATTCAGACGTAGCATATTTTAAGAATACTGTTAGTAAAGGTAGAAAGAAATACTACATCACCTTTGTAGATGACTTTTCTAGATACACTAAGGTATATCTTCTTAAGTCAAAAGATGAGGCTGAAAGCATATTTTTAAAATACAAGACAGAAGTAGAAAATCAAGAGGCTTAGGTCAGACAGGGATGGTGAATATAGTACTAATACTCTAGCAACCTTTTGTGAGAAAAATGGTATTAATAATGAGGTTAGGTCTCCCTATACTCCCCAATAAAATAGTGTAGCCGAACGAAAAAATAGAACCCTTAAGAAAATGATGAATTCTATGCTTTTGAGTTCGGGTTTATCTGATAATATATGGGGGGGAAGTTGTTTTATCTGTATGTTATGTTCTTAATAAAGTCCCTCATAAAGAGTTAGATAAAATCCCGTATGAGTTATGGAAAGGGTTTGCCCCTAACTTAAAAATTCTGAAAGTGTGGGGGTGTTTGGCTAAGGTTGGTCTACCTAATTTTAAACAAGTAACTGTTGGACCCAAGACTTTTGATGCTATTTTTATTGGTTATGCTCAAAATAGTGCTGCTTGTAGATTTATGTCTTTGAATGATAGTTCTATTTGTGAATCTAGAGATGCAAAATTTTTTGAGCATGTTTTTCCATTGAAAAATAATGTGCCTAGTGATGTGCCTAATAATGCTTCTACATCTATGTGTGTTAATTCTCATATTGTGCCTTCTTCTAGTGTTACTGCTAATGAGCATGAAAATGAATTTAGAAGAAGTAAGAGGCGTAGAATTGAAGCTAGCTTTGCAACCTGACTTTATCACTACTTTCTTGACTGAAATTGTTGATCTTGATGTTTTGAATGATGAATTAGTGTCTATCTATTTAATTGAAGAAGACCCTAAGACTTATAATGAAGCAATGAGGTCAATAGATTCTAGTTTTTGGAAAGAGGCCATTAAAAGTGAATTAGACTCTATATTTTCTAATCACACTTGGGACTTGTCTGATTTACCTAAAGGTTGTAAACCCATAAGTAGTAAGTGGATATTTAAGAAGAAATTGAGACCTGAAGGTACAATTGAGAAATATAAGGCTTGACTTGTTATTAGAGGTTTTAACCAAAAGAAAGACATTGATTACTTTAACACTTATTCTCTTGTGACTAAGATAGCGACTATTAGAACTATTGTTGCTTTAGCCGATATTCATAATTTAGTGATACATCAAATGGATGTTAAAATAGCTTTCCTAAATGGTGATTTAAAGGAAGATATCTATATGTCTCAACCTGAGGGATTTGTGATCCAAGGACAGGAGAATAAAGTATACAAATTGAGAAAGTCTTTGTATGGTCTAAAGCATGCACCTAAGCAATGGTACGGAAAGTTTAATAGCACATTAGTGGGTAATGGTTTTGTTGTTAATGCATCTGATACTTGTGTTTATTCCAAGATGATATGATCAGATTGTGTTATTATATGTTTGTATATGGATGACATATTAATCTTTGGCCCTAATGTGAATATCGTTAATGAGACTAAGAATAATTTATTTTCTAAATTTGAAATGAAAGATCTTGGAGAAGCATATGTGATTTTAGGGGTTAAAATCAAAAGAACTTCTAATGGTTTTTCATTGTCTTATTCTCATTATATTGAGAAAATGTTGAAAAGGTTTAATTGTTTTGATGTAGCACCTGTCAGAACTCCTTATGATCCTAGCATACACTTGAAAATGAATAAAGAATCTAAAATTTCTCAAACTGAGTATGCTAAGATAATTGGTAGTGTAATGTTTCTCATGAATTATACACGACCTGATATTGCTTATGATGTTAGTAGATTGAGTAGATATGCTCACAACCCTAGTAGTGAATACTAGAATGCTCTTCATCATTTACTAAGGTATTTGAGAGGTACTATGGATTGGTATTTGCATTTTAATAAATTTTATGCTGTTTTACAATGATTTTGTGATGCAAACTGGGTTACTACAATGATGAAGTTAGCTCCACTAGTGACTATGTGTTTACTTTGGATGCAGGTGCTATTTCATGGAAGTCTTCAAAACAGACTTGTATAGCACGATCTACTATAGAGTCTGAATTCATTGCTCTTGAGTTGGCAGGGCAAGAAGCCGAGTAGTTGAGAAACTTATTGGCAGACGTGCCTTTGTGGAGAAGACAAGCTTCACCAGTTTCTCTATATTGTGACTCACAGACGGCAATTGGAATTGCCAAAAATAGTGTGTACAATGGAAAAAGGAGACATATCCGCATTAGGCATGGTGTGGTAAAACAGTTGTTGAAACATGGTGTTACTTTCTTGGAATATGTAAGATCCGAAAGAAATTTGGCGGATCCTTTAACCAAGGGTTTGGCAAGGAGAGTTATACTTGAAACGTCGAGGGGGGATGGGGATAAAGCCCATGGATTGAGGAAGAATGGTGTATACCCGTTTGTGGTCAAACGAAGACATATGAGACCTCAATATGCACTACATTTCCTATCCGTATGGCGTGTGGTAGTGCTTTATAAGGTTGAGCTTATTTTGCTTTTAATGATTCCATAGCCTTAAGGTAGTCTATATGTAGATAGACTTGATGGAATCACCTACGTGAGTATAGAGGTATGGTCTCCTGTTATGAAAGACTTGGGATGTCTTTCTAGAGCACTCATGATACCTAAGGTACGTGCATGACCATAAAAGCACTTTTTAGTGTCACGACCCGGAATTTCCACCGTCGGGACCGTGATGGCGCCTAACATTTCACTTGCTAGGTAAGCCAATGTTAGAGAATCATTAAACCAATCCTTATTCCACTCAATAAATAACAATAATTAGCTAAGATGAAATATAATGAGTGCAGAATAATATAAAAAATTTATTAACTACTACCACCCGAATCTGGAGTCACAATTCACGAGCATTCTAGAATTCACTACAAGTAATAGTCTGAAAGAAATACAACTATTTGGATGGAAGAAATAGTAAAACAGAAAAGATAGGCGGGGACTTCAAAGTCTGTGAACGTCGACAAATATACCTTGAGTCTCCGGATAGTGGGTCCAACAGCTAAAATCTCAATCAACCCGAGCAGTACTAAAATCTGCATAGAAAGTGCAAAGTGCAGTATCAGTACAACCGATCCCATGTACTGATAAGTGTCGAGCCTAACCTCGACGAAGTAGTGAAGAGGCTAAGACAAGGTACCTACAAATTAACCTGTACAATTTAACAGTGTATATACAAGTAACAACAATGAAAAGCTAGGCAGGTAATATCGGGAGGGGGAGCATGCTGAGGGAAATACGAGATAAAGAACTACATCAGAATAATGACTGAAACAATCAATGTACTATGAATCAACAGGAACATCGAATACAGTAAAGGAAAACAAATTGCACGACATCACCCTTCGTAATTTTACTCTCAACCTCACCATAAAATCAATAGAAATGACACGACATCACCCTTCATGCATTAACTCTCATATCATGGCACGGCATCACCCTTCGTGCATTAACACTCACAATAAGTCATGGCATCACCCTTCATGCTTTTACACTCACAATATGGCACGACATCACCCTTCGTATTTTTACACTCACAATATGGCACAGCGTCACCCTTCATGCATTAACACTCACGATATGGCACGACATCAACTTTCATGCATTAACACTCTCCCTTACCATAATGCAATGAATAAATAACAACAGTGAGATAGAATAACAAGTACAAGCTTTACTTCAACATTTGATTCCACAATATCAATCTCAACTTCGAAATAAATGCTCAATTATCACCAGAAGATCTGTAAGCATGATAAGAATGATTAATTTAACGACATTAGACTAAACCTGTAGCAATTAGGCATGGGAAAGAGACAATATAAGAAAAATGGGAGAAACAGGGAAAACAGGTAAATTGGCGGCGCATAAGTACTCGTCACCTCACATATACACCGCTCACATGAACTTCACATAGCAAATAATCTAAGGTTCTTAATTCCCTCAAGTCAGGGCTAACCACGACACTTACCTAGCTCCAAAGGCCACTCAATACTCAATCACAACTTTTTCTCTAGAATTCACCCCCAAACCACTCGTATCTATTCAAAAATGACTAAATAATATCAAAAATTGCTAAAGGAATCAACTACATTGCATAAATTTAGATTTCCCAAATTTTTCTCCAAAAAGTCAAAAATCGACCCCGGGCCCGCTTGGTCAAAACTCGAGGTTTGGACCAAAATCCATTTACCCATTCACCCCGAGCCCGGATATATAATTAGTTTTGGAATCCGACCTCAATTTGAGATCTAAATCCCCAAATTTTCGAAATCCCTAGTTTCTACCCAAAACCCCTAATTCTACCATGAAAACTCTAGATTTTAGGTTGATAATTCATGAAATGTAATGGGTAATTGAAAGATAATGGTTTAGAATCACTTACCAACACTTTGGGGAAGAAAATATCTTTTGAAAATCGCCTCTAGTCCCTTCTGGTTTTTGAAAAGTTGAAGAAATGGCTTAAGTCCCGTTTTGGGACTGTTTTATGCACTGGGCGACAGTGTTCATCGTGTTTGCGAGGACACTGTCGCGTTCACGAAGAGCAGAATTGCCAAGCCTTCGATTTTGCGAGTCCTCCTTTGTGTTCGCGAAGGCTACTCCCCCTGGACTTCGCGTTCGCGAGACCATGCTCGCGTTCGCGATGAAGGATTGCTGACTCCCTCCCCTAGGTCTCTAACACTACGCGTTCGCGATGAGCTGGTCGTGTTCACGAAGGGTAATGCCCCCATCGCTTCGCGTTCATGAAGAAGAAAATTCCAGCTTGACCAGCTTACTCTTCGCGTTCGCGAGAGTAGCTTCGCAAACGCGAAGAAGAACATACCAGAACAGTTGCTACAACAAAAATACCAGATTTTCTAAGTCCAAAACATCCCGTAGCCTATCGGAAACTCACCCGAGCCCTCGGGGCTCCAAACCAAACATGCACACAAGTCTAAAATTATCATACGAACTTGCTCGCGCGATTAAATCGCCAAAATAACACCTAGAACTACGAATTTAGCACCAAATCCAATGAAAATTTGAAGAACACTTTAAAATTTTTATTTTCTTAACTGGACGTCTAAATCATGTCAAACCAACTCCGTTTCTTACCACATTTCACAGACAAGTTTTAAATATTGTAATGAACCTGTACCGAGCTCCAGAATCAAAATACGGACCCGGTACTAACAATGACAAACACAAATAAATTCTTAAAGACATTAGATTTTCACACTTTAATTTTCATCAAAACTTCATAACTAGAGATAGAGACCTCCGAATTCGATTTCAGGCAAACGCCCAGGTCCCATATTTCGATACGGACCCACCGAGAATGTCAAAACACGGATCTGGGCCCATTTACCAAAAATATTGACCAAAGTCATGTAAAATCACCTTTTAATGCAAACATTCTTATTTTCATCAATTTTCAACATAAAAGCTTTCCAGAAATATGCCCGGACTGTGCATGCAAATCGAGGAGGGTAAAAATGAGATTTTTAAAGCTTAAGAGCGCAGAATCGAGTTCTAAAACATAAGATGGCCTTTTGGGTCATCACATTCTCTACCTCTAAAATATCCGTTCGTCCTCGAACGGACATAGAAAAGTACCTGAGCTGGTGAAAAGGTGGGGATATCTACTCCACATATCGAACGCGGACTCCCAAGTAGCTGCCTCAATAGGCTGACCTCTCCATTGCACTCGAACTGAAGGGTAACTCTTTGATCTCAACTAGCGAACTTGCCGGGTTAGAATAGCCACCGACTCCTCTTCGTAAGTCAAATCCTTGTCCAATTAGACAGAGCTGAAATCTAACACATGGGACGGATCACCGTGATACTTTCGAAGCATGGACACATGGAACACCGGATGAACTGATGATAACCCCGATGGCAACGCAAGCCTGTAAGCCACCTCTCTCACTCTCTCCAGAATCTCAAATGGTCCGATATACCTAGGGCACAAGTTGCCCTTCTTTCCGAACCTCATTACACCCTTCATGGGTGATACCCGAAGCTACACTCGCTCCCCGACCATGAATACAACATCACGAACTCTACGGTCGGCATAACTCTTCTGCCTTGACTGAGCTGTGAGAAGTCGAACCTGAATAATCTTGACCTTATCCAAGGCATCCTGTACTAAGTCTGTGCCCAACAACCGAGCCTCCCCTGGCTCGAACCACTCAACTGGCGACCGGCACCGCCTACCATATAATGCCTCATAGGAAGCCATTTGAATGCTCGACTGGTAGTTGTTGTTGTAGGCAAACTCTGCAAGGGGAAAGAACTGATCCCACGATCCTCCGAAGTCTATAACACATGCGCGGAGCATATCCTCCAAGATCTGAATAGTGCGCTCGGACTGTCCGTCCGTCTGAGGATAAAACGCCGTGCTCAACTCAACCCGCATGCCCAACTCACGCTGTACTGCCCTCCAGAAGTGCGAGGTGAACTGCGTACCTCGATTAGAAATGATAGACACGGGCACACCGTGAAGACGGACGATCTCGCGGATATAAATCTCGGCCAACCGCTCTGAAGAATATAAAATTGCAACAGGAATGAAGTGCACTGACTTAGTCAGCCGGTCCACAATGACCCAAACGACATCGAACTTCCTCTTAGTCTATGGGAGTCCAACAACAAAATCCATAGTAATACGCAACCACTTCCACTCAAGAATCTCTATCTTCTGAAGCAAACCACCGGGTCTCTGATGCTTGTACTTTACTTGCTGATAATTTAGACACCAAGATACATAAGCAACTATATCCTTCTTTATTCGCCTCCACCAACAATGCTGCCGCAAGTCCCGATACGTCTTGGCGGCACCCGGATGAACAAAATACCTAGAACTGTGGGCCTCCTCAAGAATCAACTCATGAAGTCCATCCACATTAGGCACACAAATACGACTCTGCATCCTCAAAACTCCATCATCTCCAACATTAACCTGCTTGGCACCATTGTGCCGCACTGTGTCTCTAAGGACAAGCAAATGAGGATTGTCATATTGCCGATCTCTTATGCGCTCAAACAAAGAAGACCGAGCAACTGTACAAGCTAGAACACGGCTGGGCTTAGAAATATCTAACCTCACGAACTGATTGGCCAAGGCCTGAACATCCAATGCAAACGGTCTCTCACCAATTAGAATATATGCAAGGCTACCCATACTAGCTGACTTTCTACTCAAGGCGTCGGCCACCACATTGGCCTTCCCGGGATGATACAAGATGGTGATATCATAATCTTTCAATAGCTCTAACCACCTCCTCTGCCTCAAATTGAGCTCCTTCTACTTGAACAAATACTGCAAGCTCCGATGATCTGTGAATACCTCATATGGCATGCCGTAAAGATAGTGCCTCCAAATCTTCAGCGCGTGAACAATGGCTGCCAGCTCTAGATCATGAACATGGTAATTCTTCTCGTGAACCTTCAGCTGCCGCGAAGCATATGCAATAACCTTGCCACCCTGCATCAATATCGCACCCAGACCAATACGGGATGCGTCACAATATACTATATAAGATCCTAAACCTGAGGGTAACACCAATACCGGTGCCGTAGTTAAAGCTGTCTTGAAGCTTCTGGAAACTCGCCTCACACTTGTCTGACCACTCGAACGGGACACCCTTCTGGGTCAACCTAGTCAACGGGGCTACTATGGATGAAAACCCATCCACGAACCGATGGTAGTATCCCACCAAACCCAAGAAACTATGGATCTCTGTAGCTGAAATGGGTCTAGGCCAGTTCTGGACTGCTTCAATCTTCTTAGGATCCACCTGAATACCCTCTGCTGATACAATGTGACCCAAGAAAGCAATTGAACTCAACCAAAACTCGCATTTTGAGAACTTAGCATATGATTGGCTGTCTGAAGAACGATCCGAGGTGCTGCTCATGCTCCTCTCGGCTGTGGGAGTAGACCAAGATATCATCAATAAACACAATCACAAATGAATCCAAGTAGGGCTTGAACACCCGGTTCATCAAATCCATGAATGTTGTTGGGGCATTTGTTAGCCCAAATGATATCACTAGAAACTCATAATGCCCATACCGAGTCCGAAAAGTTGTCTTAGGGACTTCAGTTGCCCTAATCCTCAACTGATGGTAGCCAGACTCAAATCAATCTTCAAAAACACCTGGGCACCCTGAAGCTGATCAAATAAATCATCAATCCTCAGTAAAACTTACACTAACAACAGTTTGCTGTAAAGGTTTCTTTTTGAGAATTTACTAAAGTTTCTGAATAGTCATATCAATAAAATTATCCTTGAAAAAAGTTACACTTGAGCATGTGATCAGGCTAATTTCCATGTGAAATGGAAAACTTACTTGACCATCATAAGTTTCTATGGTGTCATTCACCTTCAGAGACTTCATAGTACCTGCGACATATACGAATATAATAGAAAAAATTGTCTGCACCATGAAACAAAGCTTCTATTTGTTTCTTCTATAAAATACTTTAGCATTAAGACTATCAAAGAACTATATAATTAATGGAACTAAGAACTAAAAAAGTGATTTAGCAAGCAACAAGGCAGTAGACTCATCACACCGTGAATTTTGAAAACACCGTCTTCCTTCTATATCTGTAAAGAACAAGAAAATTAAACTAAGCTATATTATTTCTTGAAGAAGGCATTTTATGAAAAACTAACAAAATAATTATTTTACCAGTAAATCTTGGACCTAAATTATTCATCAATATTAGTAGTGTTGGCTGCTGCAGAATTTAGACAATCTGTAAAATATAAAACAAACAAAACTGGATTAATAAACATCGCAATATTACATGACCACCGGTGCTAAAGGCTTGTTCACTAGATACAGTAGATACTGGAATGGCTAGAACATCCTTGGTAAACTTTGAGAGAATAGGATATTTAGTTCTATTTCCTTTCCACCAAGCCAGGAGATCAAATTCAGATTTCTTTTCTATCAGCTCATCATTCAAATATTTGCTTATCTTTGATGCAATCTCTGTTTTCTTTAGTGATTCCACGCGTTTTGAGAATTGTGAATCAAGAAAGTCTAAGCTTTTATCGCATTCATCAATATCCATGCCATGCCATGAGAAATTTCTTTAGATGTTACATCTCCAACTTTTTCTTGTTCATCTGTATATAATCTCTTATACTCATGATACAACTCATCCAAAGATTCTGCTACATTAGTAGTCCTCAATTTTGTTAATACATTATCATGACCATACATCTCACCAAAGCAAAATTTCACATAATTTAACTTGTAACGTGGATCCAAAATAATAGCAACAAACAACAGGTAATTGGTCTTATTATTAAAAGACCAATATTTATCAAATTTCACCATCATTCTCAATGCCATTCTTCTCATGTCATCATCCTCATGAACAGAAAGAGACCCAATTGCAAAATGAATAGCAACCAATTCACGAAAAAATGTGTTAGACGTAGTATACAATGAGCCAGAAAACTTTAATGTCACACTATAAAATAACTTTAGAAACTTCGCAAAGCATCTTGCAGCTTGAAAATCTTCATGCCTAGGAGGGCCAATGGTTTTTTGATCTCTTTTATTCTTATTCACATACTTTTTTTCCCATTTTTTGCTTCTTCACAAGAATTACCAACATCATTGATCTTAAAAAATCCAATAGTTTTCTTATCCTTTTCCTTGTTATATTTTGCATCTTTCCCGTCATCTGCCATTCCATTATAACCTCCATCAAAGTACTTTTTATAACTTGGATAATCTAATTCCATCCTTATAAAAGCTTTCTCAAATTTCTCAACATGTTCCAATATCTTATATGTGGAATTCCATCTTGTATCAACATCAAGACAAACAAGATGTTTATAAGAAATCTTCTCTTTTTCAACACATTTCTTGAATAAACTGTACTTGGAAGGAGTAGACCGCACATATCTAATTGCATTTCGAATTCGAATTATGGCCTTATCTTGCTTGGCTAATCCTTCTTTGACAATTAAATTAACAATGTGGGTAGCACATCTAACATGCATGTATTTATTTTCTAAAATTGAATCTTTTCACTTTACACACTTCATCAAGTAATCAAGACAAAAATCGTTTGAATTTGCATTATCTTCTGTCACTGTAAAAATACTTTCAATTCCCCAATTAATTAGACATTCCTCAATAGAACTTCCAATAATCCATCCTACATGGCTCTCAATAAACTGAAAGTTTAAAATTCTCTTTTGGTACAACCAATCATTGTCAATCCAATGTGCTGTAAGACACATATAATTAAGATTTTGAATTGATGTCCAAGTGTTTGTGGTAAGGCACAAATGATATTTTTCAATTTGAATTTCTCTTTTACGTAAAGCTCCAAACAATCTCTTACAACTGTATTTCTTGAAAGGATTATGAATCTAGGTTCAAGTGCTTTACTATATCTCTAAAGACCTTCCCCTTCTACAATCTTAAAGGACAACTCATCAATAATAATCATGGCCGTCACATTTCTAACTTCTTCTATGTTAAGTGGTCTTGATTTGATATAATTACATGTAGCTTTAACTGGTTCACTTTCTTCAATTTTAGTAAAATGATACCAAACCTCTGATCCTTGATCACTATATTTCTTTTGAGGAGTTTTTTGGTTGGTTCTTTTTCGTTTTTGAGGTGGTCGAGGAGGTATACCTGTCTCTGGGTCTATTCTAATATCCTCTGTGTTATAAATCTGTATTGCTGTAATAAACAATTAAATTATTAAACTTTCTGAAATATATAAACAAAACAGAAAGTTAGTAACACTTGTTTAAAGAAATAAATTCTGGAAAAATAGTGTAGGAATAAATCGAGCCCACTGAATACACAGTGTGTCCTTAAGAAAATTATTCCCCTCAAGTACCCGAGGTGCTGGAATATATCCTCCCAGGATAGAATGATTTAACTCACCGGAGTGTTGGTACCAAAACGCCGACGAACAGCGAGCCACTCGAAGGCTGTAAAACACACTGAAATGTTTTTGCAGAAGAAGAAGAAGAAGAAGAAGAAGATGAGAAAATTTCGTAAGAAAAGATTATGGGATTCAAAGTATATTTATAGAGTTGCTGGCATTGTTTATGAAAAGGTTTGCAACCTTTCAGAAACAGCCATGGCTGTTGGAACAGGTTGTTTGAAATATTGCGGGAAAATTTAAAATAATCCGGAAAAGAAAACGGGCCTGACCGGATCGGGTCGCGGGTCATGGGTTATTCCGGATTGGATTTTTCGTTAATTATTTAATTAATTAATTAAATAATTGAAAGGAATTTTGTCCAAAAAGATTAAGCCGAAGCCGAGCCGAGCGAGCGACGACGACGACGGCGCGAGGCTTGCATTCTTCTTAACTCTTTAAGAGCTAGAAGAAGAGCAATTATATATATACCTATCAAAAGCCTTTTCTTCCTCCAATATGGGACAATGTCCCTTTGTCAAGGAGGGAAACTCAAATATTTCATTTTTCCTCCATTTCTCATTTGCCCTCTTTAAGCTACACAAGCTTAAAATCCCAACAATCCCCCACATGAATGGGGAATGGCTATAAAATAAAGGAATGCACGGACGCGTGTGTGTTTTACATGCAAGAATTAATTGCATCTGGATAAGTAGGTTTCCCTTTGAACTTTCCGTAGTGAACTTATATCGGAGATACTCGATCAATCGATAGATTTGATATCTTTGAACCGTCAAGCTTTGTTGTATACCTAGACAACATAAGTCACACAATCAATCCTTAACCATCTATGGTTCTCACGGTTGTGTTCGTTTCAGCCAGGAACACCGCCTGGTTTCATGAGTGCTTAGAGAATGGGCATTTACTTTCATTCCCCTTGAAACGGCTTACACTTCACACTCACATAGGTGATTTCTAAACGTGTAATCCTATAGACACACTATCTGGTCATATCCTGCCAGACTTAGCAAATCATTAAAAAATCTTTAAGCTTTGTTGACTCATCAAAAAGCCTTAATGCTTTACCTCGATTTCTGAACATTGTCTTCATCACGAGAATGGGTTAAGTTATTTGACAATGTTGAACCGTCATTCATAACTTTGTTTGATCTCTTTGAACCTAGCTCGTGGGATCTCTAGTCTGCTGGGTAGAGTTACCGTCATGATGACTTGTCCTAGACCTTAACCCCATTCCCTTTGATGATCATTCAACTGCCTCTCTAGATAGGCCTTTTGTAAGTGGATCCGACACGTTATCTCTTGACTTTACGTAGTCAATTGAGATAACACCACTAGAGAATAGTTGTCTAACAGTATTGTGTCTCCGTCGTATATGATGAGATTTTCCGTTATACATAACGCTCCCTGCCCTGCCTATTGCCGCTTGACTATCACAATGTATACAAATAGGTGCCAAAGGTTTGGGCCAAAATGGAATATCTTCCAAGAAGTTCCGGAGCCATTCAGCTTCTTCACCGGCCTTATCTAAAGCTATGAATTCAGATTCCATTGTAGAACGGGCGATGCATGTTTGTTTGGATAATTTCCAAGACACTGCTCCACCCCCAATTGTGAAAACATATCCACTCATGGATTTAACTTCAGATGATCCAGTGATCCAATTTGCATCACTATATCCCTCGATCACAGAGGGATATTTGTTATAATGCAAAGCGTAATTTTGGGTATGTTTGACATACCCCAAAACTCGTTTCATTGCCATCCAATGTATGTGATTGGGATTACTTGTAAACCAACTCAGTTTACTAATAGCACATGCTATATCTGGTCGCGTATAATTCATGATATATATCAAACTTCCCAATACTCTTGCATAATCCAGTTGTGAGTCACTTTCACCTTTATTCTTTTGAAGTGCATAACTCACGTCAATTGGAGTCTTGGCAATATTGAAATCCAAATACTTGAACTTGTCAAGTACCTTTTCAATGTAGTAAGACTGTGATAATGCTAGACCTTGTGGAGTCTTGTGAATTCTGATTCCTAAGATCACATCAGCAACTCCTAAGTCTTTCATATCGAATTTGCTAGCCAACATGCGCTTTAGTAGCATTTATATCTGCCATGTTTTTGCTCATTATCAACATGTCATCAACATATAAACAAACAATGACTTCATCACCTGGAGTGTTTTTAATGTAAACACATTTGTCGCCCTCGTTGATTTTAAACCCACTTGCCAACATTGTTTGGTCAAATTTGGCATGCCATTGTTTGGGTGCTTGTTTAAGTCCATAAAGCGACTTAACAAGTTTGCACACTTTTTTTTCTTTACCAGTTACCACAAAACCCTCAGGTTGTTCCATGTAAATCTCTTCCTCTAATTCTCCATTTAAGAAAGCTATTTTAACATCCATTTGATGGATTTCAAGACCATACACGGCAGCTAGTGCCACTAACACCCTAATAGATGTTATCCTCGTTACTGGCGAGTAAGTGTCAAAGTAATCAAGGCCTTCCTTTTGTCTATAACCTTTGACAACAAGTCTTGCCTTATATTTTTCAATAGTGCCATCAGCTTTCACTTTCCATTTAAAGATCCATTTCGAACCTAAAGGCTTATCTCCCGGAGGAAGATCTCCCAATTCCCATGTATGGTTATCCAAAATTGATTGAATCTCACTATTGACTGCCTCTTTCCAAAACGCTGAATCAGAAGATGACATAGCTGCCTTAAAAGTTTGAGGCTCATTTTCAAGCAAGAATGTCACAAAATCTGGTCCAAATGAAGTAGATGTTCTTTGACGTTTGCTACGCCTTGGATCTTCTATACTTGGAGTATTTTCCTTTGGTTCTTCCCGAGGTCATTTAGGTCTTTCACTTAACGACTCACATTCAGTTTTATACGGATAGATGCTTTCAAAGAATTCAGCATTATCTGATTCCATTACCGTATTAAGGTGAATTTCAGGATTATCGGATTTATGAACCAAAAACCGACATGCTTTATTGTTTGTAGCATATCCAATGAAAATGCAATCAACAGTTTTTGGTTTGATTTTAACCCTTTTAGGTAAAGGAACTTGTACCTTTGCTAGACACCCCACACTTTGAAATATTTCAAGTTGGGTTTTCTTCCTTTCCATTTTTCATATGGAATAAATTGCGTTTTGTTGTGGGGTACTCTGTTGAGTATTCGGATAGCTGTAGGGATAGCTTCGCCCCACAAACTCTGCGGTAATCCGGAACCTATTAATAAAGAATTCATCATTTCCTTTAATGTCCGATTTTTCCTTTCCGCAATTTCATTGGATTGAGATATGTAAGGGGCAATAGTTTGATGGATAATTCCATATTCCGAACATATTTCTGCAAACGAAAATTCATATTTTTCACCCCCTATCACTTCTAATCATTTTGATCTTTTTATTCAATTGATTCCCCACTTCATTCTTGTATTGCTTAAATACTTCAATTGCTTCATCCTTACTATTAAACAAATAAACATAACAATATCGAGTGCAATCGTCAATAAAAGTAATAAAATACTTTTTCCCACCTCGAGATGGTGTCGACTTCATATCACAAATGTCAGTATAAATTAAGTCTAAAGGATTTGAATTCCTTTTAATAGACTTATAAGGATGTTTTACAAACTTAGACTCAACACATATTTGACATTTTGATTTATTACAATCGAATTTAGGCAATACTTCTAAATTAATTAACTTTCATAAGGTTTTGTAATTGACATGTCCTAAACATAAATCATTTGACTCCAATAAATAAGAAGAAGCTGAAATTTTATTCATACTGTCAACAACCATTACATTTAGTTTGAAGAGGCCCTCTGTGAGGTAGCCCTTTCCAACATAGATTTCATTCTTGCTTACAACAACTTTATCAGAAACAAATACACATTTGAATCCATTCTTAACAAGCAAAGAAGTAAAAACTAAATTCTTCCTAATAGTAGGAACATGAAGAACGTTGTTGAGCGTTAACACCTTGCCGGAAGTCATCTTCAGGAATATCTTCCCATAACCTTCAATCTTGGTTGTTGCAGTATTTTCCATGGAAAGCTCTTCTTCGGGACCAGCAGTAGAGTTAGTCGCAAATGCTTCCTTGACAGCACAAACATGTCGAGTGGCTCCAGAGTCAATCCACCACTCCTTCGAATTTCCAACTAGATTGCATTCCGAAAACATTGCACACAGAACATCAATGTCATCATTCTTCTCCACTATGTTGGCATGTCCCTTCTTCTTATACTTTTTTGGGAGACGACAATCAGGGGCTTTGTGATCGGTTTTTCCACAATTGTAGCAGCTGCCCTTGAATTTCTTTTTGTTCTGTTCCTTAGTCTGTCCAGAAGACCTCTTTCTCTTCTTACTTTTTGGAGCAGTCTCCTCAACGATATTAGCTCCCATGATCGTTGAATTTCCACAAGATTTCTTCTCGGCTGTTTTATTGTCTTCCTCAATCTTGAGACGAATTACAAGATCTTCCAACTTCATTTCTTTGTGCTTGTGCTTAAGATAGTTCTTGAAATCTCTCCACGAATGAGGTAATTTTTCAATCATTGCAGCCACTTGAAATGCTTCATTCACGACCATAACTTCAGCAATAAGGTCATAAAAAATAAGATGAAACTCATGAACTTGGGTTCCAACAGTTTTGCTGTCTATCATTTTATAGTCTAGAAACTTGGCAACCATGAACTTCTTCAAGCATGCATCTTCAGTCTTGTACTTCTTCTCAAGTGCGTCCCATAATTCTTTCGAAGTATTCATCGCACTGTACACATTGTACAAGTCATCCTCTAAAGCACTTAAGATATAGCCTTTGCAAAGAAAATCTGCCTGCTTCCACGCCTTAACAATCATGAATTTCTCATTGTCCGGCATGTCCGCAGCAGGCACTGGAGGTTCTTCAATAGTGAATTTCTGCATACCAAATGTGGTAAGCCAGAAGAACACCCTTTGTTGCCATCCTTTGAAGTTGGCTCCGAAAATTTTTTTCGGTTTCTCTGCCGGTGGAACAGCAGTCCGACTTGACGAGGCTATCGTTGTTGCCGCAACAGTCGCAGAAGAATTTTCGTTATCAATTGCTATTTCTCACTGTAAAGAACAGAAGAGTTCAATTAATGGCAAAATCAGAACAGTAAATAATACTGTTATTAACAAAAAACAGTATGTATAATAAATAAAACCGAGTTTTTATATACTGTTTCACAGCAAAACGATGAAGTTTTTATGTTCTTCAAATCGTTTTATGAATTTCAATACTCTGATGAAGTTTTTTATATCTTCAAATCAGAATAGTAAAATTCAAAAGGAGTAAAAAATCACACAAATTTTAATCTCCACAAACAAAATACAGAATATAATAAATTAATTTCCTTAAGATTGTTATAAGTCTGTATTGCTGTAATAAACAATTAAATCATTAAACTTTCTGAAATATATAAACAAAACATAAAATTAGTAACACTTGTTTAATGAAATAAATTCTGAAAAAACAGTGTAGGAATAAATCGAGCCCACTGAATACACAGTGTGTCCTTAAGAAAATTATTCCCCTCAAGTACCCGAGGTGCTGGAATATATCCTCCCAGGATAGAATGATTTAACTCACCGGAGTGTTGGTACCAAAACGCCGATGAACAGCGAGCCACTCGAAGGCTGTAAAACACATTGGAATTTTTTTGCAGAAGAAGAAGAAGATCAAGAACAGATTGTTGTTATTTATTTAATTAATTAATGAACTAATTGAAAGGAATTTTGTCCAAAAAGATTAATCAATCAATCTTTGACCGAAGCCGAAGCCGAGACGAGCGACGACGACGGCGCGAGACTTGCCTTCTTCTTAATTCTTTAAGAGCTAGAAGAAGAGCAATTATATATATATACCCATCAAAAGCCTTTTCTTCCTCCAATATGGGACAATGTCCCTTTGCCAAGGAAGAAACTCAAATATTTCATTTTTCCTCCATTTCTCATTCACTCTCTTTAAGCTATACAAGTTTAAAATCCCAACACTCTATTCCGCCCTGATCATGTTTATTAGCTTGAAAATTCTAACTCTTGCCCATAGCATTTGATCGATCCATGGATATAACCTGTTAAAACAAATAAAAATGAGAATCATTAGTGATTAAAGAAAGACAAAGATATTTGGTAATTCCTAATGAATAGTTGAAATAAGAAAAATTTAAAAGAACTATTTGATAATGAAGGATAAATTAAATGAATACTGAAAATATGATTGTTAAACTTAACGTTTATGAATTGTGTGATATCACATTCTTGTTTAATTGTTTGATACAAACATCTCTCAAGGTATTATATGGACCTAGTGAATTGTCATAGCATACATATACTATGATTCAAAGTAAAAATATTTGCTGGAAACAAGACGTTATATGCCTTCTCAAATTTGGCTTTATTTATCAATTGTACTTTTTCTAAGTTGTAGTTTACTATCATATATAAAGAAAACTAAGAGAATGGTTTACTATCATGTATGATTCTGAAAAGAAAACTATGAGAATAGCTTCAATATCAAATCGGGAAAAGAAGAAGAGTAGAAAACATACCTTCGTGTGTGGAACGTGGGGTTGAAAGTTGTTTTGTTTCAATAGCAGCAGTCAGCAGAGAAGTTCAAATAGCTACGTATAATATTCTTGTTTCAATAGTAATAGGGTTAAGGGTAGGTTTGGCGTTTGTGTATCTTGTAGTTACTTATTTTCATCACAATCCACCCAATATCCAAGGCCCAAGGTAAATATTTAATGCCTTCTATTTTAGACTTAACATATAAATATATTTTATACATATATAATAAAGTAACAGATTGGTTCGGTATTTTTTATAAAATAAAAAACCTACACTAATATTCGGTACGATTATAAATTTTTATTGAAGCCTACGATTTTACTTTAAAAAATCTAATAATCGGTTCGGCTAGGTTCAGTCGGTTTTCAGAATTGTTTTGACACCCCTAATGAAGTATCCAAGGGAGGCATGGTGCAGAGCTTTCTTCCAAGAACATTCCAGGTGTGACATAGTAGAGAATAACATGTGTGAGACTTTTAATTCATGGATATTGGCTGCTAGGCACAAGAGTATTATTACCATGCTAGAAGAAATTAGGCATAAGATCATGGCTAGACATGTTGATATGATTAGGTTTACTGAGACATAGATTTCAGACGTATCACGTATGACTAGGCTAATATTAGAAGAGAACAATGAGTTAGCTAGACAGTGCACCGTTATATGAAATGGTCAGGATGGATTTGAAATCAAACAGAAAAAGTTAAGGATTGTTGTAAATACTACATTCAAGACTTGCACTTGTAGGTTGTGGAAGTTGAGAGGCATCCCATGTGAATATGCAGTGTGTACATATTATTACTTACAGCAGGATCCAAATGAACATGTGGAGCACTGGTACAAAAAGAATAAATTCCTATAGGCTTATGTCCACTTCATTCTGTCAATTCCTAACTTAGAAATGTGGCCATTGAGTAACAATCCTCCAATTGAACTACCAGCACCAAAGCCAATGCCAGGCAGACCCCAAAAGAATAGAAGAAAGGCCAAGAATGAACCAGCAAAAAAAGGGGCAAGCTGTCCAAAAAAGGAGTTAAAATGACTTTTCCACAATGTCATCAACTTGGCCACAACAAAAAAGGATATCCAACAAGGGTATGAACTTCACTACATTTCTATAAATTCACTGAATGTTAACTTCACTGTATTTTCTTGAACTTCACTGCATTTTCTGTAACTTCACTACTTGTTCACTATATTTTTTTTATTTTAGAGTGGCCCTGGAGAGCTTTTAGCCACTGGTGGAAGGGGCAGAGGAAGAGGCAGAGGAAGGGACAATGCTACATCAACTGGTGCAACTGTTGGGGAAGTGTCAATGGTACCCAAATAAATGTAGTGACTGGAGGAAGCGGTAATGGTACCCAAACAAGTGTGGTGACTAGAGGAAATGGTAATGGTACCCAAACAAATACAACTACTAGATGAAGGGGCAAGGTAATGGGCAAAGGAAAGGCTAGTAGTACAATAATTAGACCTACCAACGATGTATTCCTCGATGCTATTCCTCAAACTGCTCCTACAGGAAGGGTACAATACCAAGAGGAGGAGGAACTTCAACTGGTGTGAAAAGGGGATCTTCAACTGGATCTTCACTTGCTGCTGGACAAAACAAAGCCAAGACATGTTGGATTTGGATGCTACACTAACCCGGAGACTGGAAGAATAGTCCTCAAGGTAAGTACAACTCACAAATTTAGTTATGTTACTCTTTTACTTTTCCCTATCTAGTATTACAGACTTTATACATTTTTAGCCTGGAACTACTGGTGAAACGGTTATCAACCATGGGAGTAGGTTGAGTAATAATACAAATATGCAGTCAAGTGATGGAATTAGGCTACCGGGACTAAGATGGAATAGACGAGATGCAATTACTACTTCCAACTTCAGAAAATGAGTTCAAGTCGAAGAAATAAAGTTGGACAACCCACAAATCAACAACCACCACAAAAAGTTACAACTCAAGTGTCATGGATAAATTTGCCAAGTAATAGCTTCAGTGACTTGGATTTTGTAGTTGCCAATCTTTAGTTTGCAACAATTTATACTGTAATAGCAATATGGATTATATAGTGACTTGGATTGCAACAAGTAATTTTCAGTGACTTTCCAAGAACCTACTGTATTTTGTTGAACCTCATTTTGCCATTATGGTTTGACTACTTAGAATGTGCTGCCCTTTTTCACATTTGTAGAACATATTTGGATTATGTGATTTTATTCCCTTTTGTTATTATGTTTGAAGTTGTTATCTATGGTTACAAAATGTGTGTTGCAAGTTGTTTATAGCTTCTACAACAGGCTATGAGCATGTTATATCTTGAATTTTCTGTTGAAATTTTGTGATGTTTGGATTTTACAATCCCAGTTTGTTACCAATTTCTTATCATTTAGTTGCATTACCTAAACACTACAATCAATAGGCACAAATTGAGAATAAGCATTAAACATTCATGGTATTACCAGCTTCTACAATAGGGCACCAAATGAGATTTCCAACAACTGTTTCTTAGAACCAATTCGACCAAAATATGATTCAAACATTGTAAATTACATCAACAGCTAAATATGTTGTAAACATCCTACAACTTGTTACATAAATTACACAAACAACAGCCAAATAACAGAAGGCAGCAACTACCAAAAAACTCTCAAACACTAAGACAACTAACAACCATCCCACTTTTACACTATCAACCACCTTCAGCCACTTTTGAATTCTGTTGGCATAAATAATCGCAAGAACAACAACACAACCAAAGAATACGGCAAGTAGTAGTACAACAAACAACAACTTATTCCTCAATTGTCTAGCTCGTTCCCTTTCTTGATCAAAGGCCTTGACTCTCTTCAACAAACCCCAAATAACTTTATTTGCTTGGTTAGGAAATGCCTCCTCAAACTATCTGAAGTAGTGTTATGACCCAAACTTAGCCTGTCGTGATGGCGCCTAAAATGGTACTAGGCAAGTCGATACTTCAAAATATTTCCAACACTTTTAAATGAAAAATAAAATAACACAAGTTTAAACAGTTAAAGCTCTCATAAACTGGATAGAAAGTCAAAACTCAATACGGAAATTTCCAAAACCAAGGTGTCACTGAGTACATGAGCGTCTATAAAACACGAGTCTGAAAATACTGTCTATGAAAAACTGAAACTAAATACATAAAGTTGAAAGATAGGGCGGGAGAGTCAAGGTGTGCGAACACCAGGCAGCTACCTCGAAATCTCCAAATGATCAAGCCGCTCAGATAATCGATACACACCGTGTCCGGTAACACCTGGATCTGCACAGGGTGTAGCATGAGTACAACCAACTCAGTATGTAACAAAACTAACAATTGGTCTGAAAGTAGTGACGAGCTTCACAGAGACAGTTCAATTATAGAAAATTATAATACAGGAAAAATAGGCATGCTTTCAAGTTCTACATTTAAAGCCAGAACAGTTAATTCATGTCAAGTTCAATTGAAACAGGATATGGCATCTCTCAAAAACTACATGACAATGATATATGCCGGTTGAAGTACGCAGTAATGATATCAAGTGCATAATCTTAGAGTTATAGTCACTCAGTCATCCTATTCACTCCAACCTTACAGTCACTCATTCCTTACGGTCTCTTATTTCTCCCAGTCGCTCGGCACTCGCGCTCGACGCTCGAACTCAGTAGGTACCTGTGCCCACTGGGGGGTGTGCAGACTCCGGAGGGGCTCCTTCAGCCCAAGAGCTATAATAAGCCAATCATGGCATTAATCAATAAAACATACTGTGACGTGCAACCCGATCCCATAAACATCCTCACAATCAGGCCATCGGCCTCACTCAGTCATCAATCTCTCCAGACTCTCCGGCTCTCAATAATCATGATAATCAGCCCAAACAGCGATGATATAACATAATCAGCCCAACACATTGCCTATGCATGATTTCTAACATGATTTGCAGTTCAATTTCTATAACACATGGGGAATATAAGGATAACAACAGATTATTCAACTATACAGTTTTCATGGAATTGGCCAAGTCACAATTACTATGGTGCACGCCCACACGCCCGTCACCTAGCATGTGCATCACCTCAATGTCAAAAACATGACACGTAATTCAAGGTTTCATACCCTTAGAACCAAGTTTAAAACTGTTACTTACCTCAAACCATGAAAATCCCTACTCCAACATGCCCTTGCCTCGCGAATCGGCCTCTAAATGCCTTACAACTAGCCACAAACAGTTCGATACAATCAATATGAGCTAAAGGAATCAATCCATAAGAAAATACTAAGTTATTAATCAAAAGTCAACTCAAAAGTCGGCCCCCGGACCTACATCTCAGAATCCGATAAAAGTCACAAAATCTGAACACCCATTCAACCACGAGTCCACCCATACCAAAATAACTCAAATCCGATACCAAAATCTCAATCAAATCCCTAAAATTCGGCTAAAGAACTTTCCTCCATTTCCCCCCAATCTTTCACCCCAACTTATTAATTAAATGATGAAATCGAAGACATAAACATGAAATTTAACCAAAACTAAGTAAGAATCACTTACCCCAATCACTCACTTTAAAATCTCCCCAAGAATCGCCTCCCACCGAGCTCCCAAAATCAAATTGTGAAAATAAACTCAAACCCTCGTTTTGAAATATTTAAGTTTCAGCCCAAGTGACTCTTCTTCACGAACGCGACCCTCTTCTCGCGTTCGCTTAGCACAAACCATTCTGCCGCCCAAAAACCTTCTACGCGAGCGCGAGGTCCCTCTCGCGAACGCTATGACTAACTGATCCCAAGCTTCACGAATGCAGTCACCCTACCGCGAACGCGTAGACCAACGCGTGAGGTCCCAGTATGCTCCTCTCTTCTTTGCGAACGCGGCCCACTTCTCGCGTTCATGATGCACTATTTTTCCCAGATCTTCGCGAACGCGGTTCCCCACTCGCGAACATGATGAACAAATCTTCACCTGCCTCACGATACTCTTTGCGAACGCAAAACTCCCATCACGAACGCGAAGAAGGAAACTAGACACCAGAAGTCTGCAGCTTCAGCCATCTTTCAAGTCCAAATTCCCATCCGTTAACCATCTGAAATCCACCCAAGGCCCTCGGGACCTCAACAAACCTATCAACAAGTCTTAAAACATCATACGAACTTAGTCGATCCTTTGAATCACATCAAACAATGCTAAAACAACGAATCGCACATCGATTCAAGCCTAATGAACTTTTGAACTTCCAACGTTTACCTTTGATGCCGAAACCTATCGAATCATGTCTGATTGACCCTTTTGCACACAAGTCACAAATGACACAACGGACCTACTCCAACTCTCGGAACCCCATTCTGAGCCCGGTAACCATAAAGTCCACTCTCGGTCAAACTTCCAAATTTTCAACTTTCGCCATTTCAAGTCTAATTTAACTAGGGACCTCCAAATCACAATCCGGACACACTCCTAAGTCCAAAATCACCCAACGGAGCTAACAGAACCATCAAAACTCTATTCCAAAGTCATTTACACACAAGTCAACATCTAGTTAACCTTTTCAACTTAAGCTTCCAACCTTGAGACTAAGTGTCTCAATTCATTCTGAAACCTTCCCGGACCCGAACGAACTACCCCGACAAGTCACATAACAACAATTAAGCAGGGAATGAACAGTAAATGAGGAAATAAGGCTACAACTCTCAAAACGACCGGCCAGATCGTTACATTCTCCCCTCTTAAACAAACGTTCATCCTCGAACGGGTCTAGAAACATACCTGGAGTCTCAAATAGGCGTGGATATCTGTTTTGCATCTCCCGCTCGGTCTCCCAAGTAGCCTCATCAACTAGCTGACCTATCCACTACACCTTTACTGAAGCTATATACTTGGACCTCAACTTTCGAACCTGCTGACCCAAAATGGCCACCGGCTCCACATCTTAAGTCAAATCACCATCCCACTGAACCGTGCTGAGATCCAAAACATGAGACGGATCGCCGGCATACTTCCGGATCATAGAAACATGAAACACTAGATGCACACTCGACAAACTAGGTGGCAAGGCAAGCTTGTAAGCCACCTCTCCAATCCTCTAAAGTACCTCAAACGGCCCAATATACCGATGGATCAACTTGCCCTTCTTCCCGAATCTCATAACACCCTTCATGGGTGAAACCTTGAGGATTACCTTCTCCCAACCATGAAATCAACATCACGAACCTTTCTATCGGCGTAACTCTTCTATCAAGACTGCGCTGTGCGAAGCCGATCCTGAATCAGTTTAACCTTGTCCAAAGCATCCTGAACCAAGTCAGTACCCAATAGCCTAGCCTCGCCCGGCTCAAACCAACCCACCATAGATCGACACCGTCTCCCATACAAAGCCTCATACGTAGCCATCTGAATGCTCAACTGGTAGCTATTGTTGTAGGCAAACCCTGCGAGCGACAGAAACGGATCCCAAGAACCCGCAAAATCAATAACACAAGCGCGTAGCATATCCTCCAATATCTGAATAGTGCGCTCGAACTGTCCGTCCGTGGGAGGGTGAAACTCTATACTCAACTCAACCTGGGTGCCAAACTCTTGGTGTACTGCTCTCCAAAATAGTGATGTAAACCGCTTGCCCCGATCTGAAATGATGGACACTAGCACACCGTGAAGGTGAACAATCTCACGGATGTAAATCTCAACCAACCACTCCGAAGAATAAGTAGTCCCAACTAGAATGAAGTGTGCGGACTTGGTTAGCCGATCCAAAATCACCCAAATAGCATCAAACTTCCTCGAAATCCGTGGGAGCCCACCTACAAAATCCATGGTGATACACTCTCATTTCCACTCTGGAATCTCAAGCCTCTGAAGCAATCCACCCAGTCTCTGATGCTCATACTTCACCTGCTGACAATTTAGGCACCGAGCTATAAATCCCACTATATCCTTCTTCATTCTCCTCCACCAATAGTGCTGCCTCAAGTCCTGGTACATTTTTGCAGTACCCGAATGAATGGAATACCGCGAACGATGGGCCTCCTCAAGAATCAACTCACGTAGCCCATCTACATTGGGCACACAAATCCGACCTTGCATCCTCAACACCCCATCATCCCCGATAGTAACATATTGGCATCACCGTGTTGAATCGTGTTCTTAAGGACAACCAAATAAGGACAATCATACTGGCGCTCTCTGATGCGATCATATAAGGAAGACTGAGAAACCACACAAGCTAGAACCCGGCTGGGATCCGAAACATCTAATCTCACGATCTGGTTGGCCAAGGCCTGAAAATCAATTACAAGCGGTCTCTCACCAACATGAATGAATGCGAGGCTACCCATACTCACCTCTTTCCTACTCAAGGCACCACATTGGCCTTCCCGGGATGATATAGAATAGTGATATCATAGTCCTTTAGCAGCTCCAACCATCTCCGCTGCCTCAAATTTAGATCCTTTTGTTTGAACAAGTGCTGGAGACTCTGATGATCTATAAACACCTCACAAGACACACCGTAGAGATAAAGCCTCCAAATCTTCAATGCATGGATGATGACAACCAACTCTAAATCATGAACATGGTAGTTCTTCTTTTGAGGCTTCAACTGAAGCGAAGCATAAGCAATCACTCTACCCTCCTGCATCAAGATACACCCAATACCAAAATGAGAAGCATCACAATACACTGTATAAGAGGATGAAGCTAAAGGCAAAACTAGAACTGGAGTTGTGGCCAAGGCAGCCTTGAGCTTTTGAAAGCTCTCTTCACACTCATCCGACCACCTGAAAGTAGCATCCTTCTGGGTCAATTTGGTCAAAGGCTATGCAATAGATGAGAAATCCACCACAAAGCGACGATAATAACCGGCCAAGCTGAGAAAGCTCTGAATCTCTGTGGCTGAGGATGGACTGGGCCAACTCTGAACCGCCTTTATCTTCTTTGGATCCACCTGAATCCCCTCACTGGACACCACGTGCCCCAAGAACACCACCGACTAAGCCAAAAATCACACTTGGAGAACTTGGCATAAAGCTTCTCCCTCAGCCGCTGCAACACAATCCTCAAATGCTGGGCATGATCCTCCTGGCTACGAGAGTATACCAGGATATCATCAATAAATACTATGACAAATGAGTCGAGATAAGGCTGAAATACATTGTTCATCAAGTGCATGAATGCTGCTGGGGTGTTGGTCAGCCCAAAAGACATCATAAGGAACTCATAATGACCATAAATGGTCCTAAATGTTATCTTTAGAATATCCGAGTCCCGAATCTTCAACTGGTGATACTCAGACCTCAAATCAATCTTAGAGTACACCCTCGCTCCCTGAAGCTGGTCAAATAGATCATCAATACGTGGCAAAAGATAATTGTTCTTGATTGTAACTTTGTTCAACTGCTTATAGTTGATGCGCATCCGCATATTACCATCTTTCTTCTTCATAAACAGAATCGATGCACCCCAAGATGACATATTAGGCCTAATGAAACCTTATCAAAAAGTTCCTAAAGCTGTTCTTTTAATTCTTTCAACTCAACTGGTGCCATACGATACGGAGGAATGGAAATGGGCTGAGTGCCCGGCACCAAGTCAATACCAAAGTCAATATCCCGGTCGGGCGGCATGCCCGACAGGTCTACAGGAAACACATCCGAAAAGTCTTACACCACCGGAACAGAGTCAATAGTAGGAGTATTGGCACCAACATCCCTCACAAAGGCCAAATATCACACACATCCCTTCCTAACCATCCATTAGGCCTTTAAATAAGAAATCACTCTACTGGGAACATAATCTAGAGAACCTCTCCACTCGATCCTTGGCAACCCCGGCATCGCCAACGTCACGATTTTAGCATGACAATCCAGCATAGAATGACATGGAGACAACCAATCCATACCCAAGATCACGTCTAAATCAACCATACTAAGCAATAAGAGATCAACTCTAGTCTCCAATCCCCCAATAGTCACTACACATGACCGAAATATACGGTCCATAATAATAGTATTGCCTACTGGCATAGATACATGATCAGATGAGACTAAGGGCTCACGGGGCATATCCAAATAATGAGAAAAATATGATGATACATACAAATAAGTGGAACCAGGGTCAAATAATACAGAAGCATCCCTGTGGCATACTGAGACAATACCTGTGATCACTGCATCTGAAGAAACAATATCAGGCCTGAAAAGAATAGCATAAAATCAGGCCTAACCGCCAACTGATCGGCCTCCCCCTCTAGGGCGACCTCTAGCTGCCTAGGCCCCACTTCGAGCTGGTTGGGCGGGTGGTGAAGTAATTGGTGTGAAAGTCGCAGCCTGACTCCTCTGCTGCACTGGACCTCCCGGGCGATGAGGACACTATCTCTATATATGCCCAAACTCCCCGTACTCGAAATAACTCATCGGTGATGGTGGTGGTGGTGGGGACTGAATCGAGCCCCGAATACCAGAATAACTACTCGAAGGACTTGGCATAGATGAACCCTAAACTGATGGAGTACGGGATGAACTTTGAGATGGAAGGGCACTGAGAGATGACTGACCCGGACGAGCACTGTATGAACCATGGCTGGATGATGCACCACGATGAGCTAGACGAGCCATCTAGGCGTGCCTATAAGGACCACCTCTGTTGTGGTAGATTTGACCTCCAGAAGGAACACCGCTGAAACCACCCGATCCCCGAGGCCTCTTTTCCTCCCTCTCCTCATGCTCCTGACTGCGAACCATCTCTAGGCGCCGAGTAATATCAACCACCTTATCAAACGTAGCATCTGATACACTCTCCCGAGTCATAGCAAAATACAACTGATAGGTGAGGCCATCAATGAACCTCCCAATCCTCTCCCTCTCAGTGGGAACCAACCATACTGCATGATGCGCCAACTCTAAAAATCTCATCTCATACTGGGTCACAGATATGCCATCATATCGTAGCTGCTTAAATTGTCTGTGCAGCTCCTCCCTGCGAGTCTGTGGCACGAACTTCTCCAAGAAGAGAATGGAGAACCCATGCCATGTAAGTTGCATTGCACTGACTGGCATGCGCCTCTCATAGGCCTCCCACCATCTGAAGGAAGCCCTAGTAAACAGAAAAGTATTAAACAAGACCCCACTAGTCTCCAGAATATCCACGGTATGAAGAATCCACTGACACCTATCCAAGATGTACTGAGAATCATCTGACTCATCCCCACTGAATGATGGAGGCTGGAGTCTCCCAAACCTCTCAAGTCTTTTCTGCTCATCCTCACCCATAACGGGACCCACCTGGGCCTGAGCAACTGCAACTGGCTGGGCTGGTAGCACCCCTAGTGTCTGAAGTCCCTGCATCACCTGCTCTGGAGTACGGGTGGCGAGAGTCTGAGTACCTCCCCCAGCCTAAGAAGTGGCTGGCGCGGTCTGAACAGAAACCGCCTGAGCGAGGCTAGTGCACACAGTCAAAATCTGAGCCAAAGCCTCCTGAAGGCCTGGAATCACAATGGGCACAACTTGTGCCTGAGCAGGCTCTATTGGCTCAACCACATCTGGAACCTGCTCCTGAGCTGGAGCAACTGGTGGATCTGCAGGGGCTGCTGTAGCTGTTGTATGAGTTGTACCTCTTCTCCTACTGTGACCTCGGCTTCTCGTGGCCCTAGCACGTGGTACTGGTGGCTGTCCGTCCTGATCAGTAGCATGTGTCCTCACTATCTGTGAGAGAATAGAACAACAAAAGTTTAGTGACCGAAATCAACAAATTCGCACGACAAGAATACAAGAATGTGAAATTTCCTAAGGGTTTGGCAGCCTCTCGAAGATAAGTACAGACGTCTTTGTACCGATCCGCAAGACTCTACTAAACCTACTCATGACTCGTGTGACCTATGTAACCTAGGCTCTGATACTAACTTGTCACGAACCAAACTTAGCGTGTCGTGATGGTGCCTAACGTGGTACTAGGCAAGCCGACACTTCAAAACATTTCTAACACTTTTAAATGAAAAATGAAATAACACAGGTTTAAACAGTTAAAACTCTCATAAACTGGATAGAAAGTCATCTCTCAATACGAAAATTCCCAAAACCAGGGTGTCACTGAGTACATGAGCGTCTATAAAACACGAGTTTGAAAATACTGTCTATGAAAACAGAAACTAAATACATAAAGTTAAAAGCTAGGGAGGGAGAGTCAAGGTTTGCAAACGTCGGGCAGCTATCTCGAAATCCTTGTCCGATAACACCTGGATCTGCACAGGGTGTAGCGTGAGTACAACCAACTCAGTAAGTAACAAGACTAATAATTGGTCTGAAAGTAGTGACGAGCTTCACGGAGACAGTTCAATTATAGAAAATTACAATACATGAAAAATAGGCATGCTTTCAAGTTTGACATTTAAAGCCAAAACAGTTAATTCATGTTAAGTTTAATTGAAACAGGATATGGCATCTCTCAGAAACTACATGACAGTGATATATGCTGGCTGAAGTACACAGTAATGATATCAAGTGCATAATATCAGAGTTACAGTCACTCAGTCCTCCCATTCACTTTAACCTCACAGTCACTCATTCCTTACGGTCTCTCATTTCTCCCAGTCGCTCGGCACTCGCGCTCGACGCTCGCACTCAGTATGTACCTGCGCTCACTGGAGGTGTGCAGACTCCGGAGGGGCTCCTTCAGCTAAAGCGCTATAATAAGCCAATCCTGGCATTAATCAATAAAACATACTGCTACATGCAGCCCGATCCCATAAATATCCTCACAATCAGGCCCTCAGCCTCACTCAATCATCAATCTTTCCAGTCTCTCGGGCTCTCAATAATCATGATAATCATCCCAAACAGTGATGATATAATGTATCAATAAGGAACAACAGGGATTGAGATATAATATGCAAGTAAAAGCTGTGACTGAGCACAAAATGGCAATTTAGCAGATAATTCAATCTGTAACACGACCTCTATGGGTCCCTATCGTACCAATACATAGCCTATGCATGATTTCTAACATAATTTTTAGTTCAATTTTTATAACACATGGGGAATATACGGATAACAACAGATTATTCAACTATACAGTTTTCATGGAATTGGCCAAGTCACAATTATTATAGTGCACGTCTACATATCCGTCACCTAGCATGTGTGTCACCTCAACGTCAATTATATGACACGTAATTCAGGGTTCATACCCTTAGAACCAAATTTAGAACTGTTACTTACCTCAAACCGTACAAATTCCTACTCCAACACGCCCTTGCCTCACGAATTGGCCTCCAAATGTCTTGAATCTAGCCACAAATAGTTCGATACAATCAACACGAGCTAAAGGAATAAATCCCATAAGAAAATACTAAGTTATTAATCAAAAGTCAAAAAGTCAACTCAAAAGCTTGTCACGGCCCGACCTTGGGGAGCACGACCGGCGCTCAACCGAAATAACCCGGTCGAGCAAGCCTGTTAGATTTTCTTCTACCCAACTTATCCGTGAATAAAGAGGCTATATATTCTATTAATTAAACACTGAGATGATTTCATAAACAACCCCAACTCCATTTCCATTAGTTACTTCATTTTTAAGTCTCAAAATACAAACACTTTCATAATTTGAAGTGGAACATGTGATACACATACAACATTACTAGTTTGACTTTTCCAACACCAATACACAATCCACACTGTGTCTACGGAGCCTCTAATAGATACAAAAGAGTACAATGATCGTGCCGGCAATAAGGCTCCGACTATACCTCAAAACATAATACACACGGAATAAAAGATGCACGCCTCCGAAATGAAGTGGGGCTTATCTAGTCAGCTGGGAAGAGAGTGTACCGCTATCACTGGTCAATACCTCCCGCTGTGGAACCACCTGTATCCATTAAAGATGCAGTTCCCCCGACAAAAGGGACGTTAGTACATGTCAAATAGTACTAGTATGAAAACCAAAACACCTATTCAATGACTTGGAAATACAACATGAATATGATGAATCATGGTAACAATAATAGAGCTTAAATAGCCGTTAAAGTCAAAATAAATTTATTAAGAACTTCCAATATCATTCATAAATTTCAAGTCGGGGATCATCTGCAACCACCTTTACACAAAGCTGCCCTGCAGCCTCACCCCAATGTATGCGGGTGGAGGTGTAATCACAATACCACAACTCTACTCAAAGCGGCCTTGTCGCCTCACCCCAATGTATGCGGGTGGAGGTGTAACCATAATACCACAACTCTACACAAAGCAGCCCTACCGCCTCACCCCAATGTATGTGGGTGGAAGTGTAACCACAATACCATAACTCTACACAAAGCGGTCATGCCGCCTCACCCCTGTATATGGGTGGAGGTGTAACCACAATACCACAAATTGGATTCTCAAAATGATAACAGTTTGTACAAAAGATTTCCTTTCAAATCGATCCCTTTGGCACCTTTGGCCTTAACAACAATATGAGTTTATAAGATTTCATCATATAAGAAATAAGTGTTTGATTATATTAATTTTATACAAGGTTTTCTTCCCAAAAAGGGTATAAAATAATTAAGTCACAATAGAAATCTTTAACACATGAGGGTTCGGACACGCTATGCAATTTGGGAATCAATTTACTAGCTTGAACATCCCACCTCAATAGTGTTTCAAGTTCGACTACACATGATGGAGTTTTGCAGGGATTCGAGAATTCCGATACTAGAAGAAGCGTTTAGCCTTCATACCTCGAAATAGCTTTCCTTGGTGTAACAATAACGTCCCGACACTTCTAACGATGTTAATCTATAAAAGAGGGGAGAATTACAAGCATGATTATAGGAATTCGTATGGCAAGAGCTGCTACACTAATGACCCAACCTTCCCTCAACTAATTCAAGAATAAAACCACCCAAGATGGTTCAACAACTTCCCCACAGTCTCTATTAGCTAATGCATGTGATAAATCTATACCTCAGATTCAATGCTAATGCTTGAGTAACTCAAGCCATCTTCTTTGCCTCATATTCAATTCCTTCTGTTTGAAAATGTACTGAAGGATCTTATGGTCCGTGAATATATCCACATGGACCCCATACAGATAATGACACCAAATCTTCAATGGAAAAAACACCACCACAAGCTCTAAGTCTTGTGTTGGATAGTTCTTTTCATGATTTTTGAGTTGCCTAGAAGCATAAGCTACCACCTTTCCATGTTTCATTAATACACATCCAAGTCCGATTCTTGAAGCATCACAATATACCACAAACCCATCTGTGCCCTCTAGTAGGGTCAACAACGGTGCCGTAGTCAATCTTGATTTCAACCCCTGGAAGCTCCTTTCACAATCATATTACCATTGGAACTTAACCGCCTTCTGCATCAATTTAGTCAACGGAGAGTCAAGAGTAGAGAACCCCTCCACAAACTTTCTGTAATATCCAGCTAAACCCAAAAAACTGCGAATCTCTATTGGGGTAGTAGGTCTAGGCCAATTCTTCACCGCTGAAATCTTTTGAGGATCAACCTTGTTTCCTTCTCTAGAGATAACATAACCCAAGAACATGATAGACTCAAGCCAAAATTCACATTTTGAAAACTTCGCATACAACTGGTGCTGATACAGGGTCTGTAAAACTGACCTGAGATGATCGACATGGTCCTCCTGACTGCACGAATATACCAGAATATCGTCAATGAACACTATCACAAAGGAGTTAAGAAAAGGCTTTAAGACTCGATTCATAAGATCCATGAAAATTGCTAGGGAATTTGTTAGCCCAAAGGACATTACCAAAAATTCAAAGTGCCCATACCGGGTCCTGAAAGCTATTTTCGGAATATCCTACTCCTTGATCTTCAATTGGTGATACTCGGATCTTAGATCGATCTTGGAGAAGTACTTAGCACCTTGTAATTGGTCAAACAAGTCATCTATCCTTGGAAGTGGGTACTTATTCTTGATTGTGACCTTGTTGAGCTGTCGATAGTCAATACACATTCTCAGTGACCCATCTTTCTTCCTTACAAAAAGGACCGGTGCACCCCAAGGCGACAAACTCGGCCGGATGAAACCCTTCTCTAACAAATCCTTTAATTATTACTTTAGCTCCTTCAATTCTGCCGGTGCCATTCTGTAGGGTGGAATAGATATAGTCTGTGTGCCTGGTATCACATCAATCCCAAAATCAATCTCCCTGTCTGGTGGGATCCTAGGGAGCTCATCCGAAAAGACCCCCAGAAATTAATTCACAACAGGCATAGACTCAAGTGTAGGTGCCTCAGCATCGGTGTCCGTAACAAGGACCAAATGGTAGATACACCCTTTGTTAATTATCTTCGTGGCCTTAAGGTAAGAAATAAACCTACCCTTCGGCACCACATCATCCCCCTTCCATTCAATCACTGACTCATTTGGAAATTTAAACCTAACGGTTCTGGTTCGACAATCAAGCATAGGAAATATGAATAAAGCCACTCCAACCCATTACTACATCAAAATCAACCATCCCCAATTCAATGAGATCGACCATGGTGTCCCTACCATGCACCATGAAAACACAATCCCTATAAACCCTGCGGCCACAATAGACTCGCCAATCGTAGTAGATATACAGAATGGCTCATGAAGTTGTTCCGGTTCTATCCCAAACTCCATAGCAACATAAGGAGTGACATATGACAAAGTGGAACCGAGATCAATAAGAGCATATACATCATGGGATTGGACAGTCAATATACATGTGACAACATCTGGAGAAGCCTATGAATCCCGGCGCCTCCGCATAACATAAAATCTGCTGGGCCCTCCCGAGTTTTGGGTACCACGCCTAGCTGCACCACGCCCTGTGGGCGCTGGAGTGCCTCGAGCTGGAAGAGGCGTTGCGGATGTAGTAGCTGCAAAACTAGCTGGATGTGCCGCACCCCTGCCCATGATCTGGCGGGACGAGCAGCAATTCCTCTGAATGTGACCCCTCATACCGCACTCGTAGCATATAGGTAGGTCCATAAAGAAGACCCCAAAGTGCATCCTCCCATACTTAGGGCATGGGGGACTCCATTGCTACTGGAATCTCCCTCCAGGCCGACCCTGTTGGTAGGGTCCCCTATTGCCCTGACTGGGCCTAAAATGACTCCACTACTGCTGACTGGGCCTAGATGGTTGTGCACACATCGAGGACTGAGCGAATGACTGAGATGGCTCTAATGACCCTCCCCTAAATGTCATCCTACCACCACCACCACCGGAAGAACCACCAAAGTTTCCCACGGACAGGGCCTTAGTGCTACCCTCTCGCTCCATCCTGGTCTTTAATTTGTGGGTCTTTGTGGCTTGAGCAAATGCCACCGTCTTCCCATAGTTCATATCAGAATTCAAGGCAGCCATCACAACCTCATTAATAACCAAGGGGCCAAGGCCTTGTACAAACCGGCGCACTCTAGCCTCCATAGTGGGCAACATGTGAATAGCATACTTGGACAGGCACGCGAACTCCATATGGTAGTCCCACACATTCATGCTACCCTGCTTTAGGCTCTCAAACTCACTCCACCTCGCTGGAGGGCTCCCCTCCTCACGGGACTCCTCCCACATCTCAAACAAAGAGTAGACCATCCCTTTCAGGCGGTAGGAGGCCAACTCCACTACCTCCGTCTCAGTAGCATGCATAACTAGGAGAGTCTTGTGCATCTCATCAATGAAGTCCTGAGGGTCCTCCCCAGGATTAGTACCTGTGAACACTGAAGGATCCAACTAGAAAAATATGTTCACCCTGGAACTAGCGGAATCCCTTGGTTGACTAGAAGAAGTGGGTGCAACATTTGATCTCTGGGCCTGGGAGGCCACTATATGAGCCAACATCTGTATGGCTCCCCTAAGATCCCTATCAGAAACACCGGGACCAGAAGTTGGGGCTGGAGGTGGAACTGGAATATAAGTTGGAGGGACCGTTGCACCCTCAGTAGGTGTAGGAACTGGTGCAGTCTGAGCAGGAATAGTAGATTCATGCGGTGTAGTAATTGGGGGAATATCCTCACCCCTCAGGTGCTCACCCACATCATCAAATATAGAATCAATTGCCACTCCTGGGGTGACATTAGCTCCTTGGCCAGTTCTTGCCTTCTTCCTAGGCGCCATGTACTGAAAGTTAGAGCAATGCACGAGTTAAAGGAGGAACAATCTTACAATCAACATTATCGCACGATCGAGAACATCAAAGAAGGGTATTATTCCTAAATGTCCAAGTAGCCTCCTAATTATAGATGTGGTCGACAACACACCGATAAGAAGGACTCTACTAGATACAGCTCCGAGACATCCTAGGACACTTTAAAACCTTAGGCTCTGATACCAAGTTTGTCACGCCCCGACCTCAGAGAGCGCGACCGGCGCTCAACCGAGATAACCCGGCCGAGCAAGCTAGTTAGATTTCCTTCTACCCAACTCATTCATGAATAAAAAGGAGAAATATTCTATTAATTAAACACTAAGATGATTTCATAAACAACCCCAACTCCATTTCCATTAGTTACTCCATTTTTAAGTCTCAAAATACAAACACTTTCATAGCTTGAAGTGGAACACATGATACACATACAATATTACTAGCTTGACTTTCCCAACACCAATAAACAACCCACACTATGTCTACGGAACCTCTAATAGATACAAAAGAGTACAATGATCGTGCCGGCAATAAGGCTTCGGCTATACCTCAAAACATAATACACATGGAACAAAAGATGCACGACCCCGAAATAAAGTGGGGCTCACCAAGTCAACTGGGAAGAGAGTGTACAGCTATCACTGGTCAATGCCTCCCGCTGTGGAACCACCTGCATCCATTAAAGATGCAGCGCCCCCGGCAAAAAGGACGTTAGTACATGTCGAATAGTACTAGTATGAAAACCAAAACACCTATTCAAGGACTTGGAAATATAACATGAATATGATGAATCATGGTAACAATAATAGGGCTTAGATAGACGTTAAAGTCAAAAAACATTTATTAAGAACTTCCAATATCATTCATAAATTTCATGTCGGGGATCCTCTGCAACCACCTTTACACAAAGCGGCCCTGCCGCCTCACCCCAATGTATGTGAGTGGAGGTGTAACCACAATACCACAACTCTACACAAAGCAACCCTACCGCCTCACCCCAATGTATGCGGGTGGAGGTGTAACCACAATACCACAACTCTACACAAAGTGGCCCTACCACCTCACCCCAATGTATGCGGGTGGAGGTGTAACCACAATACCACAACTTGGATTCTCAAAACGATAATAGTTTGTAAAAAAGATTTCCTTTCAAATCAACCCCTTTGTCACCTTTGGCCTTAACAAAAATATGAATTCATAAGACTTCATCATATAAGAAATAAATGTTTGATCATATTGATTTCATACAAGGTTTTCTTCCCAAAAGGAGTATAAAATATGAAAAATGAAGCCCCGATGCATATCTGCATAATTCTGCGATTCGCAAAATGGACTGCATAATGACCCTATAAAATCGGGCGTTTCTGCTTCACTCTGCGATAGGTCTGCGGTCCGCAGACCAATTCTATGGTCACATAATGGACCGCAAAATCTCCTTCCGAAATTCTCATACGGGATCTGCGATGGGATCTGTGGCACGCATAATGGTTCTGCGGCTGCATAATGGTTCTCAAAATTGAAAAATCTTTCTACTTTATTCCGCGGGCGATCTGCTGCCCGCAAACTAGTTCTGCAGTCTCATAGTTGACCGCAAAACTACCATGTTCTGCAAACTTTTTTTCCTTCAACACCTCGACGCACTGAGCAACCCCAAAAGTCCGTACCATAGCGAGCTTGCGAGCCGCAAAGAATTTCTACAATCCTCAAACACATTAGCTTACCTCGGCACCACAAAAACCTCGGTATCTTGGTAAAATTTCGCTAGGCCTTATAAAGACGGCCCCCGAGCCCACATTTCGGAATCGGATAAAAGTCACAAAATTCGAACACCCATTCAACCACGATTCCACCCATAGATAAATTACTCAAATCCGAAACCAAAATCTCAATCAAATCCCCAAAATTTGGCCTAAGAACTTTCCTCCATTTTTCCCTAATTTGCCACCCCAACTCACTAATTAAATAATGAAATCAAAGACATAAACATGGAATTTAACCAAAACTAAGTAAGAATAACTTACCCCAATCACCCACTTGAAAATCTCTCCAAGAATCGCCTCCCACCGAGCTCCCAAAATCAAATTGTAAAAATGAACTCAAATCCTCGTTTTGAAATATTTAAATTTCTGCCCAGGTGACTTTTCTTCGCGAACGCGACCCTCTTCTCGCGTTCGCGTAGCACAAACCATTCTGCCGCCCAAAAACCTTATATGCGAACGTGAGGTCCCTCTCGCGAACGTGATGACTAACTGACCCCAGGCTTCGCGAATGCGGTCCCCCTACCATGAACGTGTGAGGTCCTAGTCTGTTCCTCTCTTCTTCACGAACGCGGCCCATTTCTCGCGTTCGCGATGCACCATCTGTTCCCAGACCTTCGCGAACACGGTTCCCCACTCGTGAACACGATGAAAAATTCTTCACATGCCTCCAGATACTCTTCGCGAACGCGGAACTCCCATCACAAATGCGAAGTAGGAAACCAGACACCAGAAATCTGCAGCTTCAACCATCTTCCAAGTCCAAATTTCCATCCGTTAACCATCCGAAATCCACTAAAGGCCCCCGGGACCTCAACCAAACCTACCAACAAGTCCTAAAATATCATACAAACTTAGTCGAGCCTTCAAATCACATCAAACAACGCTTAAACCACGAATCGCGCATCGATTCAAGCGCAACTTTTGAACTTTTGAACTTCCAACTTCTACATTCGATGCCGAAACCTATCGAATCACGTCTGATCGACCCCAAATTTTGCACACAAGTCACAAATGACACAACAGACCTACTCCAACTCCCGAAACTCTATTCCGAGCCCGGTAACCACAAAGTCCACTCTCGGTCAAACTTCCAAATTTTTAACTTTCGTCATTTCAAGTCTAATTCAACTATGGACCTCCAAATCACAATCTGGGCACACTACTAAGTCCAAAAATACCCAACGGAGCTAACGGAACCATCAAAACTCTATTCCAGAGTCATTTATACACAAGTCAACATTCAGTTAACCTTTTTAACCTAAGCTTTCAACCATGAGACGAAGTGTCTCAATTCATTCCGAAACCTTCTCGGACCCGAATCAACTACCCCGGTAAGTCACATAACAACAATGAAGCAGGGAATGAACAGTAAATGGGGAAATAGGGCTACAACTCTTAAAACAACCGGTTGGGTCGTTACAAGTAGTTACATCCTCCATTGTCCTTTAAAACATATCCAACTAAATCAGTTTAAAAAACTGCAAATTCGTACCAATATTAAGATCAAAGAAACAGAAAAGATTATCGAAATATATACTTACTACACCATGTTTGCATACAAAATACCTTATGTCTGGGTTTACCGAACTCCGTGAGATTTTCGACACACATGCCCGATCACATCGACACGAATCAGTCCTCTCTGAATTTTCAGACATTGTCAAGCAACAAACTGAGAGAGAGAAGATGTGAAGAAAGCTTCAACTGAAATCGAAGGAGGACGGGGGTCTTTCAAATTGGAGAAAAAAAATTCAATTTTGCCAGAGAAATTCGGGCTGAAGAAGAGGAATTAGGGCTTGGAGAAGAAGAAGAAGAAATGGGAAAATGGGTTAATATAACGTGGGGTTTAGGATTTTTACCGCTGGAATAGTCCAGTCAGACTATATTTTTACATTCACGTGCTCATTATATGTGATTCACATGCGAAGTGCCTCGTGGGATTTTAATATTTAAGTGGCACAAGAACGGACTAAAGAATAAGTAGTAAAGTGGAAAGCGATCTCAACTTTAGGGGGATGTCGATGTATTTGGCCTTAAGTAAAAGAGATAGTTTACTTAAATTATTATTTGAAACAGAAAGCAAATTTCTACTGTTTAATTACGATAAAGATTCTTTAGTTTTTATATGTTTCGGTTTGAATACACACATAAATATTAAAATATTACATCTAGAATTGAACAATGTGTAATTTATATTGTTTGTTTTCTCAACAGCTGAATGTGTAAATTTATTTTTATTTAAAAAATAATAAATATAAGATTTACATAAATTAATGATATTATTATATTCATAAATATAAATATTAATTTATAAGGTATTGTATGAATTGTTTCTTTGATGAATCACACTATGGAACTAGAATGATGGCATGCGGCAGCTGGAGTTGGTGGTGGTCGTATGATGGCCGTAAGGTGGTGGCTGGTGGAGGAGGCTGACAATGTATTGTGGTGTCTCATGATGGTTATGTAAAGGCGGCAACTAAATGCGTCGTGGTAGCTCAAAGTGGTGGTGGTGCCTGGCGATGAGGTCGTTGGTGGTAGTAGTTGCGTGATCGAGGTTAGTGGTAGAGATGGTTGGTGGTGGTAACTAGTGGTGGAGGTAGTTGGTGGCGATAATTATGCGAGGTAGGTAAGTAGTAGAGGTGGTTAATGGTCAGGGCAGGGGCGACTCGACATAATATGGGGCTAAGGCGAAAATAAAAAGTGAGGCCTTAAATTGTTTTTAATTTTTTACTATTATAATTTATCGAAATCTAAAGAAGTTATAATCAGTTTAATTATTAATGTCTAACCAATTTGTTTAATTTCTCTTGTGTTATCATGTTGAACTTTATTAATTTAGTTTTGAAAAACTTTTTCAACCGAGGCAACTGCTATAGAAATTATTATCGGTAATTGAATTAACACTGTTTACCTGATTGAGTTTGCCAATTAGAGTATTCTTCTACTTATACAGTTTCTCTTAGCATTTTTTATTCTAAATATAAGTTGAAACAAATAATACTGTAGTAACTATTATGTTTCAAGAGTAATTCAATGTTAAGGACGAATTTTAATTGTTACTTATCAAAGTAGCTTGAAAAATACCTACAAAAGCACTCAAATAATTAAGAAAATTGTTCTAAACTAACATTGTAAGAAGATCAACTTAAATTGGGACGAATTAGAGACAGGAAACAACTAGTAACTACAATTTAAGATGTGTAAAACTTTTAGTTATAACTATTTTAACCAAATGGTTTAAAAATTCTTTCAATAGTGCATAATTATTAAATATTATAAAGATTATTTATAGATTTTGGGGCCCTAAGTATTTTGGGGACTAAGGTCATTGCCTTAGTGGCCTTAGGCTCCAGCCGGCCTAGGTCAGGGGTGGAACTATAAGCCTGAGTATGGGTTCGGCAGAACCTATTAGTTTTGATCCTAATCATATATTTGCATTAAAAAATTCATTTAATATATATATAAATAAGTTATCCAAAACCCAATAAGATATTTTTTCTATAATTTAGAACCCATAAACTCAAAATCGTAACTTTGTCTTTATTAACGGTCGTAACTAGTGGCGGAGATAGGTGGTGGTAGTGACTGATGGTGAAGGCAGTTGGCGATGGTAATGGAGGTCGACGGTGGTAATAAATATAGCAATGAGTGTTAAGAAATATATAGGTGAACCTCTTAATGATTTTTAGATTCTATATCCTCCTCTGTTCACATTTAGTTGTTCACTTTTGATTTTGCACTTTCTTTAAGAAAAGATAATTGAAGTATATATTTTACAATTTTATCCATAATAATAATAGTATTTTCAAAAGTCTTGAGAAATAAGTAGTTAATAATAAGGGTAGAACGGGAAAAAAAGATTGTCTTTATCTTGATTTAGTATAGTAGATAAGTAAAAGTGTAAATGTATTTTTAGTATAGTGGACGAGTAAAAGTAAACAAAGGGAGTATATCTGAACATCCATACCTATTAGTAAAAGCTAATATATAATTATGAAAGAAAAACAATTTAATGCACTTAATAGCTGAGATTTGACGGATTCAGATCCAAATCTGCATTAAGTGCAGACAAATAGAACCTAAAGAAATATAATCATCAGAAAAGATGCAAGGACCAGTTTGGCTGGACTTCTAAATCTGCTTATTATCATCAAATTACTTCTTTTAAGGTGGAGTTTCAAAGTAATTCAACGAATTCACAGATTTCCGTTGGTTATGCAGTTGTGCTAATATGAAAAAGAAAAAGAACATAAGTATAAAATTTTCAATCTCCTTGATCCTAGATCCTCAACCTCGAAGATCAAATCTAGATATGGAGAAGGATAGAGGGTCAGACCCATTGTCTATCGAGTTTCGAAACTTGCGCCATTGGGCCTTAGGGATTTTTCCATTATCCCACATTAATATATTTGTTTATCAAAAAAGGAGAAGGAAATGCAGAAACTTCTCTGCCATTAATAAATAAATATATCATAATTTTTTCAAAATTATGAATATAGGAAAGGAGAAAAACTCGTCTACAGCTTGCATTTTGTCAAGTCGCTATTACTAACAGAACCTTTTCCTATCTCTTCTATGCTTTGTGTACAACCAATTTCCTGGTGGATTCTCATTGAATCTGAAATGACTAGGAACCTTTTTCCTATGTTACAATGAAAAGAATCAAATTTGAATCTACATACAAGAGTTGGAGTTTAGTAAAAAACCCTGTTAAGCTTCCAATGTACATTTTCCGTGGCATAATTGCTGTCGATGGTGAATGCCGAGACCATGGAAGACATTGTGCCAACGTCGAGTCCATCATGTTGGCTCGCAAATGCATACCTAAATTTGCATTATTAGACGCAGTCATGATCACCTGACAGCAACAAAATTCAAGTGATCCATTGGATGACCAACAGGTTGTTTGCGTCATCCAAAAGCCTGGAAAACAATGTGTACCAGCTTCCTCTCTGCAATGCATTTCCAGGTTCAAAAGAGCCTCGACGTCGGACTTCCTTTTCTGAATCCAGATAATGCCAGAGCACTGTAATAGTGTCGGAGGCTTCTGGCCTGTCTTTGAACAAGCGTCCTCGGTCAACACTGGTAACCGACAGAGAAACCACACGACACCAGAATTCCCTCAAGGAACACAACGAAATCATTCCTATTTACTCCACACCCTTCTTTGTTTTTAAATTAATTCCTTTTGCTTTCTCCATTTCAGCCTCCTTTTGAACTTTCTTCTTTTCCAATTCAGCCTGTTTCTTGTTCTCTTCGTGGGCTTTGCAGAACAACCGCACAAAATTTAAGAGCGTTGCCGCGACTGCACAGATTATCACCCAGATACCAATCAGAAAAGCATTAGCACCTAAAAATGTTAAACACTCACATGAACATACCAATGACAACATTGAGGCATACATGAAGCATAGGAAGACAAACACAAGAGACACTAAATGCATATCAAATTGAAGTGCAGTGCACAACATAAGCACACTTGTTGAGTAAATCAATCAAATGTAATAATAAGCAGGTGGTACAGCCTCCCTGAAATGACGGAGGACCAATCTTAAACCAACCAAAAAGAAAAAATCACAGGAAAATACACAAAACCTCCACATAGGATATCAAAGATCATGCTGACTTCAAGAGGAATATAATGTCAATCCACGAAAGAAACTGTGGCAAGTACAGCAGAAAACCTAAAAGATTGGCATTTTAACTTCTTTAACAAAAACGACAGTTAGTCTTATGTGTCCAATCAGAAGAAACTAAAATAGGAAAAAATCTAGCCAGAAAGTAAGTAATTGTTGAAGGTCGGGCTGTATAAAACTGCTGATTGTAATTGGCGCCTTGCATTAAATTGTACGAGAGAGTGAAATTCGTAGATGTCCACATACAAAATAGCTAATAGCCTCATGGATCACTGCCTTCATTTTCTTTAGACCAAGTATTTTTCTTTCACTGAAATACCAATCTCTGCCAACAGGATTTATTTAACCGTTTTAGGCAAGATATTATGTATACCATTGTTAAAGAATTACAGTCCAATAGCATAGTAGGAACCAAAGAAGGGCAGCCCGGTGCACTAAGCTCCCGCTATGCGCGGGGTCCGGGGAAAGGCCGGACCATAAGGGTCTATTGTACGCAGCCTTACCCTGCATTTCTGCAAGAGGCTGTTTCCACGGCTTGAACCCGTGACCTCCTGGTCACATGGCAGCAACTTTACCAGTTACGCCAAGGCTCCCCTTCCATAGTAAGAACCAAGTAAATCTTTTAAGAAAAGAGGATCGCCAATTTGTTCAAGGTGTTATCTGTGTGGACAAGATGCAGAGACAATTAGCCATCTGTTTTTATATTGTAGATTAACTAGCTAATTGTGGGAGTTATTCATCAACCTCAGGGGTATTAGATGGACAATGCCAGGAAGAACTTATGAACTTTTGTCTAGTTGGAACACTAGGGGAAGCTCTACATCTAACAAAGACAGATGGAAAGTTGTCACAGCAGCTATTTGGTGGACTGTTTGCAAATAGAGGAATTCAAGATGCTTTGAAGATACAAGTAGCTCTATACAGAAGATCAAGATGAATTGTATTCTTCTTTTTAGTTTTTGGTGTAAAAAAGAATATATAGATGATCAGGATTCAACCTTAGAAGTTTTAGGCTCCTTGTAAGAAGAACAAGGATTTTTGGTTTCTGCCTTTTGTTTTAGCCCTTCAAGATGTAAATTTTGGTTTCAAGTACAAACTTTGTGCTGATGATTTAAAAAATATATTGGATATGTTACCCAAAAAAAAAAAAAGACTTCCCTATTCAACTTCTTACTTCTGCTGAAGCTTTCGATGAATAAGTGTTTGTTGACGTAGCTTCCAGTATACAACAATAACAACAACAACATATCCAGTGTAATCCCACATAGTGGAGTTTGGGGAGAGTAGTGTGTACGCAGACTTTACCCCTACGTAGCTTCCAGTATAATTAGTTTAATATGTACGTTAAGAATTACAAAATTATAATATGGCAAGAGCCCATTCCTTGTCTATGTAGGAAAAGTTTAGAATCACTATAATTGTGTAAATACAATAGGACGTACTATAATTGTGTAAATACAAATAGGACGTACTAGGTACTAGTTTCCTTTTAAGATCACTTGTAAACACTATATAAAGCCCAATGTGCTTGAGGAATGATCAGACAATTCATTCTCAAATCTCCTTCCTTTACAATGTGATTACGACACCGTATACATGCTTAAAATCACACACATCTACGTTCATTTTCTCAAGCTACACATATTTTACACTACCCAAGCAGTTGATGATCTTATATTACCCCACTTCTCCTATAAAAGCCCTATAGAAAAAAGGAAAAAGGCAAAATATACACTGAAATTGGTTATAGTAGTTGGTATCAATAAATTGAATCTCTAAATTGGAAAAGAAGATCCACTATAATCGGAAATTTTTCTTACACAAAGAGCTACAAAATCTCAATGTTTAATCACAAAATGGTTTTATGTTTGTAATTTGTCCCTTGTTGAAAAAACAAAGAGTGATTTGAACAAGGTTTTAATGTGCCGTTTCACATTTTAAAAATGAGGGAGCATGTTGTTAGGTGACACTAGTTTATAGTTTCATCAACTCTTCATTTCTGATTGTCAAAGAAGTTGAAGTGTCACAAAATAACTAGTCATATTAGCTTTAATTAAGTAGAAGGACAGCTTTAGATCTATCTCCACTTATGTCCTAAATGGTCTGCCAGAACCCTAGACAAGGCAACCTTTACAAGAAAGCCAATATATACTAGATCAACCCAGTCTGAAAACTTTGCGTACACTCCAGACCTGTCACAGCACTAACCTAAATCCACACATATCTTTCTCTAAAACACGACTGGGTAAATTAGGATGGTTTCTATATCCTAGTAGATTAGCAGTACGCAACCTGTAAGGCACCTCCTATTACAATGTTCTTGTGGTTAGTATTGTAATTCTGAAGGACATTCATTAGCTCAAAACTCTTCGTGCTGACCACTTCCATAAGCTAAATTTTGTCAACACAGAGACAAGGAGGGAATAAAATATGCTACCTTGCTCAAACGGACAGCGGGCAGGATCCTCACCAAAATATAGTGCTAGTGCATCCGCATTTCTGCCCTGTGCATCAATTACAGCAGTAAAACATATGAGCCTCTGATAAAATGATTTGGTAATGAGAAATAGAAATAAATTGCAGACGACATTACCGCCAAAGAATACAACTCCTTCACAGAGCCCACCTCTGCTTCAGCCACTTCGATGAATTCTTTTAAAGTCTGATATGCCATATTTAAAATAGAACAACTCATAAGGACCAACAAGGGTATGCATTTTACGTCTTTCAAAGGAGATAAATAATGGAAACGTCATAGTATAGCATCTGATCAACCCTTGTTAAATGAGTGAAAATTCAGGAAAGCAGGAATATGAAAACAATTAACGCCATTCAATTTCATTTTAGGCCAAATAGTGCTAGTCCATCTTAATGCAGCTGCAGCTTTAAACAGGAAAGAAGCTAAACCTGATTTCCCTTTTAGCAAACAAGTAGGAGGGAGATCAACATTATGTTTCTATTATCTTCTAAGCCAAATCATCCAAAAGCTAGATTGTACTTACCGCAGAATATTGTACTGTAAAATGACAAAATGGTTACTTATGTATGAGGGTGGGTCCAAAATGGTCCATTAAATATACTCCCGAGCAGCGTTGGTCCTCTAAGTTCGCTAAAAGTGAACACTTTTGGTTTATATCAAATATTTAACAAACTCTAGTTGATGGATATAACGGGAACAGTGAAAAGAGAAGGATTTAAGCGCATTCATCAAATCAGCATATCTTTCTTTTCTCTTATTTATCGCATTGAGCTCTATATGAAATGCCAATCTTTTTGCTTGATTAGCTTTATGCATGAAGTTTAGTCCTACTTATAAAAAGAAAAAAGTGTCAAAAATACCCTCTACTATTTTTTATTATTTAAATATCCCCGTTATATTATCCATCCACATTTACCCTTACGTTAGACAAAGTTCTAAATTTGCCCTCATTTTAAACGGTTGGACATGTGGAGGTTTCTAATCAAAAGACCCAACCCATTGATTAAAAAACAGCCCCATTAATCTAACCCATAACCCGACCCGACCGCATTCCCATTAAAGCAGATTAGGGTTCAGAAGAAAGCACATTTCGTTGTAAGGAACCTCACAACGATCTACCAGAGGACGATGCGGGGAGCTGAGAAGAATTCCCAAATGAAGAATTAGAAGATTCAGAACTAGGAAAATGAGCTTCATTCCCATGGAATAAATCACCATCTTGACAACTCTTGACTTTTCTATGAAACTCCTCAATGTCAAAATCCATTTCCACATTCTCAACCTAATTAACGTTCAAACTGTTACACTCATCACCCTCATAGTTCGGACCAAACAAACACCACCCTCCTCTGTTCTTTATAGCCTCTACCAAATCCATTCTTCCAGCTTTTTCCTATTTTTTTCTTGTTGGAAAAGCATTTGGGTTCTCAGATATCTCAATGAAAGCCAGAATCTCCTCTTCCAGCTCCAAATCATCTTCGCTCCCCGACCTTTTCCTACACCAGCAATATGCACTGTCCTCAACTCTTTCCTTCCCAAGCTTAAAAACCAAAAAGAACATATTTCTTGGTTAAAAATCGCAGCTTTTCTGCTACAATGAAGTCTTTTTTGGGGGTTACAACGGGAATGGGGGTCGGGTCGAGTTATGGGTTAGAGTAACGGGGCTGGGTTTTTAATCTATGGGGTGGTCTTTTAATTAGAAGCCTCCACGTGTCATTCCGTTTAAAATGAGGGCAAATATAGAGCTTTTCCTAACTGTAAGGGTAAATGGGGACGGATAGTATAACGGAGTACACATTTAGAAACTAAAAGATAGTAAAGTGGTAGGTTTGCCCCTTTTCCGTTAAAAAAAAGAATCATGAAGTCAGTCCTTACAGAGAGCGAGATAGAGTGGGGAGGGGACAATATACAAAAGAAAAGAAAAAGGCCTTGCAGTTCCAATTAGAGCCAGCTAAAGGACAAATGGCAACAAAGGGTATTACTTCAATCAAAATATTTGATTCTAGAGGCAAAGGTTGTAACTGGAGGTCATTCAAGAGATGTCCTAAACAAGCAATAAGATCTTAATCTCAGATGAAAGAACAAAAAAGTTTAGCCCTCCTAACATGGGAGGTGTTGCACATATGCATACATAAAATACTGAGACATAGTTTATGAAGGACTTACAATCTCCATCATACCTTACAAAAAGTTTCAGACACAGGGCCATCAGTCTGAGATGCCTCCAGTTCCTTCTTTACTTTTTCCAGTCCATTGATGATTGCTTGCATTTCTTCAGCCAAAGACTTCAATTGAATCTGCAAGGTGAAACTATTTTCTAACTTATCCTAATTAAATATAAAAGGAATTATAGCAAGCAAAAGATAGATAAATAACCTTTGATGCAGCTTCCACACTTGCAAGATCTTCATGGAAGTCTAAAAAAGCTGGCGACTTGGAAGCAAGAACCTGAGATAAAAAAGATATTATCAACAAAGGCAACAATATATGATAACACCTAATATTAGAGAGGAGGGTTAAGAGCCACGAAGAAATGGGATAGGATATCTAAGTAAAAGAGTAAATGAAAAAGAAAGAGATTCTCAGTCACAAAAATGTCCAGACAACAGAGCGAAGAAGCATTACATGCCGATAGAACAAAACAAAAAGAATGGCCAAGTCAAATCACACCAAAAAATATAATGGTATATCACAATTGTATAAGGCAGAAGACAAGTGACCTTTTCACAGGAGCATGCCTTCAATCTGAAGGTTTTAGTTTTAACATATTATGAGAAATTATTTTCACATCAAGTTATGCCCACAGTTAATCACCCCAGCAAACATCAATCATCAAATATAGAAGCTCTATTACAACAACAACAACAACAACAACAACAATCCCAGTTTGATCCCATAAATGGGGTCTGGGGAGGGTAGTGTGTACAATCACATGATATTCAAGAAATGAATAATACGAGCTTCGTGTCTCCAAAATATGCTTTCTTGGAACTTCTTTAGAGTTTGGTCATACCTAGGTATCAGACGGAACTTCTTTCTAACACTGTACCTATCGATAAATGAAAATCCAATGTCCCATTGTAGCATTAATTACATTCGAGCTCCACTGCAGTGCATTTTCAGAATTCAGAACTGAAGGTATCCGACTGCGGCCACTGCTATATGCCGGCAGAAAGAACCGGTCACATCCAAGTTGAACCAGAAAAAAGTTTTGGTTGACTAACTAGATCGATTTGGTCTGTTATCCTGAAATTAACTGTTCATCAAGTTTCTAAATCACATCTCAGTTTCTTTCACGAGTCTCATTTTATAAACTCCTCACCATCTAAGAAAAGACGTGTACGTCTTTAAACTACTTGCCATCTATGAATAAGCAAGGTTTGTACGCTCAATATGCAATAGCTTGGAGTGTCTGGTTTGTCTCTAACCAATGCAATGCTTTATCTGTTTCAGCTAATCCACTATAACAATAGTAAATCTTCAATTAACAAGTTCATGAAGGCCATCATTTCTGTACCATGTCATCTTCATCTATTTGAGCTCCAAAGCAAGTTCATCACAATTTTTACACATTTGCATATTTGTAGCTCCTGAGCAAGAAACAAAACAAAAAGAAATCCCCCGATGCTGTCCGCAGAATCCTCAAGATAAAGTAAGTTTAACAATCATATGGATTTTTGAGGTTTGATGGATTTTATTTGTAGAGAGAAAGTCGAGTCTGTTACCAGAAGTCAGGAAACTGGTTGGCTGGAGATTATAGAATGTTGACCTAATCGGAGGAACTCCAGGAATTCAGCCAGAAATAGAAGGGGGTTCGAGTTAGTGAAGAAAGAAGGGAGAGAGAACTGTAATTTGATTCACCAATATATAAACTGTGAAGTTGCATTTATAGCTAAAGCTTGAGAATTATGCTTTAGCATGTATTGTATCTAATTACAGTACTTATTGAGCTCATGAACTCACTCTTTCTATTAGCTAACTGCCTAACTGAGATGCTCTGTAACCACCACCAAATGCCACTAGCGTCCAGCTTTCGTTGAGCTCATACCTTCAGTCCCCGAGCTTCCTCATAACTACCTCTCCTTATATGGACTTGGGCATTCCTCCCCTCGTGAGCTTGCTTTTTGAGGCTGAGTTAGGGCCAAGGTCCATATGTTTCCATGGTATCAGATCCAGGTCCGTCCCTGTTTGGAGTGTCCACGCTCCAGTTGGCGGTCTAGGCATACGAGGGAGTGTGAGAGCAGGTTAGAGTCATACATTGGTTGGGAAAACTTTTAACCCTAGAAGCTACCGCAATTTCTGTCACACATCTTAAAAATTGTACCCAATTTGTTCCCAAAAATTCTCTTTTTTGGGGTCCATATCTGCAGTACTTTCAGAACATAGAAAATCCTGCAATTCCACATGCACCCAAATTATCCTCTCGAGATAAGTTTTTGCATAGTGTTGCCAAACAGTCAACCGGTGCAAAGGAAATCTTTCAGGAAATATTGAAGAAGATTTAAAACAGAGAGTGTGTTCATGAGGTAGTGTATACTGTATACTGATGACTGTATGAACCAGAGATACCATTTTCCAGAGAACAGCTAATAAGAAAGAGGGGGAAGTATTAACTCAAGTAGCTTTCCTTGGGAACAGGAAAAATGAAATGAGAGTAATCCACACCTTACAAAGATAATGCATGAGTGTCATCCTGTTGTTAGTAGCACGTGTATCAGTGAGCTTTGAAAGACTGTCCAGTTTAAATCCAACGGCAGAACCTGGAGTAAGAATGTACAGGGAACTCAGTCTCAAAATTCGATATACTTCTGCTTGACCACATAGAAATATAACATCCTTAGTTTGTAGTCAGGTCCTCCTTAAGTTCCACCAGAACTACTTCAGCCACATAAGATGAGTGCAATATGTGCTAATTGCAAAATATAGTACCAAGAAACCAAAAATGTCAGCGCTTATACTCCAAAGAGCAACTATCATTTCCGAATCAAAATATATGCTTCTGTTCTCCAGATATCCAAAATGGAAAACTGATCTAGGTTGGGAACAAATCAATCAGTAAGCCCTAGTCAGTAATTTAGTAGGCTTGGAAATTCAAGCAACAAGTATTATTCAATCTAATAATTGAAGTCCATGAAGGTATAAGTCAAGCCAGACACCTAATCGCTATGTTGCTCCGACTCTCCAAAAGTGTTGCCGCACCCGTGTCGGATCCTTCAAAAATGCACAAAATTTGGAGGAACCGACATGCACCCAACAACATTTTTGAAGAGTCAGAGTAACATAGCCTAATCGTACTTGGTAATTGGGTCTGTTATGTACCAATTTAAAGCTCACAGTTATCTATCTAAAGAAATATTTTACACAGAACTCTTTTCAAAATTTCTCGGTGACAGAAGGATTCTGTAACTCTGCTTATTGATAAAATTTTAAATGAATTCAGATTTTTCTTTTCTAAAATTAGCAGAAACATGATGAAACTAGTGGCGGAGACACACTGCTCCAAGGGGTGTCAATTGACAACCCTTAATTACACTGTTTAGATGGGTAATTTTTTTAATGTACATATACTATGTCATGAATCCCCTTGACTTCTTCGTGTATTTACTTCTTTAAATTTTGACACCCCTTAGTGAAAATCCTAGCTCCGCTACTGGATGAAACTTGTGACTTCCCTTTATGAATTGTATACATAATATGAGAAGCCAACCACCATTTTTAGGGTCAAAGCCCATATTCTACTTATCTAGATAGAAAAATCGTTATTCTTCTTCTTGTTCATGGCAAGGTCAAGCAATCATTGTTATCAACTTCAGCAAGCATTGTATACAAATTAGATGTCTTCGGTTCCAGATTTGCAGCAATTACATTAACCATACATGTAGAATATCAAGTTTCGGTTTTAGTTCACATTTAAGATAGCTGAAGGATTGTAAAACCTCTATGACAAGGATGGACATCAATGGTTAAAAAATAAAATGCATGTAATAACTAAAGACAAGGACAGAGAGTCCTACCTCTGGCAGTTCCCTGATTCAATGTGTTCCCTAGATACAATATTTTCTTCATAATTTCCTTCAATTTGAGGGAGTTCCGGGCCTGCTACAAGCGAAGTGACTCATGCAAAGGCTAAGATAGAAATGGAACAAACAAAGAAGAGATACAGAAACTGTAAAAGTACCTCTTCACTAGCAGAGTTCACGGTGTTTAAGCTTTTCTTGAAGTCTGAGACCTGAGATGAAGCTAAATTCAGACGTCCACAAGAATACTTCAGCCAGGATCTCTAGATGTACACATACCTGAGAGCTGAACTGAATCTTGAAGAGAAAAACTCTTAATTTTGACTCCACTCGTGGCACCTTCATCAGCTCTAAAAAGAACTGAAAGACAAAAGGTAATATCAGGAAAGCCACTGATGCATTGGAATCTGAGCTAAAAGGTACTGCAAAACCAGGTAAAGTGTCAGCTGCTTTTCCAATCTTTAAACGTACAAGATCATGGATGGCAGGGAAAAGATTTAGAAGAATTTCCCCAAACCAATAACGGAACAAGGGAATAATTTCATAAATCAATCAGACCTAAATCAGTCTACAATAATTTCATAGGAAGAAGATCCAATAAGATTCAAGCTATCATGAATATCTGTTACAAGCAAGGACCTCTTAAGTAAGGTTGCAAACAAATTGAGAAACAGATCATGCCCAAATTCAATTGTTGCAGGCTTGCTAAAAGCTTGAGCTCAAACATTTTATTGCTCAACTGAAAAATTCACGAGCTCGGCTCAATAAGAGTATTCATATTAATAATTCTATATGTATCCACTGTGTTAGTTCTTTTAGCTAACCATAAACTCAATGTATCCATTGTGCTAGTTCTTTTAAAGAACCCTGACGCAGAAAGCGCCAAGGACCTTATCCAAAAAAAATTAAAAATAAAATAAACATACACTCAGATTACGAAACAGAAGATAGGTCCAAGATGTTTACTCATGTTAAAATAGATAACAAAAATGACAGCAAATTTTTGAGAAATATAACACGGAAGAAAGAAATATGTGGAATGCGCGAAGACAAGTGTATGTTATGTTGGATCTTTTTATATCAACACTTTACATAATCATGTTCCCACGATGTGGGATGCTAACAGTAAGTATAGCTATATACAACTTAACTATGTACATTGATTATCTAATACTCCCCGTCAAGCAGTGCATACAAGTTTTATGTACCCGGCTTGTTACAAATGTAGTTGATTCAAGAACCAGTAAGGAGTTTGGTGACAATATCTACAAGCTGATCTTTTGACTTCAAATTTTGTGACAATGATACCTGAGAGTATCGATCTCACTCATGAAACCTGGATGCGATGCAACATGCACAAACTTCAATTCTTTAAATGTTTGATCGAAATTAGTTCCAAAGTTGCCACAACCATTGCCTATTCTGCTTCTACAGTAAATTGAGCAACCATATTATGTTTCCCACTTTTTCAAGACATAAATTACCTCTAACGAAAATACACTATTTCTATCATAAGGTGATCCCGCCCAATTTGCAATTTGTGTATCCAACAATCTGCTCATAGCCTCGATCATCGAAAACTAGTCCGTTCTCTGTTGCTTATTCTATGCTGATTCTATGGGTTGAAGCATACGGACAAATGTATCCCAAATTCACATGGAATACGAATTCCGATAAGTTTCTGAAATCCAATTGAGTTTTAGCATATGCGTAATTACCATCACCTATTTTGAACTAAATCAAGTATTTGCTAGTCTATTTTTGCAACAAAAAAAAGATGTTTTAAGACATATCTAAAGTGTAATACGTTACATGTGTTCTTTTAATATGAAACTTGTTGAATTGTCCCACATCGGAGAGATTTGAGGTCCTTGGTCTCCTTATATGGTCTTGGGAAATCCTCGCCTCATAAGCTAGCTTTTGGGGTTGAGTTAGGCCCAAGGTCCATTTATCATGGTATTAGAGTCAGGCCCATCCAATTATTGTTACCGATGTTGGGCCCCCATTTATGTTGTCCACGCTCCAGTTTGCAGGCCTGGGTGTGAGGGGGGTGTTGAATTGTCCCACATCGGAGAGATTTGAGGTCCTTGGTCTCCTTATATGGTCTTGGGTAATCCTCACCTCATAAGCTAGCTTTTGGGGTTGAGTTAGGCCCAAGGTCCATTTATCAAAACTAATGAAGTTCATTTATAAATAAAGGTAGCATTTAAAATGGTGTATTTCATGTTTACGGACAATCCATGTGACATTGGGATACAGTTGCCGTATTCTTCAATACATACAAAATCCCAAAATAAGTTCCATCCTCTGTTTCTATTGAAAAACATAAAAATGCCTAACAGACACTAAATCTAATGAAGACGTAAACTTAAGAAAGACTATGTACCTAGACTCCTCATCAATTGCCCAATTCATATAGCAAAGCTCATTTGCAATTAGGTGTCTACAGGATCTATTCTAAGTTGGAAAAGAACTAGTCTGAGCTGAACTTTCTTTTTGATAATTAAAAGAAATTCTTGGAAAAGAACTATTCTGAGCTGAACGTTCTTTTGAAAAATTAAAATAGATTCATTAAGTTGAAATTTGCATATGAGCCCTGTTAAACTTTTTTACCCCTCACCAACCTACATCTCTTTATCTTCAGCTATAAGATGAAACAGAAGAGCCGTCTGAGGTACTTCCTGCTATTTGATAGTACAAGAAACTTTTTTGTTTGCCTGATTTGAGAGGTCACAGTAAACAATGGAAGTTAAACTACTCAATCTAACGTCCAATCATCATATATAAACTTACGCACTACAACGGATATTACTGCAAAACTAAACTCAACTACTTCCTTGTTCTCCCATTTTCGGTTCGTAAATGCATCTATGACAACATGTAACAGTAGAGAGAAATAAAACTTGAAATGAATATATTATCAAATCTACTAACCTGTTCACACTTTCCCAGAAGCTCTTTGTCACCGGTGTAACCCTGAGCAGTTATAATAGCAAGAGACAATTAAAAACAAAAATACTTTGCGGAAAGATCAACCCAAAGAGAGGAGACAGAAAGGAGCCGAGAAATAAAGGTTCTTTAGGATATATAGAAAAAGAAAGTTACAGCTAATAGAATAAGAGCTTCAGACGGGCTTGCTTCACCTTGAGAAGATCCATCTCATCTTTTGTAGGACAAAACTTTATAAGATTCTCCACCTGATCAGCATCTAAAATTGACACATCCATTGCCAGCACAGCTGCCTGTAAGCCGCATAGATAAACGTTGTTACTGGGTAACAAGATAGGGAAAAAAATACCTAGTGAATAGCATCCAGACTAGCAACAATATTCAAGAAAAAGAGAATCACCCAGGTCTAAACATAGATAGCGATTTGTTAAAGGTATACATAAAATAAAATATATAAAAAAGGCCCAAGGTCTGCTGGGTTTTAAGAAGAAAGCGTAATTTAAAGTGAAGGATTCAGTGAAGAAAGACACAAATGAATAAAAAGAAAATTAAAAGGTACTGCAAGAGAAAATAATGATGAAAACAAACAACAGTTGCATGGATTATGGACTTAAAACCCATATAAATCAAGTTCGGAAACTGCTTCAAAATTTCGGATACAGATGTAAAGATATACTTACTACCATTTAAGATTCTAATTTAGGCCTAGTGACTAGCTTTCTTATTTCAAATTTTTAATTTCCTATTCCTAATCAATAACAAATTAATCCATAACATTTCATTAACAATTAATATCACTTAACTAGCTATATTTATTGTTTAGTGTCGAAACTCTTCAAGATAGAGTCCAAGTAGAACGAGTTGCATGCCTTAGCCTTTTGGTGATTTTATTGAAGCATCATTTAGGAAATGCGAACTGCTTGCACTACTCCTAGAATTTGGGTTTAACCACGCGTCAGTTGAGCCTTTAACAACACTCTAAAACAAGCTTTGGGTGCAAGGTTCACAGGAAAGAAATGGCTTCAGAAAAAGTAATTGCAGGCTTTTCCAGACCAAGGCTGGATTTGAAAATGTGGTTTGACCAGACATTGATTATTTAAGATAGATCTCAGCAGTTCACTCCCTTTTTTTTTCCTGTAAAAGCCTAGTCTGGGTGTTATGGACCCATGTAGCATTCCTGCCAGTAATTTCTTTTCTTTTCCCTGCTTTAATATATGCATTCTAGCCTTTGTTTGTATATGTATTCTAGCCTCTTGACATTAACTATGTGAAACAGAGAAATGGTCCAAACCAGCGGAATAATAGAAGAAAGCAACAAAACTGAGTGGGTAAGAGATAAGATATCCCTTCTACGATTGGCCATAAGCAATTTAAAATTTAATACAGAAACCAAAGGCAGTGTCATGCATTACTACCATAAAAAATGAAATTTGCAATATTCTGACAATATATAGCTCCCATTATCCTGAACACAGCATATAATTCTACCATGAAATGTGAAAACAATCTCTCTATGTGCATGTTTGTTTGCAGGACAAGGTGTTATTTTTATTTCATAATAAGGAAAAGAGCATTCAACAATGACAACAATGGAGATAATGACATTGAAGAGAAAATACCAAACTCACCATCATGTCAGGAAGTGGCATTTTCACCTTAGTGAGCATAATTTCAGTATTATTAGCCCTCCTTAGATCAATCTTTTAAACAAAAACAACAGAGAAAAGCTCATCACAAGGAGGAATTATAACTCAGAGTTAAGAGAAACAATAAAGGAGAAAAAAGGAATTCCATCACTCACCAATACCAGATCTACAAAGAAGAACGAAAAGTATCATGCAATAGGAATCTATGTACAGGAAAAAGAAAAAATAAACAGACAGGACAGCACATTGGAATAGCATACTATCAAGACAACTGCATTTATTGCAAATTTAGATCCTTTTAAAAATATTCGCCAAGAAAAGGTATTAAATTAGTCGATTACCAGGTGAACCCTGTCTGGTTTAGATCCAATTGACTTCTTTGCTCCAATTTTGCCTCCGGTGCCATCTTTCTTGGGGACTGTCGCAGAGAAAAGAGTCTCAATTTCTGACACATCAAATTCGGTTGCACTAGAATTGGAGCAAAAGGGTATCAGTATTTTACTTGAATGGAGCATAGGCAGTATTAAACTACAAAAGCATGGAACTTACATTTGAGGCTCTCCACGTCTCTGCAGTTCCTCCCATAAGCTACCCCCTAGTGCCCTTGTTACCTTGCTCCAATGCAATGGCTTTAAGGTAGATCTCCGAGGAGCTATACTGCCTGCTGTTCGTGAAAGCCCCTGCCCTCTCCCTACAGTAAGGCCTCCCCCAAGTGCCCTAGGTGGTGGCGGAGGAGGTCCACCGCCTGGAGGTCTTGGAGCTCCTGGTGGAAGAGGTGGACTAGGTGCGCCTCCTCCAATAGGGGGTGGAGGAGGTACACCTCGTGCATAACCTCCAGGAGGGGGTGGAGGAGGGGGTGCTCCACATACTGGAGGCGGAGGTGGAGGAGGGCCACCACTAGGAAGAGGGGAAGGAGCAGGAAGCCCTCGCATTGAAGGAGGTGGAGGAGGAGGTGGTCCAAGAGGTGCACGTGGAGCTTCAGGCAAAGGAGGAGGTGGTGGGGGTGCAGATCCACACAAAGGAGGCAGTAAGGGTGGGAATGGTGCTCCAGGGAAATAACATGGAGTTGGAGGAGGGGGAGGACCACGAATTGGAGGTGGAGGTGGTGCAGGTGGATTGTTGTATGAAGGAGGTGGAGGAGGTGAAGGTGGAAATGGTGTTTGTGGGGCACTTCGTGGAGGTGGTGGAGGTGGTGGAGTTGGAGTAACACGTGAAGGAAGGGGAGGTGGTGGAGGGGGAGGTGGAGCTGAAGCACTAAGTGAAAGAGGACGTGGAGTTGGAGGAAGAGGTGATGGTGGAGCACTAATTGTAAGCAAAGAAGCAACTCTATGCCTAGCTGGAGTTAGTGGAGGAGGTAGTGGCAATGGAAGTGGAGGAGAAGGGGCACCATATAGAGGAGGAGGGGGAGGTGGTGGTGGTGGAGAATTCGCTCCAGAACTAGCAGGTTTGGATACAGTGTCAGCATATATAGGTGGAGATAGAGGTGGAGGTGAAGGTAGCAATGAACTTGATAATGCTACAGAGGAAACTGCATAAGCCCCATTTGACCAGGGGAGTGGTGGAGGGGGTGGCGGCAAGAGCTTACAGGTAGCAACATTCAGTACGCTGGATGATGTAGGAAGCGATGATGGGGGCGGGCGAGAGGTACCAATAGGAGTTATCAAGCCAGTTAATGTAGGCAGAGGAGGAGGCAGAGGTTGAGATAAGGGTGGAGGTGATAAAGATGTGGCATTACGAGTAAGTGGCAGGGATGGATGAGGCAGAGGGGGCAGAGGTGGTGGAGGTGGGGGTAATTGGTGAGTCACAGAGGCTTTAATAATGTGGCTTTCCTGCAAAGACAGAGCTAGGATGTCAGAAGCTGGTAGATTTGTCCTTGCTCCGTGAATTTGAGGAACTCTATAAGATGAAGTTCTTGAACATGGAGGCAGTGGAGGAGTTAGGGGACGACCTGGAGGAGATGGAAGAAATTGCATGGCTTGGCTTTCAGCTGATGCTCGTAAAGAGTCTTTAGTAAGCAATGCCTCTTGGACTGCTAACATGTCTAATAATGCAGGACATGAAGAGTTTTTCCTTGGAACACGACCTGCGTCAGCTGGAACCATAGCTTTTACAGAAGCTCGAGAAGATGGAGATTTAGATTTTGAACGAGATCGAGAATCCTTGGTGAGAGCAAGCCCACGAGGAGCATTATTATATCCTGATGGTGGATATGATACATGCATTGAATTAGTATAAGAACCTTTATTAGTAGGAATCCACTGAGATACTGCATTTGGCTTCGCCAGTCTTGAAGGAGTGCACTGAGATTCCTGCTGTTTGGATTTATTTTTCGGACCAAGCCCATCAGCGGCTGGTTTTGAGTTGGATAATAGCTGTCTCTTTAGAGATGAGGGTGGCATTTCATCCTTTTGTTTATTGCTTTCACCACTCAACTCCTGTTGTGAACCCTGCGGCTCAAACTTCTTCTGTTTAAGAGTGCCTTCTCGATGCTTATTCTCCCCTTCTGCTGACATGCCACTAGCCCCAGATATTACAGCTTTTGATTCCATGTTGCTTGTAACATTAGAAGTCACAACTTTTGAGGCCATTAACTCATCCCTGTTACCTAAACTATTCTTTTTTGGTGCCCGCTGCTTATACATCTTTCTTTCTTGTTTGTGATTTACCCCATCCGACACACAATCTTGTAAAGTGTGACGCCCTAACTCCTCTTTCCAGACTATTTCAATATTATCATCCTGCATTCCATTTGGAACTGTATAGGCATTAGACTCCGCTCTTCCATCCTGTCCATCAACACTGAATATCTCTTCCACCTCAAAAAACTCCTCACATGACGCGCCTTCACTTTCATTCTCATCTTCATATGGTGCTTCTGTGGTGATGATAGATTGATCAGCTTCAGCACCCGAAAAAAGCACCTGGTACAGGTATGAGTATTCTTCAAGTCCTATAGCTTCTTAGTAGACGAAAAAGTATGAATTATAGAGAACTAAGTCAGAGAAATAAACAGCCAACCTCTGCTTTAAATTCTCTTGGAAGTTGGTCTTGTGCATCCCATGGAACATCAACTTCATCACGGGTTAACGTCAAAACATTTGACTGAATAAATGTTGTGTGAAACATGACCCTGAACATCATTTCTTCCCTTAATAGATCATCTTCCAAATGGACGCACTCAAGAACAACATCTCCTTGGACACGACAGCGGATATCTATTTTCACCAGCGCACACTCTTCCTGCAGTGAGGAGTCAGCAGGACACTTCAGATTTCAGCTAATTACCTTTCAAGTCTCAAACGTTTTAAGCTTGGAATTACCTGTTGGTAGAGGCAAACATGTTCTTTTGACGTTGAAGTTGAATATAAGAGCATAGATCCTCTATTAGGCATAGTTGAAGCGGGATCTTGACTGTAGACACGAACTACAGGTCGGCAGCCCCTCCCACCATCAAATAGAGGAAGGACTCTAAGTATGATACAATCTAAGGAAAAAGGTGTATCTGATGGCAGCCAATCTGAGTCGAAATTTCTTCTGGAGATATACTGGAGATATCTAAGCTGAGATGGCTGTGGATTCAGAGGTGACAGAAGATGTACAAGTTCCCTAGGAGCTTGAGTATATACCATTTCAAGAGTCTTCTGCTCACCAGCGTACTGTTTTCTGTACAATAGAAGACCAACAAGTATGAAGGCAAGAACAGGCCACCCTCCTCTCTCACAGTGCATCAACAACACGTTCTCTTGGCCTTCGATGGAAAGCCAGCTCTCACTCGATCGCAAGAGGTGGTAGATCATTTCCAATGGCAATAGCTGACACCCCTCATATTGCCTAGGATAATCCATGACTGTCATACCATACTGGGACAAAATGTCAGATACTTGGCTCCTTCGATCACCTTCTCTAAAATTGAAAACCATGAAAGCAGCATCTGGATAGTGGTCCTGTAACTGAGCTACAATCCCTCCCATGTATGTCTTGTATTCATCTTCATCCAATATGTTGCCAGAGAAGCAACAATCGAACACTGCAAGCATGAATTTTAGAGCAAAAGAAGATAAAAACATAATACTGACAAAACGAACCCAAGAAATCATTGGTCCAAAGTAATTCCTTCTTTGAGACGACAAAGTAAGTTCAAGAGAAATCACTTAAACATGTAACTTGGTACTTGAGCAAGTTCGACCAGAATATGAAATAATTTATGTTCACAACCACCAAGTTATGGGCAAGAGGTTTCAACATTTTCCACATGAAGTTGCATTTCTTTAGCTCTGTCATTTTGCAGCTCATTTACTTCAAACAACTGGAGAAACTAGAGCTAAACTATAACTATTAGCAGAAGTAACTCCAAATTTAGCTAACCGATAAGATGATTTATTAAAAAAAAAAAATTATCATGAAATATCATACGATCATATTGATTTAGCAAAATAAGCCCAAATTAACAACTATTACTGCTACAATGTCTCAATTCCAAACTAGTCCGGCGATCATATGAGTGATCAATATCCATTCAGCTTCATTTGGACCCATTCATTCCAATACTCAATAATTTATCTTTTTAAGTCCAAGTTACTGCGGGAAAGAAAACATTAAAATTTGAAACCTATAGGTAAATTAACACTTGTAAACTCCCAAAAAAGGAAAACGCAAGATTGAAGAAATGGGGAAGAATCTGAGAAGGCGTACCATAAACACGCTCAGAAATCTCTAGAAGTCGATCAGGCGGCTTCCGGTAAAAGAAGTGTCTCAACAGCGCCATTTAATGACAATGGCAATGGCGCTGTTTCTAGGAACCAAAATTAACGCGTATTGACAGCCCAATGATTTCACAATGCAATTTGATTAAACTCTCCAAAAATCAAATTGAAATGGCTGAACTAATACTTAATGGAGTGAACAGTTATTGTTGGCTTTTTAATAATTAGAAAAACTCCTAATGAAATTGAAATGAATAAAATAAGATCAGAATGTCAAAATAGATTTAGAGTATAAGGAAGTGCAATGAGCCTTTCGTTTGAGGGTTTGTGAGGAGAATAAGGTTATATAATTTGAGGGGATTTTGATAAACTGATAGATATGTTCATTGCCATTGTTTCAGGAAAGGAGGAAAAAAAAAAAAAAACAGGAAGCGTAAACAGACAGGAAGCAGACCAGGACTCGGACCTGTTCCATTCGTTATTGTCTGTTATTTGCAGCTTTTGTATGATCAACAAACATAAAGCAAAACCAAATTTTAAAATAAAAATTACTTTTCGGATTTCGAGATTTAAACTTTGTTTAACCATAATTTTTCCATAATTTCTTTTAGATATTTTGATTTATAGTTCACCCCTCACCTAAAACCTCAACATCATGGGTTCGAGTCATCACATTAGCAATAGCTTTAACAAAGGAAAATCAAAGGGGAGGGGAATCAAAAAAAAAAAAGTACTCTTTACATAATTTTTAAATATGTACTAAATTTTATTTCAAAAACTTAAAGATTTTATGTCCGAATTTAAAGTTAAAATTAAAAGATTTAACTTTTAAAATAATTCATAAATTAGGACAGAGGAAATATTAATTTTCTTTTCTTTTTCCTTTTGGATCAGAGACTAATAAGAATGGAAATAATGCATGACAATTAGACTTGAACTCACGTATACTGTTAGGGGCCTCACTCTTTGCCATCTGGCGTGGCCCGGTTGTGGCCAGGATTGGGCGTGATGGCCTTGCCATTGACCTATGTGCGGGCAAAACGATCATGTGGGCAATGAGCAAGACATTGTCACGTGTACTGTTGTGGGCAAGTATTGGCCAAGGTTTTGGGGCAGGCAAGACATGCTTGGCAAAGGCTTGACAAGGTAGTGTGGGCAAGTTGGGGCGGCATGGCATGCCATGCGCGCCAAAGTTAGTAGCCCGGGCACTTTGGATTGTGGCAGCGCCAAATGCGGGCTAATCTAAGGAAAAACAGTACAGATGGCAAGGGCTTTCAATAGCCAAGGCACGGCTATGTGAATCAAAATACAAGCATTGGCACAGGTGAAACAAGGGTTGACATAAACAAGGCAAAAACTCGGCCAAGACATGTGCGGGCAGCAGTGGCGTCGGGCATGTGCGGCAAAATCATGGGCGGCAGGTTGCGGGCAAGGCATTAGTGAGGAGCAATGTCGAAAGGAGCCAAGGCTGGGTGCAATACCAGCCTTGGGCGTGCAACAACTGACCAAGTCAAGGAGCACATGCCAAAGTAGTTGGCAATTATATTTTTGTAACTACTTGTACCCATGTCTCATTTATGCTTGTATCCACTATCATTTCATGGAGATAATGGCCTATGTAGTTGGGGATGTCAACTAAAAGATAGGAACAGATTTAACATTAGCCCGCTAAGTGGCAAAAGCTGTAGACAACAAGTGTCAATGTGTTGTCAAGTGCCAAAGGCTGTCTATGTGCTATAAATAGGTGCCTTTGGACTCCGTCAGATTTATGTGTAAGAATTTCGTGTGAAATTCAAGAGGGAAACAAAAGTGAAACGTGAGGGTTTCTAAGTGTTTCAAAAGGGACTAAGGCTAGGCATTGGGCAGGTCTTAGTGTTGGCTAAAGAACGACTTGCGTTCTTTGTCAAAGTGGGCTTGTGATCGACTTGTGATCATAGTCAAGTGAGGGTTTCCTTTGTAAGTTTTCAAATTAATACAAAGGTTGAAATTTTTCCGTATTTGATTGTGTTCTCTTTACTTTGCTGCCTAAAATATTTCTAAGTATAAATTTGCTAAAAATTTGTCTAAGTATTGGGAAGGCTGAGTCAAGTGCGCAATTTAACTGCCGCGCGGATGTGATTTTGGGCTGACTAAAAACGCCCCCGTGACAACTGATATCAAAGCAGAGCAGGTTCGTGGCGGTGGCAAGACTACTAGTAGCAGATTTTGTGTTACTATTTGAGAACATGGTTGGTGACACAAATGTTGAACTACGTCAAAGGGTAGAACATTTGGAAGCACTCGTTGGGCAGGCTCTTGAAATAGGCGTTGATTCTTCTTTTGTTTTGAGAATGGCACGTTTTGAGGCAGATTATGCGGCGAGTCATGAGAGTACGTTGGCTGAAATGGCCTTGGTACGTAAAGAAAACGAAGAACTGCGTGAGGAGATGGTTCAACTTCGAAGGGCATTACAAAACACTGCCCCTAGAAGTGCCAAAGAACTGGAAAGTTTCTTGTGGGATATGGAGTAGTATTTTCAGTCTGCTCGTGTGACGGATGAAGAAAAGGTGACCATCACATCTATGTATTTCACTGATGATGCGAAAGTATGGTGGCGTACACGAGTTGTAGAAGTGAAAAGTGCTGGAATGCCCAAGATTGAAACTTGGGAGATGCTGAAGAAGGAATTAAAATCTCAATTCCTTCCAAGCAACTCGTCATGGGTTGCAAGAGATGCACTGCATCGCTTGAAACAAGGTGACCTATGTGCGGGCAAAATAATCATGCGGGCAATGGGCAAGACATTGTCATGTGGACTGTTGTAGGAAAGTATTGGCCATGGTCTTGGGGCAAGCAAGACATGCTTGGCAAAGGCTTGACAAGGCAGTGAGACTAAGTTGGGGCGGCATGGCATGGCATGCGCGCCAAAGTCAGTGGCACGGGCACTTTGGGTTGTGGCTGGCAGCGCCAAGTGCGGGTTAAGCTAAAGAAAAGCTGTACAGGGTGATGGCAAAAGATTTCTATAGCTAAGACTCGGCTATGTGAATCAAAATACAAGCATTGGCATGGGTGAAACAAGGGTTGACATGGACAAGGCAGAAACTCGGCCAAGACATGTGCATATGGCAGTGGCGTCGGGCGTGTGCGGCAAAATCATGGGTGGCAGGTTGCGGGAAAGGCATTGGTGAGGAGCAATATCAAAAGGAGCCAAGGCTGGGCGCAATGCCAGCCTTGGGCGTGCAACAACTGACCAAGTCAAGGAGCACATGCCAAAGTAGTTGGCAGTTATATTTTTGTAACTACTTGTACCCATGTTTGATTTATGCTTGTATCCACTATCATTTCGTGGAGATAATGGCCTATGTAGTTGGGGATGTCATCTACAAGATAGGAACAGATTTAGCACTAGCCTACCAAGTGGCAAAAGTTGTAAACAACAAGTGTCAATATGTTGTCAAGTCCAAAGGTTGCCTTTGTACTATAAATAGGTGCCTTTGGACTCAGTCAGATTTATGTGTGGGAATTTCGTGTGAAATTCAAGAGGGAAACAAGAGTGAAACGTGAGGGTTTCTAAGTATTTTAAAAGGGACTAAGTCTAGGCATTGGGCAGGTCTTAGTGTTGGCTAAAGAACGACTTGTGTTCTTTGTCAAAGTTGTCAAAGTGGGGTTGTGGTCGAAGCAGGTCTTAGTGTTGGCTAAAGAACGACTTTTGTTCTTTGTCAAAGTGGAGTTGTGGTCGACTTGTGACTATAGTCAAGTGAGGTTTTCCTTTGTAAGTTTTCAAATTAATACAAAGGTTGAGATTTTTCCGTATTTGATTGTGTTCTCTTTACTTTGCTGCCTAAAATAATTCTAAGTATAAACTTGTTGAAAATTTGGCTAAGTATTGGGAAGACTGAGTCAAGTGCGCAACTTGACTGCCATTCGGGTGTGACTTTGGACTGACTAAAAATGCCCCCGTGACATATACTATGTGATAGACTATAGAAGATATTATTAGCTTTGATGTGGTAAAACTTAGGGCCCGTTAGGCCTTAAAAAAATTTTATTTTTTTTCGAAATCAGTGTTTGTCCATGAAATTTTTAAATTTCACTTGAAGTTGTATTCCGAAATTTTTCGAAAATTTGAAAAATTTCAAAAAATTATTTTTTAAAATTTTTACTTTATTTTTTCCGTATTTGATTGTGTTCTCTTTACTTTGCTGCCTAAAATAATTCTAAGTATAAACTTGTTGAAAATTTGGCTAAGTATTGGGAAGATTGAGTCAAGTGCGCAACTTGACTGCCATTCGGGTGTGACTTTGGACTGACTAAAAACGCCCCCGTGACATATACTATGTGATAGACTATAGAAGATATTATTAGCTTTGATGTGGTAAAACTTAGGGCCCGTTAGGCCTTAAAAAAATTTTTATTTTTTTTTCGAAATCAGTGTTTGTCCATGAAATTTTTAAATTTCACTTGAAGTTGTATTCCGAAATTTTTCGGAAATTTGAAAAATTCCAAAAAATTATTTTTTAAAATTTTTACTTTATTTTTTCCCCACTTTTTTCCGGAATTTTACAATTCTTATATCCAAACACCCACTTAAGGCATGCTGAAATTTTCATTTTTAAAAAAACTCAAGCGTAAATGCCACCTTTCATTCACAACTTCTTTAAAATAGTTCATTCATACATAGAATTCAACATTTTGAGATTGCAACTTTAACGATATCGATTACTCCACAACTAGTTAATTATGTAATCTACATGATGTGATGGATAATTGAAATCTTTCCAACTTTAATGATGTTGATTAGTTAAATACTCGTATGTAATCTATTTGATATGTGATCATTCCTTGGAACGTGATATAATGTTTAAAAAGGCTTCGCGAAACAAAACATTTTTTCCTGCACAATTATTTTATTTTCTATTCAAACAAATTTATTTTGTTCTGTTTTAAAAAAAGAAACAGCACAATCAAAGTACAGAAATAAAACTCTCACAGAGCCTTAAATTAATTCTCGCAGAACTAAATTAGAGAAAACAAAAAAAACCAAATTATATTTGTCTAAAAGCAGGCTACAGCCGAAAGAACAAGAAAAACGAATACTTGTTGAGATCCACCTGCAGGGACTTTATATGTGGAGTTCACGTTACAGCAAAAATGTTTTTTAAATGGTAAGAAAAAAGTAACAACATTAAATCTAGTATACTTTCCGAATAATTTTCAGTATCAACAACTGACAAAAAATACGTGTTATTTGTACATCATACATCTTTATAATTTTAAAATGAAAAAAATGATATTTTTATATCTCTTATGTGTAAATAATAAATTTTTCACATATAAAACTAAAAATAAATTTGTAAAAGAGCCACAATTGACCCAAAAATACACAAGTTGTCGCGTAATTCCCAGACTTAAATAAATAATAGAAAAAGAAAAGTCAACGTGGGGCTCTGCGAAGTAATGTCCTACCACGTTTTTAATCATAAGCTGCTACTAACTACTAATAGAATTTGTGGGAGATGTCAGATGATTAAAAAATTGGGACAGAGTGGAAGGAAAGGAACAGAAAAGAAAAGGTCATTTTGAAAGGGACAAATTAAATTTTTTCTTTTTTGGACAAGTAGACAACGTTGTATACATTACTATATATTTGATTCTGTTATCATGAATTTACTAGTAATACAAAACTATGCCGTTTTAATTCGTTTTTATCATCAACAAATGACTTCTTTCTTTTATTCTTGTTTTTTTTCTTTCGTTTGAGTGAGAAGCATACTACTATACTTGGGACCATATGGAGGAGAACAAAAATTTGGACAATAGATGAAAAACCAGAGGTGGCTCAACAGAGTCCGGAACCAAAATGTGGTGCTTTTGGACTCAAAGAACTAAAATGTGTGGAAAAAAAATATATTGACCAAAATATATATAACGCCCTTTTAAAAGGCGCTATAGTTAAACATGAAAAGAGCGGGAAGGTATAGCGCCTTTTATTAAGACGCTATAGTATATCGTCTTAATAAAAGGCGATATACCCACATAAAAATCCGTCCCCTTCCCTTCCCCACCAAACCAGAAACTCCCCCTCCCCTAAAACGACCTGCCACGCTAGAGCTACTATTGCTACAGGGCGAGCATAGGTCGTCCTACATATGGGAGGACAGTTACTAGCCCAGACGTTCCGTGCAAGGAGAGTAGACGATATGTGGGACTTTCTTAAGGTCCACCCTCTCCATCCTCGTATAGTTAGACGCCTCCAGGATACGGGTTTTTATAGGATTGTGAAGATCGGCCGGCTGCAGCTGGATTTGTCGTTGATCATGGTCTTGATAGAGCGGTGGCGACCGGAAACGCACATATTCCATTTGTCCATTGGCGAGGCCACTATCACGCTTCAGGACGTGGAGGTCCTGTATGGGTTGCCCGTTGATGGACACCCTGTTGCTTTGCCGAATGCTATCAGAGAGTATACAGGTTTGCAGTACCTGGAGATGTTGCAGCGGCTCACCGGTTTCCAGCCACCGGATGAGACTGCATTGATTGGGGCTAGTCGTCTACAGTTGACGCCCGTCCGGCAGCATTTGGAGGCGATGCACACTGACATCACAGATGATACACCGGAGCTTCATATTTATCGATACACGAGGTTGCTGCTGCTGCTTATGTTTGGAGGGGTTTTGTTCCCGAACACTTCGGGGGACCTAGTTAGCTTGAGATTTCTTCATCATCTTGAGCGGCTAGATGATTTACATCATTACAACTGGGGTGCTGCTTTTCTCGGTTACTTGTACAGGCAGATGTGTCGGGCGAGCATGGGCACCCAGCGAGACGTTCAGGATTTTTGCCGCTGCTGCAGGTGAAAACATAGTCGAATACTCTCTTCATTATAACATACATAGTAAAAATATACCTTAAATTTTATGTCCACGTTGTATATTAGGTTTGGGCATGGGAGCAGATCCTGCAGTTGCAGCCACCTCTACCACCTTAGCTCCGGATGCACCACCTCCATTTCTCCCTTTAGCTAGGAGGTGGGTTGATAGGCGAGGATATGGATGGGAGTACGAGGCTCGACATAATATCCCCTATTGCAGAGATTTGCTGGAGGGCGCACAGGTAAATGTATACCTAAGTTTACTTAGCCTGGCTTTATATGTGTTGCGTATACTCACGTTTCCTATTTTTACTTAATAGTTCATTTGGAGGCCATATAGCGACGAGCTAATAGCTGGTTTGCCTGATTATTGCTCGATCGGTCGAATTATGTGGAGCTCTTCCGTCTCGTTGATGTGTCTCGATATTATCGAGCAACATGCGACCGAGCGAGTAATTCGCCAGTTTGGTCTCCCGCAACTTGTACCGCCACCGCCCGCTTGGCATATGATACATTACTAGTGGGATGATCGTTCCAGGGTTGACCAGACATATGTGGCATGGCTAGAGGCGCAGATCAATATTTGGGACCAGCGGCATGACCTGATTCTGCCACGCCATTCACCTGACCGTATGGATGGTGAGCATGAGTATATGGGCTGGTACCGCAGTGTTACCCGACTTTTCGTTGGGAATCCCGTTTATCGTGCTGGCGGTCGGTACGTTCCATACGCCGGGAGGAACGAGGCACTGGTATGTTATTTGGTATACTTACTTATAATGTTAACCTAGCGTTCCGTAATTTATATTTTACATGTTGTGCAAGCTATTGGCCTACATCTGTTCCACCAGTTGGGACTGCAGATGCAGCAGCATACCGGCGAGGGAGCAGCCGCTTTGCATGAGTATGGCCGGCAGGTTACCGATCTAGCTTCCCGGACATTGAGGCTAGCCCAAGATGATGAGCGCTTAGGATACGAGGCTGAGTATGTGGTGCCAGAGCAGTACCATCGTGGGCCACCAGTAGAGCCGGAACGTGGTTGACATGGCAGGCGGCACCAGAGAGGAAGGGATGTCCTACGAGGTAGGGGTATCCCACGAGATCGTAGGGGTCGGCGAGGAGGTGATCCCCAGCAACGGGCCATTGAGGCACCTGTTGAGGATGTTGGAGTTGATCAGTCGGGTGACCACCATGAGCCAGACCATGCTCCTAGAGATATGCCGTCATTCAGCCTTCAGCTTACTCCAGGGACTTCGCAGGTGACCCCGTCAGCTCTATTATTGATCGTGGGCACAACCATTATGTGACATGAGTGGGATTAGTATTTTTCTGACCCATCGACCATTGCTGATGATCGTCCGACACGAGATGTGGATAATGGGCGACAGCTGAGTTATGGCTCATCATCGAGGGATGCTGAGGATCTTTCACAGGCACATGTTTGTTTGTATTACTATTATTTATATTTATTTTTATCTCATTGGTTAGTCATAAATATCTAAAAAAAAAAAAATTAAGGCTTCATCCTCGCCCGTCACGGAGGCCACCTTGTGCGATACTGACATGGTTGCGACGGATGATTATATTCAGGAGCCTGACGAGACCATAGTCAATTTAAATTTATGTGACTTAACACGTACATTACTAATATATATTTCATATACTAAAATATCTTATTATTCTGTAGGTTACTGCTAGACCGACGACCCCTTCTACCGAGCCTGCCAGCCCTACTGACGATCACGCTGCAGCGCATCCTCCGATAAAGAGGCGACGTAATGAGGATGATCCTGATAGTGTAGCCGGGCGGGATGGGATGCGCCTCAGGCCAACGGCTGCTTTAAAGCATACATGATGTGGGACACATTGATTTTTTATTTTATTTTATGTACATATGACATTCAGTAAATAATAGCAATAATTTTTATTGTTTATATTATATGAGCATTATGTTTTTATTTCTCCGGTTCTTCGTTATTTTAATACTACAACACAAACACAAACACAAACATAACAACTTAACATAATTTAAATTCAGTACAACTAATGAAAATACATGACACGGAAAATATAAAGATAAAATACTACACTTAATACATACATGTGTTTGTTTAGTCACTATCGCCTATTATTTTCTGCTCCAACCACTTAAATTTCTCTTCCAACCTATTTTTTTCTTCTTCCAGCCTATTTTAGTTTCTCCTGCACTGCCGCAATTTCTCGTTGCATTTCAGAGATCTGGCGTTGGTATTCACTGTTCATATTCCAAACATACTGCAAACATGATTTGTAGTATTCTTGGTTAATGGGTTCATTATACCATTTCTCAAACATACATTGATTTCCTTAATTGCGTCCAAACAATTGTTGACATATCTAGTATTTGCGCCCAACATTACCATCTAACCAACATGCCTTCAAAATCGCACGTTTGCCACAATAGCACCTTGGTTGGTCATTGCGTCCAGACATTTGTTAATACAAGAAAAATAAAAAATTTATGGAAAGTTTTGCTATTTATTTTGGTTAAGCGCAGATAATAACTAAAACGCGCTAGTTATTTATAGGCAAGACAACACACATAATGTAGTATTTCACCGCGCTATGCTTCGCGTGTTAAAGATTCTTTCGGGTACAAAATAACTTTTTCAGAAGATAGCTTTTGCAGGCGAGCAGCTTTTTAGGTCGACAAGACAATACACATAACGTAGTATTTCATCGCACTATGCTTCACATGTTAAAGATTCTTTCGGGTACAATACAACTTTTCCAGAAATTAGCTTTTGCAAGCGAACAACTTTTCAGGTCGACAAGACAACACACATAAAGTAGTATTTCACCGCGCTATGCTTCGTGTGTTAAAAATTCTTTCGGGTACAATACAACTTTTCCATAAGATAGCTTTTGCAGGCGAGCAGCTTTTCAGGTCGACAAGATAATTATTTTTTTTAAAATGGGTCTATGTTAGATTGTTGTACTGAAGTATTAATGTTAAATATCAATAAGATTTAACAGCAATGGAAACATAAATTTATTTCAAACATTCTGCAAGATAAACAAGTACATACACTTATTACAACCACATTACGGAAACAAAACACTACGTGTATCCTTGATAGTTGGGCACATTAGATGAACTTCCACCAGGAGCTAGATTACCACTGCCACCCAAACCAGCTGAAGGACATTTACGACGGTCGTGTCCTTTTTGCGAGTATATGCCACATTTGCGCGCATAAACGGTATCACCAACATCCATTTGGTTCCGTATACACATTCTTTTTTCCACTTGTCATTGACGTACATAGTCCTTATTACACACCATTTTAAATGGTTCCGGCGGCCAATAATGCTCAGCACCCACTGGCTGCAACTGCCCATTATAGTTGTTTAAGTATACAACAACACTATATTCTTTATCAACGTAGTTGGTTGCCCCTAAACCTGCATGTTGAAAGCACTCGATGGCATGTGAGCACGGCATGTGGTAGATGGACCATTTCCCGCAAGAGCATAACCTTCTGGCTTCATTTACGGTATGTGTATTATTTCCCCGGTTTTGATGGATAGCGGTGCGAACTTCAAAAATATTTCGCTCATTGCAATACTATAAATATGAATGCCAATGTGCTCGCCGCCTATATTTCTCAAATATTTTCATTGGTATTGGCATAAATTCAACACCCTTTCCATCAATGACGATGCACCTCTAGCCCTTTCAACAAACCTCTCCGCCATCTGCTTGAATGGCATCCGCACCATGGCAGTGACAGGCAATCCACGTGCAGACTTCAATAACCCGTTGAAAAACTCTGATAATTTGTAGTCAGAATTCCCCATCTTCTGCCACCATCCACATGCAAAGTCCACTTGTCAAGCTCATGTTGCATTAACCAACGATATGCTCCCTCGTCTTCCTGCCTGATAGATTCCATGCGCCTCCTGAATTTACACTCTTGGTGATCTGTTGCAGCCATCCACATTAAATCATGCAAATCCTTATTGGGATATGCCTTCTGGAAATTGGCCTTCAGGTGCCTCACACAGTAACGGTGGTAGGCATACGGTTCCTGCCATGCACGCAAATTCTATACAGAACTTAAAATACCACCATACCGATCAGATATTAGACAAATACCTAAACGATGTTTGATAACTTACTCTTTCAAGTGGTTCAAAAATAGTATCCACGTCTTTTGGCTTGCATTGGCACAAATAGAAAAAGCTAAGGGAAATACACTTTCATTAGCATCTACTGCAATGACGATCAACAACTTAATATTATACTTTCCATAGACATGAGTGTCGTCTATGGATATTACCGGCCGGCAATGTAGAAAACCATCAATTGCTAGTTTAAATGCCCAGAACACATATCTGAATATATGTTCTGGTATTCCAGGACTCCGCTTGAGCTTCCATTCAACAACAGTCCTGGGGTTAAAGTGTTGCAATATATCCATGTACCTGGGTAGAGATGCAAAGGACTTATCCCAGTTACCATAAACAATTTCAAACGCACGTTTGCACCCAAGAAATGCCTTTCTTTTGGTAATGGTGCACCCATATTCCTGGTGGACGGATGTTATACACCCTTTGATCTTCTACCTTGTGGACGCTTCAATGTGTGGAATCAAGACAAGAAAAATCAAGTCAGCATTCAAGTTAAAATGATTCTCACTGAATGTGTCCATTTCACAATTGTGGGTGCCAATGTATTTACCCACAACTCACATATTTATTTTCTTCTTCCTCGCACGCAGCATCCAATTACAACCCGTAAACCATCTACGACATATTACCTTGTATACATCTGGAGATGACTCGCGTACCGTGATCTCACAAAATTCTTTTACGCTGTACATTAGCACCGCCCTGGTTAGGCGTGCTTTATCAGTAAAAATCATGCCCTTTGAAAACACCGTTGCTCTAGATTCATCCCACATTGCTGTCCGAATTTCGTCAATATCCCTTGTGAGGGCATCCACATCCGGCATACTTGGAAAATGATCAAGGTAGGGAATTTCCCTTGAATGAAACGACACGTGAGACTCGTACACTCTTGGTCTAACGGGGGGTGGAGCATGCCCCCTCGTCAAATCAGGTCCAGCATTCTCTTCCTTCTCATCATCACCCTCATCAGGGAAGGGTGTGTCATCTCCAGACTCATCGGCATTGTTGTCATAATCACTATTCTCTTTCTGACTTTGTGCATCTGCCAGATCCCGATTAAATATGTCGTCTTCGGACAATTGAGTAAGGACAGGACCTTCAGGATGCTCGTTTTCACTGCACAACCAATAAAATAATGAGTTATTCAAATTGATAAATACTTTACATATAGCTATATCACTTCACTTACAAATCGTAATGTGTTAACATCCCATGATGGACATTATCCTGTTGGTGATAACTCTCGGATGGACCACCATGATCCAACATACCAAAACTAGGCATATTCCAACTGGGCGTTGGTTCATAACTTGTAAAATTCATATTTGGTCGGTACTCCCTGTGGAATATATGAGTGTTAATATAAATTCAATACAGCAAAAATAAATATCGTAACACAAAGGAAAATTGAAGTTTACTACTCGTCTTGTGAATTATGTAAACTAGGAGAGAAATTATTTTCTCGCTCCTCATTCGCCCGTGGAGATAAGTTTAGATCAGGACAAACTCTTTTAGCCGGAACCTATTCTGCTAAAACTGCTCCAAAATAATCACCCGATGACTGAGGGATATCCCTGCTTTGCGCAATCTCATTATTACGAACGTTTTCAACCTTGACGTATATTTCCAATATTTTTATCACAAGAAATTCTCGGTATTCATCCGGAGTCCTCAAAAAATCTCTCAAAATTTTATCGTCCTTGATGCTAAACTCAGCATAACAAGTAACCCCTTGCGGAGTGACAGAATACGGATATCTTCCGGTTACTTTAAGGTTCATCGAACGTTTGCTCACACTTATTTTTTTACATAACAACTATACCAATGTATCGTACTCCATTGTAAGTGGCAACTTAACATGACACTGTGGAGATAAACTATAGGTTACTAAGTTATTCGCTATAGGTTATTGAGTTATTCGCCACCACAACCTCACCCCCAATATAATAAAACCCTTATTCTTCGTTCTTCAGACATTATGACAAAATGCAAAATAACTTAACGAAGAAATATTTCAGAAGACTTGAGAATATTTGTGAATGGATTTTTAGAAAATCCTTAACCTCTTTAAATAAGGCAAAAATCAATCTGGGGTACAATTTGTTTAGGTATAGCGCTTTAAATAAGGGCGATATACCTAGTTGAATTATTGTTATGTCAGTTAAGCCCACAAGAATTATTGGTGGGCCCACATAATATGTATAGCACAGTAAGGAAAGGCGTTATATATATAGCGCCTTTTAAAAGGGTACTATACCTTAACGGGCAAATGGCCGTTAAGGTATAGCGCCCTTTAAAAGGGTGTTATATATATTTTGGTCACTATATTCTTTTCCACACATTTTGGTTCTTTGAGTCCAAAAGAACTACATTTTGGTTCCACTCTTGTTGGTGGTCTAAAGAAAAAATTTAATAAGAGACATTAACTTTTTAAATTTTTTTATATATATTATTTGAAGTTTATTTTCCCAACTTTTTTAGATGCAAAATTGTTAATAATATTCTTAAAATTGAGTTATTCTAATAAAAAAATTTCAACTGATAATATTGCTAATCCGATTTTTAGCGTACCGTGAAACATTGTTGATCCTATACAAGATTTTATCAATTTTAATTTGGAAAACCTTTTTTATGGGATGCAACTGTTATATTGATATTATTCTATAAGGGATATAGACATTTGAAAAATAAAATAAAGTCTTATTTTTTTTAATAATAATTGTGAATAGTACCATTTCCAAACCACATTAACTTATACACCTAAGAGCACCCAAGTACTAGTCTCGCAGAACTGGAAACAGTAGGTCTCGCACTCTATTTACAAATATGCTCAATGAAATCTCTACATCTCCTAGCTAATTTTTCCTCCCTATACATTTGAATCCTCTCTATAACTATGTTCTTTATCTGGTGTAATACAAAATCCCTACTAACTTTCTATTTTCTAAAGAAGAATAAGTTCTTACTCTGCCAGATATTATATATTACAGCTCCTACCATTGCAGCAGTCACTTCCTTTCTGAATTTGCTCCATTTCCTGCGTTTGATCTTCAACAAAGTAACAGGGAGATCATCATGTTGTGTAATGTGCACTCCTGTCCATTCCTTCACTTCTTCTCATAGCCTTTCTGCCCATGTACACTGTAAGAACAAGTGCTGCATATCTTCCAGACTATTCAGTTTACAAAGTCCACATGTTCCATCTACAAACTGAATTTCCATTCTGATGATTCTGTCTTTTGTTAGTAACTTCTTCTGCACTGCCAGCCATAGTATGAATCTGTGCTTGGGCTGCATAATTCTGCTCCAAATCAAATTTGCAATATTCCACCTTAGGCTTTCTCCTACTAGTTGGTTGTACCCCATTGAGATCGAGTACCTTCCATTACTAGTAAGACAATAGCTGACATTCCTGTACCATCCGTGCATTTGTGGCTTTATACCATGTAATTTCCTTTAATACTAGCTGCTATCCTGTGTTGGTTGATGTGTCCAGATCAAGTCTTATTATTTTATTAAGTATATCGATTAGAGTTTTATTTTCTACTTGTAATATTTTCTTTAACGCTATATAATTTAAAAAATATGTCTAAGCTATCATGTTAGAGTGACTATTATGTTTTAGTCGAGACTAAGTCAATATTTTTTTCAGATTTTTATCATCCAGTGATCTCAATTTTTATCCACTAAATATTTAATTAAATATATTTTTATACGCTTCGGGTTATTTAAATCTCAACAGTCAACATCAGTAACAAATTATTTTTTTCTCTCTTTTTTATATTAAAAATTAGGGATTGTTACACAAATAGCCGACCAGTATACATATATTATATACTGATTATATAAAATTATTCATGTATTGCACATGAATTATACATATATTGTATATCTGTCGGTTATTCTAAGTTTAAGAGATTAGGTGAGCGGCTATTTGGGTTAATTCTTCTATACTTACTTTTTATCCTTAAGATAATTAAGTTTTTGTATAAAAAATTAATTCATACAATTACAACTAATGAAAAATGGGGCCCCCAAAATTTGGGGGCCTAAAGTCACTGCTTGGCCTGTCTTACCCTTCAGCCGGGGTTGTGAAAAACTAATTGTTATCAAATTGAAAAAAATATTACTACGTCAAATTTTAATTCTAAAGTCAATACCTTCTATTGAACGAGTTTTCTCATTGATATGTTATACGTAAATAAAGAGCTAAGAAGCCACCATAAGAAGCACTCCTTACTACGTACTTGTACCAACTTTCTCATGTTTTCTTATAATTCTTTCATGGTTTTCACATCAAGATTTTTTTAGAATTTTTGTTTAGATATGCAGTTTCTTTCAGGTGATGTGCGTATAATATGATCTTTGTTGACCAGTATTGTATTGATTGACGTCTATCATGGAATTCAAGCTGCCAATGGATGAATTTCAATTCCGGGCAGGGACAATCAATTAAAGAGGGTAGCAGATGGAGTATAGCATCTATGGTTCAACTAAATCCAATAACCTTTACTGAAAGTATCGGGGTATATATGAAAAATGAATAAATTTTTTATAATATTAAATCATAAACTCATAAATTTAAAAGTAGGCAGAATAGCCTAATAAACACTTGTACTTGTCGCGTTTGTCATCCCGTTTCCTGTACTCAACAAAATTTCATCCAGACACTTATAATTGTTCAAAATCAGTAATTTAAATCCCTCTCACCTCGCGTGTTCGTCAAATCTCTAACATGGATGACACATCAATGTCCACGTCAAGTTTTTTGTAACACGTCGTTATAAATTTATTTTTCACATTATTTTAAATTTTTTAATTTTTCTTTTTTATTCCACCATTCCCTCCACCACCTTCCTCCTCTCTGACCATCTTTATTCTCCATCATTCCCCACACCTTTACCAACCTCTTCAATTTTTTTGTATTTAGCAACAAATCTTAAAAATCTTCTAACCACCAATGTATGTGATCCCTCTTCGACCATCCTTCTGTTGGGAATAAACACCACACAGAAAATAATATTTATGGTAATAACAACGGAACAATAACGTAGTACCGAGATATGATAATCAACATGAATAAAAAGAATAACAAGGACACAAAGATTTTAACGTGAAAACCCCTTCTGAATAAGGAGGACAAATCCACGAGCTCGAGAGAATCAAAGTAATCCACTATAATGAGGAATTTTATACTCCGTAATCCCGAGTAAACACTCCAGGAATCACTACATACTCAAAAGAAATAACCCTCTATTGAGATTCCTACCTTACTACAATATTGTTCGCACTCTCTATTTTCCCTCACAAACTAGTTTTCTATTTTTGAAATGCTTGAAGCTTCGTTGCTTCTGTGTGTCTAAAGAATGAAGCCGATGCACCGATTTATAGGAAGACTGGCCTCACTTCAACCAATCAGAAGCTTGCCTCGGTGCAACTTGCCAATTTGATTCTTGCAAATTGATATCAAAACCAAGTTTGGCTAAAACTTGTTTTGGTTATCTGACAATTCTTTTTTTTTCTTTCTTGCATGGACCCTATCAATCTCCCCCTCCAAACCCATTCACCTGAAGGAGGTAACACCGGACTTCTAACTTGAATAAGCTGTCTCTTGGTACTATCTTTGTCAGCATATCTGCAGAATTCTCACTTATGAAAATCTTCAGGACTTGCATATATTCACTCTCTACCTTTTCTCGGGTACAGTGATATCTCACGTCGATGTGATTGGACCTTGCATAGTACATGGAGTTCTTGCTCAAGTTTATTGTACTTTGACTATCATAATAGACAACATATTCCTTCTGATGCAAGCCAAACTCTTGAAGGAACTGTTTCAGCCATATCTTCTCCTTCCCAGCTTCGGTAGTGGCAATGCACTTCGCTTAAATTGTAGAGAGTGTGATACACTTCTGCAACCTCGACTGCCATGATATAGCTCCCCCTGTAAATGTAAACAAATATCCGGTAGTAGATTTTTTATTATCAATGTCACCTTCCATATTGTAACGACCCGACCGGTCGTTTCGAGAGTTATAACCCTATTTTCCCCATTCCTACTTTTTTTTGTGTTATTCAACTATATTATATTATATCAGGTTAGTTGGTTCGAGTCCAGAAGGAACTCAGAGTGAAATGAGACACTTAGTCTTATAATTAAAAAATTTTAAGTTAGAAAAGTGGACCGGATATGGACCTATATGTAAACGACCTCGGATTTGAATTTTGATGATTCCAATAGCTCCATATGGTAATTTTGAGCTTAGGAGCGTGTCCGGAATATTATTTGGGAGTCCGTAGAGGAATTAGGCTTGAAATGCCGAAAGTTTTATTTTTGAGAAGTTTGACCGGGGGGTTGACTTTTTGATATCGGGGTCGAAATCCGATTCTAAAAATTGGAATACCTCTGTTATTTTATTTAGGACTTGTGTGCAAAATTTGAGGTCAATAGGACGTGATTTGATAGGTTTCGGAGTTATTTGTAGAAATTAGAAATTCCAACGTTCATTAGGCTTGAATTGGGGTATAATTCATGATTTTAGCATTATTTGAAGTGATTTGAGGATTAAACTAAGTTCGTATGATGTTTTAGGACTTGTTGGTATATTTGGTTGAGGTTCCGAGGGCCTCGGGTGAGTTTCGGATAGTTAACGGATCAAAAAGAATTAAACTAGAACAGCTGCTGCAATTTCCTTCTGTTGGAAATTGCTCTTGCCCAGATCGAGCTCAGAGTCGAGGGCCACGACCGAAGCCCAGATCGAGCTCAGAGTCGAGGACCACGATCGAAGGCATGATCGAGCCCAGGGTCGAGGGTCACGGTCGAAGGCCGGGTCGAAGACATAATCGAGGGCCAGGATCGAGAACCAGGATCGAGGGCCAGGATCGAGAACCAGGATCGAGGGCCAGGATCGAGAACCAGGATCGAGGGCCAGGACCGAGGACCAGGATCGAGGATCTCAATCGAAGGCCAAGATCGAGGCAGAACCGAGGATATCTGGGCAAAATTATAAAAAAAAAAAATGGGGACTTCGTCCCATATGCCATTTTTGATAAAATGGAGCTTGGGGACAGGCGATTTTGATATATTTTCAAGGAAAACTTGAGGTAAGTCCCTTGTGATCATTTCTACTCCATAATATTGAATTATCATCGAATAATCCGACTAGATTACATGATTTTGAGGTGTAAATCAGAGATTGAAACTTGGAAAATTTGGAAATAAGATTTGTAGATTTGAGGGTCGAGTTGAGGTCAGATTTTGGTAAAATTGGTATGGGTAGACTCGTTGTTTAATGGGCTTTCGGATTTTATAACTTTTGTCGGGTTCCGAGATGTGGGCCCTACAGGTGATTTTTTAGCCAATTTCGAGTTTTGGTCTAATTTTGAAGCTTTTCTTGTGGAATTCATTCCATTAGGGTATATTGATGGTATTATACTGATTGTGAATAGATTTGGAGCATTTGGAGGCAGAGTCCAGAGGCAAGAGCATTGCAGGGTAGAGATTTGACCGGTTTGAGGTAAGTAACGATTGTAAATCTAGTCCTGAGGGTATGAAACCCCGGATTTCGTATCATTCTATTATTTTGAAGTGACGCACATGCTAGGTGACGGGCGTGTGGGCGTGCACTGTTGGGGATTTGTGACTTGGTATGTCCCGTAGCAACTGTAAAGTTGCATACTTTGTTGAAACCATTTGATACTTATATGTTTTAGAAAAACTTTCAGTAAATTGGGCTGAATGCCATGTTTGGGCCTTGCGCCAATGCTGTTTGGACCCTTAGGGGCTGTTTCTTATCATCCTCTCACCGTTTTCGATTGAAAATCTATACTCAGTCATGTTTATATTTGTTTACCGCATAACTCAGTTTTATGACTCTATTTTGATGCATATAAATGTTTTGGGTCGAATGCCCTATTTTACTGGAATGCCCGAGGGCTTGAATTGTGAGGATGAGTGTGGATCGTGGATGCCTGCCTGCAGCATACTTGTGACTGAGTGAGGCCGAGGGCCTGATTGATGAGGATGAGTGTGGATCGGGGCTGCCCGCCTGCAACATACTTTATTATTATCGCACGTGAGTTGTCCGTGCAGATTATAGCGCTTGGGCTGAAGGAGCCCCTCCGGAGTCTGTACACACCCCCAGTGAGCGCAGGTACCTACTGAGTGCGAGTGCCGAGTGCTGAGTGACTGGGAGGCAAGAGTGATTGTGAGGCATGCCCGAGTGGCAAGAGTGATTATGAGGCATGCCCGAGTGGCAAGAATGATTGTGAGGTATGCCCGAGTGGCATGAGTGACTGTGAGGTTTGCCCGACTGGCTGTTTATGATTTCATCATTTTTGCTCACCTTTGCATTGAGCCTTTGTTTGAAAAACAATTAGAAAAATGTATTTAAAATGATTTTTATTGGAACTGGGTTTAAATGAGATGTTTGATTCAAATCCTGATTTTTAAGAGCATGTGGTATTTTACTGAGATTTCCTGATATGAACGTTATATGCTTTATTGCTCGTCACTACTGCTCAGTCTTTATTTATTGTTGTTACTTACTGATTTGGCGTACTCACGTTACTCCCTGCACCTTGTGTGCAGATCCAGGTGTGGCTGGACACGGTAGCGGTTATTGAGTATTCTGGTTGCAGATTTTCTTGGAGATAGCAAGGTAGCTATTTGGCGATCGCAGCCCCTGCTCTTCTCCCTCTTATCTTCCTCTAGTAGTATTTAGCTATTTTTCCAGGCTGAGTTAGCCTTGATATTGTTAGACAGATTATAGTAGATGCTCATGACTAGTGACACCCCGATGTCGGGCTTTTTCTTTCTGCACTTCTATTTTTCTTTGATTTGAACTCTTTAAATGGAGGTTGTTATGTTAAATAACCTTGAAATTATCTTTGAAATAAAAATATCCTTTTGTTTTGGAAATGAGTCGGCTTGCCTAGTTCCACGATAGGCGCCATCACGACAGAGGGTTAGTTTTGGGTCGTGACAGATTGGTATCAGAGCCTAGGTTACATAGGTCTCACGAGTCATGAGCGGGTTTAGTAGAGTCTTGCGGATCGGTACGGAGACGTCTGTACTTATCTTCGAGAGTCTGCAGAACCCTTAGGAAAAATTTCACTTTCTTTTATTCTATCGTGCGAAAATGATTCAGCTTGAGACATAACTCTTTGAATTCCTTCCACGCATCTCGTATGCGCACATGAGTGCTCGGTATCTTTTGTGCATCGCTGGTTTGTGATTCTATGAATGAGGTTCGAGATGTGTATTATGTATTTTGGTGATGGGCTAGTCTGGAGGACTTGAGGCTAGGTTTAAATCGTAGTTTTGGCTCGGTAGCTTCAGTTATAACCTATACATTTGGACTCATATGTCCGATAATGTCCCTACGAGTGGAATTGTGGCTCGATGGGCAGTGGAATGGTTTTGTGGTGAGTATGACGTAACTGCTAGAAGTGTTAAGACTATGCGAATGTGACGAGAAGTGTTTTCTTTGAATGTAAAGGAAGGCCATTGGGTGCTTGGATTTTCATTTTGATGAGATGTACCATCTCGAGTGTGAATGTTTTGAAGGATCTTCCACGTTGTTAAATTTTGGGGCAAATTAAATTCGCATGTCTGTCAATGAGTTGAACTCAAGAAGAGTAAGTGGTTGTGTAGTAATGGTGGTTGCGAATGGGTATTTTGATGTTGATGGCTCGAGAAAGATAATCTTTGAAGAGACTTAGAGTCGGTAACATTTTATTGGTTCAGGTGCAACAAAAATACATTTCGATTTGATGCAGCAGTTGGGTAGCAAAGTATGAGGGAAGACATGACGGGAAGTGTTTCGTGGTGGTTGAAGTACTAGCAGGCCAAGTAGAAGAAGTAGAGGTTGAGAAGTTTCTTAAAGGAGATGATTTAACCGAAGCAAGAGTGGCAGATTATATGAATTCACTAGTAGGGTAGTCGTGCACCTTGAGAAAGTGTAGAATGGTTTGGGATCGTGTTACTATGTAAACCAGCCTGCATACTCTATTTGGAGTGATGGTTAGTGTACAAAGTGTGTTTGGAATGAATAGAGGCGTGAAGATCTGATTATTGTGTCAGGTGCAATATGACTTGAGTTCGGAAGGTATTGTTGATGTACAGTTGATGTCAATAGGGGAAGTGCTGACTTATATAAATGGTGGGCGAGCATGAACTCAGGAGAATTTATGAATTTCGTGATCGTTGCACTCAGTGCAGTGTCATTGGGAGATGTCGGTAAGGAATTTCACATGTGGGTTATCTCCTGTGTGTAGCTAGCGGTGGTGTGATGTTGATGAAGCTTTTGTGAGGAATATTACTAGCTACCCGGTAGGAGGTCACGTGTGTAATTTTAGCTGGAGATTCAAAATGATCATGAAAGGCTTTATAAAAGACTTCGAGAATTCTGGCAGGTTAACGGTGTGAGACCTTGGTAACTGAGAAGGAGAAATCCTTACGGGTTCTAATTTTATATAATTGCAGCTTAAGGCTATGTGGGGGATTCTGCTATCGACAAGTTGATTGCACGGTTATGAGTCGTATTAGTTTCAATTCGGGTATACCGGTGAATCAGTTATGACTTGCAGAGGTCGAGGATGACTCGGGTAAAGGAATTTCTGGACATAAGTTATATTACGCTCTATGGTTATAGGAAGACCATAAAATAATTGAGTGGTTATTCGCAGAGAATGTAGTGTACATGGAGCGGGAATTTGCTCGGTTACGTAGGAGTGTGGGTTACTCTTTATTCCCTTGGGTGTTGGTGTGCTAATGGGGCACAGTTCATTTCGGTCTGTTTGGTCGGTTAATTCGAGAATGGTTACAATGGATTCAAGATTTATAAATATGGCTAGAAAACAAGGAGTTGCATTGAACGGTGTTGAGACTTGTGGCATCTTATATCATTGTGAATTATGCATTTCGGTATCAAGAAGGTAAAGGAAACTATTTTAGATTCACCTAAAGTCTCTTCGGAGTAAGCATTTTTGGTTGTGGAACCTTTGGAATACATAAAAAGGGAATTCGGCGGCTTATAAGCCTTAGGGCAGTGTGATTCTATGCTAGAGTTCGTGGGGAAAGTTTTAGTTAAGGATAGTAGTGTTCTAATAAGGAAATAAAATAGCAATTTGAAGGCAATTTGGAAAGGACTTGGGGAAATAGGACAGTTTGGAAGTAGTTTGGGGTAGTACAGTAATGGGTATGATCGGTTATTTGTGTACTTATGACATGGCTAGTATCTACAGGTGCTTCGTGGAATTGCTCCCGGATTTGGCAACCTGTGTGGCTTGGTGAAGTTAGAGGAATTCGGTTAAGATATCTTGATTATGTGCAAATGGATCTCAAAGTGTTCATGATGGGTTCTACCATGGTTTAAACCGGATAATTTCTACCGATGTACGGAGCGTGTTGTGTGTTATGATTTTCTCCTAGAAAGAAGCAAGAAAGAGGTTTCTGACTAATAAGGTATGTAATTTGCTAGTGACTCAGAGTTGATAATGGAATTCTTATGCTTGTCACATGATGGCATAACAGATGTGGTGTGTTATGCGGGAATAGGATTTACATGTACTAGGTCACAGTTCAGTTGAAGGGAAGGACATAAATTCTTAGGCAGCATGAAAGGTTTTCGATGAGTAGGTGGCACGGAAGAAGTTTCAAAGTATTTCTCGTGGGAGGATTGTGTATGAGAGAGGTGTTAGGCATTCGGGCGATGGAGATGGAATCAAATAGGGTGATTCATGTATTCTATGGAATTGAAGATTGGGAGTTCTCATGAGCAGATTGTTTCATGGTGGTGGACTGTGAAGTTGTGGCCGGAGCTAGCCAGATGATAGAAGGTGTTATGATTCCGTCATTGTGGACGTTCGGAGGTTGTTTATCTATTGGTGGCTGACCATAGTTGATTCGGGGCCCATTGGTAGGCCCAATTAGGATGTGTATTCTATACCGAGCCGGATTGATTGGCTTCATACTGCTATTGTTGAAGGATGTGCCATTCGGTTGATGTGAAGCCTATTCGTGTTCTGGAATGATCTGTGAGCTACTCTTCTATGCTACGAAGAGTTGTGATTCGTTGGTTATATGCACATATGGTGCGGTTCTATTATGGCCTTATAGCGGAATTTGAGCGAGAATAGTATTGGATATTGCTTGGTTGATGACGTATTGGTCACGTTCTTTCAGATTTTATGTGGCATGGTGTCGTTTTCTTCTCTGTGGTTATAGTAATGTACTTTGGGTACTTGATGTCGAATTGCGCATGGTTATTGATTTTAGCAGGGTGGCTTGAGGTGTTTCATATGGACCAGTATTTGGATAGGGTCGCGTATTGCAGCAGGGTTATGTGGAAATATGATCCCTTGTGTAAGATTCGTATATTATAGTTCTGCTGTGTGTGATGGGTTATTAGCATTGCGTCGGGGTGGTACTCGTCGAGCTTGCGGAACGGTTCTCCTGTTTGGGTCATTATTATGATTGGGTACATTTGGAATGTTGCTATCTGGTGCATGGATTGCACGGTTTGTGGCTTAAAATTGTATTAATGTGTCATGTCACTAAAGTGGTCGTGTTGGAGGAGACGAGGTCATTGGGCCTAGAATTGATGCTATCAGATTGATTGTGGTATAATTAGGAGGATAATATCGGAAGTCGGCTTTGAAATTGGCTATAGTTCTTGTAGAAGGAACGAGAGCTCCATGGTCTGATGGTCTAATGAATGGTTATGAATTCAGTATGTTTCTTTCATCATCGGCATTGTACGAAGGTTTTAGAATGAGGGTTTGGTTGATATGAGGTTTATTACTGGCACTGGATTGATTTGAGTCGATACTGTGATTTAAAATCATTGCTTCGAGCATTCGAGCTATGCAGTATTTGAATTTGAGTATTTGAGTTATGGTTACAGCTTTTGGTACAGATTGTTCAGATTTATACGGTATGTAGATGCAAACTTTTCATCTTATAGAAAATTTCGAATGTTGGAAATTTGATTCGAAGGCTTGTAAGCTAGGTTGAATTGAGAAATTTCAGTTATGCTGTGCTATCGGACCTGTATGGGATAGGGTGATGTGGGATCAGCCCCGGGTATGTGCATGTGAAAGCTACACAGCGATTTGATGGCTTTTGGAACAACTCTGGGCACGTTCGAGGACGAACGTATGTTTAAGTGGGGTAGGATGTAATGACCCGACCGGTTGTTTTGAGAGTTTTAACCCTGTTTTCCCCATTCCTACTTCTTTTTGTGTTATTCAACTATATTATGTTATATCATGTTAGTTGGTTCGAGTCCGGAAGGAACTCGGAGTGAAATGAGACACTTAGTCTCATAATTGAAAAATTTTAAGTTAGAAAAGTGGACCGGATATGGACCTATATGTAAACGACCTCGGATTTGAATTTTGATGATTCCAATAGCTCCGTATGGTGATTTTGAGCTTACAAGCGTGTCCGGAATATTATTTGGGAGTCCGTAGAGGATTTAGGCTTGAAATGCCGAAAGTTTTATTTTTGAGAAGTTTGACCGGGGGGTCGGCTTTTTGATATCGGGGTCGGAATCCGATTCTGAAAATTGGAATACCTCTGTTATGTCATTTAGGACTTGTGTGCAAAATTTGAGGTCAATCGGATGTGATTTGATAGGTTCCGGAGTTATTTGTAGAAATTAGAAATTCCAACGTTCATTAGGCTTGAATTAGGGTGTAATTCATGGTTTTAGCGTTGTTTGAGGTGATTTGAGGATTAAACTAAGTTCGTATGATGTTTTAGGACTTGTTGGTATATTTGGTTGAGGTCCCGAGGGCCTCGGGTGAGTTTCGGATGGTTAACAGATCAAAAATAATTGAACTAGAAAAACTGCTGCAATTTCCTTCTGTTGGAAATTGCTTCTGCCCAGAAATTGAGCCCAGATCGAGCTCAGGGTCGAAGGCCACGACCGAAGCCCAGATCGAGCTCAGAGTCGAGGGCCACGATCGAAGGCATGATCGAGCCCAGGGTCGAGGGTCACGGTCGAAGGACAGGTCGAAGACATAATCGAGGGCCATATGCCATTTTTGACATATGCCATTTTTGACAAATTGGAGCTTGGGGAGAGGCGATTTTGGTATATTTTCAAAGAAAACTTGAGGTAAGTCCCTTGTGATCATTTCTACTCCATAATATTGAATTATCATCGAATAATCCGACTAGATTACATGATTTTGAGGTGTAAATCAGAGATTGGAACTTGGAAAATTTGGAAATAAGATTTGTAGATTTAAGGGTCGAGTTGAGGTCGGATTTTGGTAAAATTGGTATGGGTAGACTCGTGGTTGAATGGGCTTTCGGATTTTGTAACTTTTGTCGGGTTCCGAGACGTGGTCCCCACAAGCGAGTTTTGAGCCAATTTCGGGTTTTGGTCTAATTTTGAAGCTTTTCTTGTGGAATTCATTCCATTAGCGTATATTGATGGTATTATACTGATTGTGAATAGATTTGGAGTATTTGGAGGCAGAGTCCAGAGGCAAGAGCATTGCGGGGTAGAGATTTGACCGGTTTGAGGTAAGTAACGATTGTAAATCTAGTCCTGAGGGTATGAAATCCCGGATTTCGTATCATTCTATTATTTTGAAGTGACGCACATGCTAGGTGACGGGCGTGTGGGCGTGCACTGTTGGGGATTTGTGACTTGGTCCATCCCGTAGCAACTGTAAAGTTGCATACTTTGTTGAAACCATTTGATACTTATATGTTTTAGAAACAATTTCAGTAAATTGGGCTGAATGCCATGTTTGGGCCTTGCGCCAATGCTGTTTGGACCCTTAGGGGCTGTTTCTTATCATCCTCTCACCGTTTTCGATTAAAAATCTATACTCAGTCATGTTTATATTTGTTTACCGCATAACTCAGTTTTATGACTCTATTTTGATGCATATAAATGTTTTGGGTCGAATGCCCTGTTTTACTGGAATGCCCGAGGGCTTGAATTGTGAGGATAAGTGTGGATCGGGGCTGCCCGCCTGCAGCATACTTGTGACTGAGTGAGGCCGAGGGCTTGATTGGTGAGGATGAGTATGGATTGGGGCTGCCCGCCTGCAACATACTTTATTATTATCGCACGTGAGTTGTCCGTGCAGATTATAGCACGTGGGTTGAAGGAGCCCCTCCGGAGTCTGTACACACCCCCAGTGAGCGCAGGTACCTACTGAGTGCGAGTGCGGAGTGCCGAGTGCCAAGTGCTGAGTGACTGGGAGGCAAGAGTGATTGTGAGGCATGCCCGAGTGGCAAGAGTGATTGTGAGGCATGCCCGAGTGGCAAGAGTGATTGTGAGGTATACCCGAGTGGCACGAGTGACTGTAAGGTTTGCCCGAGTGGCTGTTTATGATTTCATCATTTTTGCTCACCTTTGCATTAAGCCTTTGTTTGAAAAACTATTGGAAAAATGTCTTTAAAATGATTTTTATTGGAACTGGGTTTAAACGAGATGTTTGATTCAAATCCTGATTTTTAAGAGCATGTGGTATTTTACTGAGATTTCCTGATATGAACGTTATATGCTTTATTGCTCATCACTACTGCTTAGTCTTTATTTATTGTTGTTACTTACTGAGTTGGCGTACTCACGTTACTCCCTGTATCTTGTGTGCAGATCCAGGTGTGGCTGGACACGGTAGCGGTTATTGAGTGTTCTAGTTGCAGATTTCGTTGGAGATAACAAGGTAGCTGTTTGGCAATCGCAGCCCCTGCTCTTCTCCCTCTTATCTTCCTCTAGTAGTATTTAGCTATTTTTTCAGGCTGAGTTAGCCTTGATATTGTTAGACAGATTATAGTAGATGCTCATGGCTAGTGACACCCCGATGTCAGACTTTTCTTTTTCGCACTTCTGTTTTTCTTTGATTTGAACTCTTTAAATGGAGGTTGTTATGTTAAATAATCTTGAAATTATCTTTGAAATAAAAATATCATTTTGTTTTGGAAATAAGTCGGCTTTCCTAGTTCCATGATAGGCGCCATCACGATAGAGGGTTAGTTTTGGGTCGTGACACATATCAGCATATGTATAGCCCTTTAAGATTGGATCAGATCCTCTAAAATACAAACAATCTTTTGTGGTACCTCTCAAGTACCTGAGTATCCATTTGACTGCTTCCAGTATTTTTTTTAGGATTTTCAAGAAACCTGCTAACAACACCAATTGCATGAGTAATATCAGGTCTGGTGCATACTATTGCATACATCAGGCTTCCGACTGCTGAAGAATAAGGAACTATGGTCATGCTCCTTTTGTTTTTATTGTTGTAGGACACATCTTCTTGCTTAACTTCAGATGGCTAGCAAGAGGTGTGCTGATTGACTTAGCACTCTTCATGTTGAAGCATTCTAATAGACGTTCAATATACTTCTCCTAAGACACGCATAACTTTCTGCTTGTTCTATCTCAGACAATCTTCATCCCCAGAATCTATTGTGCTGGCCCAAGTCCTTCATATCAAATGACTTGGACAAGTCTCCCTTCAACTTTGCAATCAGCTCCTTGTCTTGTCCAACAATTAACATGTCATCCACATACAACAACAAAATAATAAAGTTATTGTGAGAAAATCTTTTGAAGTATACACATGGGTCAGAATATGTCTTTATGTAAGTTTGACTTTTCATGAATGAGTCAAACTTTTTGTACCACTGCCTTTGTGTTTGCTTCAATCCATAAAGACTCTTATTCAATTTGCACACTATGTATTTCTTTCCAGCTACTTCAAATCCTTCTGGCTGCTCTATATAAATCTCCCCTTCCAAATCTCCATGAAGAAATGCAGATTTCACATTCAACCACTCCACTTCAAGATCTAGGATAGCTACTAAGCTCAAAATTGTTCGAATAGAAGTAATTTTGACAACATGTGAGAAAATTTCATCAAAATCGATACCTTTCTTTTGTTCGAAGCTTTTTACCACCAATCGAGCTTTGTATCTAATTAGCTTGCCATTTACATCTTTTTTGAGTTTAAAGACTCATTTGCATTTGAGTGATCTTTTATCCTTTGGAAGTTTAACCAGCTTGTACGTGTCATTTTTTTATAGAGATTCCATCTCTTTATGCATGGCTTTCATCCACTGATTCTTTTCTGGATGGGAGTCCACCTCCTTAAGATTTTCTGGCTCCCTTTCATCGCTGATAAGGACATACTCTGTGTACCTGAATGACTCTACCCTTGGCCGTTCTGATCTTCTCAGAGGTTGAGGTTGTTATTCTCCCTGATTGGGGTACTCCACTTGCTCGACAACATTATCAAGTTGCTCCCCCTGCTCAATAACCTCATCAGGTTGCCCTCCCTACTCGACAACCACGTCGGTCCTACTTTATGCACTTACGGGATTGTTAGAAGTAGAAGGAATGGTAACAAGGCTAGGGATTATATCATTCTTGGCCTTCTCTGCTGGTCATCTGCAATTTTAAATTCATTTTCACAAAAGATTACATCTCTACTTCTGACGACCTTCTTCTTCACTGGATCCCATAATCTGTACCCGAATTCTTCATCTCTATATCCGATGAATATGCAAGGAACGGATTTATCATCCAACTTTGTGCTTTGCTCCTTTGGTGCATGTGCAAAATATCTGCAACCGAATACCTTCAGATGTAAGTAGGACATCTCCTTGTTGGCCTAGACTCCCTCTGGGATGTCAAACTCCTATAGAACTGATGTACTCCTATTGATCAGGTAACAAGATATCTGAACTGCTTCATCCTAGATGACTTAGGTAGTTTATTCTGAGCATGCTTCTCACCTTCTCAACAATGGTGCAGTTCATTCTCTCAACTATACCATTATGTTGTGGAGTTCCAGGAACTATTTTTCCATGTCTGATCCTATGGCTCGAACAGTACTCTTCAAATTTTCTTAAAGTGTACTCACCTCCAATATCAGTTTGGAGACGCTTTAGCTTTTGATCTGCCCCCCTTTCTGCCAGAGCATGAAACTTCTGGAAAACTTGAAACACCCGATCTTTAGTTTTCAAGATATAAACCCGATTACTAAATACCAAATCGGGTGTACTTAATTCTTCTTTTCAGATGATGTCTGAAATGAGACTCTATGATGATTACTAAATAAACAGTAGTCATAAGATTTTACCGTTGTACCTTTGGCAAAAGAGATGATTGATTTCCTGGCAAGAATCTACAACCCTTCTTGCTTATATGACCCATTCTTTTGTGCCACAAATCTGCAAAAATCTCATCTTGTGCAGCGTTCAATTCACCTCGGCATATTTCTGTATTTGTCCTATACAACGTACCACGAGCAACTACCTTTGCAATTATCATGATCCCTTGGTGAGTCTTCATCTCGGTCCAAAGTTATTCCCAAGATTAAGTTCATTCACAAATCAGGTACATGTCGTACGTCCTTTAGAACTAATGTGCATCCAACATTTGTCTTGATACAAATGTCACCGATCCCAGAAATCTTTGAGTAACTCGTATTACCCATTCTCATAGTGCCAAAATCAGCTGCTACATATCTGGAAAAAAATAATCTTACCGGTGAGGCATTGTGAGATTCTGTTGTATCAACCACCCATTGCGACTCTAGACCTGCCAAGTGCATGCATTCCTCATCCTCATTTATGAAGAGAACAACATTATCATTGTTTTGCACCGTGGCAGTTGTGTTGTCGTTATTTTTCTGGCCACTACAATCACTTTGCCCTTCCTTAGATTTGGGCAATCTCTTTTGAAGTGACCATATTGATCGGAATTGTAGCAATTTCTGGCTTTTAATTTGGATTAATTCTTGGGCTTCCCATGACCTTCGGGTCTACCAAAGTTACTCAAATTCCTTTGGTAACTCCTGCCTCTACCTTCTGTGATGAGAGCTTGTCCTTGATTTTCAGGCTTCTTTCTCATCTTCTCATTGAGTAGAAGAGCCGATGTGACGTCCTTCAACTCAATAATAGTTTTTTCGTGCAGGATGGTTGTTGCTAAATTATCGTACAAAGATGGCAATGAGTTCAAGAGCAAGATTGCTTTATCCTCTTCCTCAATTTTTACTCCGCGGTTTGCAAGCTGCGAGATTAGTCCATTAAACACATTCAAAAGTGACAAAAAAATTGTACCTTCACCATATGTAGGGCGTATAATTGCTTCTTCAGACACAATTTATTTGTCAGCATTTTGGAAATATATAGGCTTTTCAACATTGTCCAAATGTCACATGCAGTGTCTTCATTGATGATGTTATTTATCACATTATCTAATAAGTGCAACCTAATTGCACTAGTAGACTTTTTATCCATGCCAGCCCAATTCTCTACTTTCATGGTATCAGGCATCTTGGCATCACTGTCTAATACCTTGTGTAATCCTTGTTGGATGAGCGAATCGCTCATCCTTTTATGCCATATTGAGAAATCGCTATCTCCGTTGAATTTTACTACCTCGTACTTTACTCCAAATATTTTATCTTTTTACCAAGTATAGTACTATAGACTGTGAACAGTATTTTTTTGAACTAGAAGAACATGTGCTCTGATACCAGTTGTTAGAAATAAACCCCACTTAAAATAATATGTACGGTAATAATATCGAAACAATAACATAGCACCGAGATATGGTAATTAACATGAATAAAAAGAATAACAAGGACACTAATGTAACGATCCGACCGATCGTTTTGAGTATTATAGCCCTGATCCCCTATTTATTGACTCCTCTATATTATATTATGGTTATGTAACTTGCCGGGGTATTTTATTTTGGTTTCGGAGTGAAATAGAACACATAGTCCCTAAGTTGGAGTCTTAATTGAAAGAGTTGACTGTAGTTTCGAATTTTGTGTAGACGACTGATGGTAGGCTATAATATCGTGTTTTAGTCCCTTATTGCACTCTAATTTACTGTACTTTATTCGTTTTGAGCTTTAATTGATAGTGTTTTGAACTTATTGTGTGTTTTATACCTTGTAGGAGTGATTCCGAGCTATGTAGATGTTATGGAATGAATTTGAGTGATTTGGAGCGTTGAAGTCTGAGTAAAAGCCCTAGAGATTAAGCCGAGATCGCGTTCGGGGTATGTGATGGTTGGAACGGGTGTGCTTTTTCCTGTTTCTCAATCCAAGTGTGTTGTGATCTTATATAGTTTCCTTATCATGAAAGATTTGAGTAATTGTATGGAATATTGTGTATGACTCGTTAGTTATAGCTAGCTATACTTAAAGTCTTTTATTTTAGCATCTTAATATACAAGGCTTACAATCAGAACCATAATCCGAAATATTTATCCGAACCGAATTTAATTTGGTTCGGATTCGGATTGCAATTTACCAAATCCGAAATCCGAAATTATAGTCCAAAGAATGCCAAATCCTGTCCAATCCGATCCATGAACATGCCTAACCGAGGTACGCAAATTACATCGTGATTCTGGAAGGCCGTACAATGTGAGTTAGGCACACATGTTGAATTGAGCACATCATTCCACCCTCAGACGGATGGACAGTCCGAGCGCACTATTCAGATATTAGAGGATATGCTTCGTGCATGTGTCATGGAGTTCGGGGGTTCGTGGGATCAGTTCTTTTCGCTTGCGGAGTTTGCCTACAACAACAACTTACCAGTCGAGCATTCAGATGGCTCCATATGAGACCTTGTATGGGAGGTGGTATCGGTCTTCGGTGGGTTGGTTTGAGCAGGGTGAGGCTAGGCTATTGGGTACAGACTTGGTTCAGAATGCTTTGGAAAAGGTTAAATTGATTCAAGATCGGCTTCGCACAGCCCAATCTAGACAGAAGAGTTATGTGGATCGGAAGGTTCGCGACGCTGAATTCATGATTGGAGAGCGGGTCTTGTTCCGGGTTTCACCCATGAAGGGTGTTATGAGGTTCGGGAAGAAGGGCAAGTTGAGCCCTAGATATATCGGACCTTTTGAGATTCTTGAGAGGATTAGAGAGGTGGCCTACAATTGCACTGCCACCTAGTTTAGCTGTTGTTAATCCAGTATTCCATGTTTCTATGCTCCGAAAGTATCACGGTGATCTGTCTCATGTGTTAGACTTCAACTCAATCGAGTTGGACGATGATTTGTCTTATGTTGAGGAGCCGGTGGCCATTTTGGACAGGTAGGTCCAAAAGTGAGGTCGAATAACATTGCTTCAGTGAAGATTCAGTTGAGAGGTCAACTAGTCGAGGAGGCGACTTGAAAGACTGAGCATGATATGCATAGCCATTATCCTCATCTTTTCACCACTTCAGGTATATCTCTATACTCGTTCGAGGACCAACGTTTATTTTAAGAGGGGGAGGATGTAACGACCCGGTCGATCGTTTTGAGTATTTCAGCCCCGATCCCCTATTTATTTCCTCCTCTATGTTATATTGTGGTTATATAATTTGCCGGGGTGTTTGATTTTGGTTTCAGAGTAAAATGGGACACATAGTCTCTAAGTTGAAGTCTTAAGTTGAAAGAGTTGACCGTAGTTTGACTTTTGTATAGCCGACTCCGTAATGGAATTTTGATGGTTTCAATAGCTCCGTATGGTGATTTTAGACTTAGGAGAATGTCCGGATGTTGATTTGGAAGTCCGTAGGTCATTTCGGCGTGAATTGGTGAAAATTAAAAAGTTGAAGGTTTGGAAGAATTGGAAAGTTTGACTGGGAGTTGACTTTATTGATATCGGGGCTGGATTCTAATTCCGCAAGTTGTAATAGGTCCGCCATGTCATTTATGACATGTGTGCAAAATTTGAAGTCAATTGGAGTCGGTTTGGCGTGAATCAGCATTAGTTATGGAATTCAGAAGTTCATAGTTTCATAGGCTTGAGTTGGGTTGCGATTCATAGAATCAGCGTTGTTTGATATGATTTTTGGCCTCGAGTAGGTCCATTATGTGTTTTGGAATTTGTTGGTACATTCAGACGGGTCCCATGGGCCCCAAGTATGATTCAGATTGAATCCGGAACAAATTTTGGCTGGTTCATATTGTTGAAGTCCCAAGCCTGCTGGTGTCATCTCACCTGCGGAGGGATTGACCGTAGGTGTGGAAGGTGAAGCGCAGAAGAGAAAAGGAGAGACAGGGCTGGGCTCGCAGGTGCGCCTCCGTAGGCACGGACATTTCTTCCGCAGAAGCGAAATTTGGGAAGGGCCTTAAGGCAGGACCGCAGATGCGGTCATTTCTTCGTAGAAGTGGGCTCGCAGGTGTGAGCCATAGTCAGAAGCGGAACCCTAGAGTTAAGTGGGAATCGCACCTGTGATGGATTTTTTGCAGGTGCAACTAAAGGGCCGCAGATGCGGAATCCCTAGGCAGAAAAGGGGTCTTCGAGGGTTTGAGTTTCATAATCCATTTTTGGACCTAGAAAGCTCGGTTTGTGGTGATTATTCGGGAGATTTTCCAGGAAATGATTGGGGTAAGAAATCCTAACTCGGTTTTGGTTAAATTACACAAATCTATTGTTGTTTTTATCATCTAATTAGTGATTTGAGTTGGAAATTTGGGGAGAAATTACGAAAACTTCTTAGGCTAATATTTGGGGATTTGAAAGGCGATTTGAGTAATTGTTATATGGTTGGACTCGTTATCGAATGAGTGTTCGAATTTTATAATTTTGGTCGGGTTCCGAGACGCGGGCCTGTGTTGACTTTTTGAGTTGACTTTTTATTTTTTTGCAAAGATTGTAACTTTATAATTCGAAATAGTTTCCTGTAGCTTATATTTATGGTATGAAGTTGTTTTGGATAGATTCAAGCCGTTCGGAGTTGAATAATCGAGGGAAAGGCCTACAAGTGGATTGATTTAGCATGTTTCGAGGTAAGTAGCTTGCCTAACTTTGTGTGGGAGAATTACCCCTTAGGATTGATATTGTTTGTGTGGGAGAATTACCCCTTAGGATTGATATTGTTTGTGATAACTGTGATGTGTGAAAACAGTGTACGCAAGGTGACGAGTGTGTGTACGGGCTAAATGTGGAAATTTACCTGTTTTAGCTATATAGATTCCTTTCATGCCTTAATTGAGTTAAATTAACATGTTATAATCATCATTTCTAGGCTACCTTCATATGCTTTACTTGTTTTATCTCTTACTTGTTAATTACTCTACATGTTTAGTTGAAGTTCTTGTTTCCTTTATTCCATATTCATTATTTAACCATTGAATTCTTTACTTGAAGTTGTTATTCTTGGAGTATCTTGTTGTTGAAAGTGGCACTGAGTTATAAAGGTTGTGATTCACATTGAGGCAAAGTGTTAAGTTGTAAATACTATTCTTTTTGAGTTATTCACTTCCGGTTGTCATTGTTGATACTCTTGTGCACATTGTGGTTGAGCCATGGGCTACTTGTTATGAAAATACTATTGTTGTCGGTTTCTTGGCAAGTTGTGATATTGGGCACTTGAGGTGCGATTTGTGATACGTTGTGATATTGATATATATGCAGTGGTATAAGGTTTTGGGGTTGAGACGCATGCGGTGAGATAAGGTGGGTTTGATATGCGTGGCTAGTAGGGGAACTACTAGAAGCCACGTAGTGTGATAAGGTGGGGTAAAACGCAGGATGCTATTTCGGAAAAATAATTTTCAAAACTAAATGCAAGGCTCCCGTGGTGATATAAAGAAATATTGTAAATTATTCTTGTGATTTGAGACTACGAAGTGGTACCTCGATAGTGACTCTTATTGGTATTTCTCCATTGCTGCACTTGTCATTTGTTGTTTTGTTTCCTTATCATACCATTCCTTGTTTTCTCCATGTTGCATTATTTGCTTTAGTTCCGTGTAGCTAACCTTGATATGTTATTGTTGTTTCAATTTCATTGTTATCATTACTACACTGCCATACACTCGTACAATTTTTCCTATTTATTCCAGTAGGACCTTGACCCGACCTCATCACTACTCTACTTAGGTTACACTTGACACTTACTGGGTACCGTTGTGGTGTACTCATGCTACGCTTCTGCACATCTTTTTGTGCAAATTCAGGTACCTCTTACCAGCCCAAGTACTAGCGAGAGCTCAACTTCGGAGACTTCAAGGTATACCTGTCGGCGTCCACAGGCCTAAGAGTCCCCCTCTACCTAGACTATACTATTTTCCTTATCTTTTTATAGACGTTGATATATAGGATTATTCAGTACTACTATTTAGAGCTTGTGACTTGTATTTGCCGGGTTTTAGGAAAATGTATATACTGAGTTGCAGAGTTTCTTTATGTTAAATTGTTGAGTATTGAGAGTTATTTGTCATTTCAGTTATATTCCGTATGTTTTGTTAGGCTTACCTAGTCTTAGAGGCTAGGTGTCATCACGATATCCTACGGAAGGAAATTGGGGTCATGGCAACAAAGAATTTAACGTGAAAACCCCTGTCTGAATAAGGGAAAAACAATAACGAGCCCGAGAGGAGCAAAGGAATCTACTATAATGAGGAATTTTACACTCTGTAGTCCCGAGTAAATACTCGAGGAACCACTGCACACTCAAAAGAAATAACTCTTTATTAAATTTTCACCTCACTACGATATTGCTCACACTCTCTATTTTCTCTCACAAACTATTTTACTATTTGTGAAATACTTGAAGCTTTGTTGCTTCTGTATGTCTAAAGAATCAAGCCGATGCACCTATTTATAGGAAGACTGGTCTCACTTTCAACCACAAAAGCTTGCCTCGTTGCAACTTGCCAATTTGATTCTTACAAATTGATATCAAAATCAAGTTTGGCCAAAACTTGTTTTGGTTATCTGACACTTTTATTTTCATTTCCTTAATGGGTATGGACCCCATCACCTATACCTACAAAGGTTCTTTACAGCCAACAGTGCACTATAGCATCACCAATCAACCACTAAAAGAATCGGCCATCAGAAATGACCACGTAAAACAACATTACCAAAAACATCATCTAGAACTTGAAATTTCACTACAAAAAAACTATATGGAAACAGGTTTCACCGCGATCTTCTTCCACTATTTCTATTTCTATTCTTTGCAAAGACTATTTTTAAAGTTGGGAATTGGGATGTGGGAAAATAATTTCCCAAAAAATTGTTGCTAATCTGGCAGTGGTTTGATCTGTAATGACGAGCGATATCACTGGTGGATGAAGAAGTGGTGGAAGAGAGCTGTGTTGCAGTAGATTTTGGGTTAATATGAGGGAGTGGGAGTAATGTGAAGAAGGGAGGGGGGTAGAGAAAAGGGGGTGGGGGAGGCAGAACGTGAAAGTGAAAGAAAAAACACTCTTCGACCTTTTCTTTCTTCTTTTAAGTTGATTTTTTTTTGTATTTCCCTTTTTCTTTTAATATTTTCCCTTATTTTAATCATTTTTTGTTTAAATATTTATGTTCACGCTCCTTATACGCGTGAAATATACGTATTTTATTTAGTTCAACAATTAAGTTGCCACATAAACTTGATCAATGGTCAGAGAGGGTTTAACACACTAACTTTGAATAACTATAAGTGTTTGGATGAAACTTCGTTGAATATAAGAACCTGAATAACAAACACGAACAATTACAAGTGTCTACTAAGTTGTTCTACCTTAAAAATCTAATAAGTTCATAGTTGAAAACGCATTAGATATAGAACCCATCAACTTATAAATTATGAATCCCCATGAATATTCTGTTGGCCTGAGTCTGATCAACATTGCACAAATTATTCGGCATAATGTGTAAAGGATCTATCACGTGGTACAGGCTATAATTAGCTTGGGTCATGTCATCTCTCCCTCCTCTATTCTATTCCTATAGTTTTGTGCTTCATGTTTCCTAGTTTGTTTCGTCACTCACCACTCTCTTTCTCTTCTTACATTATTGTTACTATGCTTCTTCTTGTTGTAGATGAGTTAAAAGATCCTTTTATAATTCAAGTAGATCGATGTTTAGAAATTCTATTTACTTGTGATCAATATAGTAAAAGGTATTTTCGGGGCGAGTTCCGGGGAGAGGCGCACCAAAAATGTCCCGAGGCGATGGTGTGGGGCGAAAGTCTCAAGAAGCGTACGCCCAACGATTCGGGGCGTACGCCCAGGCGTTTGAGGCGCGTTTTTATAATGAGACGTAAGCCCCAGAAACTTTATCAAATTAAATTAAAATTTATTGAATAAGTCCTTCATATAATACCCAAATTCTCAAAAGTCAACTTGTAATTACTCAAAAAATTTAAAAATGAACTGAAATGTATTAAATTTAAAAGTCAAGACCTTTTTTTGATTAAAGACCTAATTTATGATTTTTTCCAATTCTTTATCCTGTCCGCTAGTCTGCTAATATCCCCAAAAGCAACGAATATTCAATTTTTTTTACAAATACAAAGAGAACTCCATTCTCATAAAGTTCAAAGTTCAAATTGCAGGTTAGTCATCCTTTTTATTCTTGCATGTAGAAAACTTTATTTTTTTCGACTTAAGTTACTTGTGCTTGTAAGTAGCATATAATAGATTATTTTGACTAATGTTTTGTGGGGATGCAATACATCTATATATATATTTTTTACATATTTATAGTTTTCTTCAATTTTTATACAATTTTACATGTTTATAAATATTTACTGTAATTATATTATTTTTAATAATATTATAAATTAAATGCTCATGGGACGAAGCCCCTAAGGACTTAGGCCTAAAACGCCCCGCCTTAAGCCTACGAATTTTAAAATACTGTTTGTGATAGGTTGATCAACATTGATTATGATAGTAATTGTATTCTTGCTAGATAGATGTTGGTAATTGTGATGGATATGGTCAGTGCAACACAATCATTAACTTACACGTTCAGTTAAATAACATTTAAAACTAACGCACAAGTAAAAAGACAATTAACAAATGTATATTATTAGAGAAGTCCAAATTAAATAAGATCTAGATGTTGATGGGAGTTGAAACCAACGATCTTGCGGTCATATAGCGCTTGAAACTCTCTTGTAATTTTATGGAATAGTTGATGACCTTAATCATATTATTTGTTTTTCAAGTTTCGAGAGACATGACATTTGAGTATTTTTTTTTTCAAATATGAATTAAATTAATTTTATAAATTTCTATACTAGTAAGAATTTTTTTTTCACACTGCACACAAATTTCAAGTATGAAAATCAAAGACAATGAATAAAGAAACAAAGTGCAATATTCGATTTTAAATGAGTAATGAGGGTTCCAAAGAGAGTGGCTTATAGTTCTTCAATTCTTCTCTTCGGAAACGATATTACAATGGTTTGACAAGTTTATCTTGAATTTATTTTATTTGTCACGGATAATAACTCCGATTCAATCACACAAACAAATATTTTTAGTTTGAACACAATGAGCTTGAACTTGATATTTTCGATTGCTTATTTTGACTGGCATTTGTGCATGCCATGGTATTGAAAACATGGCACCATCTCATTGGTTTTCTATTTGACTTGCCATGACACGTCTATTAACATGGTATGATCTAGGGCTTTAAGTAACCATATTAATTTTGTGAAGTCCAACCTGATGACCAGCCTAAATAATATTTGGATTTTAATACGGGAATCTTATATAAATGTTCCAAATAAGTCCCAACTTATCAACCTCTAGACATTAATCATAAACTTACCAAAACTAGCCAAGCACATATAAAAATTGAAAATCCAAACAAATAAGGTTCTTTCTCTCCAAAAATCACACGCAAAGATCTTCTTCCATATTTTTAAGCGTGATTAACAACATTAAATGCAAGACGAAAAGTAAATTTCATGGATGGGGTAGCAAATAATTAGGTGATGAAATATAAAAAGATATATATAAATATAAGATTCCAAAATTCTAAGCAAAAAGAAAACTTTTTCATATTGGGATCGAAATAATATGGTGCATGCGGAAGCTAACAATGCAAAGCTTGATGGACGATAAATCAAAGTATAAAAGAAAAATATACTAAGCTAGGCAATATAATTTATTATAGTTTGGTCAATCCACCTACATATGATCTATCAATAATTAATATAAAAAGGAAAAATAAAATTTTTGAGAGAATAATCTCCCCTAAACATGATTCTCGTAAATACTATATTGTGGAGGTTGTTCTTGTTGTGAAAAAAAAAGTCAATTTATAGAAGTACAAAACTTCTCCTCCAAGAAAAGAATGAGGCATATAAAAGAGATTTATTGCTTTTAGGAATCTTTTTCCTTTCCTTCAAGAAAGAGGGTCCTAATAGATTAAAAATTCAGGGCAAAATCCTAACAATTTTCCCCATAGCCTGAAATTTCTTCACAAAACTTGATTCGTCTTCTTCACATAATATTCACCGCTGCTGCTTGTCATGATTAAAATAGGTATAGGTTGAAAAGAATCTTGGTATTGGTTAAAAGAAGCCCAAAAATGGGTTAAAAGGGTAAAAATTGCACGTACCCATATTTTTAAAATTCTTTAACCTATAACCTAATTTTGACAATTTCAGACGCCTCCTCTTCTTCCTCTTGACCTATGCGCTCCTTTCTTCCTCCTCTTCTTTTCCTCTTCTTCTTTTCTCTCTCAAACACATGAGTCTTTGTATAAGTATTATTGATTGGACCTGTAAAATTTTTATTAAATCTTATCAACTACCATATTCTATGTTGAAGGACGAGTAAATAAAACTCCACAAGCTGGTTAAAGTAGGTGTGATTTGTGTCTTTTCCTGATCCATCCTTCTTAAACATACAACAGCAACTGACTACTACATGTCCTCTCTTTCAAGTTACCTGCCACAAGTTGCTCTGACTACTGACTACTGACTACTACCATAGTTGCTCTCGTGATCTCTTGGAATTAGCTTACCCCTTGATTTATGATATCATCTGCAGGAAAAATGACAGAAAAGGGCTGCAGAACTGAAAAATAAAAGATAGGAAAAATAACTTCAGAACATTATCAAAAAATCAATTAAAACTTCAGCACAATTAGGCTTAAGTTATATTTTAAAGCCATCTAACTTCAAAGAAAGGCAGAATACAACTTCAGCTCTAAGACTGGTGAAGTTTAGCAAAAATAAAATAAAAATTTCAGCTCCTAGAATGCTGAAGTTCAGCAAATACAAAATAAAATTTCAGCTCCTAGAATGCTAAAGTTTAGCAATTACAAAACAAAATTTCAGCTCCTAGAATGCTGAAGTTCAACAATTACAAAATAAAACTTCAGCTCCTAGAATGCCGAAGTTTATCAATTACAAAATAAAAACTTCAGCCAAAACATGTTGTAGTTTTATTGAACTGAAGTTTGCCATTACACTATGAACTGAAATTTGCGTGATTGCCTTTGCAAGTCAGGTCAAACTTCAGGCAAAAATATCTGAAGTTTTACTTTGATAAGGCTACACTTCAGGCAAAACATTTTGAAGTTCAATCTTGAGACATAAACTTTTACTACTTCAGGCCCGTATGTCTGAACTTACCCGAAAAGTGGGTATACTTGCAATTATTTTTAAAAAGCGGGTATAAGTTAAAATGTGACCCAAAAACTGGGTATAGATGCAAATCCCTCGTTAAAAGGAGCTCATGCACGCATTAAAAATAAACATAGGTTAAAACTGACATGGGTTAAAAAGAGCTCAAGCACCTGAGTTAAAACTGGCGTTGGAGCTCATGTGTTACAAATAGGCATGGCTTAAAACTGGCATTTGTTAAAAGGAGCCCAAATATGGGTTAAAAAAAGTTTTATTTCTATAAAAGATGCAGCAGCAGGGGTTTTGAATATTTGTGATTGTAATTTATCTCTACATGTAGCATCACGTTCAAACTTTTTGGATAAATCTTCATTATTGTCAAATTAGTTGCGGCTTGATTTGAACCCGCCTGAATATGTCTTCGATCACACTTCGAACCATTGGATCTGATACCACTTGTTGGGATCGAAATAATATGATACATGCGCAAACTAACAGTGCAAAGCTTGATGGACAATAAGTATAAAAGAAAAATATACTAAACTAGGCATAATAATATATTATGGTTTGGTCAATCAACCTACATATGCTCTATCACTAATTAATATAAAAAGGAAAAATAAAATTTTTGAGAGAATAATTTCTCCTAAACATGATTCTCGTAAAGACTACATTATGGAGGTTGTTCTTGTTGTGAGAAGAAAACGTCAATTCATAGAAGTACAAAACTTCTACTCCAAAAAAAGAATAAGGTATATGAAAGAGATTTATTCCTTTTAGGAATATTTTTCCTTTCCTTCAAGAAAAAGAGTCCAAATTGATTAAAAATTCATGGCAAAATTCTGACATTTCAATGGGTATGGTTGAAATTCGTTGAAAATTTATAGATGAGTCGATAAACAAAATTTTAGGAAGATTGGAGGTGATTTGGTATCAAAATTCGTAGTTAAAAATCGAGTTCATAATATTCTTCTGCGACACATGTATCACGCATGTATCTCACACACAGGTATGCATGGATATACATGTGATATACATTTGATACAAATATGATGCATATGTGATACACATATCATTTTTTCATGTTATCTTCTACTTCGAATTTTTAATTCAAACTACCTCAAAACTCCACCAAATTATCCCAAAACTAAGATTCAAGCTTCTTAAGATGTACCCAATCTATTCTAATAATATCCACCTAAAAGAAAGCAAAATTTGATCTTTTTTTGGTACAAATAGCTAATTGGCTAATATTGGTAATATTTGGCTAATATTAGTAATATTTTATGAATTGGCCAATTTTTATAATAAGTTATTTATAAATAAACATAGCTGGTAGTTTATCTTTTACTAAGTCTACTTGACCAACTTATCCAATTTTGTTCAACCACAATCATGCCTGGGCTAATTTCTCTTCAATTTAAGACTTAACTCAAATTTTATATAGACTGGACCTAGTAAAATTTTGCCTACACAAGTTAAAAGACCTATATCTTATTATATGAATATAGCCTATAACTGCACTAACTATAAGAAGACTATTATGATTATCTTTAACCGCAGTATTCTAATGATTCAACTTTGTGTATAGTGATCCATTCACTATACTATGAACAATGACGTACACATAATTTTGTGTAGCCATATGGCCTATTCGGCTAGTAACTGAGTTAAGAGTATGACAATTTTATGGCTTTACTTCCTATCACAAATTGATATTTACTTTGTATTATGTTCAAGCGTTGATGGTCAGTTGTATATGTTCTAATTAATTTTTAGAAAATTATTTTGTACAATAAAATTTTTAGCTTATCGAGGATATGACCCTTGATATGAGGGTATGGGGGTCGAGGATTAAGATAATAGGTTAGTAAGTAGTCGAGCGTATTTCTTTTCCAAACATGTACTTTCTTTCACAGTTGTAGTACAAGTGTTATCTCCGTGTTCCCTATTTTTAGATCGCCATTATTACATGATGTTTCGTTTGCTTCGATTTTATTTTTTCTAGTTGTTTTTTTTATTTCTCTTTCCGTAATTCATTGTCACAACTGCTGTGATTTTGTTTTTATTGAGTCGAGGGTCTTTGGAAAGCCTCTTCACCTTCACAAGATAGAAATAAAGTCTCCGTACATACTATCCTCCCCATACTTCACTTGTGGGAATACACTGGGTATATTGTTGTACATATATAATAAAATTTTCTCGAGAAGCGGTGTCGGATGATTCCACTTACTAATGGGTGTCTCAACCATTGAATGGAACTATACATTGCTGAAGAAAAACACTCAGACTGAAAGACTGGAGAAGATATTAAGAGGCAGTACTGAGGAAAAAGACTTTGATAGCTTTATGGTATGGATTCAACAAATCATCCATTTCTGAGCCTTACAAGCTTTCAAAGTGTTGCAGTCATTTCTGTATCGATTGGGTAATCAAAATTCCTGTGGCTATTGTTCTTGAAATCTATTGTTTGATTTGGGTAATCGTCAGATATTGAAGTGGTTAAATTGATTTGTATATTTAATTAGATTTAAAAGTGGTTTGGGATGTGGTGATTGTTCTTGAAATCATAAAAGAGGGTCATTTGTTGGTTTAACCCTTTAAGAAACAATTGGGCTTGGATGAGTGGAATCTTACTAGACCGTTTCATAAAATAGCTGGTCCACCTTTTTAGACGCATAGGATGTGAGAAATTCAAAAATAGCCAGATTTACAAGTGGTAATTGAAGAATAGCCGTAGTTTCAAAAATAATCGAAATGTAGCCATTTTTTATGTAAAGATAAATGTGAACGAAAATACAATATTCCAGTATAATACACTGGAGTTCCAGTATAATATACCGGTCCAACATAATATGCTGGAAGTTCATACACAGGTGCTCTAATCTCCAGTATATTATGCTGGAACTTTCCGCGTGTTGGAGTTCCAGCATAATATGCTGGAAGTTCATACACAGGTGCACCAATCTCCAGTATATTATGTTGGACCGATCCGTGTTGCAGCAAAATAGTGGCTATTTTTCAATGACTTTGAAAATACTGGCTATTTTTGAATTACCAGTTAAAAAACTGGCTAGCCCGTGCTATTTTACCGCATAGGATACTTGTTCTTTAGTTACTATTTGGGCCAAATACCAATAATAAAGTTAGCCCACTTCTTCCACAACGTCATATCCATAATCTATGGCCTTTACAATTATCCCAAACGTAGTAAGAATAACTCAAAAATCGCTAGTATGCTTTAAGCACGTATTAATAAATTAATTATATTAATTGTGTACATGTACGCGTGACATGATTTTGGCACAATAAATACAACGGATATACACACACGTGATCCGCTTCAAAGGTAAATCCATAACGCCATAATTAAAAGCGATAAAAGGTACAATACATGTAGGTTCTAAAATACATATTTAAATAATTAATTAAGCCAGGTATGATTAAAGAGACCGTGCTAAAACTACAGAATTCGGAAATATATAATACCTTCTCCCGGGTTAACATAATTTCTTACCCGGTCTTCTGTGTTCGCGGACCATAAATAGAGTCAATTTTCTCGATTTGGGATTTTAAAATAAACCGGTGACTTGGGAAACCATTATAAATATCCCAAGTGGCAACTCTAATTAAATAAATAATCTCATTTCGAATAATATCATTTTAATTGAAAAAACTCCCTTTTTCCCGGAAAAAGGAGGTGTGACAACTCTGGCGACTCTGCTGGGGAAAAGAACCCAGAATCTCTGGTTCAGGGTTCAGAATACGAGCTTGTAATGTGATCTATACTTGGCTTTCTTGATTATTGATATTACTCTGTTTGTGGGCCTAATGTGCTATTGCCGCTCATTTACCGCTTTGATATTATTTAAACTGTCTTCTTATGCCTCCCTTCTGAGTCTTCTGAAACTATGGTGTACACGTACGCGTGACCCACTTTTCTATTAGAGGTCATACCAAATAGAACGAGGTTGGATCAGCAACTAGGCCGGGTAGACTTTCGTGCTCCCGGTATGTTGCCCCCACCTCGGCTCGAGTTGTCCGCTTGGGTAAGCCAGGTCTAAAACACTCCCCCCCGAAATTTAAACCTAGAATAACATAGCCTCATGCCGGATCCTTAGTAGGAACGTTTGTTTGGATCATGTGAATTTGACTTTAGGGATTCAACACAGGGGTTGGGTCCGTCTAGGACAAGTGTACCCAAAATAAAAGACCATCCTGATGCATCCTACGTGCTATTTGTGCATTTGTTTGTTTCGGCTTGCATGTTGATCGACTTCTAGAATAGGGGAAGAAAAATCAAGAAAAAACTAAAAGTGAGGTAGGAGAGAGAAATTTACTTGGTTCTGAAAAATTTCGGTATTTGGAAAAGTCCCGAAACTCTACCGAAATTTTAGAAAAAAAAAAAGCAAAGAAAGAGTCAATATCTTCAAAAAACATGTTTTCCTATTGTGTCAAAACTGATCGAACTACGTGGGTCTGATTCTCACCGAATGTGAGATACGTAGGCAAACCTCAACGGTTCCGGCCCCCTTTAGAAGTCTTTCCTTAGAACATCCCAAATAAAATATTTTAAAATCAAAAATATTTTCTTTCTTCTTAGAAGTCTTTCATTCGGAAAAAAATAAATCAAATCAAAATCCAAAAATATGTTTTTTTCCTTCTTTAGAAGTATTTCTCCCAAAAAATTTAAAAAAAACAATCAATCAAAATCTAAAAAATATTTTCTTTCTCCTTTAAGAAGTCTTCATTTCAAAAATTCCTAAAAAAAAAAAGAGAGCTAGCTTATGTACTTTGTTCTCGGTATTCCTGAATTACGTAATTATCTAATTCATGCGGCGTCATGATACATAGACAATCCCCATCGGATTCGATCATAGCCATTAAATAAACCGAGTGAAAAAAAAAAAGAAATAAAGGAGAGACAAAAATAACAAAGAAAAATAAAGAGCGAAAAATAACCAAAAACAAAAAAGAAGAAAGCAAGAGTGAAAAAATCCAAAAAGAGAACTCTTTGTCCAATTTGAAAAAGAAAACCGCGGAAAGTTTCTGTAAAAATGATATCAAATGGCGCGAGCAAGCCGCTAGGGTAAAGCCTCCAATGGACGAAGCAGAAATGGTTACGACCTTCCTATAGGCCCAAGAGGCGGACTACTTCCAGAATATGATGTCCGCTATGGGTAATTCATTCACCGAGGCTATCAAAATTAGGGAGATGGTCGAAAATAATTTAAAAACGGGCTGAATCTTGAGTCATGCTGCCTTTAAGGTCACATCAAAGGCCGTTCAGAATGGTTCGGGGGGTTTGATGAACAAAAACGATAGAGAAGAGGGAGCCATGATGGTTTCGAATTCGAGAGGGACCCGCAGGTCATTCAACCAATCATATATGCTTTCTAAGGTCCCACCACACTATTATCCCCATCAAGATGCTGCTTATGCCATGGCACCGCCTCCCTATGCGGTGATGAACGTGCAACCTTACACGCGGCCACATCATTATACACAAAATCGAGCTCCACCTCCCAGAAATGCCCGTCCCTACCAAGCTACATATAATCCCTAACCAAATGTTCCCTAATACAATCCTCGCTCAAGAGAGCCCCTCAGAAGGAATTAGTTCACCCCTATTGGTGAATCGTGTTCGAGTTTGTTTCAAAAGCTAATCAGGCTAGGTCTGTTGCAGCCAGTAGTCCCGAACCGGCCATACGCTGAGTCTTCCTCGCACCGAGCTGATGCTAGATGTAAATACCACTCTGGAGTAGTGGGACATGATACTGGAGATTGTTGGACTCTCAAAAGAGCATTGGAGAACCTCATTGAGGTCAAGTCAATAGTTCTCAGGGAAGAAAAAACCCCTAATGTGACGAACAATCCAGTGCATGCTCACAACATTGGGCCAGACTTTGGAATGATCTGTGATGATAAGGAATTTGATCCGGCACTGAAGGCTATTACAGTCATTGCCGAGACAGAAGAAAAGCCAAAAACCTGTCGCCAAACTTAAAAGTTCCTTGTCAGATGGGAGTCTTGATAGCCGGTCTTGCTATCCTTTCTGCGTCCAGATTATTTTAGGGTGTAATCCGGATGTTTTACTTTTATTGTCTTCTGAATTCTCATATCCAGAAGATGAAAGTAGCCGAAATAACGATGTTGAGATGGATGTGTGGGCATACTAGGCTGGATAAGATTAAGAATGAAGATATTCGGGAGGGTGGGCATGGCTCCCATGGACGTCAAGATACGGAAAGCGAGGCTTAGATAGTTTGGGCACATGCGGAGGAGGAGCCTAGAGGCCCCGGTTAGGAGGTGTGAACGGTTGACTTTGACAGGTACGAGAAGAGGTAGAGGGCGACCTAAGAAGTATTGAGGCGAGGTGATCAGGCAAGACATGTCGCAACTTCAGATTTCCGAGGACATAGCCCTGGATAGGGAAGTGTGGAGGTCTAGCATTAGAGTTGTAGGTTAGGGGGTAGTTGAGCATTTTTCCGGCTAGTCTGATAGAGTTTGGTCTAGGTCTGCTAGCAGTTTTTGTTCATCACACGATTTTTATTTTCATAATTTATTTTTCAATTTTATTATTGACATACTTATTGCCCTTTCACTTATTTGTTGTCTCTTACGATGCTGATTCTATTTTTCTGGTTTCTGTGCTGTTACAGATCTTTTGTCTATGAGCCGAAGGTCTCCCGAAAATAGCCTCTCTACCCCCGGGTAGAGGTAAGGTCTGCGTACACTCTACCCTCCCCAGACCCCACTAGTGGGATTACTACTGGGTTGATGTTGTTGTACTTTCCAATGTAAACCCTTCTATCTTTAAAATTTAAATAAATAAAATCAATATTTCATCGTCCATGTCTCTTTTATTGACTTTGTCACTTCTCTTATTCTTTTTTTAGTTATGTTAATGCAGATTATAATGACATGACATGCTTGCGGACTTCATGCCGAGATCCTAAAACGCTGTCAGACCCCGAAATAATGAATCAAGAAACATAACGTTTTCAAGAGAAGGCTTATAAGAAAATAAATAGAAAATTGGAACAAAGTTGAGATTCCCTCTCTTCGGATCATTGTTGAAGCCGAGATTGAGGATAATGATTGGGTCAAGAACCGATTGGAACAATTGACACTGATTGATGAAAAACGATTGGCCGCAATTTGCCACGGGCAGTTATACCAACAAAGAATGGACAACGTCTACAACAAAAAAGTACGGCCCAGGAAATTTGAAATAGGACAACTTATAATGAGACGTATCCTCCCACCTCATGAAAAGGCTAAAGGAAAATTGGCTCCAAATTGGAAAGGTCCATACATTAAAACGAGAGTACTGCCAAAAGAGAGCGTTGTACCTGGGAAGCATCGAAGGAAATATCCTTGAAACAAATGTCAATGCGGATGCAGTCAAAAGGTACTATGTTTGACCCTTTGTAAAACACTAATGTTCTCCGATTGGGATGACGAATACTTTTATTCTCGCTACTCAAACACAACGGATATACACACACGTGATCCGTTTCATAGATAAATCTATAACGCCATAATTAAAAGCGATAAAAGGTACAATATATGTAGGTTCTTTAAACAATTAATTAAGACAGGTATGATTAAAGCGACCGTGCTAAAATCATAAAATACGGGAATGCCTAATACCTTCTCACGGGTTAACAGAATTTCTTACCCGATCTTCTGTGTTCGCGGACCATAAATAGAGTCAATTTCCTCGATTTAGGATTTTAAAATAAATCGATGAATAGGGACACCATCATAATTATCCCAAGTGGCGACTCTAATTAAATAAATAATCTCATTTCTAATAATGTCACTTTAATTGGAAAAACTTCCTTTTTTCCGAAAAAAGGAGGTGTGACAAGCATCACATTCAAACTTTTTGGATAAATATTCACTATCATCAAATTAGTTGCGGCTTGATTTGAACCTGCCTGAATCTGTCTTCGATCTCACTTCGAACCATTGGCTCTGATACCACTTGTTGAGATCGAATTAATATGGCGTATGCGGAAGCTAACAGTGCAAAGCTTGATGGACGATAAATCAAATTATAAAATATAAATATACTAAACTAGGCATAATAATTTATTATGTTTTGGTCAATCGATTTATATATGATCTATCACTAATTAATATAAAAAGGGAATAAAAGTTTTGAGAGAACAATCTCCCCAAACATGATTTTCGTAAAGACTACATTGTGGAGGTTGTTCTTGTTGTGAGAAGAAAACGTCAATTTATAGAAGTACAACACTTCTCATCTAAAAAAAGAATACGGTATATGAAAGAGATTTATTCTTTTTAGGAATCTTTTTCCTTTCCGTCAGGAAAGAGAGCCCTAATAGATTAAAAATTCAGTTTCAATGGGTATGGTTGAAATTCATTGAAAAATATATAGATGAGTCAATATACAAAATTTTAGGAAGATTGGAGGTGATTTTGACTGATTTGGTATCAAAATTCGTAGTTAAAATCGAGTTCAAAATATTATTTTGCGATACATATATCACGTATGTATCTCACACACAGGTATACATGGATGTGCATGTGATACACATTTGATATAAATAGGCAAAATACATAGGTTACCCCCTCAACTATGGACCAAATTCCTATTACACACTTTTTACGGACGAAAATTACCTTGCACACTCAACCTTTCTAAAGTGTCCCTAAGACACACGACTTTTTTCTTGATCAGTTTTTTAAAATATGTGTAATATCACGCATCAGTCATACAGCAACACGTGACATTGACTTAAAAAAATAAAAAATAAAAAGAAAAACAAACCCAGCAAAAATAAAAAGGGACCCATCTCCTTCATCCTGCCATCACAGTCCCACCATCACTACTCCTTCATCAACAATCCTCTTTCTCCATTAACATACACATATCCAAGAAAAAATCATGAATAGACTAAAAACATAACCCAGTTTTCACCGTTCCACCATCATTACTCACCTTCCACAACCTTCTCGTTATCTCCATTGCCGTCGAGCACCAAAAGAACCCAAACCTCCATCTTACAATTCAAAAAAAAAAAGTAGAAGCCCTAATCAATTACTCTTACCTTCTAATGTATTTTTTCTGAAACTTTTTGAGATATAATAAGTGGATTTCTTCATGGCTACCCCATTGAAAAGGGAAAAAAAAGAAGAAGATTCTTTTACATTGTTTTTCCAATCTCACTTGAAGATTTCATTACAGATTCTTCTACATTGTTTATAATTTCTTCTTAAATCGATTTTTTCACCTGTTACAATTTGAACAGATTTCTTCATTGAAAGTGGAGAAAATAGATAGTAAACATCTATTATCTTCAATTTGAACCACATTACTTTAGAAAAAAAAGGATGATATTAGAAAGGGACAAAAAAAAAAATCTATTTAACTGTTGGATAAGTTTTGTTAAATATGAACCTTTCAAATAAAGCCTTAGATATACAGCTTTTTACTGTTGAGACGCTTTATTTTGTTTGTAAAACACGCACCTTACACGTAGACAAAGGGGTGTGTCTTAGGCACATTCTGGAAATGTTGAGTGTGTAAGGTTATTTTCGTACGTAAAAAGTGTGTAATAGTGATTAGGTCCATAGTTCAGAGGGTAATTTATGTATTTTGCCATATAAATATGATATATATGTGATACACAAATAATACATAGTGTGATACACATCATTAATTTTCATGTTCATCTTCTACTTCGAATTTTCAATTCAAACCACCTCAAAACTCCACCAAATTATCCCAAAATTGAGATTCAAGCTCTATCCAATCTATTTTAATAACACCCACCCAAAAAAAAAACTAATTGACTAATATTGATAATATTTGGCTAATATTAGTAATATTTTATGAATTGGTCAATTTTTGTAATAAGTTATTTATAAATAAACATAGCTAGTAGTTTCTCTTTTACTAAGTTTACTTGACGAACTTATCCAATTTTGTTCAACCACAATCATGCCTGGGCTAATTTCTCTTCAATTTAAGACTTAACTAAAATTTTGTATAGACTGGACCTAGTAAAATTTTGCCTACACAAGTTAAAAGACCTATATCTTATTATATGAATATAGCATATAACTGCACTGACTATAAGAAGACTATTATGATTATCTTTAACCGCAGTATTCTAATGATTCAACTTTGTGTATAGTGATCCATTCACTATACTATGAACAATGACGTACACATAATTTTGTGTAGCCATATGGCCTATTCGGCTAGTAACTGAGTTAAGAGTATGACAATTTTAAGGCTTTACTTCCTATCACAAATTGATATTTACTTTGTATTATGTTCAAGTGTTGATGGTCAGTTGTATATGTTCTAAATAATTTTTAGAAAACTATTTTGTACACTCACATATATGAGAAAATTTTCAGCTTACCGAGGATATGTCCCTTGATAGGAGGATGTAGAGGTCGAGGATTAAGATAGTAGGTTAGTAAGTAGTCGAGCGTATTTCTTTTCCAAACATGTACTTCCTTTCATAATTGTAGTACAAGTGTTATCCTCGTGTTCCCTATTTTTAGATCGCCATTATTACTTGATGTTTCCTTTGCTTCGATTTTATTTTTTCTGGTTATTTTTATTATTTCTCTTTCCGTAGTTCATTGTCACAACTGATGTGATTTTGTTTTTATTGAGCTGAGGGTCTTCTGGAAGCCTCTCCACCTTCACAAGATAGAGGTAAAGTCTCTGTACATACTATCCTTCCCACAGTGACGAAGCTAGGAATTTTCCCAAGGGTATTCAAATTTGAAAGAAGTGAAAAAAAATTCCCGACAAAGGGTGTTCAATATGTGTTATATACATCTAAAACGTAATATTTTACCTATATACACAGTGCAATTTTTCGACGAAGGGTGGTCCGTTAACTACACTTGTGACAATGTGGCTTCGCCACTGCTTCCCCACACCTCACTTATGGGAATACACTCGGTATGTTGTTATACATATATAAGGAAATTTTCTTTTCTTGAGAAGCGGTGTCAGATGATTCCCCTTACTAAAGGGTGTCTCAACCATTGAATGGAACTATACATTGCTGAAGAAAAACACTCAGAATGAAAGACTGGAGAAGATATTAAGAGGCAGTACTGAGGAACAATGTGTTTGTGTGTGTGTATTGGCCGTTGAAAACACAAAAAATGAGCTTGCAACAGAGCTCCTAAAGAGAACTGGTTCTCAGCTGTCATTAGACACTCACCTTTGCAGGGAATTGAGATGAAGATGGAGTTCATGCCTTTTCGCTTGAGCTTGAGTAAGGATTTCCCTATCAGTTAGCAGGAGAAGACAGCAATTGATTTCCTCCCTTCATTCTTCAATTCAAGTGGAAGGAAAAAGACTTTGATAGCTTTAGCCTTACAAGCTTTCAAAGTGTTGCAGTCATTTCTGTATCGATTTGGTTATCAAAATTCCTATGGCTGATTGCTTTCCATAGCCTGTGAAATGGGAGCGCTGCAGCAGCAATCACCTTCTATTTTTCCTAACTGAAAACAAACGGTACTCAATCAGCTATTGGGGTATTATCACTTTTAGCTCGCGTCATAAACTATTTACATCTGATTGCTGAAAAAGTGTATAAAACTTGTATATAACATACATAATGTATATATATACAAAAAAATATACAAATTTTATACATTTTTCCTATTATTTTTACAGTGTCATTTTTCCATCAGCTATTTGGCCAATAAAGCCTGATCAAAGATAAACTGATTTCTGGTAATATACAGGGAGTCTAGACTTCTGCCTATTTGGTAAATAACGAATTCCATAAACTTGCAAGAATATATCCGGATGGTAATATATGGACATCTATATAAGTGTTAACAACCAGGTAGCAGTTAAATGGAAATAAGATATAAGTAGTCCGTTTTGCTGTCAGATCTTTATCAACTTTCAGACATAAACGAAGTAAGTAAAAGGTAAACTCTATTGTACAAATAAAGAGGTCTAAAAATCTGGCAGTGATACAAGGTTGAATGTTCAGGGTTGTAGTTTTAGCGCACCTTACTAATTTACAGGGTAGATAATTGATCTTTGATTTCCTATGTTGCAAACATTTGGTGAACTTTTAATCCTCTTTGGAACCATGATTGTCGAACAGCCTGGCGGATCTGACGCTCATGTTTCTCAAGGAGCTCTTCAACTGTTTGTGTTTGAGACAGCAATGGTCCGGAAAATTCGACTTTATCCACTTGATCCTGTACCTGTTTGAAGTCCAATTCAGAAATATTAATAGAAGCCCGAGCTAAGATATGGAGTCCAATTTTATGCATCCAATGATCTGATTAATTGCAACTGGCCTATACTAAGTGATTATTCCAGCTCTGATAAATACACGGGGTTAACGTATCCTAAAGCACTAATCCAATAAGAATCAGAAGAATAGAATGAGAGATGTGACGTCGTAAAAGCTAGCATTCTGAAAATTTTACTTGAATTATAATCCTCAAGTTTTCATGAAAGCTCCAGTACTAAAGCAACTGTGTCCTTCAGTTTTAGCAAAACATAGAAAGGAGTAGAGAAAATGTGCTTATTAAATAAGTACTTGAGAAAATTTTTGAACTAAACAAATTGATTTTCTTGATAGATGTTAATTGTTATATCTGAAAGATCCAGTGCAAAAGAATTGGTATATTTTGTTATGAGCGATACATATAAACTGATGAGGGAAAATGTGCTTATTAAATAAGACTCTTGACAAAAGCTTTTGACTAACCAAATTGATTCTCTTGATAGCAGTTTCCTCTTTTAGATATTGTGTCAGTGACAGTTCTTGTGAATGGTAGCCATCAGAAGCATCAAAGGAATCTGGGCGCTCTAATTGGCTCCAACGTTGACGAATTGCATGCTTGGTGGATTCGTCGGTATCATGTCCCACAGAATTGGTCTGATTTGCATTGATAAGTTCACAGTTGCCTTGTACTTTTGGGTCCATGTTATTTTTCACATGCAATGCAACTGAATGTTCAAAAATAAGGCTTCTCGAACTAGTTCTCCTTCGTGATCTTACTGATGAATCGTCGAACCTTCTTTTTGCCCATGCAAAACCACTTGATCCTGAAATTTGAAGTGGACCTGGAAAGGGGACATCACCTTGAGATGCATTCTTGACATGGAAAGTCTTTACCATCATATCAACTGATGGCTTAGGTCGCGCAAGACTTGTTATTGTATCTCTTTCTTCTTGAGTAGTTACATTATTGCAGTCACTTATATGAGCACCTTTATTTTGGATGGGCAAATTCTGCAGAAACGAAAATTTAGTTTCGTCTCCAAAGGCAAAATGCACTCATAAATATGGAAAGGAAAAAGAATATTGCTAAAAAGTAACATGCAGCTTTGGGAATCATTTAAGAAGTGAAAGGTTGAGAGGAAAAAATTGGACCTCTTCTGGTGCTAGTTTACGGAGGCCATTCTGCTTTCTAGTTAACTTTCTTGTTGGGTCAGGTGCACGGGCTCTTCCACTTGGCTTCTTCCTGAAATCATAACTGTGGTCAGATCTGTGCAAAGCTCCTAAAAACTGTATCAACTGCATGAGCTTTTGTCAACACCAAAGAGCAAGATAGTAGACTTTATCTATTATAACCTGCAGAAGGATCATTCTACCAGATCAAGTGGTGCAACTTTAGTCATACAGTTTTATTCCCCTCCCTCTTCAATGTCAAGGTTTCAACATGGAAAATGGGAAAGTTGCCTGTTTTTGGTTGAGTCATAGAAAGCTAGAACAATCTAAATGGACGAGTGGTAGTCAAGGTGGCTTGGTAAGTAAGTGAGCAATTCTTTATGTAAGTTGCAACTCCAAGTTCCTAATCTTTCTCTTAAATCTTGGTACGCAAGCAATTCGTTCTGTGGGGCATCACTTTTAAGTTCTCTTTCTCTCTCCCAAGAGAGAGGGAGTATACATCGGGCTGATATTCGTGAGTTCCAGCTCTTGAAAGGTTTTGGAGTATACATCGGGCTGATTTTTTTTCACTACTCATCCTCGAGTCGAATCTAGTTCAGACATAGATGACTTGAAAGTTATCTTGGACGAACCTCAAGCTGGATGAGTCAATAGCATAAGTGGATTGTATTCAATAGTTATGCTTATGCCGAATTACTGACTTGATTTGAGATAATCAAACCTTTTATATAATCCATAAGAATGATACTTCAAAAGGATACTTGCTGCTTCTCCCTTTGTCTCAGGTCAGTTGGGATTCAGGAAGGGGCAGGGTAAAGCACTCTTGTCTAATCACATGTTTTTCCTTAAATGTAAATTAAATGCTGTAAACTATTTAGACAAAAGCTCTTTGTAACATAATATGACCTAAATTCTTACCTTTTTGCATCTTCAAGGTGCTTAGCATCTATCTCTTTGCTTGGTGGGTACTTTGGCAGGCTTGAAGGATCACAAGCATGAGGCTTCGTCTTGAAATACTACAGGTATCATTTGAAAAAGAATTAGCACTCTTGAAATTTAAGTATCGTAGAGAAGTGGCAAATTGTTGGGTTCTTAGATGAATATAACATGACAACAAGTTATCAAAACTCACTTGAATTGAGATTTGAGACTTAACTCACAGTGGACGCTCACAACAGGAATAAACAAAGCGCATTGAAGAGATAGGAGAATGTATCATTAAGGTGTGAATCCGATGACATGGAACTAACAATATACAAGTAATTCAATAGTTTGTGGATCGCTACCTCAGATGCAAGGGCAGAAGAAGCGGTTCCACGTTTGTGTGGCTCCACAGAAAGAAGAGTTTCTATGAGTGAGACTGCACTTTTTGGCAAATCTTTAAAGGTGTTCCAAAGACAGCTCTCATAAGGATGCTGTGGTTTAAATATAGTCGCGTGAGGAAGTTTAGATCTCTTCCAGTAATCATCTGGTGGAGATCCACAAAGTTTAAATACTTTATGCAGCTGTTCAACCTAAATCACATACATAAATCGCGTTATCAAGGACGAAGGCAAGAAATTGAGTAAAAGGTGTAAAAGGTAAAATTCTGATGATGCAGGTTAGCAGACAAGCACTTTATCTTCCGAAAACATTTGGATTCACCTCAAGTGTTAAAGGAGGTACCTCAGTTCTCCCCTGAAGAATTGGTTTACCAGTAAGAATTTCCGCAAATACACATCCGACACTCCAGAGATCCACAGAAGCTGCATAATCCGTGGCTCCCAACAGAAGTTCTGGAGGACGATACCATAAAGTGACAACTCGACTGGTTAGTGGTTGCTTTGTTCCAAGGTCAGAGAAGTTCGCCAATCCAAAGTCTGCAACCTTCAGAATTCCCTCATTATTTACTAGAAGATTTGCACCTTTGATATCCCGATGCATTATACCTCGAGAATGACAATGGTCAAGTCCAGATAACAACTGTTTCATTAAGCATTTAACCTGCAAAAGAAGCAGCACATCTTTAGCACAAACATAAATATTATGCACTCATCAGGTTGAAGAGTGGGCAAAAACACCCAATACCTTTAACTATGAGAAGCTAACGAACCTGTGATTCATTGAACTTGACTTCAGGACAGGACAGGAGTCCTGAAATATCATGTTCCATGTACTCAAACACAAGATATATGCTAGAAGATAATCTGGAGGCAATTATCCCCTCTAACTTCATTATATTGGGATGGTCAAGCCTGCGAAGAATCAAAATTTCTCGTGCCATAAATCTAACACTTTCTGGCTCAAAGTTATCAAATCGCACTTTCTTCAGTGCAACTGTCCTTCCACTTTCCAGATCGCGTGCTCTGAATACGCTGCTATATGTACCCTGACCTATCTGTTACAGCAGTTAAACCACATAAAGAAAACAAAATTCATCAGCAAGAAAGCTTAATGTCATATGTAGAAATATTATTAACATGCCCACAAAAGTTTAAGAACACGAAGTCTCTGCTACTCTAGCACTAGACTAACTTTTTAGTGACTTGCAAGGTAAAGAGAGTATATTCCTCAAGTTTTACTTGAATTGGAGCGGTCATACAAAAAGGTTAAAACTTTATCAATTCCGTCAACAGAAAACTCTACTATCTTCATCTCATTCATCCCCTTCTGTTCCTAGTTTCCATGTGCTCTCCTCCCCCCAAAACCCCCACCAAAAAAAGAAAGAAAAAAAGAAGAAACTTATGTAGAAATATTATTGATGGACAGTTTGGTCACACCTCGACTACTCAACTAGGTATGCATGCACTACCTCCCACAAGAACCGGATAACTCTACTCACCAAATCTAGGTAGAACTTAGAAGAGAACATTTCTTTTGAAACTAACCTTATCCAATTTCTGAAAAGACTCAGGTTTGAGAGGCAACCAGCCATGAATGGCTTCAGCTGCAACAGTACTAAGCCATACAGGCCAACCTGCAGCAACTTGCTCTCCTTCCACATACTTCATCAAACTCACTGATTGATCACCATTAGAATATTCCTTGCCCGACTCATTTAACTCGCTCGCGCCTCCACTTAGTCCTGATAATTCCCCTCTCTTCTTCACCTTATTCGTCATATCAAATTCAGATACTAATGTATCACTGCCGACATGGCTCCTACTGTCGTCATTTTCTCTGAGAGTCCCTGAATATTGATCACATGCAGGGGTTACCGACACGGTCTGTTTCGAGGCCACACAACCCATGAAGGACAATATAATTATAAATGATTCTACACTATCAAAAAGAGGTCAATATAGCCATTTGCAGACGAAACAACAGCTTCCACTCGAGCTAGCTATGTATATGTATCCAAAAAACAATGTACGTATATACATGTTTAGTATTAGATTGCATCCATTTTGAACTCATTAACTCCAAATCTTCAATCTGTCTCTGTCATTACAGTGGCACTTGACTACAAAACAAGACCAACCCAGACGGCATTTAACTGAATCTTGACGTGGGTCAAGTTCAATTCTGAAGCAGCAATGGAGATTCTCAAGACCATTGAAATATTACTTTTATATATTCAAGAATCAAGAACTCAGTTCACAGTCACTACCCCCCTCCCCTCTAGCTTTCTCCCTCCTCGAAACTCTTTTCTGCGGCAATTGCGGAAGGTGGACAAGGAAAATAAGAGCTTAATGTGGTTAACAATCACAGTATAGGAATGAGTGATGAGCGAAATCAACGGGGAGAAAGAGAACTTGTAGCCTTTTCAATAGTAACAGTAGGAATCACCAAACTTCTTTTTTGGTTATGTGGAATTAATAGATAATCAAGGAGGGCAAGAAAAGAAAAAAGCAAATGACAAAGAAAAGTAAGCATTGCAGTCTTTTGAGAGCAACTACTCTTTGACTTGTCTCAGCATTCACTGCGGAAATTTGAAACTCTCCTGGTCTTGTTGGTAATTTTGGCAATATTTTTGTTATTTTCCCCGCTAAATTTTTTAGAATTAAGCTGGAGATTGGTCAGTATACAGTCCGAGAAGGTGGGGGCCAGCCAAATGAAGTGACATGTGATGGAGTAAGTAGATTTGCTTAGGAGTAATTTTTTGTGGTTTGGTTTAACAAATTTACTAACCTAATTTTCAACAAGTTGGTAAATGCACAAATAGTCATTTTCAAGGATGTTATTTAGAGATTAGTCGGTACTTATTTTATCCTAAAATTTTAAATTAAAAATCTTAACTTCAGGACATTTTTGTCCCGAAAATTTGAACTCAATAACTGAAATTCAGAATACATTGGCTGATTCTTAAATAGTAGCACTAGAGAATATGTGGTATTGTCCGTTTTGGGTTAAGCGCACACGCTTTTCTTCAAAATGCTCACACCATTAAGAGATCCCTATATTTTATATATCGGCTCCCAATCTTTTCAGTTACCAATGTGAGACTTTATTCACACACCCAATAAAAACTATAAAATATTTGATTAAAACTCCAATTATTTCTCATCACATCTAAAATTCATAAGTAGATTTGTTTAAAATTAAATTACATTTTGGTTCAATGAAGGGACTGGAGTGGTCCCCACGCCCCATTCTTGTTTATTTAAGTGCTCTAGGCGTGGGGCTGGACATGCAAGGGACAAACACGAAGTCAGAAAAGGAGATGAATTGCTGAATAAAGAAAGAAAAAGAAGAAAGCAAAAAGTGGATATTGATGTAATGAGGGGGAACAAACAATGAGATTAGCTTTTCTTTGCATCCTACTAGCTGGTGTTTTGTGTTCACCATTTGCACTTTCACTACCAACCACTCTATAAAATCTATCCAAATATTAAATTAAATTAATAAATTATATATATTTTTATCGCTTAACTATAGTTAAATAATATTTATTTTAGTTTATATTTTAACTGCTAAGATTAAATTATTTAATTTGATACAAATATTGAGTGTGAATAAATATTTATTGGCACTCACTTAATCTTGTAACTTAAGTAGGGGCGTATCTACGAAGGGTTCCATAGGGCACGTTAATTGATGCTCTTCTCCCTAGATTATGTATATTTAAAAAAAAAATACTTAAATATATGTGTGTACCCAAGCTCAAAGTATCATATGATGTGATGATTATTGGGTGCATCTCTAATAAGTGAGATTGTGAGTTCAAATCTTATAGTATCAATCTTGTTGTTTTTTCCTTTTTTTCCCTAGAACTAGGCGCCCACGGGAGATGGACATGTGTTGATGTTACTTTTTGCGTATTAGTTAAGTACTTTTTCTTTTTCTTTCTTCTTTGTTTGGTTTATCCTTTTAAAATTTTCACACATTGAAATTCTTATTCTTCTTTTATTATTGTAAAATCTTATATGATCAAATACAATGTTTATATAAAATCAAGTAGCAATGGAAGATCTAGCATATAGTTAATGGGTTTATCTGATTCCAATATTTTCGACACGGAGTACAAATATAGATGTAAGAAACTATAGTATTTAAAAAATAATAATTTAGAACTTAAAAGTATAATGGGTGCAATAGCAAGAACTAAAAGTTGAACTCGTAAAATTTATATTCTAAATCTATCTCTTCGTAATAGCGTACCCATCTTTCCAAAATTTTGGAGTAGTTTTAGCCCTGTGGACCCATAGATCTGCCCTATCATGAATCTTTGTGGTCATGATATAGACTATTTTCAATACTCATTTGGAGAGCATGCTTCTACTCCATTTTGAATAGAATGATTACTGTCTATGGAAGAAAAATAACTCAGTACTGGAGTACCAGAACCTCATGAAAACTTTGGTCTGGTTGTACTTTGGCAGTGGACTAATTGGCAATTACTCATTGACCAAATCAGTTTTTTTTGCCTAGTCTATACTACTTTATTAATCAACTTAATAGATGACCAAAAAATTCCAAAATTGACCATTGACTTGCAAATTTCATCCTGGTCTGTGTTGTTTTTCTTGTCAAAGATGGTTTTTGTTGTGTCTACTTTAGTATTTTATATTTCTATGCAATATAATGGAACCACCCTTGAATCACTCTTCACATTGCTACTGGCCTACATAATATAATTTGCTTTCCACCTGTCCTTACACGTCATTATAGAATAATAGTCTATTTGGCCAAGCTTCTCCAAACCAAAGCAATTTAAGAACGGTAAAGGGTCAAATATACCCCTTTACTTTCGAAAATGGTTTAAAAATACCCCTCGTTATATTATTGGTTATCTATACCCATGCATTCATACTTTGGGTTCAAATATATCCCTCATTTAAATGGAGGGACACGTGTCATCATCTTGTTGGTCAATTCTAAATATCTCCTAATTAATTAAAAAGACTCATTACCCATACCAGAAAAATAATTTTTAAAGCAATTTTTTTTTGTAAAAATGAAAAAAACTGAAATTATTTTTACTAAAAACTGAAAAAAATGAATTTTTTTTTTCCAGTTTTTACAAAAAAAACTGCTTTAGAAAAAACTGAAAAATATTTTCTAAAATAATATTTTTGTAAAAACTGAAAAGAAAAGAGCTGAAAATCAATTTTTTAAAGCAATTTTTTTTTGTAAAAACTGAAAAAAACAGATTCTTTTTTTTAACTGAAAACTGAAAAAAACGAAAATATTTTTTTTCCAGTTTTTACAAAAAAACTGCTTTAAAAAAAGCTGAAAAATATTTTCTAAAACAATATTTTTGTAAAAACTGAAAAAAAAAACTAAAAAGCAATTTTCTAAAGCAATATTTTTTGTAAAAACTGAGAAAACAAATATTTTTTTTCCAGTTTTTAGTTTAAAATATTTCAGTTTTTAATTACTTTAGAAAATTATTTTTCAGTTTTGTTTTCAGTTTTTACAAAAATATTATTTTAGAAAATATTTTTCAGTTTTTTTAAAGCATTTTTTTTTGTAAAACTGAAAAAAAAAAATCGTTTTTTTTCTATTTTTTGTAAAAAATAAAATAGTTTTTTTCAGTTTTTACAAAAAAAAATAATATATTTTTCGGGTATGAGTAATGAGTCTTTTTAAATAATTAGGAGAGATTTAGAATTGACCAACAGGACGATGCCACGTGTCCCTCCGTTTAAATGAGGGGCATATTTGAACCCAAAGTATGACTGCAAGGGTATAGATAACCCAATAGTATAACGAGGAGTATTCTTAGACCATTTTCGAAAGTAGAGGGGTATATTTGGCCCTTTGCCGATTTGTTAAATACCGAATTACCTTATCAAAATCGAAAATTTTGGTATTCGATAAAGCAAGTGAACACTTGCTTTAGACCCCAAATATTTAAGGGCCCCAAAATTACTAGTAGTTCTCTATATATAGTAGTATATTATTTATATAATTATCTTTTATTATTGATAAATTTATTTCTTTATTGTCATATTAATTTTTAATAACTAGATTTCTTCCTCTAATTAATATAACTAAAATAGTTTTCTGTCAATCTTATTTTACTTTCTTACTTAATTATATTTCTCTATTCATTAGTTAGTCACGTAACTATATCTAATAATCTAACTTATTATTTATTTTTCTTACATAAATTATACTCTCTCCGTCCCAATTTATATGAAAGTGTTTGCCTGGACATGGATTTTATGAAATAAAGGAAGACTTTTGAAACTTGTAATCTTAAATAAATCATAGAAGTTTTTGGGTTAGAAATCGTCTCATTAATGGTAAAAAAAAAAATCTAAAGTTGAATTGTTACCAAATATAGAAAGGGACTTACTAAAAAAGAGGAGTCACTTATGTTTTCTGGGTTCTCCCATTTCAGTTGTGATGCAATCAATATTAAATTCATTTAATTTTCTGTATTTTATAAAATCAAGTTCTCATTTTTTTTAATTCCACATCCTCACTTGTCTAATTTTTTTTTTAAATGATGTTCATTAAATAATATATATATATTAAGGCCTCTTATTAAGATTTTGTTTTAGGCCTCCGATGAAGTTGGGCCGCCCCGCAAACGGGGGTGTGGGGTTAGAGGTTGGGTCTTGAGATTATGAAGAAAGTGATTAACTTTTATTGTTCACAGTTGGGACCATTTATATACTACGTAGGATCACTGATTAGCTACCTACTTTATCATATTTGGCATTTATAAATGAAAAACCCATTGCATGAATCACAGCAAGGGCAGGTTCATTTCTCTGAAAAGTTAATTAGGTGATACCAAGTTTAAGACTTCCATAAGCGGGCAAACAACACAACAACAATGAGCCAGGGCAGATTCACATAATTATCTAGGATCTTGTATTTACTGGTCCAAATAATCCAAATTCGTGTTGGGCCCATTAAAAGGGAGCATGCTCCCGCTAAATATTTTTTTATTCCCACGGCTCGAACTCGAGACTTTTAGTTAACGATGGAAGAATCTCATTCATCTATCACACCCCGGAATTTCACCTAATGTCAAAATAGGCGTTGTAGATGCGATGATACTATGCACTCACGGAACGTAATAACACAAGTTATTACGCGTGTAAAAGGTAATGAAAACTGTTGTTGTTATGCGTCTAAAAGGTAATAAACACTGTTGTTCTTTGAGGGTGGGCAACTGGAAGTTTTGACTTATCTAATTAGTAGCACTGTGGTTAAAGCAACTTTTGAAACATAATTATGAATGATTGATCACTTTAGACTCTAGAGTCTCATTGGACAAGCATTATCAATCAGTCTAATTATTCAGCAGCAGTTCCTGTATGTACTCATAGATATACTTTTTATTATTTATTCACGGTTAATCACTATATATTCTCACCTCACTTTATCATATAACCATGTTAATTTATGTGGTTGGGTGTTAATACAGAATGTTGGTAAGTAGTATTTATTAAATTATTTTGTAGACGAATAGTATGTATCACTTCTCCCAGTATATGATGTATATATCGTACATCAAGGTACCAAGATACATGAATTTTATTTAATTTTGCAGGTTGATTTGGAAAACCTCCATAAAAGGAGCTATAGGTCCCCAGAAATAATTAGTAGTAATAATGTAGACAGCTACCCTCAAAATAATAATAGCATGTTTCTTGGATTAGGTATTCGGTATTCAACATGCAATAAAAAGTAGCTACAACTAATTCTCTCCATTAGAGGAACGCATTAGGTTGTAGAGTGTTTGGGCTTATTTTTTTCCTTGTATTTCATGATTGAAGCCAAATGGTTAAACTGAACCCACATCACGTAGTAATACTTGAAGAAGAGACACAAAAAACAAACAAGTTTGCTGGTCTGTGCTTTCAGGTTTAACAGACTCTCTATGAACTGGTCAGGATTAGCTATATGAATCCTGTTATACGAATCCATCTTAAGGAATCGGAAGGTCACGAAACACGATCTGCTGTTGCAAATGGCTTTAGAATTATTTGCCTTATGTCATTGAGACTCACTCGCGACACTTAGGTTCACAATGTGACAACAGTTATCCACCAAGGCTACCAACAATCCACTCAATAGACTGCTGAACTACATAAAAATTTAAACTCTACTTTAAGCTTTTGAAATGCAACAAATTAATGACTTCTGGAAAATTAATATTGAAGTTGGAGAAATGTATGCCCACCCAATTTATTTGGGACTGAGGCGTAGTTGTTGGAGAAATGTATGCCTACCCAATTTGTATGGGACTGAGGCGTAGTTGGAGAAATGTATGCCTACCCTTTGCTATAAGGATTCATCAGCCTATGGTAACTTGCAGGGAGCAGCTCGATCCTTTGACTTGTATTGGCCTAGCAGTTCTGCAACAGTTCTACAACGACATTGGTTTCCAGGGCGGATAACATCCCCATAAACAGCCATTTCAATTACATCGAGCTCCTTATCTGCGTGACCCAAGTTACATGGTAAATATTAGTAAAATGTTACTGCTGCAAAAAATTTGATCATGCAGGAAGTATACAAATTTATATGCCCAATTATGTGCGAAGTTGGAAAGGATGGCTTAAGCAATTACACATTTTAATGGACCTTAAGGTTGGTGACGTTCAGCTAGATTTCATAGAAAATCTTATACCATATACTATTGACTAGTCTCCACAGGTTACCTCTCAGACAAGAATATCTCTATTTGCACTAATTGTGTAGAAGAAGGTATTAGTGGCCCTCTATACTTACTAGTTCCATTATACCTTATCTAACAACAACTGCACCTCAGTCCTAAACAGTTCCATTATACCTTATCCACAAAAAAGAGAAAAAAGAAACTCACCACTTACCAGATCCATAATCTGAAGTTGCCTAAGCTGTTGTGTCACAAGGTAAGTTCTGTAATAACTTATTGAGAAACAGCAGAATATAGAGTCCGGAAAATAAATGAAGGGGAAAGACTGGCACAACTTCAGAAAGGGGTCTAACCAGTTGGAAGAGCCATGCAAACGTTATTGGTTCTATCCTTTGTGAGAAGATTATATAGAGATGGTAGCACGGCTGATATAGCAGGGATCAAACTCTGAGGAAGTGAGGCAGCATCTACCAAGATAAAGAACTTCTATATGTATTTAGGCTATGCCTAGCTAACATGACAAAGGAACCCTTCTAGGTGGACGAATCATAGGCTCTTTGCTTGATCTTCTACAAGGGCAAAATCTTATCTCTGTTAGGACCTAGATTATCAAGAATAATCTCAAAAAGATAAGATCTACGTAGTTTGGGAAGAAATGTCTACATCCACATTTGCACAAAAGAAAAACAGTTCTATTACTTGTGTTCTGCTGCAAAGCTTCTCTTGATTTCACATCATGCTTTCTCACTAAGGTTATGCGACGAGAACTAGGACTTGAATTCTAACCAAACTTTTATTTGGATTCAGAAACCAACTTTAAACCAAAAACCTTCTCCATCTACTGCTGGCTGTAGGAGACAAAAAGATATACAGAAAAGATTAATCTTAATGTGACCGCATGCATACTGCCCCTCTGATGAAATATTTTATCAGAATGAGACCTTACATGGGCCAAGAGAGTGGAAAAGCATTAATCTGAGCAAGACATCCCCACAAGAACCATCACAATGACAACCATGAAAATGCAACTTAGTTTCAAACCAAATACCGCAACAGCAGCAGTGGTTCAAACCAAATCCTATATTAACTGATTGTACCTCTATATATCCATTTATGAACTGTGTCAAATTATCTTGTTAAACCTGAAAACACATGAATACCTGAGAACCGCCATGAAAATAAAATATTACAACTACTATAACTAAACTTCAATTCCAGACGTCAATAAGATCATCATAGCATATCAATCAGTAGTAATCCTGTAATCCAGATAGAGATCAGGCAATGACTTAAACTTTGAAATTACCACGGAAATGATGCACTTTTTATCTTAAGAGGCTACAGGAGAACAGAACTATTATTTAGCTCACAGCTCTCCACTGTAGGGGCTAAGTTCAGAAGCCATAAAGATTGATAATGTGACAAGTGATAGAAGCAGAACAAATAGGGAAAGATCAGGAGAGTACCAGTGAACTTGATATCGCAAGAGTAGCTTTTTAACTGACTAATATCAATCTCATCCTTGTTGGCTTTAAGCCTGTTTACCCTTGTTTGAAGGATCTGGCAGTTCTCCGCTATCGATTCACCCCCTGCATAAGGAAACGCATCATAAAATGGTGCAACAACCATGTGCTGACCACCAAATCAAAATTCAATGGCCCCAACTCACACCTCCCGCCCAACCACCAGATGCAAAAAAAAAAAAAAAAAAGCAGCAGGATTTTTCATCAGTTAATATTCGGTCCAAATGATTAAAATCACTAAACAACAAAAAACCAAAATCAGTTTAGGAGTGAATCAGATCAATCAAACAATCAAATACCCCTCAATCCCAATTGTTGAAGTTGCCCATTATTAAGGTCCATTTCATTACATTTAGGTGAAAATAGAATCAACTACCCCTCAAATTTAGAGGCGGAGCCATGATTTCAACTTTATGGGTTCTTAATTTTAGTACGACTTCAACTAGGTTCTAAATTTAATAGTTGTACATATTTAATGAATTTCTCAATAGAAATATACTGTTTGAGTAAAAGTTACTAGGTTCGTCCGAACCCGTATTCGGGCATCTACCTTCGCCCCTGCTCTCAATTCCAAACTAGTTCGTTTATATGAATCTTCTATATCCATTCCGCTCGATTCGCGCTTAGTTTGTTCCACTTGAGCAGTATCAATAAAGCCCCAATTCCAAACTAGCTAGGGTTGACCACATGAATCCTATGTATCAACTCCGAGTCCAACTCATTTTGCTTGCGCAGTAATGATTCACTTTGACAATAATAAACAATCAACTAATCCTCAATCCCAAATTGAGGACGGAATATTCAGGAACAAACTAGTCAAGGTCAGGTATAAGGGGCAGACATAGAGTGTAATTTATGGGTTAATGCAAAACTTTGGCTCGTACCTTGTGTATGTGTTAAAAAAAATAACTAAACAAGTACAAATGATTGATTTCGAAATCAGTAAATCAAATGAGTTGTACAGTAGTAGAATCCCGGAATCAAACCCATAGAGTTCAAATCCGGCCTCTATTGGCTAATCAGATAATCAGCTAAAAATAAGGAAATAAAGGCAAAAAGGGAAATATGTAGAACAGTTGTGCTAGCAAACACTAGTCGTAATAAATAGGAGGGACCTTTGGAGAAGGGAATAATGTGGTCATATTCAAAGCAAAGGCAGCCTTGACAATTGGCAAAGCGTTTACAGACGACATTTCCGGCGGAATCTTTGCGCCAGCGTTCGGGATGTCGACCGGGTACAGTCTCCGCCTTGGCCCAGCACATCTTCTTCGCTTCAGTGTCAAAAGTCCTTGCTCTTTGTTCCTTTTCTCCTCCTCGAGATCGACCAGGTGAGCTCATCTCACTAGTTCTCGTTCTCTCTTTCTTGGGGTTTAGGTGGAGGGAGGAGATTGACAAACTATACAAGGAAGGAGACGAGACGACTGTAAATAGGAAGAGGGAAATCATCAACAAATCATTGGAAGTTTCCAGGCCTAGAATTTTGTGCATTTGATTTGAAGAGAATAACTGCATATGCTTTCCCGTTCCTTCTTTAACTAGGATGTATATTTTTTTAAAATCAATATGCACAAAAATACTACAGAAATATTTGAAATAGAATAATTTTGCTCTTGTTTTGTTTTTGCCTTTTTGACATAAAAATACCCTCCTCATTAGTCAATTAGCTTAAAATGTACACTCTCAACTAGCCAAATAGCTCAAAAATATCCTTTTCAGAACGGAAAAAAGGCTAATTCTCGAAATGAGACAATTTTGCCCTTGTTCTTTTTATCTTTGTGGAGGGGAATTTAAATGTGCTAGAAATGTATAACAACAAAAATAAGAAAATAAGAGTAGTATAAATCCTTCTCGTTTTAACAAAGAAGAAACGATGACATGTAGCTATTCTTTTTCTTCTGGTTCCTTACGCATTGGCATGAGTTATTCTTTCTGAACTCCAAATAATTGACCTTTTCTTACATAACTATTTTAAGATTTATTTTCTTACACCAATAATGATAGATTTATCTTACTAAGTCTAAGAATGATATGATAAAAGAAATTCAATTCTGTTATACCTTAATATATTACTTATTGTAACTTTATGTCATCCTAGTTTTGAGTCGAGGGTATAACACTTTCGAATGGAAAGTAGAATAACTATTTAATTGATAAATTAATGTTGGTAATTAAACTTTATATTGCATAAAATTGACAGTGTATAAAAGAATCATTAAAAATAGTTAAAGTAATCTCTTAATCTCCAATATAAGTTTTTGCTCAAATCTTTATAATCAGGAGCACTTATCCGCACCCTAATGGAGGGCAAATTGCATCATTTCTCTAGGGAAAATTGGCTCTTTTTCTTTTGTTCCGGAGCAACCGTTACAGCTTGTTTGGATGACTGTTATATATTGTAACGTATCGTATTGTTACTTTAAATATGATGTTTGTTTTGATTATTATTTAAATTTTATTATATCGTATCGTTTCGTTAAATTCATCGTTACGTAATGACAAAAAGTTTCATTTTATGGAACGACGAATTTGGTTGGTGGCATCGTTTCCTTGTTTTTTCTCTCTCATCTTACACCTTTCTTATTATTAAATAATTATATTTTATCATTTACCTTACTTTTTTATATAATAATTCATCCCGTATCCTATTTTTTTTTAGTAATATTGCAAGTTTATTCTTCATATTATTAGTATGTGATATCATGAAACAACAAACGATACAATCTATCCAAACATTGTATTTATCAAATAATACAATACAATACAATACAATATAATATAATACATTATGAAACGACATATAACAACAATCCAAACAAGTTGTTAGTGGGAGGAAATTTTTGAGTTACTTGACTAAAGTAGAGGGTATTTTTTTAAAAAGAAAAAATACAGGGTAAAGTTATTCTATTTTGAATTATTCAGGGGTATATTTTGGCCATTTTCTCTAAAATCTATCATATCATACTAATAAATATGTGGATTGTAGTAAGTTAATTGGATTTTTTCAGTACTAATGCCAGCAAGCTTTAATTTAATATTGTTTTTCATAAAGATGTTGTCCGGACTAATTTTGCATTGTTTTGCGAATAACATTGTCCATTAAGAGTTAGACATACGAAAAACCTTAGCATATTTTTGCTTCTATTAATATATGAATTTTGAACTTTGCTGATACATTTCATCTTCTTGGATTGCTAGGTGTCACGATCCAAATCACATAATAAGTTGTGATGGCGCCCAACAATGTTGCTAGGCAAGCCAACGCATGACCCTCCACTTAATTATCCATTTAATTCATAAAAATCAGAAATTTTCTTAAATAAATAGAATTAAATCCAGCACTCATAGAAACATGTTCTTTTCTTTACCAAACTTCCGAGTATAAATAAATCATAAAATGAAGTGATAATAATAATATTAAATATAACTATGAACATCCACTAAAAATTCTCAATATCCGGTGTCACAAGTGCATGAGTATCTATTGAAATATACAATACTACTATAACAATTGTCTGGAATATAAAAATAGACAGGATAAAATAAATGAATATGAGGGAGACTTTGTGTGCTGCAGATCATAACATGGAATGCAGCTCACCATAATTTTCCCTCCGTAGTTGCGCCTATGTGCCAAGATAACCTCCGAATGAACCTGCCTTAGTACCTGCACATTAGTGCAAAAGTGTAGCATGAGTACGTAAATCAACGCGTACCCAGTAAGTATCTAACCTAACCCCAAAAAAGTAGTGACGAGAGGTCGACATCGACACTTACTAGTGGTCCAATAAATCATGTATGATGAAAGTAACCGATATGAGGCATAGCAGGTAAAACAACGAAGCAGATATAAAGTGCATAATACGATCCTCAATAGAAGAATAAACACGAAGTCCTTAGTAACCGGATACATCAGATAAAATGTCACATCTCAAGTCAGGAAAACTCACGGGTACACTGACTTCCTTACCAAATATTACGCACGATTCTGCTGAGGCGAGCGGCCCGATTCCATAAGAGTGTGCTACAATAATCCTGCCGAAGCGAACAACCCGATCCTATAAGAATATGTTACATCATACTGTCGAGGCGAACGTCCTCATCTCATAAGATTACTACTGAGGCATTCAGCCCGATCCCATTAGAATATGAAACTTTAACGAGTCCTTGACCCCACTCACGAATATACGTATGAGTTATGAAATTCAAGAAAACTTCCGATGAATACGCACAGCACGGGAGGAATCCGTAAAGGAAGTACAACTTCTACGGCTAATCAAGTAGCTCGTCAAGTATCTAAAAATAACAAGTCCATTACTCTACACGAGTCTAGTCTCAAGTTATAATGTGAATTAAAGCATTAACTCAAATAGTACAATTAAAGCATGGCGTGAGTCTAATTCTATCCGGACATAGTAAGGAATTCTAGCATATGCATGGACACTCGTTACCTCATACGTGTGTAGCTCCCATAACACGTAGCACATATAGGGTAAATTTTTCCTCACAAGGTTAGACAAGAGACTTATCATGCTCTGAATTCCGATAACCGGCTCCTATGCCACTCTAACTCCTCAAACTAATGCCAAACGATCCGAAACTAGTCAATCAACGTTCAAACCAATCAAAATATACTCAAAGACTCGTAATTTAACAATTTATAACAATTTCCAACTCTGCTAGAAAAGTCAACAAAGTCAACCCCCGAGCCCACGCGCCCGAATTCCAAAAATTCTCGAAGATAAATATTACCCATAACATCACGAACTCAAATATATAATTTATTCCTAATTTCATGTCCAATTTCATGGTCAAAATTCAAGATTACCATTTCTAGGTTTTCTTCCAAAATCTCATAATTTTTACCAATTTTCATATTAAAATCCATATATACTCCATGTATTTAACTTACAACAAGTGAAAAAATAACTTACCTCATGATAGATGACGAAAATGACTCCTCAAATCGCCCAAAAATCGCCCAAGCAAGGGAGAAATAAATTGAAATGAGAAAATTCCGACTTGGCTAATATATAATATACCCAGGCGCCCTTCTTCGCGAACACTGTCCGGAGTCCGATAACATCAAAGTACACTCAAAGTCAAACTTAGCAAATTTCAAACCTTCAAAAATGCAAACTTCTGATAATAAGCGCCAAATTGCTCTCGGACTATCCGATACTCAACCCGAATATATGCCTAAGTCCGAAATCACTTTAGGAACCTATAGAAACCTTCAAATCTCGACTCTGAAATCGTCTACTCAAAAGTCAAACCTTGGTTAACTCTTCCAACTTAAAGCTTCCGAATTAAGATTTATTCTTTCAAATCAACTCCGAACTTCTTGAAAATCAAACCCAACCACACGTGCAAGTCGTAATGCATGATGTGAAGCTAATCAAGGTCTCAAACTACCGAGCGACATGCTAGAACTCAAAACGACCGGTCGAGTCGTTATATTCTCTCCCACTTAAACATACATTCGTCCTCAAACGTGCCAAGAACCGTTACAAAGTCGCCAAAATCACTATAACACCTCGTGCACCTACTCGTGCTTCCACAATCCATATGAGCGCATTAGTTCAACCTAGACTGAAGATCCTTCCTGCTACCTTAGCCCACGAGTCTTATAACCAAGTCCCAACATCCAAAATTCTCTATAATGTGCGATTCCAGCATACGTACATCGTATCAATCTCGACAAGCTGTACTAAAACATGATCATACCCACATGCTGTAATCACACAATGCACCGCATAATTTATTTTCCCATAGTAACACCCTCCAACCACAATACCTGCAATTTACGAACCTAGTGTCCGTAATGTACCTCATAACATATACAAGCCTTGTTCCAACCCTTGCAATACTGCAATGATGAAAGAGATGTATAAAAACTCATAACTACCCGCCAAATCAATAACTCGTGGAGTCTTTCCGCTCGACAAGAACCATTACCTCATTCTGAACTTATTAGTGACATTTTCCTTCCAATATATATTATATAAATGCAATTGCACTGATTTCAAGTCCAGCAACCTCGTCTCACCCAGTACAAGCTGCTCGGGTAATAAGCCACCTCAAACACCGTCTAAATCTCATTCGACGCCATCAATGCACCAATAATCCACAACTCGAATATGACCAATAAAGAAAAATAAACTCGGGTATAGAACTATTCAGTCCACATAACGAATAAAACAACCAAACAAATGCTATGAATCTATCTCAAAGATGAGAAATAAGACACACAAAATAAGTATAAGGAACCGTACTCAATATCTCACTGTTGCGGCGTGCAGTCCGATCCAAACATCATACCCGTGGCAGCGTGCCACCCTATCCACCCATAATAAATCTACATGGGAATACCCATCGAGCCAAAAATGCTCATACTTACTAGACACACGTATAATAACCAAAAATACGTCGATTGCATAAACATATTCCTGGGGAAACGGATAGCACCATGCGTTATAAAGGCCCAAGAACAATTAAGGTGCAATAAACAAATCAGCATCTCGAGAGCCACCAGCTACACAGGATCACAACACCCGTGTGATAATCAAGTTCTCTCACCGCCCACGTGGCATAGAAGGGTAACACATGAAATGGACGACAACGAGAATAACATACACCACGCCCAAAAACTCATCCATAAGCAATGCTATGCTGAATGAACACATCCAATCTGATGTAGAACACACATTCACATTAGGTCTACCAACGGACCTCAGGCCGATTCCAATCATCCCAAAATGGGTCAATACCTTCCATAGATCCACAATGACACTATCCATTACACATACAATCTATCGTCCAATACGGAACAAACTTTCACAGTCTGCAACCAAAGGAATAGAGCGTCTCTTAGACATAAACTCTCCCATCATCGACAATACCATAATCCTCATACCTGATTTCAATCTGTTCCACTTAAATGACTAACATGTCACACTTATACGATCATCATGTGGGAGATACTCCCACAACCTTCCGCACAATGTAGCAAAATCTACACATCCATGGTTACCAATCGTACTATTTTTGTAATGCAAATCAAGAATTCGCAATTCAATACACATTGCCTCTTCCACAAAACACCATTCTCAGACGACATTAAAATAGCGCCAGCATACTCTGAACATCTGAAATCTTTCCCCGTTCCTCTGAGCTCGTAACATCTAGGCCAAACTAAACCGCACCTTAATCCTTCAATTTCATTTCCACACTGCTCACTGCACTTCATGCTATTACACGAGAATGCAAAATCCCATCATAAATACTGAACCACCAGTGAAATAGCCACTCCCCGCAAGTATATCCACGGAACACTTGTATGGCCTTACCACACAGAAAGAACCGATTATTTCCTTAATCATGCTGATCCAAACCACTACTAGACTAACTCAGCTTCTTCTGATTTCCCTTTAACTTGCCTTCAAGGTAACACCTGTTTTTACCAGCACACTATGTATCCCAATTAACACTCATCCCGAGTGACCCCAAATCGTATGACCACATCGCCTCAATAACCATAAGCCATTTTATATTCTCCCCATGCACTCAATAGTATATCCAACTGATACACCCGCTCTGAAAGATCTTCTGCGAATCTGAAGTTTTTCCTTCCATCTTTCTAATACTGCACCGCAGAGCCGGTGATATTCATAGAGATACTCCAAGTCTCCTTCATACCCCTACACACAACTAAATCCTCAGCCACATGACAAATCTGATAATCCTTAGGCACTGCACTTTAATTCTTGAACCCACTAGAACCATTGTTGAGAGCCGCCCACTCTAACCTGGCCCCGAGTATATAACCAAATAACTAGTACTTTGTTAGCACACGAATACTTAGGAAACCAAATGAATCCTTTCCCGTATACATTAAAAAAGAAATAGTAGTCTGAGTCGTTCCACAACCTTCACACATAAATAAGGTGAAATGTAGCACACATCCATAAAATTCTTTGCTTGAATTACCCTTAATGTTCTCTTCCTAAATCGTAACGAATCCACCAACGTATCAATAACCAGAAACTGCAAGGACACATAACCACGTGACCCAATCATCGATGGTAGGCTCCCCCACTTAGCTTTAAGACACACTCGCAAACTCCAAGGACCCACAATGACTTCTTACCTGCTATGCCTTATATATAAGTGCATATATAAGGCATAACAGGTAAAACAACGAAACATATATAAGTGCATAATACGATCCTCAACAGAAGAATAAACACGAGGTCCTCAGTAAGCAGATACTACCTCGAATAAAATACATAATGGTCAACATCAGATAAAATGTCACATCTCAAGTCAGGAAAACTCACAGGTACACTGACTTCTTATCAAATATTACGCACGATTCTGCCGAGGAGAGCTGCCCAATCCCATAAGAGTGTTTAATAGAACTGCCGAGGCAAACGAACCGATCCCATAAGAGTGTGTTACAATAATCCTACCGAGGCGAACGATCCGATCCTATAAGAATATGTATTACAATAATCCTGCCGAGGTGAACGGTCTGATCCCATAAGAATATGTTACATCATACCGCCGAGGCGAACAACCTGATCCCATAAGAGTACTATTGAGGCGTTCAGCCCCATCCCATTAGAATATGAAACTTTAACGGGTCCTTGAACCCACTAATGAATGTATATGTAAGTTATGAAATTCAAAAAAACTTTACGATAAATACGCACAACGCGGGAGGAATCCTTAAGGGAAGTACCATTTCCATGTTAATCAAGTAGCTCGTCAAGTATCTAAAACTAGCAAGTCCATTACTCTACGCGAGTCTAGTCTCAAGTTATAATGTGAATTAAAGCATTTAAACATGCAAGAATAACTCAAATAGTACATTTAAAGCATGTCGTGAGTCTAAGTCTACCTGGACATAATCAGGAATTCTAGCATACGCATGAACACTCGTCACCTCATACATGCGTAGCTCCCATAACATGTAGCACATAAAAAATATAGCACCTATAGGGGAAATTCCCCCTCACAAGGTTCGACAGGAGACTTACCTCGCTCCTGAATTTCGATAACCGGCTCCAATGCCACTCTAACTCCTCAAACCAATGCCAAATGATCCTAAACTAGTCAAACAACGTGCAATCCAATCAAAATATACTCGAAGAGTCATAATTTAGTAATTTATAATAATTCTCAACTCCGCTCGAAAAGTCAACAAAGTAAACCCCCGAGCCCACGCGCCCGGATTTTGAAATTCTCAAAGATAATTACTAACACTACGAACTCAAATATATAATTTATTCCTAATTCCATATCTAATTTTGTGGTTAAAATCCAAGATTACCATTTCTTTCTTCCAAAATCCCACAATTTGTACCAAGTTTCATGTTAAAATCCATATATATAATCATCTTGTGAGGTTGAGACTTAATCGAGAGAGGAGTTTCTACTAATCAATTGAACTAATAACCAAGTGAATTCGAGAGAGTCACTTGAACATTAGAAGTGAATTATCTAGAGTTAAATCCCGAATATTTGTCTTGCACCTATCCTATCAACTCTTTCTTCTCACAATTGATAACTTTATTTGCTCAATACTTGCGTTGATTGTCATTAGTCAATAGTTTAGACTCTTAGTTAATTTTAGTTTAAATCACATAAATTTCTATTGTTGATCATCCTGGACAAACTACAGTAATACTGTTTAACTTCAATCCATGTGGATACGATATTATAATTTACAATATTCGACTAGTGAGCATATTTTAGTGTGTAATTTGCGCTCATCAAATTTTGGCGTCGTTGCAGGGGATTTGCAATCAATAGTATTTGAAATAGTTTGTAGTGCTAATTCAGAAATTTTTCTTTTTATTTTATTTTATTTTTCCCTTTTTTACCTTTGGTGTTCTTTGTCTGTGCGTAGGCTACAAGTTAGATTGGTGCATGACTCGATCTTCTGGTAAGGAATTGCAACCATACGAACCAGAAATCGAGAAACAACTGCGACAGTTGAGGAAGAAAAGAAATCTCGCCGAGAAAGTATAGAAGGTTGGGCAATCCTCAACCAAGGAAGATATGGCTGGAGAGGGCTCGAAGAATGGCTCAGAATCAGCCCGTGGGTGTAGACCAGTTAGAAAACATAGCTCCCGGCCAAGGGAGACCACTTGGTGATTATGCTAGACTGATCTACGACCAAGGCTTGTCAAGTGTGAGACCACCTACAGTGGCAACTAATAATTTTGAGCTGAAGCAAGGGTTTCTCCAAACGCTTCAAAATAGTTGCGTCTTCAGAGGAAAGATGAACGAAGATCCAAACAATCATCCGATGGACTTCGAGGAGATAATGAACATCTTTCAATACAATGGTGTATCACAAGATGCAGTTTACCTAAAGGCATTCCCCTTTACACTTAAAGATGATGCAAAGCACTAGCTTCTAAGCTTGCCCAAGGGATCGATTAGAACATGGGAGGAGATGACCAGAAAATTTCTTGCTAAATATTTTTCCTTAGCTAAAATGGGCAAATTTAGAAGAGAAATGCATAACTTCTGCTAGAACGAAACTGAAACTGTGTTTGAAGTTTGGGAGAGGTTTAATGAGATAGTGCAAAAGTGTCAACATAGCGGAATTGAACTCTGGATGCAACTCCAGGATTTTTGGGATGGATTGACACCGGCTTCACGGAGAACATTGAGTAATGCAGCTGGAGGCCCGTTGATGAAAAAGTCTCCAGAGGAGATAGTCACTATTCTCGATGAATTGTCTGAAGATTTAAATCAGTGGCCCTCTAAAATTGCTAAAAGAAGAAGGTTGAATGGTGTTCACCAGGTTGATGCTAACACATCTGTGCAGGTACAACTTGATGCCATGGAAAAATAAATAAGGAAGTTGAACTTAGCTTCGATACATAATGAGCCTCATGCATCATGTGACATATGTGGAAGAGGACACCGGCACCCTACTCATGAGTGCCAGGCCTCAACTGAGGAAATTAATGCTGTGGGTAATTATAACTTCAATGCAATGGGTCAGAAGCTCCCCGGTTTTTGATGGAGTTTACTTGGGGATACAACAAATGCATGGCAACAAAATAACTCCAGATTTCAAGGAGCTCCTGGTTTTGTGAATCAGCCGAGGCCGCAGTTTCATCCTCAACAACCAATTCAGTCTGGGTTAGAAGATTTGATGAAATCCTTTATTGTCAAGACTGATGAGAGATTAGATGCTCATGGTGCAGCTATCAAAGAACTTGGGATAGGTTTGCATAACTTGGAGAGACAAGTGGGACAATTTACAACTATATTATCTGAGAGAATCCCAGGTATTCTGCCAGCTGATACTGAAAAGAATCCTAAAGAAACGGTAAATGTTGTAACCTTGAGAAGCGGACAAGTGTTGAAAGATTCTACTCCAATTCACAAAGAATTTGCGCTAGAAAAAGAAAGTGGGAATGAGTTGGAAATTAAAGATGACAAAAAGACTGAGAAGAAGAAAGGCAAGAAGGGAGCAGAAAAAGAAGAAGGAAGAGAATTCAAGAAGGGATGAATCTGAAGAGAGCAAGCACATGCCAACTTTACCCTTTTCCCAAAAGTTTTATAGAGAGAAGCTGGACAAGCAATTTGAGAGATTTTTGGATATGTTGAAACAAGTTAATGTAAATTTGCCATTTACTGAAGTTCTTTCCCAAATATCAGCTTATGCTAAGTTCTTGAAGGAAATCCTGACAAAGAAGAAAAAGATAGAAGAGACCTCAGTGGTCAAGCTTATAGAGCATTGCAGCGCGATCTTGCAAAACAAACTCCCACAAAAGTGTGGAGATCTAGGAAGTTTTACTATACCTTGCTCGTTAGGCACTCTTAATTTTGATAGTCTCTGTATGATTCTGGTGCCTCAATTAATTTAATGCCTTTGTCTATTTATAGAAAACTAGAGAATGAGCTTGGAGAGTTAAGGTCTGCACCAATATCTTTGTAGCTGGCAGACCAAACAACTATAATACGTGAGGGAATGATGGAAAATATAATAGTTCGGTTAGATACGTTTGTATTTCCTATAGATTTCATAGTGGTAAATATGGAGGAGAACAAGAAGGTCCCCCTCATCCTAGGAAGACCATTTTTAGCAACGGGTAGAGCTATACTAGATATGCATGATATAAAACTCATGCTTAAAGTGGGTGAAGAGATGGTGACGTTTGAGATGAATGTAGCAACTGGAGTGAAAAAGGAGAAGCAGCTGCAAGTATTGAGTATAGAATGAAAAGCACGAATGAGAAGGTCCTAGTGATTGAGAAAAATAAGTTTGGGATACACCCCAAGAAGGCTGAGAAGAAGCTGTCTGCATGGATGTGTGCATTGGTTCGGGCGCGTGGACTGGAGCCCGACTTCGACTCGGACCCCGACTAGAGATTCAGAGAAGTTTCCTCTACCTTATATTTTTTAATTGTGTATCATGGGGACATGCCACAACTTAAAGTGTAGGGTGGGGACATTTGTATGTTGTATGTATATGTGTTAGTTTTTGCTTTTTAGTAGTTAGAAAAAATGAGAAAAAATTATAAAAATTTAAAATTTTTGACTTTTCTCGATGATGGATATCATTCGACGGGTTTCTTTAGGGATTAAAGTTGAAAGAAAAAAAATTTCTTTTGTAATTAGTGTAATAATTCCCCCTTGGTTTTTCTTTGTGCCGCGGTTCTTTTCTAAGGGTTTTGTGTGAACCGGGTGTAGTTAGTTTTTATTTTTGTTAGGTATAGGAAACCTTGTACTGTGTTTTGAATCGGAAGCAATATATCTTGTCTCTATTATACCTTAAGAATAGTGAGTGCTTTAGTTGTGACGTTTAGGCTCAGTTTTTGACTCTTGTATAAGTACCTTAAATGGTATGAACTTAACTTTGCTTAACTGCTTTGATTAGAGTGTCTTGATGAATCCAATCCTGAGTGAGTTATGTGCCATGTGTGCGTAAGGTTTATGTCATTCTGTACATTGCATTTGATGTCTAGAACTTGCTCCGTGTGTTTGCAATGCAAAATGGTAGTTTTGTTCAGTCTTGGAAGTGTTATAAGCATTTCTTTGTTGAGCCAATTATATGTTATTACCCACCTGATTGTTATGTATCTTAGTTAATCCTGTTAAGTCTGTAATCCTATTTATTTGGCAACCACACTGCAAGACCTACCCATTTTTTTGAATTGATCATCTATTTGAACCTTTAACCTCTCGTCAACACTTAAATATGTTATGAACTTTATAAAAGTTGAAGTATGGGGTGATTGGTTTGGTTTTTGAGTGGAACTAATGAAATAAGGAGAGAGGTGGAACTAATGAAATAAGGAGAAAGGTGCACTGTATTGAAAAAGTAAGAGCTATTTGAATTGAAAAAGGAAAAAAAAAATATTGTTTGATTGTGCAAAATATTCCATGATAGTGGTAAATCTTGATGTAATTGTGCTTAAAGAAGTTGGGAGTTAATATATAATGATGTTATGGTGGAGTATGGTTTGACATAAGTGTGGGGTTTTGAATGTTAAATTGTATGTATTAAAGTGCTTAGAGAGGTGTAGTCACTCTTATATATAAATGTATCCTACCCGTCCCGCAGCTTACATTACAACCAGTTAAAGTCCTACTTGATCCTTGACTGAATGAGCTCGATTAGTTGAGTAGTACATTACGGGCAAGCCTATGGTTCATCTTTTGTGGCATATGGATGTTATTTCTGAGAGTGAGTGAATTATTTTTATATTGAGTTCCTGATTGTGGTTAAATTTGATGTGTGTGGAACTACTCTCTACTGTTGTGAGGGCACTTGATTCATGAAGGAAAGGTAATGTCGCTGACCTCTGTGTTAGAGTAAGTGAGCGGGTTATAAATAATGTGTGGTGCTTTTGAGTCAAATCTTGAGGCAAGGATGTTACACTACTGTGCTTAGTCTATTTTAAATATTCTTGGTTTAATGAGTTAGGAGAATTGCTAAATAAGATCATATCTATATAAAGTGTGGTTTGATTGCTCGAGGACAAGCATGGTTTAAGTGTGGGGTGTTGATGGTAGGCTATAATATCGTATTTTAGTCACTTATTACACTTCAATTTACTGCACTTTAATTGAGTTTGAGCTTTAATCGCTAGTGGTTTACACTAATTGTATATTTTATGCCTTGTAGGAGAATTCCGAGCTATGTAAATGTTATAGAGATAATTTGAGTTATTTGGAGCTTTGAAGTCTGAGTAAAAACCCAAGGGATTAAGCCGGGATCGCGTTCGGGGGTCGAAAATCATGTCTGGATATCAAAAAGTCAAGAAAAATCTGGACTCTGAGAAAACAACACACCCGTGGCGTGTGGGGCGGCGCGTGGCGTGTCGCGCCTGTACATTTTTCGGATGCCTGACAGATTTTAGCTCTCTGAACTTTCCCATAATTGCCCCGCATGGCGCGTCGCCCCTTGCAGCGCGCCTGTGCAATTTTTACAAAGTTATTATCCCAGTTCATGCAGGAAAAGATATTTTTATCTGGGCCTGACCCTACTTAGTATAAATACATGTAAAATATTATTTTATGCACTTTTGACACATCTTAGATCTAAGGAAGCCAGGGAGGAGGTGGAGAAGTAAAAACTCAAGGATTTCATCATTCAATCCTCACTCAAGATAAGAGTTTGGATCGTTTTATATTTTCCTTTAACTTAAACATTGTTATGATGAATTACTCCATATCCATGGAGTAGTTCTCTTTAAGGTTTGATGGATTTGGTGTATTGATACTTTTTTGTGGATAATTAACTCTAGTTTTATGTATTTAATTATTTTGGATGTTTTAATTGGTGCATCTATATTCACTTGTTCGTGTAATTGAGAGAGACATAACTTGTGATATTGTTGCATTATATTTCGTTGGTTGAAGTTATTGATTCTTCTTAGTAATCGGAAGAGGCTAGTTGAATTGTTGATTAAAATTAGTTAGGAGGATAATCAAGAGAGGTTCTCCTAAAGACCAATCCACTACGAATTCTTGCATATCTTCACGTGCTTAAAATTGGTTCATCTTGTGAGGTTGAGACTTAATCGAGGGAGGAGTTTCTACTAATCAATTGAACTAATAACCAAGTGAATTCGAGAGACTCACTTGAATATTAGAAGTGAATTATCTAGAGTTAAATCCCAAACATTTATCTTGCACCTATCCTATCAACCCTATCTTCTCCCAATTAATAACTTCCTTTGCTAAATACTTGCGTTGATTGTCATTAGTCGATAGTTTAGACTCTTAGTTAATTTTAGTTTAAATCACATATATCTCCATTATTGATCATCCTGGATAGCAATATAGATACAAACTATGGTAATACTATTTAACTCCAATCCATGTGGATACGATATTATAATTTACAATATTCAACTAGCGAGCATATTTTAGTGTGTAATTTACACTCGTCAATAATCTGCCCAGGCGCCCTTCTTCGCGAACATGGCATGTGCCTCGTGTTCGCGAAGCACAAACTCAGCTCCTGTCCAAATCCTTCTTCGTGATCGTGAAACCTTGTCTCACGAATGCGATGCCTTACCAGGCCTGACCATCGCGAACGCGAAGGCCATGACCCCCCCAGGCCACTTCTCTTACGCGAACGCGACTAGGCTATCGCGAATGCAGAGCACCACTGCCCCAACCTTCGCGAATGCAACCGGCCTATCGCGAATGAGATGAACAAAAGAACTCCATCTCAAATCCTTCTTCGCGAACGCGTGCTCCCACCTCGTTCACAAAAGACAATACCAGAACCAGCACTAGCAGTTGCAAAACAAGGAGAAGTGGTCCGAAACTACCCTGAAATACACCCGAGGCACCCGGGTTCCCGTCTAGTCACACCAACAAGTACCAATATCTTATCCAAACTTATCCAAAGGCTCGAAACTCCACGAATAATATCAAAATCACGAGTCAATGATCAAAATTTCCTCTTAACTTTTAAACATTCAAATTTCGTCGAAAACGTCCGAATCCCGCTTAGACATTCTGGATTGCAACCAAACTTCACGCACAAGTTCCAATCAATAAAATTATCCAAGGTCCCGGAATATTGTACGGAGTCTGATAACACCAAAGTACACTCTAAGTCAAACTTAGCAAATTTCAAACCTTCAAAAATGTCAACTTCCGATAATAATCGCTGAAGTGCTCCCGGACCATCCGATACTCAATCCGAACATACGCCTAAGTCCAAATCACCTTACGAACCGATAGGAACCTTCAAATCCCGATTCCAAGGTCTTCTACTCAAAAGTTAAACCTTGGTAAACTCTTCCAACTTAAAGCTTCCGAATTGAGAATTATTCTTCCAAATCAACTCCGAACTTATCAAAAATTGAACCCAACCACACGTGCAAGTTATAATGCATGAAATGAAGCTACTCAATGCCTCAACCCGCCGAACGACTTGCTAGATCTCAAAACGACTGGTCGGGTCGTTACACTAGGTCACACCATTATATAAGTATTAGCAACTTGTTTGGATGGTTGTTACGTATCATTTTATAATGCATCATATTCTATTGTATAATTATTTTGATGAATACAACGTTTGGATGGATTATATCATTTGTCGTTATTACATAATATCATGTACCAAAAATATGAACGATAAACTTCTAATATTATAAAAACAAAGTAGGGTAAGAGATAAGATTATTTTATAAAAAGATAAGATAAAGTATAAAATACGATTATTTAATAATAATGAAGGGCGAGATGAGAGAGAAAAATAAGGTAACGACACGACCACACTAAATCGGTCGTTAAATAAAGTGACACTTTTCGTCGTTACGTAACGACAAATTTAACGATACAATACAATATAATTTAAGTAACAATCAAAATAAAGATTATATTATAAGTAACAATACTAGTAAGGTATTAAAATTTCACTTCAACTAGTCAATTTTGTATAAATCATTTATTTTATTTACATGTTATTCTTACATATTCAAAAGTCTAATTATTTTTTAAAAATATTTCAGCACTGTAATTAACAAAATAAAAAGTAAAACTTTTGAATCGTGATATAGGTTATATAATAGTTATGAATTTCGAAAACCTCTTGAAGATATTATTCTAACTAATTTTTATTTCATGCAAAAGATCGACAGATATGGAGCTGAGTGTTGGCCAGTTAAGGTCACTCATGTCTAGAAGATGAAGGTAGCAGAGATGAGGATATTGAGATGGATGTGCAGGCATACCAGGTTAGATAGGATAAAAAAATGAGGTTATTCGCGACAAGGTGGGCGTGGCCCCTATTGAGGACAAAATGCGAGAAGCGCGACTTAGATGGTTTGGTCATGTGAGGAGGAAGAGCATAGATGCCCCGGTGAGGAGGTGTGGGAGGTTGACATTGGAGGGCCTACGGAGAGGTAGAGGTAGGCCAAAGAAAAGGTGGGGAGAGGTGATTAGGCAAGACATGACGCAACTTCAGCTGACCGAGGACATGATCCTTGATAGGAAGGTATGGAGATCTAGGATTATGGTAGTAGAGTAGGTAGTCTAGAGTGTTCATAACAATAGTATTAACACATAATCTCGCTTTCTGTGGGCAGTAAGTTTTTATGACTAACCGTTGTTTTCTTTCATTGTTGATCACCTTAATATCTTGTTGTTATTATTCTGCTTTTGTATGACTTTTTGGTATTGTCCCTTCTTGTCTATATTTTCATTAATATGGTGCTTATACTTTCTTGAGGTGAGGGTCTATTGGAAACAACCTCTCTATCCTCACAAGGTAGGGGTAAGGTCTGCATACACACTACCCTCCCCAGACCCCACGGTGTGGGATAATACTGGATATGTTGTTGTTGTTGTTGTTGAGTCTAGATGAGACTATTTCCTACCTCAAAATACTAGAGCGATTTAATGAAATAGGAGTACTCATTTTCTATACAATATTATTGGGTCAAAAACATTAAGTGTAGTATAGCAGGTCAAATTGCATTAATAATGTTAAAATATTTTACTATGTCGGACGTATATAACTTGAATGGTAGCTAGAAAGAAATACTTTTAATATGAGTTTAACTTTATACACTGATAACAAGTTTTTATTTATAAGTGCAATTTAACCCTTAATTGTACGTTATTATATAGGAAAATTATCAATTATGTCAGCCCATAAGTAAGTTAGTACAAAAATTAGCTAGTTCATAAAACATTACTAATATTAGCCAAAAAAAATTAAATTTTTGCTTTCTTTTGAGTGGGTGTTGTTAGAATCGATTGGATACATCTTAAGGAGTTTAAATCTCAACTTTGTGATGATTTGGTAGAGTTTTGAGGTGGTTTAAATTGAAAATTTGAAGTAGAAGATGAACATGGAAAATGATGATGTGTATCACACTGTGTATCATTTGTGTATATATGTATCATATTTGTATCAAATATTTATCACGTGTATACATGTGTGTGAGATACATGCGTGATACATATTTGATGCATGTGTCGCAGAAGGGTTTTTTGAACTCGATTGTCACTACGAATTTTGATATCAAACCAGTCCAAATCACCTCCAAATTTTCTTAAATTTTGTATATTGACTCATCTATATGTTTTCAATGAATTTCAACTATATCCATTGAAAAAGGTCCCTTTTTGCTTAGATTTTTGGAATCTTGTATTTCATAACCTTGTTTGCTGCCTCATCCATGAATTTTTTTTTCTGTCTTAATTCTAATGTTGCCGTTCATGCTTAAAAATATGGAAGGGGATCTTTACAAGTGATTCTTGGAGAGAAAGAATCCTTATTTATTTGAGTTAATAACCTAAACTCCCCCTAAACTATCATATTTTTGTCAGATACCTACTTAAACTATCGGGTGTCCTCAAACCCTCTTGAACTATATTCCACTAGTTATTGAAATTTCCCTCGTTGCATTCTTAGATGTGCGTGTGGTACACACTCTTAATATCTAAAAATAATATATCATGCGGCATTACACGTGGCTATTTAACTCAGCCTAAAACACCTCAAACTATCACTTGTTTGTCAGTTACCTACTTAAACTATTTGATGTCCCCAAAACCCCCATATGAACTGTGTTCCTCGGATAGTAGAAGTAGGAAACTGTTAAAAGTTTGATAGTTTAAGGGGTTTTAGGGTATTAACTCTATTTATTTGGGTTTTCAATTTTTGTACGTGCTTGACTAGTTTTGATAAGTCTATAATTATGAATTAATACCCTAAAATCCTCCTAAATTATCATATTTTTGTCAGTTTCCTACTTAAACTATTCGGTGTCCCCAAAACCCCCTAAACTATTCTGTTCTTCATACTAAAACCCTCTCATTGCATTCTTAGTGGTGCGTCTAGTACACACTCCTAATTATCTAAAAAATATGCCATGTAGCACTACACGTGGCTATTTAAATTAGCCTAAAACCCGCTTAAACTATAACTTTTTTTGTCAGTTACCTACTAAAACTATCAGGTGTACCCAAAACCTCCCTGAACTATATTCTCTTATATATTAAAACCTCATATTGGACTTTTAAAGGTACATATGTCTAACTATATTAACTTATGGTTTGTACAAAGTTTTTATATAGTTGATTCATGATGTATTACTCTCGAATGATTGATTAATTTAAGGAGTTTTGGCCAAAATAATATCTAATGTATTGTGTTAATTTTAGGTTTAATTGTGATTATGCTTTATGCTAGACTCTAATTGAATAAGTCCTTATTTATATTCATTTTGTAGAAACAGTAAAATTATAAATAATAGCATATAGTGTTGCATTTTTTTAAAAATCATCTTATATTACATAAAAAATATTTCACAAAATAAAATTTCACAAATAAAAAATTAATTGGCTAGAAATTACATTCTCTAATTTCGGATTACATAAAGAAGGTTCAAGAGATTCAACTTTATTCTCTACAAGGTGTTGAGTTTAATAAGAAGATTAAATTGGTATTTTTTCAATAATATATGTAAGACTTGAAAAAAGAATAAAACAAGAAAGAGAATAAATTAATTCAGAGGAAACAAGAGAGGCAAATTTATTTTCAAAGGAAACCCATATGGAGAACCGAAGAAAAAAGGTTAAAAATGAAGAAGGTGAAAAATAAAGAAAAAAGGTGAAAAAATAAAGAAGGATGGTGAAAAAATAAGAAAGGAATGTGGATATTACTGAAATAAGGCGAATATTTATTAAAAAAGTAAATTTGAAAGAGGGTTAGGCTAATCGACCCTTATTTTATGTCAGGTGGGCCATTTTGATTGGTTTTTCCAACTGACACGTGCTCCCAAGCGAGTATTTACACACGTTATGCAAGGTCAGCAACGTGAGGGTTTTAATATGAAGGAAAATATAATTTTGGGGTGTTTTGAGGACACCAAATAGTTTGAGTAGGAAATTGACAAAAATATAATAGTTTAAGAGAGTTTTAGGGTATTAACTCTATAATTAATGGTCAGAGGTTAGCAAGTTAAAACTTATTTGGGACGCTTCCCTAAAATTCCCTACTTTATATTTCAAATTACAATATCATGCTGGATATGAGAATGACCTATTATTGCAATTTAACTCAACCAAATAATACACTTGAAGTGTACATAACATAAGCTCACTCTTTTGATAAAAGGTTATACAACAATTAAAGAAATAGGAAACTTGCTGACAAAACTGTTGGTCTGCTGGAAACATCCGATAAAATTGGAGCAATGTCAAACACATAAGTATACCAAAAAAAGCTGATCATCAGCAAAATCAGTTAAATAACTGAGACCTCCACTTTCCTTAAATTCTGCACTTTCCCCACCTTCAAACTTCTCTTAACCCTAGGTATGGCAGGTACAAATTAAAATAGAAAGCTAATTAAAAAAACAAAAACCCTTTTAATTTCTTCCCAAGGTAGAGGTGGTAATATGTAAAACTGTATATAATAACTGATCATATATCTTGCTTGCAAAAATGAGCAATAACACAGACTCCATCTCTACCCAAAAAGTTCTTCAATGTGTGAGGTTCCCTCCTAGAGGGTTTTCACTTGGAATATTTGGAAAAGACAATAATCCCTGGACTTATTCAGTCCCAACAATTCAATCTCAAATTCTCCTTATATATGTTATTACACAACTTTTTCATATTCCCCTCAAGCGCCTTGGATTTCCCAAGATCACTTCTGAAATCTTTGTATGTAATTTAGCTCTCTTTTATCTTTTCTTCATTTTGCATGCATTTCTTGTAATGTGTATTTTTCAATTCAATGCATTTCATGTTTTCTTGTAATGTTTCTTGCTTGCCATTGTTCTTGAAATATTTGATTCTAATCCAATGGTCCTCTTAAGCCCATATTTATAGGACTTTAGAACAATAGAAATTCAATAAAATTGTAGAAAAAGGCATTCATTTGGTTTCTTAAATTTATAGTTGATTCAAGTTTGTGTTTCCTAGCGCAGCATTTCTCCTCACAAGAAACAATAAGGAACAAAGATTTGCTGAGTCTTCTGCTTAGAGTTTAGACTTTTACATGGATAAATGTGGAGCCACAATTGTACTTATTGTTGCATTCTTCCTTTGCCAACTCAAAAGCTATCCCTTACTTGTACCAAACCTATCCAATTAGGAAGAAATGTGGTATAGAGGTTATATGAGGTTTCATACTGTTAGAAAGAGCACACTTTAAATTTCTTAATTATATAATGTTTCAGCATGCCCTCTCACATGTCGGCCTGATTATTTTTCTGGGACCAAACTCATCGAAATGTCTTTTGCATACCGGGCGGTGGTGAGATTTGAAACCATACTTGCTATTATACTATGTTCAAGTGTGACTATCTCATTTAAATAAACGATTAATCTGTTAGAAAAAGCACTCTTTAGGTACACAATTATATTATATCTCAACAATTGCCATCATATAACTGATGCGAATATGATTGTTTTGTGTGTATAGGCCGGGTTAATCCTTGGATCTACTTTGCTTGGGCGTTATAGGAGTTACCAAGAATCCTTGTTTCCTATTGCAAGTCAAGGAATTCTGGGTGCACTGTCAACTTTTGGTTACCTACTTTTCTTGTTTCTAAGTGGTGTGAAAATGGACACTAGCTTGACAAGAAAAATAGGAAGAAGAGCACTAGTAATAGGCATTCTTAATCACTTGGTTCCTTTGGTAGCTGGTATGATAACCGTATCTGCATTATCACGTTCTTTCTTTCAAGAAGGTGGCACAACAGTGTCCCCTTCTGTTGAAGTGATAACTATTGCTAAGACGTCATTTCCTGTCATCTCTTTCCTCCTTAAGGATCTCGGACTCCTTAATTCAGAACTTGGGCGATTAGCACTTTCTTCCGCACTTATTAGTGACTTATTTGGGCTCACTATCACCGTAATTAGCGTGCTAGTATTTATAAGTGCAACAGGTACACTGGCAAGAGCAGTCAAGGATGCAATACTTTTTATTATTTTCATTATTGTGGTTATATTTGTCTTTAGACCACTCATGATATGGGTAGCCAAAAAGACCCCTGAAGGAAGGCCTGTTAAAGACCTTTACATTTTGCTAATTGTTCTTGCCGTTTTACTTTCTGGTGTGTTCTCAGACTGGGCTGAACAAACAGTTCTTGTAGGGCCTTTTATCTTTGGCTTGGCTGTGCCTGAGGGACCACCTTTAGGATCTACTCTAGTAGATAAACTTGATCCATTTGCCTCAGGCTTTCTGTTGCCTATTTTTGTAAGTCTAATGTCATTAAGAACAAATCTCTCGGCCATAAATCCGTCTTCTTCTTTTACATTTGCCAATATTATCCTAATTTGCGTTGCAAGTATATCAAAGATATTAGCATGTTTACTTCCCATGCTATATTGCAAGATGCCCTTAAATGATGCTGCAGCACTCAGCCTCATCATGTCTACGAGAGGGGTCGTCGACTTGGCTACCTACAGCTTCCTAAGAGATACTAAGGCAAGTGAATTCCTGGCCTCATTTAATCTAGTTGAAAAAAGAAGAAGCAAGAAATATCACTTGAGCACCTTGGTTATGGATTCTTGTACTTGTATAATGTTGGTACAAGCAATAATGCAGAGGAATGAAAGTTCTTATGTACAAAAAATTTAACATATATTTTGCAGATTATCAATCAGGAGACTTTTGCTTTTATGGTTATAGCAACAGCCTTTACTGCAGTGTTTGTGCAAATTATGGTGAGATGGCTTTATGATCCATCAAGGAAATATGCTGGATATCAAAGAAGGAACTTAATCAACTCCAACAACAAATTGCCCATACTTCTTTGCATCCACAATCAGGATAATACTGCTGCTATACTTAGACTGCTGGAGAAATCTAATCCCACTAGGGATTTCCCTATAGTTGCCAATGTCCTCCACCTTATAGAGCTACGGGGTCGAGCATCTTCTGTTTTCATCTCCCACCAAATTCAGACAAAGGCCATTTCCGATGTATCTTATTCAGAAAATGTCATTCTTGCTTTTCAAGGGTACGAACGGAACAACTATGGAGCTGTGACCATCCAGGCTTTTACGGCTATCTCCCCATGCAATCTAATGCATGAGGATATATGTACTCTTGCCCTTGATGTCCTTGCATCCATCATTATATTGCCCTTTCATCGAAAATGGGCCGTAGATGGATCAGTAGAAGTTGAAGACCACAGTTTGAGAACTTTGAACTGTAGTGTTCTTGAAAGGGCTCCTTGTTCTGTTGGAATCCTAGTTGATCGAGGCCAGTTGCGACGTTCCAACTCTGTCCGTTCATCTCAGAATGCATATTGTGTTGCTATGCTATTTCTTGGAGGAAATGATGATCAAGAAGCATTGACATTTGCTAAGAGAATGGCAATTAGTGGGACCATTAGCCTCACAGTGATACGGTTAATTTCCAAGAAAGAAATGAGTTCTAATGTTGATCAAGTTATTGATTTGGATATTGTAGGTGACTGGAAACATAGCAGAAGTGGTTGGGAAAATGTGCAGTACATTGAACATCAAGTGAATGAAACAACAGAGACAGCCTTGTTAGTTCGTTCGTTAGTGGATGACTATGACCTTATAATAACAGGGCGACGAAATAATACACATTGTCCTCTAACAGCAGGACTTGAGGAATGGAGCGAAATCCCAGAGTTAGGAGTCATCGGTGATATGCTTGCCTCAAAGGATCTTAAGACCAGGGCTTCTGTCCTGGTGATTCAACAACAGCAAATAGCAATGTAGCTATATTTTATGGATCCTTCAATTGGCACGTTATACCTGTATTGAACGGGTGTGATACTGGTGTGGATACTCTAGCAAAAGCTGCACGTACTAGTACTAAATACTTACACACACCTGTATCAGATAACCGATCCCCTGTACATAGCTCACTAGACTTGGTATATCTGATTTTTGTCCTTCTCCCTAACAGTTTTGTTACTCCAAAATTAACATGGTTGAATATGATTTTTGGTTTCATTTTCTGTACGTATACTTGAATCATTCATCTGCCTTTATTCAAAAGTGCATCTTGAGAATGCTGGATGTCAGCTTCATATTAGTGAGAAAAAGACAAATGCGTGAGGAACTAAATCTCAAGGATTTTTCTCGTCTGCAATTTGTTGAGGTTTTTGTTATTTAAGATGAAATAGTCTTAAAATGAGGGTGAATGAGAAATGGAGGGAAAATGAAATTTTTGAGTAAAATTTTAAGTTTCCCCCTCTTGACAATGAGACATTGTCCCATATTGGAAGAGGAAAAGATTTTTGGTGGGTATATATATAATTGCTCTTCTTGTAGCTCTTAAAGAGTTAAGAAGAAAGCAAGCCTCGCGTCGTCGCCGTCGTCGTCGCTCGCTCGGCTTCGGCTAATTTATTTGTTAATAGTAAATATTAACGTAAGATTATCCGCATTTGTAACGGATATGTTCCAATCCGTGTATTAATGCTCTTCCCACCATGGCCAAGTGCTTGCGCCACAAACAAGCTAGTGCATGCTCCACCATGGAGGGTGGAGGGTCGTTCATCTTCAAAGCTGACTGCTATAAATATGTGCAGCAGCTGTTGAAGAAAGAGATACAAACAAGAACAAAACGCTCAACTTTGGCTATACATTGCACTCCTTCCTTCTCAGCATTTCCATACGATTTTCTGAGTTTCTACTCCTTTGTTCTGCATTGTTTTAACTTCAAACAAAGCAACTGTAAGTGTGATTTGCTACCGAACTTTGTGTTCGCTGAAACACTGGGGTTTGAAGTACCGCTACACCAGCGTGTGATTCGTTCTATCCTAGGAGAAAATAATCCATAACCTTGGGTACTAGGAGGGGATTAAATTCCTTAAGGAAACACTGTGAATTCAGTGAGCTCGAATTAATTACTTTTTCATTATGATAACTTATATTTCCCAGAATTATTATTTACAAATACAGCAATATTGGCGGGACTAACAAGCTTAAGGAATTTAATATTTATTTCTGTATTTGTGTTATTCTTATTATTCTGCAAACTAAAACCTTTGTGATTTTGTGTACTCTCGTTTTGAAGAGTAAAGCCTTCGTGGCATTTTGTTGGAGATTAAAATCTACATGATTTTTACTCCAGTTTGAAAACGTTTATTAAACGTTTGTTTGTGTCATTCTTTTACAGAAAAAATGACGACTGAAAGCGAAAACCAAGTTGTTCCGACGGTAACTGCCAACGCATCGACAAGCCGAACACCGGCATTGGCACCGGCAGAAAAACTCAGAAAATTTTCCGGGATTGATTTCAAGCGCTGGCAGCAGAAGATGTTCTTCTACTTAACTACGTTATGTCTACAGAAGTTCATCAAGGAAGATGTTCCTGATCTGCCAGATAAAACTCCAGAGAATGAACGCTTTCTCGTGATTGAAGCGTGGAAGCATTCTGATTTTTTATGCAAGAATTATATTCTTAGCGGACTGGATGATAATCTGTATAATGTATACAGTAGCATGGAGACGTCAAAAGAATTGTGGAATGCGCTTGAAAAGAAATATAAAGCTGAAGATGCCGGGATGAAGAAATTCGTTGCCGCAAAATTTTTGGACTACAAAATGGTAGATAGCAAGTCTGTTATTACCCAAGTCCAGGAATTGCAAGTGATTATTCATGATCTACTTGCTGAAGGTCTTGTCATCAATGAAGCATTTCAAGTAGCAGCAATGATTGAGAAGTTGCCTCCGTTGTGGAAGGACTTCAAAAATTATTTGAAACACAAACGAAAGAAAATGTCCCTTGAAGATCTCATTGTTCGGTTGAGAATCGAAGAGGACAATAAAACTGCTGAAAGGAGAGGCCATGGAAATTCAACAATAATGGGAGCAAATATTGTTGAAAATAACAAAAAGAGGAAGAAGGCTTCTGTTCCGAAATACAACCCAAGCAAGAAGCGGTTCAGTGGAAACTGCTACAACTGTGGGAAAATCGGACACAAATCTATGGAGTGTCGTGCTCCGAAGAAAGACAAGAAAAGGGGTCAAGCAAACATGGTAGTAAAGCATGATGATGTTGATAACTTGTGTGCCATGCTTTCTGAATGTAACTTGGTGGGAAATCCTAAACTGTGGTGGTTTGATTCTGGAGCCACTCGCCATGTTTGTGCAGTTAGAGAAGCTTTTGCTACTTATGCTCCTGCTGGACCCGGAGAGACAGTTTATATGGGAAATGCTTCGACAGCAAAAGTTGAAGGATATGGGAAGATATTTCTGAAAATGACTTATGGCAAGATCATGACTTTGAACAATGTCCTTCATGTTCCCGAAATGAGAAAGAATTTAGTCTCTACTGGACTTCTTGTTAAGCACGGTTTTAAGTGCGTTTTTGTGTCCGACAAGGTTGTCATAAGTAAGAATGAAATATTTGTAGGAAAAGGTTACCTCACCGAGGGCCTTTTCAATCTGAATGTAATGGTTGTGAAAAACAATAATAATATTTCAGCTTCTTCTTACTTACTTGAGTCAAATGATTTATGGCTTGTACGTTTGGGTCATGTCAATTATAAAACCTTGCGGAAAATGATTAACTTGGAAGTACTGCCTAAGTTTGAATGCGAAAAATCAAAATGTCAAACATGTGTGGAATCTAAGTATGTTAAACATCCTTATAAGTCAGTTGAAAGGAATTCAAATCCTTTAGACTTAATTCACACAGATATTTGTGACATGAAGTCAATACCATCTCGCGGTGGAAAGAAGTATTCCATAACTTTTATTGACGATGGTACTCGATATTGCTATGTTTACTTACTGAATAGTAAAGATGAAGCAATAGACGCATTCAGGCAATACAAAAATGAAGTTGAAACGCAACTTAACAAGAAAGTAAAAATGATAAGAAGTGATAGGGGTGGTAAATATGAATCTCCTTTTGAAGAAATATGTTTAGAATATGGAATTATTCATCAAACAACAGCCCCTTACACGCCCCAATCTAATGGGATTGCGGAAAGAAAGAATCGCACATTAAAGGAGATGATGAATGCGTTGTTGATAAGTTCTAATTTGCCACAGAACTTGTGAGGGGAAGCCATTCTTACAGCTAATCGAATATTAAATCGAGTGCCCCATAGCAAAACACAATCCATTCCATATGAAAAATGGAAAGGAAGGAAGCCCAACTTGAATTATTTTAAAGTGTGGGGATGTTTGGCAAAAGTGCAAGTTCCTAAACTCAAAGGGTAAAGATAGGACCGAAAATCGTTGATTGTGTTTTCATAGGATATGCGACAAATAGTAAAGCATATTGATTTCTGGTTCATAAATCAGAAAATCCCGACATTCATAATAATACGGTTATAGAATCAGATAATGCTGAGTTCTTTGAAAATATATATCCGTATAAAAAGGAATGTGAATCGTTTGGTGAAGGATCTAAACGACCTCGGGAAGAAACAAAAGAAAGTACATGCAATCAGGAGGATCCAAGACGTAGTAAACGTCAAAGAACGTCTACTTCATTTGGACCAGATTTTGTGACTTTCTTATTGGAGAATGAGCCTTAAACATTTAAAGAAGCTATGACTTCTTCGGAATCATTGTTTTGGAAAGAGGCAGTCAATAGTGAAATAGAATCCATATTAAACAACCATACATGGGAATTGGTTGATCTTCCTCCTGGAAATAAACCTTTGGGTTCTAAATGGAATTTTAAGAGAAAAATAAAAAAATAATGGCACTATTGATAAATTCAAGGCAAGACTCGTAGTCAAAGGGTATAGACAACGGGAAGGTCTAGACTACTTTGATACATACTCTCCAGTTACAAGAATTACGTCCATACGGATGTTAGTAGCATTAGCTGCAGTGTATGGTCTTGAAATTCATCAAATGGATGTTAAGACGACCTTCTTAAATGGAGAGTTGGAGGAAGAAATTTACATGGAACAACCTGAAGGGTTTGTGGTTCCAGATAAAGAAAAGAAGGTATGTAGACTTGTTAAGTCTCTTTACGGTCTAAAACAAGCACCCAAACAATGGCATGCAAAATTTGACCAAACAATGTTGTCAAATAGTTTTAAGATAAATGAATGTGATAAATGTGTGTACATTAAAAATATTCCAAATCACATAGTCATTATTTGCCTATATGTGGATGATATGCTGATAATGAGTAATGACATTTCCAACATAAATGCTACTAAGCGTATGCTCAATAGCAAGTTTGATATGAAAGACTTGGGAGTTGCTGATTTAATTCTGGGAATTAAGATCCATAATACTCCTCAAGGTATGGCATTGTCACAATCTCATTATATTAAGACAGTACTTGAAAATTTCAAGCACTTGGGCTTTAAAGTTGCAAAGACTCCAATTGACGTGAATCTTGCATTAGTAAAGAATAAAGGCCAAAGCATATCACAATTGGATTATGTTCGTGTGTTGGGATGCTTAATGTATATCATAAATTGTACACGACCAGATATAGCTTGTGCTATAAGTAAACTGAGTCGATATACGAGCAATCCAGGCCAATCTCATTGGATGGCAATGAAACGAGTTTTGGGATATTTAGAACATACCCAGAACTTTGACTTGCACTACAGTAAATTCCCTGCGGTGATTGAGGGATACTGTGATGCAAATTGGATCACCGGTTCAACTGATTCTAAGTCCACGAGTGGATATGTATTCACTATTGGTGGAGGAGCGGTATCTTGGAAGTCATCCAAACAAACATGTATTGCCCGCTCTACAATGGAGGCTGAATTCATAGCCTTAGATAAAGCCGGTGAAGAAGCTGAATGGCTCCGGAATTTCTTGGAAGACATTCTATTTTGGCCCAAACCGTTGGCACCAATATGCATACATTGTGATAGTCAAACGGCAATTGGAAGGGCTGGGAGCGTTATGTATAACGGTAAATCTCGTCATATACGACGAAGACATAAAACCGTTAGGCAATTACTCTCTAGAGGAATTATCACGATTGACTATATAAAGTCAAGTGATAATGTGTCGGATCCACTTACAAAAGGCCTAACTAGAGAGGTAGTTGAGAAATCATCAAGGGGAATGGGGCTATGGCCGAGAACAAGTCATTGTGGCGGTAACTCTACCTAGAAGACTGGAGATCCCAAGATCTAGGTTCAAGGAGATCAAACAAAGTCATTAATGACAGTTCAACATTGTCAAATAAAATTTTAGTCCGTTCTCGTGATGAGACAATGTTCAGTACCAAGGATAAAGCATTAAGGCTTTTTAATGATTTCTAAATTTGATACGGGGTATATCAAATAGTGTATCTACAGGATGACACGTTTAGGAATCACCTATGTAAGTGTGGAGTGTTAGTCGCTTCAAGGAGAACTTTGTAAGGCCAGTTCTCTACGCACTTATGAAACCAGGCGGTGTTCATGACTAAAACGAACACAACAATGAGAACCAAAGACGGTTAAGGGTTGATTGTGTGACTTATGGTTGTCTAGGTATACACCAAAGATCGACGGTTCAAAGATATCAAATCTACCGATTGACCGAGTATATCCGATATAAGTTCACTACGGAAAGTTCAAAGGAAAACCTACTTATCCAGATGCGATTAATCCTTGCTTGCAAATCACACAGTTTTTCCATGCATACTTCCGTGATATAGCCATTCCCCATTCATGTGGGGGATTGTTGAGGTTTTTGTTATTTAAGATGAAATAGTCTTAAAATGAGGGTGAATGGAAAATGGAGGGAAAATGAAATTTTTGAGTAAAATTTTAAGTTTTCCCCTCTTGACAATGAGACATTGTCCCATATTGGAAGAGGAAAAGATTTTTGGTAGGTATATATATAATTGCTCTTCTTGTAGCTCTTAAAGAGTTAAGAAGAAAGCAAGCCTCGCGCCGTCGTCGTCGTCGCTCGCTCGGCTCGGCTTCGGCTTCGGCTTCGGCTTCGGATTCGGATTCGGTCAAATGATCGATTGATTGATTAATTTTTTGGACCAAATTTATTTGTTAATAGTAAATATTAACGTAAGATTATCCGCATTTGTAACGGATATGTTCCAATCCGTGTATTGACCACCAGCTGCAATAGCAGCCGCCTAATGCTCTTCCCACCATGGCCAAGTGCTTGCTCCACAAACAAGCTAGTGCATGCTCCACCATGGAGGGTGGAGCATCGTTCATCTTCAAAGCTGACTGCTATAAGAACAAAACGCTCAACTTTGGCTATACATTGCACTCCTTCCTTCTCAGCATTTCCATACGACTTTCTGAGTTTTTACTCCGTTGTTCTGCATTGTTTTAACTTCAAACAAAGCAACTGTGAGTGTGATTTGCTACCGAACTTTGTGTTCGCTGAAACACTGGGGTTTGAAGTACCGCTACACCAGCGTGTGATTCGTTCTATCCTGGGAGGAAATAATCCATAACCTTGGGTACTAGGAGGGGATTAAATTCTTTAAGGAAACACTGTGAATTCAGTGGGCTCGAATTAATTACTGTTTCATTACGATAGCTTATATTTCCCAGAATTATTATTTATAAATACAGCAATATTGGCGGGACTAACACAATTTACAAGTAAGCAGGCAAGAATGTACTATATCTACTGCACATCAATCTCAAACAAATTGGCGGAATTACTAATTATCTTTGAGCTCTGGACTTCAACTTGGTCTCTTACATTCACTAGGACATATACTCAAACTATTTTTCTCATGTTTACTGATCACGCCCAACTTTAGTCCTAAAAAGGATAAGCAGTCGCTGCAAATATAATCCGGTCTAAGAGTCTGGAGTCGAATCAACATATAACTAAGCTTAGCTACAGTTGTTAAATATCGCTAAAAAATACAAGTTCAAAAAATTTTCTAGTTATAAAGATTGCAATTTTTATTTTAAAATAATTAAGTAACAAATACTAGAAAGCAGTAAAATTATGGCATAATACATAAACGGGCCCTCAAACTTGGTCTATGCTGGCAAGTATGCTTTCCAACTTTGGGTGCAGACAAGTAGACACCTCAACTTGTCTCCACTTTGTCAATTGAACACTCCAACTTACAAAGTGATCATCTAGACACCTCCAAAATGTATGTACCACGTCAGTGCCGCATCAACATTTGTGTTTACGTGTTCAATTTTATACAAGTTGAGGTGCCTACTTGTACACATCCAAAGTTATCAACGGAGAAACAGTCACGTCAATTTCTCAGGGTCGAAGGGACTTGGTACGACAAACACTCTTATCAACGGAGATTTCAAGTCTATATGACTAGTGCTGTAGTTTATCTGCTCGCTGAGAAGACAAAGTAGGAGCATACTAAATAAAAGCATGAAATCCATTGTTTGAGTCTGTATGCTGATAGCTTTTGTTGCAAATGTAATGTCTAAGAATCTGTATATATTCAATAATACTGGAAACCATATTGCTTGAATTTTTAGCTTCTAATAGAGCCCACAGAAGACTGATGCTGCATCGACTTAGTTTGAAAATTTATAGGCAATTTTCTTAGATTGTATGCCGAAACAGTGAAACTGGCCTCGAGCAACAGAACCACATGCGTTTACATAACTATTAAGGTTATTGGAACTTATAGGAAGTTCAAAATGATGGATTGCGTATACACGCAGCGGAAGATAATAATAATCCTAGGCATATCTTTTCGTGTTTAAACTATTATTTACATGTCAAAGATCGGATCTGAGACGTACCTAGTGAAGAGAGTCTCGTTTCAAAATTTCTTCGATAGTGCGAAAACTTTATGCGTATCCATACCGAGACCGATCATTGCTATCAATTCTTTTGATCAATGAAACCCGTGAACAAATTGAATGAAGAACGTATGCTAAAATTTTCTCAAAAACTCCAGCAAATAATGCGACAAAGAAATTGTTTTTCTTGTCAAGAATATATCTCCTAGTTTTTAATTTCTTCAAAAAACTCCTTTTTTTCAATCACACTTTCACAAAGTATATTTTTCAATAGACCACCTACACACTTTTCCATGACCCTTTTATAACATCACTTTCTTATTGGTTAAGGTAGTGAATTACCTTGGGTACAAGTCTAGTTCCAAAAATAGACTTGGTAAAAGGTTTTCCAATGGAAAACTTTTATCCGATTCCTACTGGGATCATATGCACGTCGGCGACAGCTAGTCCTTTATGGACTTTAACAAGTGAATCCAATTTCACATTGGATTTCACTAATAAGTTTCCATCAACTTTTTTTATTAATATTTTGTATAACATATCTTATACAAAATAAGTACTAACTATATCTCTCTCTCTCTCTCTCTCTCTCTCTCTCTCTCTCTCTCTCTCACATACACACATACACACACACACACATATATACATATATATATATATATATATATATATATATATATATATATATATATATATATATATATATATTAACCAAGAGATATAATTTAATTTTCTATTCCAAATAAAAAACTTCAATTTGTTCATAATATTAATTATAGCCTTTGTGCTAGCAAAGAATATAATAATATTTTATTTGGACTAATAACTAAATTTATTTGACTAATTAAATTTTTTAATTTAATTATCAAATGATAAAGTAATTAATCCTTTAACAAAGATCAGAACACTCATTAGTGTGCGACCACATAGGTTCAATACTAAGCCGGTAGTAAATTGATCATATCAATATACTAATCAAGGGTGGCGTCTAGCAACACTCCTTAACGACCGGATATCATGAAGTATACAATTTACTCTCAAGAACCAGTAGAAGAATAATGTAGTAATTCCTTCTATCCTTATAGTTCTGGGTCACCCTAGGATATGGTTCAACTGTCAAATCCTAATAGGCGACCAACTATGTGTTCAAGTCAATTATAATCGACCATTGAATGACCTAAGAAACTCTTTTCTTCTTTCATTCAATTGCCCTGGCCAATGTCTTAATTTGGTCATTTATAATTCATGACAACATGGAGCTTAAACTCATTACCAAGAGTTGACAGATTCCATCTTGATCAATCACTAATTCTACATGTATTCAATCGTACCCAATATCCTTTCAACTATCGCCCTAGGACAATATGTGTCTAGCATCAAAGCACAACAAATAACTTGCCAATTACTATGACGATCTTAGGTCAAAGGAAACTCTTACATCACATTCTTCAAGAGAATATCCTATTGACAGTTTATGGTAATTCTAACTATTAGGAATTATCCAATGAGCCGGTTCAATGATGATATCTCTATATGCATCATCTATCTATGTGATTTAGTTAATGAGATCAACTAATCTTTATCCCATAAAGACGATCATATAAATATTGATCTAACCGGATTACCAATGTCCAAATTAATAATCCTACGATCAAGAACAAATTTAGATTAAATTATAAGAAACTTCACTCTAATTATCATGATCTCCATCACGATGACAAATCTCAAAATTTAATTAAGGACCTTATCAAATTAATCAAACAATTGATAATAACTATGATAAAAGAATATCAAATGCCATATATTTTTATATCAAATAATGTTCATAAAAATATGTTCAAATCATCACATATGAGATTGGATCTAGGGCATATCTACTATATCCCTAACAATCTCCCACTTGCACTAGAGCCAATCGCTCTTGTACTTCATCCCCAATTTTCACTTATGCTTGTCAAACTCCTTTGCACCAAGAGCTTTAGTGAATGGGTCTGCAGTATTTTTCTTTCCATCAACCTTTTGAATCTCGACGTCTCCACGTTCAATGATCTCTCTTATCAAGTGATACCTTCGCAGAACGTGTTTGAATTTTTGGTGTGATTTTGGTTCTTTTGCTTGAGCAATGGCTCCAGTGTTGTCACACAACAATGAAACTGCACCTTCTATTGAAGGAACCACACCAAGTTCAGTTAAGAACGTTTTCATCCATACAGCTTCCTTAGCAGCTTCACTAGCTGCTATATATTCTCTTCTTCAGTCACTGAATCAACTACTGTAGCTTGTTTGAAACTTTTCCAACTCACTGCACCACCATTTAAGGTGAATACATAACCAGAAATAGATTTGTTATCATCTTTATCTGAAGAGAAACTTGCATCAGTATAACCTTCAAGTTTCAACTCAGAATATCCATAGATGGGGAATTTGTCTTTAGTCCTTCTTAATTACTTAAGAATGGTATTCACCACCTTCCAATATTTCTCACCAGGATTTGCCTGATATCGGCTAGTCACTCCAAGTGCATAAACCACATCAGGACGTGTACATGTCATGGTATACATGGTAGCTCCCACTGCACTAACGTATGGGATCCTACTCATGCGTTCTCTCTATTTAGGTGTTTTAGGACAATCCTCCCTACTGAGAGTAATTCCAGTGCCTATCGGTAGATAGTCTCTTTTGGAATTATCCATATTATACCTTTTCAGAATGGTATCAATGTACAAAGACTGGGAAGGTCCAAGTAGCTTCCTCGATCTATCTCTATAGATCTTTATTCCTAATATATAAGTTGCTTCTCTCAAGTATTTCATGGAGAACTGTTCATATAGCCAAATCTTGGTACTTTGCAATGCCGACATGTCATTCCCTATGAGCAATATATCATCAACATTCAATACTAAGAATATAATTGTGCTCCCACTAACCTTTTTGTACACACAAGGTTCTTCTTCGCATCTAATAAAATTAAACTTTTCAATTGTCTTGTTAAAGCGAATATTCCAACTTCGAGAAACTTGCTTTAGCCCATAAATGGATCTTTGTATCTTGTAAATTTTATTATGATCAGACAAAGATGTGAAACCTTCAGGTTGTGTCATGTACACATCCTATTCTAGCTCACCATTAAGAAAAGCTGTTTTCACATCCATTTGCCATATTTCATAATCATAGTATGCTGCTATAGCAAGCAAAATTCTAATTGATTTGAGCATTGCCACGGGAGAGAAAGTCTTGTCATAGTCGACTCCTTCTTTCTGACGATATCCCTTGGCAACAAGACGGGCTTTGTAGGTCTCCACCTTTCCGTCTGCTCCAATCTTTTTCTTAAAAACTCATTTACAACCTATAGGTTTTATATCCTTTGAAGGTTCAACTAAAGTATATACTTTATTTTCCTTCATGGATTTCATTTCGGATTCCATGGCCTTTTTCCATTTCTTATAATCAGAATTTTGTATAGCCTCTTCATAGGTCTTAAGGTCATCATCATTATGATCAACCTCATTTGATACATCATCTTGTACCATTAAATTTAATCTAGTTGGTACATGACGTTCTCGTGCAGACCTTCTAGGAGGTGCTTGTACAACATGTTCACCTTGTGTTGGATTTGGTTGTTGTTCAATTTGGTTTGGAACTGGTTTATTAACCTGTTCTTGAACTACATTTAATTCTTGAACTTCAACCGTTGAAGATGGCAACTTCTTTGTCAACTTCAAAATACCCAATAAAGGTTCTTCAACTTGTGTCTCATGATCTTGATTTTGTGTTGATTTATTAATTTCTTGAACTTCATCAAGTTCTATTTCTCCACTATAATTTCCTTCCAAAAGAAATTCTCTTTCCAAAAAGGTTGCTCCTCTAGCCACAAACACTTTATGGTCAGAAGGGTGATAGAAATAATATACCATTATTTCTTTGGGATACCCAATGAACCTACATTTATCAGATCTTGAGTCAAGTTTATCAGACTGCAGTCTCTTAACATAAGCTGGACAACCCCAAACTTTAATGTGTTTAAGGTTAGGCTTACGTCATTTTCATATCTCACATGGTGTTGTAAAGACTGACTTAGTGGGAACTTTATTAAGTAAGTATGTTGCTGCTTCCAAAGCATATCCCCATAAATTTATTGGAAGATCAGTGAACCCCATCATAGATCTCACCATATCTAATAAGGTTCGATTTCTTCTTTCAGACACACCATTGTGTTGTGGTGTTCCTGGAGGTGTCCACTGGAAAAGAATCTCATTCTCTTTGATATACCTAGTAAAATATTCACTAAGATATTCTCCGCCTCTATCAGACTTTAGTACTTTGATACTTTTACCAGTCTGTTTCTCAACTTCACTACGGAACCTTTTGAACATTTCAAAAGATTCAGATTTATGTTTCATAAGATACACAAATTCATATCTTGATATATCATCAGTAAAGGTGATGAAGTAAGAATATCCACCTCTAGCTTGAATTTTCATGGGCCCACAAATGTCTGTATGAATTAGTCCCAATAATTCAGATGCTCTTTGTCCACTTCCAGTAAATGGAGATTTGATCATTTTTCCTTTGAGACAAGATTCACAAGTTGGATATGATTCAAAATCATACTTATCAAGGTACCCTTCCTTGTACAACTTATTAATTCTTTTCTCTCTAATATAACCAAGCCTACAATGCCAAAGGTATGTATGATTTATACTATCATCTCTTTTTTTTTCTTAAGACTTGAAACATGCATGATCGAATTAGCATTCACATTAGGTAAGACATAAACATCATGTTGAAGATAGCCATTCACATATAAATTATCACCATAATAAATGGAGCAAATACCATTGCCTATGTTAATGTGAAACCCACGCTTGTCCAACATAGAAGCTGAAACTATGTTCGAAATAAATTTAGGAACATAATAACAATCATCTAGCATAAGTACTTTGCCCAAAGGCATTATTAAAGAAATTGATCCTACAGCTATGGCTGCAACTTTTGCACCATTTCCAACTTGTAGATTAACTTCTCCTTTATTTAGTCTCATACTTATCTTGAACCCTTGCAACATATTGCAGATGTTATAACCACTGCCAGTATCTAATACCCACAGTGAAGAATTAGTAGTAGCTAAAGAAGCCTTGAAAATATTTTTCATTAATATCTCACCTTGTTTCTTGTCCTTTAGAGTTGCAAGATACTCCTTGTAGTTTCTCTTCTAATGCTCTTTCTTCTTATAGTGAAAACATTCAGCATCATATACTGACTGCAAGATCAAATCTTCAGGATCATCGATCATATCAATGAGATTTTCATGCATGAGAACAATTCTCAAACTTCTATACCAGTCATCAAAGTTTGATCCTACCAACTCGTTAGTTTCAAGTATTTCACGCAGTGATATAACAGACATATTGAGAAATCTAAAATATAGAAAAGAAAAAAGTAATAATATAAAAATATATTTACATATATCATAAAGACATGGACTTTTATCTAAATAATATTTTCACTAATTATTTTAAACTACATACCCTTATTATAGTTTAAGAAATATTTATTTATGTTAGTGAAATAAAGGAATCCTTTAACAATATATATGAGCCCCTTGGAAGTCAAGTCATTTCTCACATATATTTTAAAAGTAGGTACTCTTACCAATTGCATCCCCATACAATTTTCTTAAATAGCTCTATGCCAAATAGTCCCCCGGTAGTCAGGTCGATCCTATTGGCATAGCTAAGTTCAACCATCATGATAACAAAGAACTTGTTAAATTTTATACTCCCCGGGTAGTTTAGGCATCTAGTATAAAATTAAATAATTCTTTCAATATATGCATCTAATGCAATAAATAATTCTAACATATTCTCAAACTATAAGTCTCCTGGTTGTCAGGCCGCTCCTTATAAACAAGAAATAAATAAAATTATTTATTTTGATGGATAGCTTTATTATAAAATATCTTATATTTTATTATTTAAGAACTCAAATTTTGTTAAGAGGGAATTGTTATTAAAACAACCTTTAATAACGTGATGATAAAATCTTTTATAGCACATGAAATTAGTTCAAGTTATCTACATGCTTAGTCCTAAATTAATTTATATCACATGCAATAAATAATTCAAAATTATCTAACGGACAATCATGTGACATGAAAATAAAATTCAACATTCTTCTAACATGTTTATCTTGTATATCACATATATCACATAAAAATAATTCATGTCAGAGTATTATTATTAATTAACATCTCGTGAACTAATAACAATTAAAATAACAGCAGAATCCAATAAACTATTATAGATTACCGTCGTATCTAAACTATCTCAGTACTTTAACTTATATGTATACATATTTTATTCACAATAAAATAATATTAATCTAATATGCATTCAAACAATTTGACTATTGCACAATACACAAGTATTATGGTTTGAACTCTTCAAATATAATCTTAAAATATTTTGTAAGTAAATTTTAGACACGAGAAACCATGGCTCTGAAACCACTGTAGGATTGCGTATAGGTGTTCGTAACACGCAGCGGAAGACAATAATAATCCTAGGCAGATCTTTTCGTGTTTAAACTATTATTTACATGTCAAATATCGGATCTGAGACGTACCTGGTGAAGAGAGTCTCGTTTCAAAAATATTTCGATAGTGCGAAGACTCTATGCGTATCCATACCAAGACCGATCCTTGCTATCAACTTTTTGATCAATGAAACCCGTGAACAAATTGAATGAAGAACTTATGCTGAAATTTTCTCAAAACTCCAGCAAATAATGCGACAAAGAAATTATTTTTCTTGTCAAGAATATATCTCTTAGTTTTTAGTTTCTTCAAAAAACTTCTTTTTTTCAATCACACTTTCACAAAGTATATGTTTCAATAGACCACCTACGATATTTTTCCATGACCCTTTTATAACATCACTTTCCTATTGGTTAAGGTAGTGAATTACCTTGGGTACAAGTCTAGTTCCAAAAACAGACTTCGTAAAAGGTTTTCCATTGGAAAACTTTTATCCGATTCCTAATGGGATCATATGCACGTCAGCGGCGGCTAGTCCTTTATGGACTTTAATACGTGAATCTAATTTCACATTGGATTTCACTAATAAGTTTCCATCAACTTTTTTTATTAACACTTTGTATAACATATCTTATACAAAATAAGTACTAATTATATATATCACATATATTTATTTTAACCAAGAGATATAATTTAATTTTCTATTACAAATAGAAATCATCAATTTGTTTATAATATTAATTATATTCTTTGTGCTAGCAAAAAATATAATAATATTTTATTTGGACTAATAACTAAATTTATTTGACTAATTAAATTCTTTAATTTAATTATCAAATGATAAAGTAATTATTCCTTTAGCAAAGATTAGAACACTCGTTAGTGTGCGGCCACATAGGTTCAATTCTAAGCCGGTAGTAAATTGATCATATCAATATACTAATCAAGGGTGACGTCTAGCAACACTCCTTAACGACCGGATAACATGAAGTATACAATTTACTCTCAAGAACCAGTAGAAGAATAATGTAGTAATTCCTTCTGTCCTTATAGCTCTGGGTCAACCTAGGATATGGTTCAACTGTCAAATCCTAATAGGCGACCAACTATGTGTTCAAGTCAATTATAATCGATCATTGAATGACCTAAGAAACTCATTTCTTCTTTCATTCAATTGCCCTGGCCAAGGTCTTAATTTGGTCATTTATAATTCATGACAACATGGAGCTTAAACTCATTACCAAGAGTTGACAGATTCCATCTTGATCAATCACTAATTCTACAAGTATTCAATCATACCCAATATCCTTTCAACTATCGCCCTAGGGCCATAAGTGTCTAGTATTAAAGCACAACAAATAACTTGTCAATTACTATGACGATCTCAGGTCAAAGGAAACTCTTACATCACATTCTTCAAGAGAATATCCTATTGACAGTTTATGGTAATTCTAACTATTAGGAATTATCCAATGAGCCGGTTCAATGGTGATATCTCTATATGCATCATCTATCTATGTGATTTAGTTAATGAGATCAACTAATCTTTATCCCATAAAGACGATCACATAAATATTGATCTAACTGGATTACCAATGTCCAAATTAATAATCATACGATCAAGAACAAATTTAGATTAAATTATAAGAAACTTCACTCTCATTATCATGATCTCCATCACGATGACAAATCTCAAAATTTTAATCACGGACCTTATCAAATTAATCAAGCAATTGATAATAACTATGATAAAAGAATATCAAATGCCATATATTTTTATATCAAATAATGTTCACAAAAATATGTTCAAATCATCACATATGAGATTGGATCTAGGGCATATCTACTATATCCCTAACACAAAATTCAGATATGAATTGAACATTTTACTTGCCTATATGTACCAATAAAAACATGTAATTGACACATCTCATAGAGCAAACGAGAAAGACATTCAATTACAATGAATAGTGAGAACCAATTTCTTTGTTTGGGTTATGGCTTTGAACTAACGTCGCTAGGCCAGGAGATTCAGGCACGCCACAGGCTCAAGCAAGCATTTCTAATTTCAACCCAAGAAAAATGACAGCTACAGCCTACAAACATTACTGATACCTAGTCTGACCAATTAAATAAAACCATTAGCTCTCTTATCTAAATTAAGAGCTAAATATACTTTTACAAAAAGGAAGGGAAAGAACCCCTTTTGTTGGATTTTCCCTTACAAACAACTGGTAGGCTGAATTATGCCAGAAGTTGTTCCTGCAGCATTAGCACATGAAGCTTGAGCAGCTGGTTGATTCTTATAAGTGAGATGTACATCTTCCAATTTTATTCCTTGGCATGGATTTCTTTTGCTGCAATCAAATTTCATTGCGACTCGTGTTGCTGAACTTCCATAGATATCTTGATATGTAACATCACTAATTTTCACACCTGACACCTATTGACAAAGTTAAATATCCAAGAAAATGAGGAATTGTCTGGAAAATGTAGTGTTAGAAAATTCATACCTGGCCGGGACAATTTTTGTTATATGGACAATAATTTTGATCAATAACGATTGGATTTTGAACGTTAATCATTGTAGCATGCTGGAAAAGAACATTCTTGACAAAGCCAGTACTTGGTCTACCCCATGTTTTGATCCTCACACCATTTTGTGTGTTCTTAAATATAACTGATCTGACTGTCACATTTTGCACCCCTGCTTCTTGAAAATCCTTGCCTAAACTCCCAATGCTGCAACAAAATTCACCACCATAGCATTGTATTAGGGATTTAACTTATTCATTGACAATGTAAATATTTTTACGCGATCACTGTATTTTAGCCTATTTTAGCAGGTTACCTACCTTATTTTCCAGGTTACATATCCCACTTATAATGGAAGGCTATTTGCAGTTATTATTACCTGATTCCATGGCCAGGGCCACAAGCTATATTTTGGATCCACAAGTTAGTAGTTCCTGAACCGATGGATATGCAATCATCTCCAGTACTGATTTTTGAGTTCAAGATTGAAATATCAGACGATAATTGTACGTGAATGCCATCTGTATTCGGGCTTTTGCCAGAGGCAAAAACTTTAATGGCCTGCAACTTCACATTTTTGCACCCATTGAAGACAATATGAAACATTTGGCTGTTCAATGAGGTTAGTTCTGTTATTGCTACATTGTTAGAGTTGGAAAATCCCAGAGTCTGCAAATATCAAGAAAGCACATAAATATTCTGGTGAGCTTTAAAGGCAAACAGCATCTACTTGTTGTATAAGGAATTTGAATTTCATTTCAGTTCAAAAGCAGCATTTAAGATTCTTTAAGGTCTAAGGTCAAAACTCATTATTACCAATAGAAAATTTAATTCTGCTTTTGAAAAAATAAAATAAACCATAATACCAGGGTAAAAAATACTTGGACACTTATTTACATAAAGTACTTGTTTATCCTTATTTAAAGGGTACGTTACACTAATTTAGAGAATTGCTAATTCTGAGATATGAACAACTTTTGAATTTGTTTCTCCAATGTGACCAGCATAGTACAAATGTTAACAATGTATACAAGTAAAACACTTCAAAATTTTAACTTATATACTACACACCATCAATAGTCACCTAAAAGATAAACTAAAGATAATTACACTGATAGCGTAAAAATGTTACAACTTACCGTGGCGCCCCTCGGGCAGTTCTTGCCCGAGGCTTTGCAACTCCACAAACTAGTCCCTTGGCCATCAAGAATTCCACCGTGAATGGAAACTCCATCAACACCTTCAAACAGAAGCCAATTTTTGGCATTTCCAATCACATTATAATCAGAGGGTGCAACGAGTATGCCATCAATTTGGAACGTTATGGCTCTATTCTTGCATTTTCCTTTAAAATGTGCTTGTTTAACCAAATACTTTCCTTGTGGGACAAATATGTTGGCTGGTTTTGAAGAGCCACAAGCTGCTGCCCAAGCAGTTAAAAAAGCCTTTGTTGAGTCAGTTTTTCCATCTGTCTTTGCCCCCAAATTCAGCACATTTAATATTGTCACAACATCAGCTATGGCTTCAGTCAAGAAAATGGAGAGAAGTGAAATAAGAAAAAGAGAAGAAATGGGGTTCTCCATTTTCATCTTTTTTATGAGATATGAAATGATTAAAGACTAAAACTAAGAAGATTAGAATTGAGATGATGAGTAATTGAGCAGTTTGAGTTGAGATATTTATAGTAGAGATCTATATACAACTTGTTTCTTTCTTTTTATTATTTAGTTTTACACCTCATGAAAGAGTGGTCTTTTGTGAAATACATGTGGAATAAAAAGCAAGAAAACTGAAAAATGTAACTTACTTTATACTCCAAGATCGAAATTTTTGAGAAAGAAGAGAAGCATTGGCATATCTTGGTCACATGTTAAAGACTTTAGAAACAAAAAAAAAATGATCTAAACAATTATTACTAACTAAAAGTTTTTGCAAGAAGCTAAAGGAAGCACTTTGAGCTTATGTGGATTGGAAGTCTTTTTCTCTACATATTATGTCAATGACCTGAACTGGTTTTCCTTTTCTCTTTCTTTTTTGGTTCATTAAACAGAATAAAATAATACAGAAAATAGAGGACTTTTGAGATGACAAAAACCGAAAGTCAGTTATCATAAACTTCTTCAAGCAAAACGGGGGGGGGGGGGTGGTTGTAAAGTTCCCTCACAGAAAACAGTTTTCTAATCTTTATTCAGTTAATTGACTTTTTGGCATGAAGTGTAGTGCATAGGGCTACAACATTATAGGCAAGTGATTTGGCTTTATAATATTCCTTTGTCATATTTAGCATTTTTATTGTTGGAAATGAAAATATTGTGGCTAATATGCATATTCACGTGATAATTATACGCAAGAATGAAACAGAAATTATGTTTGATATTTGCTCTTACTGTTGACAGTTCCCTACGTTACATGTGCTATTATTTGGCAATGTAAAGGGGTATAATTAATAATTTCTTATTATTTAAAATATAGCCCCCTTTTTATAATTATTATTATCCGGTGTCCGGAATCCATTGACCTACTAATCTAGATTCACGTCGTGTAGCACCTATTAAAGGGGAAGCGTTCAATCTAGCTACTAGGGATTTCAAAATTTTCATTATCCGAACCCAAGACTTTGGTTAAGGATGGAAGATCTCAGTTAACTCACCGCAACTCTTAATGTTAATTCGACCTAAAAGGATAGGTCCTTTCATTGTAAGTTGAATGATATATCTTAGAGTTAATTTAATCATCTTTCAAACGCTTGCAATAAGAGTAGTCCGGTGCACAAAGTATTTTGCGAGACGTAAGATCCGGGGAAGGGTTACACTCCAAAAGGGTGTGATGTAGGTCAAATGCGCTTGCAATCAAAAGAATATGTACTTAATTTTGGGGGAAAATTCTATATTAAAAAACCTACGAAAAAGTTTAAAACTACTCCTAGAAACTACTAATTGAACAAGTTTTACTTTCGAAACATTTAGACGACATTTAATTTAGCATTAAGTGTAAATATATTAATTGATTTTGTTATCAGAATAAGTGAATCATATATTACTCTTTCATAATTACTAATTAAACCACCATAACTCAAATGATATCCTGAGTAGCGAACATTGTGAAACTTATTTCTCCGGTATATTAGGCCCGTTTGTCCATAAAATATTTTTCTTTTCTTTTTTTAAAGTTTTAAAAAAAATGTGTTTGTTTATGAAATTTTGTAAGTTTTTGAAAAATTTTGAAAATGAGTTTTTCAAAAACCAAAAAGTGATTTTGACCGCTTTTTAAATTTTCAGAAAAATATTTTTTCCCACTCACAAAACTGCAATATTTTTTCAAGTGAAATGCATGTCCAAATATAATTTCAAATACCAAATACTTTTTTTCAACTTAACTCCAAATACTATTTTTTTTTTCAAAATTATAATTTTTATGTCCAAACACCTACCAAAATGTCTAATACATAAAATAAACCTGTATTCTTCCCCTAGAGCTAGCGACCTTTACGAAAAATGTTATACAAAAATAAATTACATGTTTCCTCCGTTTCAATTTATGTGAACCTATTTCCTTTTTAGTCCGTGCCAAAAAGAATGACCCCTATCCTTTTTGGCATCAATTTACTTTTATGCAATGATTTATAGCCACACAAAATATATGTGTCTTATTTTACACCACATGTTCAAAAGTCTTCTCTCTTTTCTTAAATTATGTGCCCAATCAAATGGATTCACATAAATTGAAATGGAGGGAGTAATATTTTATTAGTTTCTCTGCTATCTGCAGAATCCTTAGGGGGAGGGAAAATCCTTTCTTTTCCCCTTTATAAATGTGAGTGGTGGCAATCATTTCGTGTTCTCTGACTTGTAAAGTTGTAGTATAAAAAACTAATGAAATGGTGAGACAAAATTAAACAGACGTAACACGTACGGTAAAATGCTTTTTACAATTTACACTGTTGTAGTTTTGTAAAGTCCAACCAAAATTTGTTAAAAATGAGAGAATTAAATTAAGAGGGTAGAATTAGCTTTGATATTTTTTTTCCAGAATTTTCTTGTTGTACGTCCAAGGAGAAGTTGAAGGCAAAAAGCGCAGTGTGTGAAAGAATAGCGGCTGCGTGCATGCATTACATGCAACGTGGGGAATGCACCACTAGCGAATAACGGAGAAGTAATCGGTATCTCTCATGTAAATAGTTTTTTTTTAAATCTCTCATTAATCGATATTCTAGGATATATCTACTCAACAATTCTTATAAAGTTTATTAAGAAAAAGATGCAATTATAATTTGGGATAGATTTTTTATATCATCGTATAAAGCAGATATATAAAAACAAGTAACTTTAATTTTCATAATATATAAGTATGATATCGTAACCTAAAAGTAGAAAATAATGTGGTGTAACCAATAACTTTACAATGTCAGCATATATAACTTAAATCAATTTGTTTAAACGACAACAATCAACCGTCAAAATATGTCTATAAATATGACACCCTAGGCGAATTCGACAAAACATGGAAGAGATGTTGGGTATATAAATAAATAACACTACTAGAAATTCGCTAAAAACCGACCAAAAATACCGACCAACGTTGGTCGGTTATGGCAAAATACCGACCAAAACGCGACCATTATGGTGTGGACGGTGTTTTGATGGTCGAAATGGCTTACCGACCAAAGTTGGTCGGTATATTAAAACGATCATCTGACAAGTTTAATTACTTACCGACCAACTTTGGTCGGAAATATATTTTATTAATTTAATTTTACCAACCAAAGTTGGTCGGTTTAACTAAATTATATTTTTTTTATTAATTATTAAAATTAAAAAAAACCGACCAACTTTGGTCGGTAATTAAAAATATATATTTTTTAAAACTAATTAAAATTAAACATTACCGACCAACTATGGTCGGTAATCTCAACAATGCAAGCAAAATACCGACCAAAGTTGGACGGTAGTGTTGAATTCTGGGAATTCAATGTTCATTAACCGACCAACTTTGGTCGGTATTTTGGAATAATTTATTTTTTTTATTAAAAACCGACCAACGTTGGTCAGTTTTTCTGGGTTTAATTTTGGCATAAAATGCCTGTTTTGGCAGCTAAACCGCCTGCCAGCATACCAATACAACAACACAACAACAACAACAACACAACAACAACAACAACAACAACAACAAAAACACAACAACAACAACAACACAACAACAACACAACAACAACAACCAAAACATTAAATAAATACTTTAAAACTAACAAATTAAAGTTCAATTGAACATAAAAATCCAAAACCAAGTTAAAACTAATTATAACTAGTTCAAAACTGGTTCTATTTGTCTAGTTCAAAATATATAAAAGTCAAGAGGTATTTTGTACAACATCATCATCACCGTCTGATGAACTTTCATCTATAAGACGATATAGAGAACGGTCTTGTGGAGGACGGGAAGCACGATCACGGGGAGGACGGGAGGAACGATCACAAGCAGGGCGGGAGGAACAATTACGTGGAGGTCGACCCTCTGGAGATGACTCACGAGATCGGGGCAACGGAAAAGCTCCACTAGATAGGAGAGTTCTGATCTGAGCTTGCATGCCAAGGAATTGCTATTTTTATTTTTAGAGCAATCCTCTGTATGAAACTTATAACCATTCATTACGTACTTAGACATTGTTGTGACCTGAAGCCCAGGTCCCTAAGATATATCTTTCAAAAATTAATTTATACCATTATTTGGATTATTTACCTAGATAGAGTTAAAAAAAGTCATAAGTTAGCACAACTTATGAATTAATTTTTATACATTCACTACATATGTATATATATATATATATATATATATATATATATATATATATATATATATATATATATATATATATATATATATATATACACTTACAAACTGTTTGAACCACGTATCAAATCTCGTATATACAGCATCATAGCCAAATTGACCCACGAAGTGACTGTGACATATCAAATATTTTTAGTAGTTGCATCAATATGTAGTCACAGTAAATTTTACATTTTGATAACTAATAAATCAATACTTACTTGAGAAATGGTACAACTTCGGGATAATTTAGCAACACATGAAGTGTAGCTGACTTGTACTCCATATCACTCAAACTTCTCTTTCTAACATCCTTAGAACATCGGCCTGGTTGATTGAATATGGACATTGGTGGATATAATGGATCATTCACACATTCGACCGTGTGCCTATTGGGCCTATTCCTAGAACATGGCACGTTACTCTCAAAATAATAAAAACAAAAATATGCAGTTTCCTTTGCAAGATAAGCTTCGCATATAGATCCTTCAATCTTATTCCTCTGCTTAACAAATTATTTGCATTTGCCAATTGTCCTACATAATCTCATGTTAACCAATAACATTCAAATAAAATAGAATATTACATCAAACTTATAATATTACCTCTCAAAGGGATACATCCATCTGCATTGAAAAGGCCCTCCAAGTCATGCCTCGTGTACAAGGTGTATTGGAAAGTGTTCTATCATATCAAAGAAACCACATGGGAATATTTTTTTCATCTTACTAGAAATTACAGGGATGTTCTGGTCCATCCGAAGTAGGTTTTCTTCCCTTAATGTGGTAGAACACAAGTCTTTGAAAAACAAACTAATCTCTGTGATGGGTTTCCAGATTCTTTCAGGCAAACCACAAAATGCAATAGGCACTAAGGTCTCCATGAAAACATGGCAGTCATGACTTTTCAAATGGCTCAACTTCCCTACCTCCATATCTACTTTTTTTCCAAGATTCGACGCATAACCCTCAGGCATCTTTAATTTCGTAACCCAATCATAAATTTGTCGTCTTTCCTCCAAAGTGAATGTGTAACTTGCTTTGGGCTTGAACACCTTACCATTGTTTGCTGTCTGCAAGTATAATTCAGGCCTCCTGCAATATTCTTGTAAGTCCATTCTAGCCTTCGGGTTATCTTTTGTCTTACCTTTAACATCCATCACTGTGTTGAACAAATTATCAAAATAATTCTTCTCAATATGCATGACATCAAGGTTGTGTCGGAGAAGATTATCCTTCCAATAAGGCAACTCCCAAAATATACTTTGTTTCGTCCAATTATGATTAACACCATATCCGAGGAATCTATAAGGTGGAGCCTCAGTAACTTTACTGAAGTTCTGGACCCTCTCCCAAATTTCCTCACCTGAAAGTATCGGAGGTGGAGAATCATATTCTACTTTATTCTTTTTGAATGCATTTTTTATCCTTCTAAACTCATGATCATCAGGCAAGAATTGACGGTGACAATTAAACCATGATTGCTTTCGGCCATGTTTCAAAGTGAACGCTTTACTATTTTCTATGCAGTAAGGACAAGCTAGCTTCCCAGCAGTCATCCACCCAGACAACATTCCATATGCAGGAAAATCATTAATAATCCACATTAAATTAGCACGCATATTAAAATTCTGCTTGGTTGATATGTCATATGTTTCAACACCATCATACCACAATTGTTTTAGCTCATCAATCAAAGGTTGCAAATATACATCAATCAAACTTTTTGGATTACGTGAACCGGGGATAATACAATTTAAGAATATATATAGACTAATCATACACAACTCAGGTGGTAGATTATAAGGTGTAAGAAAGACAGGCCAACATAAATATGGTGTCGCAGATATAGAAAAAGGCGTGAAGCCATCGGCACACAGACCTAACCGAATGTTCCTTGGTTCACTAGCAAAATCTGGATATGTCCTATCAAAGTGCTTCTAAGCTTCTCCATCTGAAGGATGACACATAACACCAGGTGGTCTTCTATTTTCAAAATGTCATCTCATATGAGGAGCAGAACTCATCGACGCATATAACCTCTTTAACCTAGGTATACGAGGTAAATAATGCATTGCCTTGACAGCGACCATATTCCCGCTAGAAAGCCTCTTGAAACGAGGCTTTTCGCAAAATTTACAACTGTCTAAAGTTGCATCATCTTTATAATATAACATGCAACCATCTTCACAACAATCAATTCTCATTGACGAAAGTCCTAACTTAGAAACCAATCTCTTCGCCTTATAGAAATCACCAGGTAAGTTGATATTAGGGTCAACTAGTTCACTCATAAGGTCAATGAAACAGTCCATGGCTGCTTGAGAAATATTCCAATTAGATTTGATACTTAGTAATCTAACTGCAACAGACAGCTCAGAGTGCGGACTTCCTTCACGTAGTGGACGACTAGCTTCCTCTAACTGTTCATAAAAATATTTTGCGTCATCATTAGGAGTTTGTTCAACATTTTCATTGGACTCACCCCCAAAAGCATCCGCAACCATATCCTGAATTCTAGAATCAAGATTTGTATTTTCCACCGACCTACTACTTTCACCAACAACCATGTTATGAAATATCCCACGGCTACCATCGATATCTCCATGATTAGCCCACACAAAGTAATTCTCTATAAACCCCTTCCTATAAAGATGAAGCTTAACTTCCTCCGATTTTTTAAACTTCATACAATCGCACCTGACACAAGGGCACCTAATTGCTCCTTCACTTTGGTATGGTGGAAGTGACATTGCATGTCTAATAAAATCATCAACCCCTTCTACAAAATCCTCCCGCAATCCCCGCCGATTAGGATAATTTCTATTGTACATCCAAGTACGATGTTCCATCTATACAAATAAAACAAGAACAAATTAATTTATTCTACAATTATAAATTAATTATATCTTTTTTAGTTAATTCAAGATAATTATTTTTTCCTAATTACACCAATTTATATCCTAAAAGTTCAATTCATATCCAAAAGGTCCAATTCATATCTTAAAAGTTCAATTCATATCCTAAAAGTTCAATTCACAAGAACAAATCCTAAAAACTAAAATTTCAATTCATATCCTACGAGTTTAAACATAAACTAACTAAACTAAAGAAATTCAACCCATACCCTAAAAGTTCGATTCACAACAATAAATTAATTTATTCTACAATTATAAATTAATTATATCTTTTTTAGTTAATTCAAGATAATTATTTTTTTTAATTACACCAATTTATATCCTAAAAGTTCAATTCATATCCAAAAGGTCCAATTCATATCTTAAAAGTTCAATTCATATCCTAAAAGTTCAATTCACAAGAACAAATCCTAAAAACTAAAATTTCAATTCATATCCTACGAGTTTAAACATAAACTAACTAAACTAAAGAAATTTAACTCATACCCTAAAAGTTCGATTCACAAGAACAAATTAATTTATTCTACAATTATAAATTAATTATATCTTTTTTAGTTAATTCAAGATAATTATTTTTTCCTAATTACACCAATTTATATCCTAAAAGTTTAATTCATATCCAAAAGGTCCAATTCATATCTTAAAAATTCAAATCATATCCTAAAAGTTCAATTCACAAGAACAAATCCTAAAAACTAAAATTTCAATTCATATCCTACGAGTTTAAACATAAATTAACTAAACTAAAGAAATTCAACCCATACCCTAAAAGTTTGATTCACAAGAACAAATTAATTTATTCTACAATTATAAATTAATTATATCTTTTTTAGTTAATTCAAGATAATTATTTTTTCCTAATTACACCAATTTATATCCTAAAAGTTCAATTCATATCCAAAAGGTCCAATTCATATCTTAAAAGTTCAATTCATATCCTAAAAGTTCAATTCACAAGAACAAATCCTAAAAACTAAAATTTCAATTCATATCCTACGAGTTTAAACGTAAACTAACTAAACTAAAGAAATTCAACTCATACCCTAAACTAAACTAATTCATAAATAATTGACTAATTAACAAAACTAATTAGTTGATAAAACTAATTAACAAAACTAATTAAAACAAGACCTAAACCCTAATCCTCAATAAAATACAATGTTCAAATAATTGAAACACTAATCAATTGAAACTAATTCATAACTAATTAACAAAACCTGAAAATAATAAATAAATGGGTTGTAATTCAAACCTAGAATTTTTAGGAGATGGAGAAGGAGATCGAGGGGCGGCAGTGGCAGTGGCAGCAGCGACAGCGACAGCGACAGCGACGGCGCGGCGACGACAAGGGTGAGGGCTGGACGGCGAAGGGGGAGGGCTGGACGGTGAGGGGAGGGGCCGGGGGAAGGAGAGAGGGGAAGGAAGAAGAGAGAAAAATTTCAGAGAAATGGGGGTTTCCCCCATTTTTCACTTCTCTGATTTTAGAATTACCGACCAAAGTTGGTCGGTAATTTTGGTCGGTACATTAAGTGCTGACTGTTTGACCAAAAACCGACCAACTTTGGTCGGTTTTTTTTAAAAAAAAATTTAAAATCTTTAACCGACCAACGTTGGTCGGTAATTTTAAATATAAATTCTTAAATATTATAAAATATTTAAGAATAATAAAATAATTATTAAAATTTAAAAAATTGGATCCAAATTACCGACCAACGTTGGTCGGTAATCCAAAATTTTCTTGTCTGACCAGCTATTGACCAATTTACCGACCAACGTTGGTCGGTATTTTGTTTAAAAAAAATATAAATATTTTTTTTCCCAGTTTGCGTCCAACCTGGACGGTTTTTTGTCGCATTTTTTGACCGACCAACGTTGGTCGGAAATAGTTGGTCGGTTTTTAGCAGATTTTTAGTAGTATTACGTATGATCTTCGAGATGTTACAAGCCCAACAAGTAGCGTTAGCTCAGTTGCAAAGCCAAACTCATATACAAAGCAGGCCAGATCCCAATCCACAGAGCCGGTGGTGGGGCAAACGTTATCGAGGGAGCTGAGTCCTTAAGGGAGGGTCGCGCGAGCCTACGCCCAAAGCAGACAATATCATTAGTGGGTTGGTTACGTTGTTACAATGACAAGAGTGAGTTGTTCTAGTGGTAAGCACCCTCCACTTCCAACCAAGAGGTTGTGAATTTGAGTCACCCCAAGAGCAAGGTGGGGAGTTCTTGGAGGGAGGGAGCCGAGGGTCTATCGGAAACAGCCTCTCTACCTCAGGGTAGGGGTAAGGTCTGCGTACACACTACCCTCCCCATGGGATTATACTGAGTTGTTGTTATTGTTGGTTGGTTGTTACAACAAAATAAATCTAAATTATTATTTGACCTCTATCGTACAATCACCAAATACAAATACCGTTATCCTTATGGAATTTGTTGGACTAACAAAATTCAAGATGTTGAACAAGTAAGTTATACTTGGAAAACGAAAAAAACAAACAAAAAGAAACACGTCAAGTTATAAAGTCCTAAGGCCTTGAACTTACTTTTATGAAACATCCTATAAAGGGCTATACAGGTTCAAATAACGGCTTCATGTTGCTTAACCAAAAGAACCAAAAAGTGCACCTTTTTAGTACATACAACTAAAATAAAATGCAGTCAGTTGCTTAATAAGTGCTACTTGATATCAAGCACAAAATAATTACAAGCTCACGCACAAAATGACTGCTTGACATCTCCATTGACACTACTAAAAAACCGCCGCAAAGCGTCCATAAAAACCGATCGAAATCGGTCAAAATCCAACAAAAATCGATCAATTTTCGACCGTTTACGATTGATCGATAAAATAATGGTCGCAAACGGGGAGCGACCGAAGTCGGACGCTTTTTTCCGACCGAAGTCGGTTGGTAACTGCAACGCAGTTTGACCAAATGTCTGACACAAATTAATTTTACCGACCGACATAGGTCGGTATTGTTAAAATTATTTTTTAATTATTTTTAAATTTCCGACCGAATTAGGTCGGTATTGTTAAAAATATTTTTAATTATTTTTAAATTACTGACCGAATTCGGTCGGATATTTAAAAATAATTAAAAAATAGTTTTTACAATACCGACCTAATTCGGTCGGAATTTAATAATTTTTTAAAAAATAAATTAATAAATTTCCGACCGAATTCGATTCGGTCGGATATTTAATTATTTATTTTTTTTAAAAATTGTTCATTTCCGACCGAAATCGGTCGGTATTGTTAAAATATAAAATTATACATTTTTATTTAAAATTATTAATTCCGACTGAAATCGGTCGGTATTATTTAAATAATTAATATTTAAAATCATAAATTCCGACTGAATTCGGTCGGTAATTTTGATTTTTAGGGAATAATATGAACATTTCCGACCGAAGTCGGTCGGTTTTCTGGGTATTGTTTTACAAGAAAATAACTGTTTTATAGTTGCACCACCTGCCAACAACCAATCACCTATAATGGAAGCATTACATTACTGCCAATAACAACAACAATAACAACAACAAGAACAACAATAACAACAACAATAACAACTATCCAAAACTATATTAACAAAACATTATCTCCATCTCCACTAAACTATATTAACAAAACATCATACCCAACAACAAAATGTTTTACAAGTTAAAAATTCAAACATCATTCATTGAGTGTTTTGTACTACATCATCTTCATCTCCACTAATGTCACGACCCAAAATCCCACCACAGGCGTCGTGATGGCACCTAGTCTCTAAGACTAGGTAAGTCAATTTTCATTACATTTCGAAGCCATTTAAAAAAAAATAAGTAATCAAAACTAACAGCGGAACAAATATGAATATACAATCTCCCAAGACTGGTAGTACTGAGTCACGAACTCTAACTGAATACATGGAATGATCACGAGGACCGAATATGCAATATTGTTTGATTAAAAATTAACAATACAATAAAATGAAAAGACTCCAAGGGACCGCGACAACTAAGCAGCTCTACCTTGAATCCTTACGATCCCGCTTTACTTTGCCCAAGTCCGATATCTCCAATACTTGGCTCTGCACAAAAATGTGCAGAAGTGTAGTATGAGTACACCACGGTCGGTACCCAGTAAGTATCAAAATTAACCTCAATGGAGTAGAGACGGGGTACAGTCAAGACACTCACTAGTCAAATAATCTGTGCAATATAACATACAGAAATAATAGAAAATAAATAACAATAAGGGCAACACCAATCAACTAGTGATTTAAACAGCAATGCAACATGAACATCATAAATATTACTCAAACGAATAATAAACACAGGTACAATCAATTAATCAAGTCCTTCAAAATATATATCTTTTATCTATAAGTTTTTCAATAAAAGTCTCTAGAATATAATCCTTTTCAATAAATATATTTTAAATATACTTCCTTCAAATAAATATCTTTCCATTATAATTCTTTCAAATAAATATCTTCTGAATATAATTCTTTCTAATAAATATCTTTCGAATATAATTTCTTCAAGTAAATATCTTTCAAATATAATTCTTTTAAGTAAATATCTTTATAATATAATTCTTTCGAATAAAAGTCACCATGTGACGCCTCATTTAACTTTTCTGGCGTGAGAAATATATTCAACATATCACATCAAATGGCACGACAATACCTTCGTGCACTTATCTCATTCTTACCCAATACATATATGTAGATCAAATCAATTGGCATGGTAACACTCTTCGTGCATTTATATCTTTCTCACCGTGCATAGATATAACAATACCAACTAGGTGGGAGAAATGCCAATAACAATAACAACTAAGTGGGAGAAGTGCCAATAACAATAAAAAGAATAAAGTAGAGGCACACAGGAAGCAACACCGACTACAAGTCACATAGAAAACATAGGCGCACAATAGCATCTCAAGATAAAGGCATGAATGTATACACAACAAAATAATATCATAATATAATGTATGTCTCTCATCCTCTCCTACACGGAAACACCCTTCATGCCATGAGTATATGATAATATAAAAATATTTTCACGGCATCACCCTTCATACTTTTACTCTCATCCTCACCTGATAATATAAATAAAATGGCACGACATCACCCTTCATGCTTTACACTCTCAATGGCAAGGCATCACCCTTCGTGCTTTACACTCTCAAATGGCACGACATCACCCTTCGTGCTTTACACTCTCCCTCATATGATAATATAATTCAAATGGCACAGCATCACCCTTCGTGCTTTACACTCTTCCTCACCAAGCACATGTATATCATTAACAAGCAAGGTAGGAAGCATAAATAACGTCAAGGAGAGTGTTTAATCCACAACACAATACAACAATTCATATCACAATTTGCCACTGACCACAATCAAGTGTCAAATATGTAGCAAAGTCAATAAATTTCTCAACAAATAGCCCAAGGCTCCACACAACGTATATAAAACCTCAAAACAATCAACAGAGGTGAAAAATACTCAGTATAGGGCAACGCCTTCATTAATCCAAATTCTTGATAATTATATTAACTCCTCAATTTAAACTTATTTAATAAACATTTGCAGATACGAATTCCATCATGAATTTAATTCCAAGAAAAATATCAAATCAACAAACACACGAAATTCACATAAAATTCAAATAACAATAACACCAAATTATTATATAAAATACAAACTTGACAAATAAGGAATGAGGCATAATAATTCAAGGATTTACTAACGCCAACAATCATCCAATTTAATATATAAAAATACCTAAAACTTTAAACCAATAAAATTTGTACATATAAGCCCGAGTACATACTCGTCACCTTGCGTACACGGCTTCCAACCACACAATTTTCACATAAGACTCAATGCCTAAGGGGTAATTCTCCCACTCGAGGTTAGGCAAGATACTTACCTTTTTGAAGTTATGCCGATATTTCGAAATCGCCTTCTTGCTTGAATTGACCTCCGGACAGCTCAAATCTATCCAAATTAATTGTACAACTTCATTAAAATTCATCGGAAATAATTCCGGATAATAATATGCCGACTTAAAATTTTATTCTAAAAAGTCAACAAAAGTCAACGTGGGGCCCGCCTCTCGGAACCCGACATAATTTTTATGAAATTCAAACACTCATTCCGATACGAGTTCAACCATACCAATTTTATCAAATTCCGATAATAACTCGACCTCCAAATCTTAAATTTTCGTTTCTAGAAGATTTAGCCAAAATCTTGATTTCTTCCATTAAAATCCGAATTAAACGATGAATATAATCATAGATTCATGAAATATAAACACTTTAGGATATAGAACACTTATCCCAATCCATACGGTGAAAATCGCCTAAACAATCGCTTTAATCCGAGCTCCATAGTTCCAAATATGTTAAAAATGGCTGAAACCTCAAAATATAGCTACTGCCCAGGTATTTACTCTTCGCGATCTAGGAAAATGCTTCGCTATCGCAAAGCACAACTTTTCTCAGCCCATATTTTGCCTTTCGTGATCGCGGACAACACTTCGCGGTCGCGAAGAACAAGTGCCCAACACTTCCAGACAGCCTCTAGTATAATGATCGTAACCTTTTGTACAAAACTCCAAATTGCAAATGGTTTAACTTTCTGAAACTTAGATACAAAGGGCTATAACTTTCATGTGTTGGTAATCTCCCAATTCCTTATAGATTGCTAGATATAAGCTTCCAAAGTCAGCCCCGTGCAATAGAGATTTCCAAACTCTTCCCAGACAGCCTATATCATAACCTTTTGTACAAACTTCCAAATAACAAATGGTTTATTTCTATGAAAACTAGACACAAAGGGCTACAATTTTTATTTTGGAGCATCTCCAAATTCCTTATAGATTGCGAGATGTAAGCTTCCAAAGATGGGTTAGTGCAATAGAGATTTCCTCTACGCGATCGCGATTCACAGTGTCCAAACAGCAAAATTGCTCTTCGCGATCGCGGCCGTTTGTCCGCGATCGCGATGCATACCTCTGTGGCCAAAAACCAGCAACTAAAAATGGCTTAGAAATAGTCCGAAACTCACCCGAGCCACTCGGGACCCCGTCCGAACATACCAACAAGTTTCAAAACATATTACGAACTTAGTAGAAACCTCAAATCACATCAAACAATACTAAAACCACGAATCATACCACAATTCAAGCTTAATGAAACTAAGATATTTCAACTTCTACATTCGACGCCGAAACCTATCAAATCAAATTCGATTGACCTCAAATTTTGCACACAAGTCATAAATGACATAACAGACCTATGAAAATTTTCAGAACTGGATTCTGACCCCGATATCAAAAAGTCAACTCTGGTCAACTCTTTTCATTTAAGCTTCAAAAAATGAGAATTGTTCTTTCAATTTAATCCTGAATCTTTCGAAAATCAAACTCGACCACACCCACGGGATATAATACATATTACGAAGTTGCTCGAGACCATAAATCACTGAACGTGGCGTAAATTCTTAAAACGACAAGTCGGATCATTAAAACTACTATAGAATGCATTGTCGACATGGTTCAAAGGATTACCATATGGGGAAGGCTGACGAGACAGGGGAATCGGGAAAGCACTACTAGCAAGAAGATTGGTTAACTGACCTTGAAGGATATTAAATTATTAGGCTTGTAGCCACCCTTTATTTAGACGATAGAAAATTATTAACTATATAATATTATAAACATTAATTTCAAGCAATCGTAGTTATGAAACTTACATATGCCGTCTCTGCCCGGTCCTCGACCCATCTAGTTAGATCTGTCGGTGCCTTCTTCTTCCGGATGTGAGTCTCCATGAAGAACTCATCATGAGTCATCTTCCTCCCATATTCTTTTCCCCTACAAATATAATAAAATGTGTTAACTAAATTAAAATATATAAGTATAGTTCGATAAAAATAGATGTAAATATTTTAAGGAGTTATTAGTAGTCTCCTCGTGCAAGGAGCCACACTTCTCAGATGCTCGGGCCTTCTTTCCATGTTCACTCCTCTTCTCGAATTTTTCGGTGGTCCACTGCCTCAGAAGATCCTCCCATAAATGTGGTAGAACCCATGAAGGCTTCTTGCTTTTCTTTCGAGCAGAGCAGAAGGAATCAGATAGTCTCTTACGGCATTTGAACACAAAATTTTCACAAATTTCACTGTTATGCCGGTCCTCCCAGGCACACCTTGTCTGCAAATGAATTATGTAACGTTAGATGAAAATATTGTTAATATAATCCTTAAATAGATAAGAATTTTATTAAAACCTTAAATTGGTTGAAAATTTGATGCACGAGCTCCAGTGGAAAGTCACTCCAAGTCGCATAGGGTGCATCATACAACATGCCAAGAGTTTTAGTGATTATCTTTGTAGTCCGATGATTAGGTATGAACCTACAACATAGAAATTCCATTAAATAAACAAGAGTAGCTATTTAAATAAACAAGAGTAGCTAACCGCAATAGACAACTGTGAGTGCATACTCCCTTCCCTTAGTGGACGACTAGCGGCCTCTAACTGTTTATGAAAATATTTTGCCTCTTCGTTAGGAGGTTTGTAACGACCCGACTTGTTGTTTTAAGAATTAACGCCCCGTTCAACGACTTAAGGTCCCGGGCAACTTTATAATATGTATTATGACCCGCGGGTGTGGTCGAGTTTGATTTTCGGAAGATTTTGAATTTAATTGAAAGAGAAATTCTCATTTTGAAGCTTAAATAGAAAGAGTTGACCAAAGAGTTGACTTTTGAGCAAACGACCTCAGAATAGAATTTTGATGATGTCAATAGCTTTGTATGGTGATTTTGGACTTAGGCGCGTGTTCGGATTTGGATTTGGAAGTCCGTAGGACAATTCGACACATTTTGAAGAAATTTGGAAAATAGACAATTTTTGGAAAGTTTAATCAAAGGTTGAATTTTTGATAATGAGGTCGGAATCCAATTCTGGAAATTGGAATAGGTCCGTTATGTCACTTATTACTTGTGTGCAAAATTTGAGGTCAATCGGACTTGATTCGATAGGTTTCGACATCGAATGTTGAAGTTGGAAATTTAATAATAGACTAAAGTTTCAAGTGAGTTCACACAAGATCTAACTTCAAACGAGCATCCCTCTCTTGATATGAAGCGTTATATGGTGTGTTACCTATCAAAATAAAGGTCTATGTCTCTAGTTTCCAACTCTTCAAACCTTTCGTCATTTTGATTCTGCGACCCATTATGCGATCGCAGAAATAGTTATGCGATCGCAAAATGGTCGTAAACCTGTCCAGTGAAGGCCATTTATGGGCATCAATTTTACGGTGCATTTTGAGACCCGCATACCCATTCTGCGGTCCATTATGTGATCGCAGACCTGCTTTCGGAGGGTTAATTTTTCTATTTTCATAACTTAACCCCATTTTAATAAATAGGCTTTGGTGTTTATTTTGGGGCATTTATCTGAGGTTTGTTAGAGAGAAGTGAGAGTGTTCTAGAGAGAGGAAGTAGATGAAGTATTTTGTTCATCAAGGTCTTGTCCAAACTTTGAAATCTAACAAGGAAATCTCACAAGTTCTTCATCTAAGAGGTAAGGTTCCATACCCTAGTTTTCAATTTTGATTAGGAGTATGATTCTTGGGTATGGGAGTATTATTTATGCATGTATGTACCAATAAGATTTGTGGGAAGTTTGCTGGGCTAAAATAAGTAAAGATTGGGTTGAGGAGTGAAAGAAATCTTGTAGAAGAACCTTGAAACAAAATTTGCACACCTAGTGTGTGATAAAATGCTCAAATTAGCTGAAACCATGAAAAATCTTCCTAATTATGGTTCACTTTTGTTATGCTTCTAAATAGATTGAAGTTGCTAGAATTTTCGAAACATCGTAGTAATGTAAGGAAGGATCAAGAACGATTGGAGCCGTCCGGAGGTTAATTCAATTAAGAAGGCAATTTTGGAATATCGGCCTAACTTCAAAAAGGTAAGTGTCTTGCTTAACCTCGAGTGGGGGGAATTTTTCCTTAGGCATTGGGTCTTATGTGAAAATTTTGTAATTTAAAACCATGTACGCGAGGTGACGAGTACGTACTTGGTTTATATGTGTGAATTTCATTGATTAAAAATCCTTAGATGCCCTTATGTATTAAATTGGAAATTATTGGCACTTATTAAATCCTCTATTTGTCATGCCTAGATCCTTGTTAGTTGAAATTGTTTTTATATGATGATTTGGTGTGATTGCCACCTTGAATTTATGTGAAATATATTATGTTAAGATTTTGTGCACATTATGGTCGAGCCATGGGCTCCTTATTGTGGAAAATGATGTATTGTTGATTTCTGTGGCAAGTTGAAATATTTGAGCCCTCGATGTGCAATTTGTGATATGTTATAATATTTGAGCACTTGATGATCCATTTGTGATATGTGAGTACTTGATGTGCAGTTGTTGAAATCATATTTACTTTGGGACTACGGAACGGTATTCCGGGAGATCCCCCTGCCCTGCATATTTACTTTGGGACTAGACTACGGAATGGTATTCTGGGAGATCCCCCTGTCTTGCGCATTTACTTTTTGGACTACGAGGCGGTATCTCGGGAGATTTTCCCTGTCTTGCACATTTACTTTTGGGACTACGAGGCGGTACATCGGGAGATTCCCCCTGTCTTGCACATTTACGTTTGGGACTACGAGGCGGTACCTTGGGAGATTCCCCCTGTCTTGCATATTTACTTTTGGGACTATGAGGCGGTACTTCGGGAGTGCCCTTTTGTTGATATTTTTCTACGGATGCACGTGCCTTTGGTTATTTTGTTTTTCCATAATTTGTAAATTCTTGTGTTTTCCGTGATATATTATTTGGCTTAATATTAAATATTTTGTATTTCTTGATGTATTGCGTTGACCTTGACTTTTTCGTACGAGACCTTGAGGATTTGTATTTTTGGTTGTACTTGTTTTTGATGATTGAGTTGTTTTAAATAAAAAAAATATTTTTAGTATGTTTAATTTAATAAATTCTATATCCAAATCAATAGTTTAGCTGATGCTTTATTTTAATGAAAATGTCATTTTTCCTCACTTAAATGATTTCTAAAATAAACTTATCTTTTTGTTGATTTCTTACTTGATTTAAAGATTTTTAACCTTACTTTATTGAAAATAAATTGATCATGCGGATCTTATACGTGAGTTGTTCGTGCAGTTATAAAAATAATATGGGCATGAGGTGCCGGGGAAAAATATGATGATTTTATTATTGACACGTGAGTTGTCCGCATGATGGTGATAGAAATATGGGTACGAGTTACCGTGGAAAATATGTGTCACGACCCAAATTAACCCTCCGTAAGGTGTCGTGATGGCACCTAGTCTTTACGACTAGGTAAGCCTAACATTTGCGGAAAAATATGCAGTACAGGGGGATCTCCCGGAATACGTCCGTAGTCCTAAAGTAAATATGCAGTACAGGGGGATCTCCCGGAATACGTCCGTAGTCCCAAAGTAAATATGCAGTACAGGGGGATCTCCCGGAATACGTCCGTAGTCCCAATTTAAATATGCAACGCAAGATGAAATGACAGGTATGACATCGAGTTATACAGTTTATACTGGACACAGATAAGGCAAATAAGAACTTAACTGAACATGACGCACAAAATGTCAATTAGGTAGTTAAAACGCGTAAGCATGCTTTTCTAGTCTAAACTACACAATTAAACATATTAGTATAATTAATAAGAGAAGCAATTTATTATTTAAAAAGGTTAAACATGATTTTTGCAATAATAGCCCGTGTACGTACTCGTCACCTCACGTACACGGCGCCCACACACCAAATAATATCAAGATATCTTAAGGGGATAGTCCCCAACACAAGGTTAGACAAGCCACTTACCTCGAACCACTCAAATTAACCTGATATCACGTTCTTGCCACGAGTATCCGACTCCAATTGGCCCGAATCTATTCAAAACAGTACAATACCATCAATACGCGCTAATGGAATGAATCCCACAAGAAAAACTACAAAATTAGGCCAAAACCCGAAATTGGCTCAAACCCGACCCCCGGAGCCCACATCTCAAAACCCGATAAAAATCACGAAACTAGAAAGCTCATTCACTTACGAGTCTAACCATATCAAATTTACTAAAATCCGACACAAAATGGTCCTCCAATCCACAATTCAAACTCCCAAATCCCTAGTCTCTAACTTCCAATTTCCACCTTAAATGCACATTAACTAGATGGAAAAATACATGGCAAGGCAAGATTATTGACAAAAAATAAGCACAAGGAACTTACCTCAAGAAATGCCTCAAAATGCTCTCTAAAATCGCCCCAACTCGAGTTTGCAAAGCCAAAAATGATAAAAATCGCGAATCCCTTCGGTTTTAATCACTGCCAGGTATTTCCGCACCTGCGGAACCTGTGCTCACACCTGCGGGTGCACTTGTGCGGAAAATGTGTGCATCTGTGCAACTCACTTACCCCCTCTGCCTTCGCACCTGCGACGAAAGGGCCGCATCTGCGCCCTCGCGCCTGCGGAGTCCCTTCCGCTTCTGCGCATCTTGCGCATGTGCGGGCATCTTTGCTCATTTGCGGGCATCGCAGATGCGGAAACGTCCTCGCACCTGCGACCCCAGGCCAACTCTCGATTTATCGCATCTGCACTTCCATCTCCGCATGTGCGTCTCGCGCACCTGCGGTCTCTTTTCCGCAGGTGCGAAAACACCAGAACCAGCAAAGTTCAGAAATTCCTCAAAGTCCAAGTTTTCACCCGTTAAGCATCTGAAATATACCCGAGGCCCCCGGGACCTCGACCAAACATACCAACCAATCCTAAAACACCATACTAACTTAGTTGAGCTCTCAAATCCCATCAAATAACGCTAAAATCACGAATCACCCTCCAATTCAAACTTAAAGAACTTGAAACTTCAAAATTCTACAACCGATGTCGAAACCTATCAAATCACGTCCGATTGGCCTCAAATTTTGCGCACAAGTTATAATCAACATTACGGACCTATTCCAACTTCCGGAATCAAAAAACAACCCGATATAAAAAATTCCACTACCGGCCCAAAACTCCAAAAATTCGACTTTCGCCATTTGAAGCCTAAATGAGCTACGAACCTCCAAAACACAATCCGGACATGCTCCTAAACCCAAAATCACCTAACGGAGCTAACAGAACCGACAAAATTCTATTCCGGAGTCGTCTTCACATAGTTCCGATTACAATCCAAATCGTAGGGCTTAAGCTCTCATTTAGGACTAAGTGTCCCAAAATAATTCAAAACTCAAAACTAATCATCCCGGCAAGTGACAATAGCAGAAAAAGATTTGGAGATAGCACTTAATAGGGGATCGGGGCTATTACTCTCAAAATGACCAGACGGGTCGTTACAATATGAAAGTGGGTTGAGACCCGTAATATTTATGATTGTGAAATGAGGTATCACATGGTGACTTTTACTTGAAAATATATTTATTGAAAAGAATTATATTTGAAAGATAATTATTCAAAAGAAGTATATTCGAAGATATTTATCTTAAATAATAATATGTGAAGGATTTATATTTGAAAGACTTGACTTATTGATTGTACTTGTGTTCCTTATTCGCGTGAGTAATAATTATGATGTTCTTATTGCCTTGTTGTTATATCACTGGTTGAGTTTGTTGTTATCATTGCTAGTTGTTTTTCAGTACTATTGTATATTGCTATATTGTACAGGTTATTTTGACTAGTGAGTGTCTTGACTGTACCTCGTCTCTACTCCACTGAGGTTAGTCTTGATACTTACTGGGTACCAACCGTGGTGTACTCATACTACACTTTTGCACATTTTTGTGCAGAGCTAGGTATTGGAGGTATCGGACCTGGGCAGAGTTAGAGTGTGATCACAAGGATTCAAGGTAGAGCTGCTTGGTCGTCGCAGTCCCTTGGAGTCTGTTCATTTCATTGTACTGTTAATTTTTAATCAAACAGTATTGAATATTCGATCATTTCATGTATTATCTTAGAGTTCGTGACTCGGTACTACCAGTCTTGGGAGGTTGTTATAATTATTTCCGTTGTTGGTTTCGTTTATTAAAAAATGGCTTCGAAATGTAATGGAAATCGGCTTACCTAGTCTTAGAGACTAGGTGCCATCACGATGCTTGTGGTGGGAATTTGGGTCGTGACAAGGTTGTTCAACACTTTCATGGGTTTCAAAATCGAAGTGCATCTCAAAAGCATCCGCAACCATTTCATGGTATCTAGGATGTTGAACGCTATTCTCCACCGACCTATTACTTTCACCAACAACTACGTTATGAAATATACCATCAGTACCATCAACCTCTCCATGACTAATCCACACAAAAAATAATTATCCATAAACCCCTTTCTATAAAGAAGAGTCGTAACATCCTCCGAACCCAAAAAATGCAAACACTTGCACTTCGTACAAGGACACCTAATCATCCCTCCAATCCAAAACGGTTCAAGTGATATTGCATGCCTAATAAATTCCTTAACCCCTTCTATAAATTCCTCCTTAAAAATCGACGATTAGGATAATTCCTATTATATATCCAACTACGGTATTCCATCTACATAAAGAACAAATAAATTACATGTTATATTAATCGTAATTCAAATTAATTTATAGAATTAAGTTACATAATAAACTTTAGTTACAAAGTACAACATTTACTTACTAGAATATTGAATTAGTTTAGCCATTCAATTAGACTAACTCATTCAATTATAATTTGTTAGCACGCTCAATGAATCTAGCATAATTACTTAAGCCTAATTTTCCAACTACGATATTTCATCTGCACTGAGAACAAATAAATTGAATGTTATATTAATTTGAAAGTTCACTTATATCCCTAAATAAGTTCTTTTAAAATTCAATTTGTAAGAAGTAATTTGAAAGTTCACATGTATCCCTAAATATCACACGCTAAAAAATTATAATAAGATTCTAAAGACCTCTAATATGAACTCTTCTAATATGAACAATCCCTAATTTATATCAACTGACAATTATACAACTAAATTTAATTAAACATTAACTAAACCCTAATTTATACAATTAAAATAATTAAAATTATTTAAATTCAAAAATGTAGATAAGTAACCTTTAAATGCTATTAGCACCTAAGACATGCATCTAGGTCTTCCAAAATAAAAAAATTCAAAATTACACAAAATACCAATTCACAAAGAGGGGCTAGAGTACAAATATGAACAATCCTAAATGATAAATGATAACACATGAAATATTTCAAAAGTTCAATGACAAGGTAACTCACAATTATACAACTAAATTTAATTAAACATTAACTAAACCCTAATTTATACAATTAAAATTACTTAAATTAAAAAATATATATAAATAACCTTGAAATGCTAGGGGTTTGAGTTTAGGTGGCGGAGGGTGGCGGAATGCAGTGGTGCCGGCGGAACAGTGGAGGAGGGTGGCGAAAGGCAGTGGGGCCGGCGGAACAGTGGCGGGGGAGGGGAGGGAGACTTCTAGGTGCTTTGTTTTTAGGTGAGGAGGGAGATAGGAGTTGATTTTTGGCAGGGATTTGGGGGAATCGCGACAGTGGGGAGTAGAAGAAGAGAGATGGAAGAGAGATAGAGAAAAGAGGCGAAATGGAGAAAATCCCGTTTGGGCTAGATCTAAATTAAATATTTCCAACCGACTTCGGTCGGAAATTTCGGTCGGTAAGTTTAAGTGGCCTTTGACCCGTTTGACCACGACCATTTCGATCGAATTCGGTCGGTAATTTAATGTTAAATTAAATACAATATTTAATTTAAATACCAACCGAAGTCGGTCGGTAATTTAATGTTAGATTTAAAAAAGAAATTATTTAATTATAGATACTATATAATATATATTTAATTGTGTATGTATATATATATATGTATATACACATACACACACACACACACACACACACACATATATATATATATATATATATATATATATATATAAAGTATTAAATATTATTTATTTAAAAGCTATTTGTATAAATTAACGAAATCGACCGACTTCGGTCGGTATATTTTCATTAAATTAATATTTTATAAATTTTAAAATTAAATTTCCGACCATAATCGGTCAAAAATTTTATATCTTTATTGTGGGATCACTATTTCCGTTGTCAGAAATATTTTCTTTGAATTTTGCGACCAATTTACATATTTTCCGACCGATTTCGGTCGGTATTCTTTGGACAGGTTTTGCCTGTTTTCTAGTAGTGTGAATAAATTCAGCTTCTTGATGTAAATAAACTTATGTGTGTTACCCTTAAAAATGAATAATAATTGAATTTATATGCGATTTTAAGGATATGTGGACTAATTCAATTGTTATCCATTTTTAAGGGTAAACTGTTTGACGTCCACCGTGGAACTAAGGATAATAGTGGTAATTTGATGTAAATTTTCATAACACACTCTGTTTTACGCTTGTTCTTTGAGATTTTGATTTTAGGTCGGCCCAAAAATGTCAAACTCTCAGTCTGCTTACTTGAACATTGATGTTGAATCTGGCCATCACGGCGAAAAGAACAATTTGGTGCCCAGCAACGAGGTGCCCCATGTTGATCCCAACGAAGTCCCGGTTGCAGACCCAGTTGACGCCAACTCGCATGTGGCCATTGACGCCAACCTCCCGATCGACCTTGAGAGCAGCATTCGCTGAGGAGCCCGACCTACGACTCGAGGTACGCTCGAAGGCGAAGGCGACGAGATCATTCTATAAGTAATCTTCGAAATATTGCAGGCCCAACAAGCGGCAATAGCACAACTGCAGAATCAAAGTCGCGCCCCCATCAAAGTTGAGTCTAAACCATTCTGGGAAAACACCCGAAGAAATGAGCAAGCCGCAAAAAGACCGGGTGAAGCTGATCCCGGGGCCAACCCCGAAATAATAAAAATACTTGAGGAGATGACAAAGCGCGTGAAATTGGGGGAGAAGAAAATTGAGGCCAACGACATAAAAGTGGAGACCTATAACTCCAGAGTCGATCAAATGCCAGGAGCGCCCCCGATATTGAAAAGCCTCGATTCCAAGAAATTTATCCAAAAGCCTTTTTCTCCGAGTGCGGCACCGAAGCCAATCCCGAAGAAGTTCCGCATGCCCGAAATCCCGAAGTATAATGGAACCACAGATCCAAATGAGCACGTGAACACATTTGCCATCAAGGGAAACGACTTAGAAGATGACAAAATCGAGTCAATTTTCCTAAAAACGTTCGGGGAAACCCTGTCCAAAGGAGCAATGATATGGTATTACAACTTACCCCCAAATTTTATTGATTCCTTTGCTATGCTTGTGGACGCCTTTGTGAAAGCGCGTGTCGGGGCCATCAAGGTCGAGACCAAAAAATCGGACATTTTCAAGGCAAAACAAATTAAAGAGATAACGAAATGCTTAGGGAATTCGTATCGAGGTTTCAAATGGAACGGATGGATCTGCCCCCGGTTGCAGATGGTTGGGCCGATCAGGCGTTCACGCAAGGACTCAACCTCCGAAGCTCCTTGGATTCACAACAGTTGATTAGTGATTAGCAAAAAAGAAGATCTTTACCTTTCTTAGAATTGTACTTAGGGGGCAAAACTCCCCTATTATATAAAGGAGAAGTTTATTGTTCAACACACACGTTGTAACACGCATACCAAAGCAATATACATATGTTTTCTCTGCTTCTAAAAGTTATTCAAAGTTCTTGATTTTACTCATAGTTCTTCATAAGTGTTTGGCTCCAAACCGAAGGCATATTACTTGTTAAGCTTATAACCGATCTCGGACCCAATATCTTACTACTGGTTTGGCTGTTTATTCTATCTTTAATTTGCTTATCATAATGTCACGACCCAAAATCCCACCACATGAGTCGTAATAGCACCTAGTCTCTAAGACTAGGTAAGCCGATTTCCATTATATTTTTAAAGCTATTTTCTTTTTTTTGAAACTAACAACGGAAATAATTATAATATACAACCTCCCAAGACTGGTAGTACTGAGTCACGAACTCTAACTGAATACATAGAATGATCACGAGGACCGAATATACAATACTGTTTGATTACAAGTTGAAAGTACAATGAAATGAAAAGACTCCAAGGGACTGCGACGACCAAGCAGCTTTACCTTGAATCCTCACGATCCCGCTTTAACTCTGCTCAAGTCCGTTATCTTCAATACCTGACTCTGCACAAAAATGTGCAGAAGTATAGTATGAGTACGCCACGGTCGGTACCCAGTAAGTATCAAGACTAACCTTAATGGAGTAGAGACGAGGTACAGTCAAGACACTCACTAGTCTAATAACCTGTGCAATATAATATACAAAATACTAGAAAACAGATAACAATAAGGGAAGGATAAAACAACCAGTGGTATGCGCAGCAAGACAACAAGAATACCATAAACATCACTCAACAATTAATAATATATGTACGCCCAATTAATTCAAGTTTTTCAAATAAATATCCTTCACAACAACAAGAATACCATAAATATCACTCAACAATTAATAATACATGTACGCCCAATTAATGCAAGTTTTTCAAATAAATATCCTTAACATAAAATTCTTCCAAATAACTCTCTTTCAAATGTAGTTTTCTTAAATAATTATTTTTCAAATATAATTTTTTCAATAAATCTTTTCAAATATAATTTTCTCAAATAAATATCTTTCAAATATAATTCTTTCATATAATTCTTTGTGAATAAAAATCCTTGCAAATAAATATTTTGAATATAATTCTTTCAATTAAAAAGTCACCATGTGACACCTCATTTCATAATCATAAAAAATACTGGTCGCAACCCATTTTTATATTTTTCGTAAACACGGGTCTCAGCCCATTTTCATATTTTCACGGCACTTTGTGCACATAATTAAATCATATCACAACTGCACAGACAATTCACGTGTCAATTATCATTATTATTTCATCACAACACCTCGTGCCCATATTTTATATCACAACTGTACGGACAATTCACGTGCCAAATATCCTCATTATTTACTCACGGCACCTCGTGCCCACGTTTCAATTTATAATCTGCCTGGCAATAGCCACATGCTCTCAATTTCAACATAAATCAGATTGTTATCAATTTACCAGCAACAAGACAAATTTCACAAGGTATAAAAGTAAACACAAGAAAATCACAACATTACATGAAAATTATCAACACCACAACCCCACATCATCACATATCGTCCCTGACAATAGCCACCCTTATCGCTCCTATTGCCACCCTTATCACTCCTATAGCCACCCTTATCGCTCCGCCCATACAATATCAATAGTCACCCTTATCGCTCCTATTGTCACCCTTATCGCTCCTATAGCCACCCTTATCGCTTCGCCCGGACAATATTCCAACAAACACGACAACAGTGGAATGCCACCCTTATACCCACATAATATCAACGGTGAAATTTCACCCTTTTATCCCCAAAATAATAACTCACACAATAGAATAATTTACACAGAAAATTAACACGGCAACATAATAAAATCAATTCATATCACAATTTGCCCAATGGCCACAACCAGAATTCCAAAGACACAACCAAACCAATTAATTTTACAACAGATAGCCAAAGGCTCCACAAAAATGTATATAACACCCCAAAGACAATCAGCAGAGATAGAAAATACTCAGCATAAAGCAAAACCTTTATTAATCCAAATTTAGATAATTATATAAACACCTCTTCTTAAGCTCATTTAATTAACTATTTGTAGAGGGAAAGTCCATAATGAAATTAAATTTCAACAATTATCAAACCAGTAAATTCACGAAATTACATAAATAATCAAGTAACAATCACATCAAATTGTCATATAACAACAGATTCAACAACAAGGATTTAGACACGACAAATAGATGATTAAATATATGCCAACAATTATCCAATTTACTATACAATAATGCCTAAGACTTTAATTCAATGAATTTTGCACGTATAAGCCCGAATACGTACTCATCACCTTGCGTACACGGCTTTTTACATTTCACAAATGGCACATAAGACTCAATGCCTAAGAGGTAATTCCTCCACTCGAGGTTAAGCAAGACACTTACCTTTTGAAGTTAGGCCGATATTCCAAAATAGTCTTCTGGCTTGAATTGACCTTCGGACAGCTCAAATCTATCCAAATTGATTGCACAACCTCATTAAAATTCATCGGAAATAATTCCGGATAATAATACGTCGACTTAAAAATTTATTCCAAAAAGTCAACAAAAGTCAATGCGGGGCCCGTCTCTCGGAACCCGACATAATTTTTACCAAATCCGAACACCTATTCCGATACGAGTTCAACTATACCAATTTTATCAAAATTCGATAACAACTCGACCTCCAAATCTTAAATTTTTATTTTTGAAAGATTTTAAAAAAATCTTGATTTCTTCTATTTAAATCTGAAATAAATGATGAATATAACCATACAATCATGAAGTATAATCACTTTAGGATATAGAACACTTATCCCAATCAATATAGTGAAAAGCGCCTCAAGAATCGCTTCAATCCGAGCTGCATAACTCCAAATATGTTAAAAACGGCTGAAACCTCGAAATATAGCTACTGCCCAGGTATTTACTCTTCGCGATCGCGAAGCACAAAGATTTTCAGCCCCAAAATTGCTTTTCGCGATCGCGGAAAACCAATCGCGATCGTGAAGAACAAACTCCTCAACTCTTCCAGATAGCCTCTAGTATAATAGTCATAACTGTTTGTACAAAACTCCAAATGATTAATGGTTTAACTTTATGAAAACTAAATTCCAAGGGCTATAACTTATATTTGTTTCTCATCTCCCAGTTCTTTATATATTTTGAGATATAAGATTTCAAAATCAGCCCTATGCAACAGAGATTTCAAACCTTTTCCCGGACAGCCTATAGTATATCTACCATAACATTTTGTACACAACTCCAAATAATAAATGGTTTACCTTTCTGAAAACTAGACACAAAGATATACAACTTTTATTTTTGGATCATCTTAGAATTTCTTATAGATTGCGAGATATGAGCTTCAAAAATCGGGTCAGTGCTACAGGAGTTTCCTCTATGCGATCGCGAAAAGGCTTCCGCGATCGCGATTCACAGTCTCCAAACAGCAAAATTACTCTTCGCGATCACTACCGTTTGTCCAAGATCGCGATACATACCTCTATGGCAAAAAACCAGCAACTAAAATGGCCTAGAAATGGTCCGAAACCACCATGAAACTCACCTGAGCCACTCGGTACCCCGTCTGAGCATACCAACCAGTCCCAATACATAACATGAACCTGCTCGAGGCCTCAAATCACATCAAACAATATCAAAACCACGAATCACACCTCAAATCAAAATCTATGAACTTTGAACTTTCGAATCTTATATCTTGTGGCGAAACACATCAAATCAATCCGGAACGACTTCAAATTTTGTGCACAAGTCATAATTGACATAACGAAGCTCTTCCAATTTCCAGAATTGGATTCCGACCCCGATATCAAAAAGTCAACCCCCGGTCAAACTTTCCAAAAATTCATCTTTCGCCATTTCAAGCCTAATTCCACTACAGACCTCCAAATAATTTTCCGGACACGCTCCTAAGTCCATAATCACCATACGGAGCTACTGACATCATCAAAATTCCATTCCGAAGTCGTTTGCTCAAAAGTCAACTCTCCGGTCAACTCTTTCCATTTAAGCTTCTAAATAAGTATTGTTCTTTTAATTTAATTATGAATCTTCAGTAATTCAAACTCGACCACACCCGCGGGTCATAATACATATTGCGAAGCTGCTCGAGACCTTAAGTCACTTAACGAGGGGTAGATTCTTAAAACGACAAGTCGGGTCGTTACATTCTCCCCCTCTTAAACATACGTTCGTCCTCGAACGTGCGAAGAATCTTTTTGAAGATCTAATTTACTGAATGTATTTACTGCACAAATACTCGCGGGTGATTCTATGTCACCATAAATTTAACGGGGGTTCGACAATACTATCTCAGTTGAGATTACTTCTTTGATCCACATTTATAAACTTTGAAATCAATTTCTTACACTCCAAACATTTCAAAAATGCGTGATTTTTCACATCAACGCATGGTATTAGTCTCAACTGGCTATAGCAATGTCACGACCCAAACTAACCCCTGTTGTGATGGCGCCTATCGAGGAACTAGGCAAGCCGACTCATTTCCAAAACAAACCGTTGTTTTCATTTCAAAGATAATTTCAATGTTATTTAACATAAAAACCTTCGTAAAGGAGTTCCAATCAAAATAAAAGTGCGGGATGAAAAGCCCGACATCGGGGTGTCACTAGTCATGAGCATATACTACAAACTGTCTAACAATATCAAGGCTAACTCAGCCTGGAAAATAACTAAATACAACTAGAGGAAGATAAGAGGGAGAAGAGCAGGGGCTACGATCACCAACTAAGAGGGAGAAGGACTCCGGAGGGGCTCCTTCAATCCAAGCACTATAATCTGCATGAACAACTCACGTGCTGCACTGACAACTCATAAGCTATAATAATAGAGTATGTTGCAGGCGGGCAGCCCCGATCCACACTCATCCTCACAAATCAGGCCGTCGGCCTCACTCAGTCATAAACCTCTCAAGCCACTCGGGCATTTCAGTAAAACGGGGCATTCGGCCCAAAACATTTATAAGCATCAAAATAGAGTCATAAAACTGAGTTATGCGGTGAACAAGTATAAACATGACTGAGTATAGATTTTCAATCGAAAACAATGAGAGGATAGTAAGAAACAGCCCCTAAGGGTCCAAACAGCACTGGCGCAAGGCCCAAACATGGCATTCAGCCCAATTTACAGAAACTCTTTCTAAAATATATAAGTATCATATAGTTTCAACAAAGTATGCAACTTTACAGTTGCTACGGGACGGACCAAGTCACAATCTCCAACAGTGCACGCCCACACGCCCATCACCTAGCATGTGCGTCACTAAAAATAGTAGAAAAAATTCGGGGTTTCGTGCCCTCAGGACTAGATTTACAATCGTTACTTACCTCAAGCAGTGAAATTCTTATTCTGCAATGTCCTTTCCTCGTGAATTGGTCTCCAAATGCCTCGAATCTGGTCATAAATAATTCATTTCAGTCAATAAAATTCATTGGAATTAATCCCATAAGAAAATAATGATTTTCCATTATAAAAAAAACCAAAAGTTAGCTCAAAAATTGCCCGTGGGGCCCACGCCTTGGAACTTGATAAAAGTTACAAAATTCGGAAGCTCGTTCAACCACGAGTCTAACCATATCATTTTCACCAAAATCCGACCCCAACTCGACCCTCAAATCTCCAATTTAAACTAAGAGGATTTTCAAATTTTCCCAACTCAATTCACCAATTAAATGATAAAAACAACCATGGATTCGGGTAATTTAACCAATATTGAGTTAACAACACTTACCCCATTGTTTCCTCTGAAAATCACTCAAAATCGCCTCAAATCCGAGCTCCAAATTCCTCCGAACACTTACGCCTCGTTAAACTCACTGCCCAGACGTTTCTTCTTCGCGAACGCGGTCAGTGCCTCGTGTTCGCGAAGCACAAAATAACTCCGGTCCAAATTCCTCCTTCGCGAATGCGACATCGCCCTCATGTTCGCAAAGCACAAAATGCCTTTGCCTCAATGACTTCTACATGAACGCGTCCAACCCATCGCGAACACGATGCTACATTCCCTCTCACTACACGAACGCGACACCCCCTACGTGAATGCGTAGACCAATTCCCTGGGGTCTTCGGTTGCTTCCTCTCTTCTTCGCGAACGCGTAACACCTCTCTCGTTCGCGATGCACACCTAGTCCACCCTTCACGAATGCGTGCTTCTTTTCGTGAACGCGAAGAGCAAATATTGCTAGCCTCTTTGTTCCTTTTCGCGAACGCGAGGCTCCACTCGCGAACGCGATGAAGGAAACCAGATGGTGTATCAGAAAAATTCCAGCAGAGTTCCAAGTCCAAAATCCAACTCGTTAACCATCTGAAACTCACCCGAGCCCCTCGGGACCTCAACCAAATATACCGACAAGTCCTAAAATATCATACGGACTTAGTCGAACCCTCATTTCACCTCAAACAATGCTAAAACCATGAATTACACCCAATTCAAGCCGAATGAACTTTGAAATTTCTAATTTCTACAAACGACTTCGGAACCTATCAAATCACGTCCGATTGACCCCAATTTTCAGAATTGGATTCCGACCCCGATATCAAAAAGTCAACCCCCAAGTCAAACTTTTCAAAAATTAAACTTTAGGCATTTCAAGTCTAATTCCTCTACGGACCACCAAATAATATTTCGGACACGCTCCTAAGCCCAAAATCACCATACGGAGCTAGTGGAATTATCAGAATTCGAATTCGAGATCGTTTACATATAGGTCCATCTCCGGTCCACTTTTTTAACTTAATTTTTCAATTATGAGACTAAGTGTCTCATTTCACTCCGAGTTCCTTCCGGACCCGAGCCAACTAACCCGATATAACATAATATAGCTAAATAACACAAAAAGAAGTAGAAATGGGGAAAACGGGGCCATAACGCTCTAAAAGACTGGCCGGGTCATTACATCCTCCCCCTCTTAAACATCCGTTTGTCCTCGAACGGGTCTAGAAACGTACCTGGAGTCTCAAATAGGCATGGATATCTGCTCCGCATCTCCCGCTCGGTCTCCCAGGTGGCCTCATCCACAGGCTGACCTCTCCATTGCACTTTCACCGAAGCTATATCCTTTGACCTCAACCTTCGAACCTGCCGATCCAAAATAGCCACCGGCTCCACATCATAAATCATATCACCCTCCAACTGAACCGTGCTGAAATTCAAAACGTGGTACGGATCTCCAATATACTTTCGGAGCAAGGAAACATGAAGCACTGGATGCACACTTGACAAGATGGGTGGCAAGGCAAGCTTATAAGCCACCTCCCCTATTCGCTGAAGCACCTCAAAAGGCCCAATGAACCAGGGGATCAACTTGCCCCTCTTCCCAAACCTCATAACACCCTTCATGGGTGATACCTTCAGCAAAACCTTCTCCCCAACCATAAAAGACACATCACATACCTACCTATCCACGTAGCTCTTCTGCCTAGACTGTGTCATGCGAAGCCGTTCCTGAATTAATTTCACCTTATCTAATGCGTCCTGGACCAAGTCTATACCTAAGAGTCTAGCCTCACCCGGCTCAAACCATCCAACCGGAGATCTACACCACCTCTGATACAAAGCCTTATACGGAGCCATCTGAATACTCGACTGATAACTGTTGTTAATATGCAAACTCCGCGAGTGGCAGAAATTGGTCCCATGAACCCCCAAAGTCAATGACACAAGCACGCAACATGTCCTCCAATATCTGAATAGTGCGCTCGGACTGCCCGTCCGTCTGAGGGTGAAAACCTGTGCTCAACTCAACTTGAGTACCCAAATCTCGCTGTACGGCCCTCCAAAACTGCGATGTGAACTGAGTGCCCCTATCTGAAATGATGGAAACTGGGACACCATGAAGGAGAACGATCTCTCGGATGTAAATCTTGGCCAACCGCTCTGAAGAGTAAGTAGTACCAACTGGAATGAAGTGCACGGACTTGGTCAGCCGATCCACAATAACCCAAATAGCATCGAACTTCCTCGAACTCCGTGGGAGCCCAACTACAAAGTCCATGGTGATCCGCTCCCACTTCCACTCTGGGATCTCTAATCTCTGAAGCAAGCCACCCGGTCTCTGATGCTCATACTTGACCTGCTGACAGTTGAGGCACCGAGCCACAAACCTAACTATATCCTTCTTCATTCGTCTCCACCAATAGTGATGCCTCAAATCCTGGTACATCTTCGCGGCACCCGGATGGATGGAATACCGTGAGCTGTGGGCCTCCTCAAGAATCAACTCTCGAAGCCCATCTATATTAGGCACACATATCCGGCCCTGCATTCTCAGCATGCCGTCATCACCAATAGTCACATCCCTAGCATCACCTCTCCGAACCCTGTCTTGAAGAACGAAAAAGTGGGGGTCATCATACTGACGCTCCCTGATACGGTCATAAAGAGAAGACCTGGAGACCACACAAGCCAATACCCGACTAGGCTCCAAAATATCCAATCTGACAAGTTGGCCTACTAAGGCTTGAACATCCAATGCCAAAGGTCTCTCTGCTGCTGGAAGATATGCTAAACTCCCCAAACTCTCTGCCCCATCGACTCAAAGCATCGGCCACCACATTGGCCTTCCCCGAATGGTACAAAATAGTGATATCATAGTCCTTAAGAAGCTCCAACCATCTCTGCTGACGCAAATTAAGATCCTTCTGCTTTAACAGATACTGCAGACTCCGGTGATCAGTATAGATCTCACAATGAACCCCATATAAATAATGACGCCAAATCTTCAAGGCGTGAACAATAGCTGCTAACTCAAGATCATAGAGAGGGTAGTTCTTTTCATAGGTTTTCAACTGGCACGAGGCATAGGCAATCACCCCACCTTTCTGCATCAAAACACAACCAATGCCTATCCTCGAGGCATCACAATACACGGTGCAAGAACCTGAAGCTGATGGCAGAACTAACACTGGAGTTGTGGTCAAAGCAGTCTTGAGCTTCTAAAATCTCTCCTCACACACATCCGACCACCTGAATGGAGCACCCTTTTGGGTCAATTTGGTCAAGGGCGATGTAATAGATGAAAATCCCTCCACAAAGCAACGGTAGTAACCCGCCAAACCAAGAAAGCTCCTAATCTCCGTGGCTGAGGACGGTTTGGGCCAACTCTGCACCGCCTCTATCTTCTTCGGATCCACCTGAATACCCTTACTGGACACCACGTGCCCCAAGAATGCTACTGAACTGAGCCAAAACTCACATTTGGAGAACTTTGCATAAAGCTTCTCCTCCCCAATCTCTGTAATACAACCCTCAAATGCTGAGCGTACTCCTCGTGGCTATGAGAGTACACCAGGATGTCTTCAATGAATACAACGACGAATGAGTCCAAATAGGGCTGGAATACACTGTTCATCAAATGCATGAACGCTGTTGGGGCATTGGTCAGCCCAAAAGACATTACCAAGGACTCATAATGGCCATATCGGGTCCTGAAAGCTTTCTTAAGAATATCTGAATCCCGAATCTTCAGCTGGTGATAATCGGACCTCAATTCAATCTTGGAGAACACCCTCGATCCCTGAAGCTGGTCGAATAAATCATCAATACGAGGCAAAGGATACTTGTTCTTGACTGTGACCTTGTTCAACTGCCTGTAATCAATGCACATTCTCATGGAACCATCCTTCTTTTTCATAAATAGAACTAGTGCACTCCAAGGTGACACATTAGGTCAAATAAACCCCTTATCAAGGAGTTCCTGAAGCTATTCTTTCAACTCCTTCAACTCCGACGGTGCCATACGATACGATGGAATAGAAATGGGCTGAGTACCCAGCACCAAATCAATACCAAAGTCAATATCCCTGTCAGGCAGCGTGCCTGGCAGGTCTGCAGGAAACACATCCGGAAAATCACGTACCACCGGGACAGAATCGATGACAGGAGTCTCTGCACTAACATCCCTCACAAAAGCCAAATAAGATAGGCAACCCTTCTCAACCATGCGCTGAGCCTTCAAATATGAAATCACCCTACTTGGTATATAATCTACAGAACTGCTCCACTCAACCCTTGGAATTCCCGGCATAGTCAACGTCACCGTCTTAGTGTGACAATCTAGAATAGCATGACATGGAGATAACCAATCCATACCCAAAATCACATCAAAGTCGACCATACTGAGCAGTAAAAGGTCCACTTGGGTCTCCAGACCCCAATAGTCACCACACATGACCAATATACGTGGTCCACAATAATAGTATCTCCCACATGAGTAGATACATGAACAGTAGAAATTAGAGACTCACGGTGCATATCCAGAAAAATGGGCAAAATACGAAGAAACATATGAATACGTGGAACCAGGGTCAAATAATACTAAGGCATCACTGTGACAAACTGAGACAATACCTGTAATCACAGCATCTGAAGCAATAGCATCTGGTCTGGCAGGGAGGGCATAGAAATGGGCCTGGCCACCCCTTGATCTGCCTCCCCCTCTAGGGCGACCCCTAGCTGACTGACCTCCACCCCGAACTGACTGGGTGGGTGGTGAGGTAATTGGTGCTGTAGTCGGAGACTGACTCCTCTGTTGAGATAGACCTCCATGACGACTAGGACACTGCCTCCACATATGCCCAAGCTCCCCACACTCAAAATAACTCCCTGGTGCTGGCGGCGGACCCCTAGCACCGGGATAACTGGTAAAAGAACCTGGCATAGAAAAGCCATGAATAGGTGGAGCACGGGACGGACTCAGAGCTGAAAGGGCACTAAGTGATGAGTGGCCCTGATGAGAACTATGAGAACCATGGCCATATGATGCACCACGGTGAAATGGCCGAGCTGACAGAGCCTGTCTGAAATGACGACCTCTACCGTGCTGGAACTGACCCCCAAAAGGAGCACCGCTGAATCCACCCTGACCACGAGGCCTCTTGGCCTCCCTCTTAACCCTCTCTTGACCGCGAACCATCTCAATCTGTCGAGCAATGTCGACAACCTCATCAAAGGTAGCATCCGAAACCCGCTCCCTGGTCATGAGCAACTGTAGCTGATAAGTGATGCCATCAATAAACCTCATGATCCTCTCTCTGTCCGTGGGAACCAACCAGATAGCATGACAGGCCAACTCAGAGAACCGCATCTCATACTGCGTCACAGATATATCACCCTGGCGGAGCCGCTCAAACTGTCTACACAGCTCCTCTCTACGGGATCGAGGTACGCACTTCTCTAAAAAGACCACACTGCTGCCAAGTAAGGGGTGCTGCGCCAACAGGCCTACGCCTCTCGTAGGTCTCCCACCATCTGAGTGCAGCCCCAGAAAACTGAAAGGTTGTGAATGAGACCCCACAAGTCTCCAAAATACCAGTAGCATGGAGTATCCTCTTACACCTGTCCAAAACGTCCTGAGCATCCTCTCTCTCTGTGCCACTGAAAGGTGGTGGTTGGAGTCTCCCAAACCTCTCCAACCTACGCTGATTATCTTCAGGCATAGCAGGAACCACATAGTCCTGAGCAATAGCAATCGGCTGGGTACCTCCAGTGTTTGAAGCCCCTTAATAACCTGCTCGGGTGTGCGAGCGATGGGAGTCTAAGTGTCTCCCCTGGCCTGAGAAGTGGCTGCGGCCGTCGAAATAGAGACAGCCTAAGCAAGGCCGATACACGCTGTCAGAATCTGAGCTAGGGCCTCCTGAAGGCCTGGAATCATAATAGGCACATGTGGTGCCTGAGGTGGTGCATCAACAACTGGAACCTGGTCCTGTTCTGAGACAACCGGTGGATCTGCAGGTACTGCCCCAGCTGCTATGTGGGCTGCACCTCTTCCCCTACCACGGTCTCTATCGCGGCCTCGGTCTCTCGCGGCCCTGGCTGGTGGTACTGGTGGCTGGCCCTCTTGACCGGTAGCACGAGTCCTCACCATTTGTGAGAGAATGAAACAACAGATGTTTAGTTACTAGAATCAACAGATTCGCACGACAAGAATTCAAGAATGTGGAGTTTCCTAAAGGTTCTGCAGCCTCTCGAAGATAAGTACAGACGTCTCCGTACCGATCTGCAAGACTATACTAAACCCGCTCATGACTCATGAGACCTATGTAACATAGGCTCGGATACCAATCTGTCACGACCCAAACTAACCCCTGTCGTGATGGCGCCTATCGTGGAACTAGGCAAGCCGACTCATTTCCAAAACAAACTGTTGTTTTCATTTCAAAGATAATTTCAATGTTATTTAACATAAAAACCTTCATAAAGGAGTTCCAATCAAAATAAAAGTGCGGGATGAAAAGCCCGACATCGGGGTTTCACTAGTCATGAGCATCTACTACAAACTGTCTAATAATATCATGGCTAACTCAGCCTGGAAAATAACTAAATACAACTAGAGGAAGATAAGAGGGAGAAGAGTACGGGCTGCGATCGCCAAACAACTACCTTGATATCTCTAAGAAAATCTGCAACCAGAACACTTAATAACCGCTACCGTGTCCTACTACACCTGAATCTGCACACAAGGTGCAGGGAGTAACGTGAGTACGCTAACTCAGTAAGTAACAACAATAAATAAAGACTGAGAAGTAGTGACGAGCAATAAAGCATATAACATTCATATCGGGAAATCTCAGTAAACTACCACATGCCTTAAAAATCAGGATTTGAATCAAAACATCTCGTTTAACCCAGTTCCAATAAAAATCATTAAAAGATATTTCTCAACAGTTTTCAGACAGAGGAAAAATGTAAAGGTGAGAAAAAATAATGAAATCATAAACAGCCCCTCGGGTAAAACATCACTCATATACAGCCCCTCGGGCAAACCTCACAGTCACTCGTGCCACTCGGGCATACCTCACAATCACTCTTGCCACTCGGGCATATCTCATAATCACTTATACCTCCTAGTCACTCGGCACTCGCACTAAGTAGGTACCTGCGCTCCCTAGGGGTGTGTACAGACTCCGGAGGGGCTCCTTCAGCCAAAACGCTATAATCTGCACGAACAACTCACGTGCTGCACGGACAACTCATGTGCTATAATAATAAAGTGTGCTGCAGGCGGGCAGCCCCGATCCACACTCATCCTCACAAATCAGGCCCTCGGCCTCACTCAGTCATAAACCTCTCAAGCCACTCGGGCATTTCAGTAAAATGGGGCATTCGGCCCAAAACATTTATAAGCATCAAAATAGAGTCATAAAACTGAGTTATGCGGTGAACAAGTATAAACATGACTGAGTATAGAGTTTCAATCGAAAACAATGAGAGGATAGTAAGAAACAACCCCCAAGGGTCCAAACAGCACCGGCGCAAGGCCCAAACATGGCATTCAACCCAATTTACAGAAACTCTTTCTAAAACATATAAGTATCATATAGTTTCAACAAAGTATGCAACTTTACAGTTGCTACGGGACGGACCAAGTCACAATTCCCAACAGTGCACGCCCACACGCTCGTCACCTAGCATGTGCGTCACTAAAAATAGTAGAAGAAATCCGGGGTTTCGTACCCTTAAGACTAGATTTACAATCGTTACTTACCTCAAGCAGTGAAATTCTTATTCTGCAATGTCCTTTCCTCGTGAATTGGTCTCCAAATGCCTCGAATCTGGTCATAAATAATTCGTTTCAGTCAATAAAATTTATTGGAATTAATCCCATAAGAAAATAATGATTTTCCATAAAAATCCGAAAATAAGCTCAAAAATTGCCCGTGGGGCCCACGCCTCGGAACTCGACAAAAGTTACAAAATTCGGAAGCTCGTTCAACCACGAGTCTAACCATACCATTTTTACCAAAATCCGACCCCAACTCGACCCTCAAATCTTCAATTTAAACCAAGAGGATTTTCAAATTTTCCCAACTCAATTCACCAATTAAATGATAAAAACAACCATGGATTCGGGTAATTTAACCAATATTGAGTTAAGAACACTTGCCCCGTTATTTCCTCTGAAAATCATCCAAAATCGCCTCAAATTCAAGCTCCAAATCGTCAAAAAAGTCCCATTTTCAGAACTTAAACTCACTGCCCAGACTTTTCTTCTTCGCGTTCGCGAAGCACAAAATAACTCCCGTCCAAATTCCTCCTTCGCGAACGCGACATCACCCTCGCATTCGCGAAGCACAAAATGCCCCTGCCTCAATGCCTTCTACACGAACGCGTCCAACCCATGGCGAACGCGATGTTTCGTTCCCTCTCACTACGTGAACGCGACAACCCCCCTACGCTAACGCGTAGACCAATTGCCTGGGGTCTGCGGCTGCTTCCTCTCTTCTTCGCGAACGCGTAACACCTCTCGCGTTCGCGATGCACACCCAGTCCACCCTTCGCGAACGCGTGCTTCTCTTCACGAATGCGTGCTTCTCTTTGCGAACATGAAGAGAAAATATTGATAGCCTCTCAATTCCTCTTCGCGAACGCGAGGCTCCACTCGCGAACGCGATGAAGGAAACTAGATGGTGTATCAAAACAATTGCAGCAGAGTTCCAAGTCCAAAATCCAACCCGTTAACCATCCGAAACTCACCCGAGCCCCTCGGGACTTCAACCAAATATACTAACAAGTCCTAAAATATCATACGGACTTATTCGAACCCTCAAATCACCTCAAACAACGCTAAAACCATGAATTACAGCCCAATTCAAGCCTAATGAACTTTGAAATTTCTAATTTCTGCAAACGACTCCGGAACCTATCAAATCACGTCTGATTGACCTCAAATTTTGCACACAATTCATAAATAACATAATAGAGGTATTCCAATTTTCAGAATCAGATTCCGACTCCGATATCAAAAAGTCAACCCCCGGTCAAACTTTTCAAAAATTAAATTTCCGGCATTTCAAGCCTAATTCCTCTACGGACTTCCAAATAATATTCCGGACATGTTCCTAAGCCCAAAATCACCATACGGAGCTATTGGAATTATCAGAATTCGAATCTGAGATCATTTACAAATAGGTCCATATCCGGTCTACTTTTCTAACTCAATGTTTCAATTATGAGACTAAGTGTCTCATTTCATTCCGAGTTCCTTCCGGAACCGAACCAACTAACCCGATATAACATAATATAGCTGAATAACATAAGAAAAAGTAGAAATGGGTAAAATGGGGCTATAACTCTCGAAACGACCGGCCAGGTCGTTACAAGCAACTCGTGCCTACGCATATCAAATTTCTTGATAGTGTTGAAGTACTTCAAAATTTTTCCGGGGTGTTACATTCTTCCCCGCTTAGGATCATTCGCCCTCAAACACATAACATAATTTTGTCTCTTTTTTGCACGTCTCAATCTCCCAAATTTGTTTTCTAACTCCCAAATTTTTATTTCTTTTCAGAAATTTCGGCAGAGTCTCCCCTGTAATCGGGCCTAACCACCTGCCATAGTAACACCAAAACAACTCCTAAAAACACATCCACAATGTATATATCAATAACACAATCTCAGCGTTACAAACACTACATTATCACAATGATATCAGGACATGAAGCACGCTATATGTATGCTCAGCACCACATCTCTGGTCTTAAAAGCCGTTCATAATTAATTCCAGCATCATCAATTAATCTCATATTAACCACCACCTCATTTCGAATTTGCACAACACTGACAATGGAATATGAGGCATGAAGACCTCATGATTACTTACTCGGATTAATGAGTCACATTTAACGCAACCTGGGCACTCACCTCATAGGCAAAAAGTCAATGTTTACAACACGAAAATGGCTGAATATGAACAGAAAAATATATAAGAATTATCAAATAAGCCTAACATGCATGACTCCCTATTAATATTATTGTACAAATTAATTTCACAAAGGGATAAGTTTAAACTCATAAATATTTCACCACAAGGACCTCGTCCTTATATAACTTCCACCGCGACTTGTAGCCCGGTTTAAATATTTCACATCATATATAAAATGCGAGGATCTCATCCTCAACTCCGAATCACAAGTATTTTGCATATTGTGCCAACTGAAATTTTAATTTTTCTTTCTTTCTTCTTTTCAATATATTTCAGAAATAATTTTCACAACACATAATGAACCCTCATACCGGTAGGGCGTATAATTCATAAAAATTAGAATCAATTATTCCGAAACACATTAAACCCACTGTAATGAATAATAAAAATTACTTTTGGACGTATAGCCCTCAATGGTGTACAAAAATAAATGACAGATACAGGCTCACACCTTTAAATCTTCCAACAGGGATAAACATATAAGCGGGTCATAAATTTACGAAACTCACCCATAAGTGGAGCATAATAAGAGGACTCACCTCAATATTCAGAACCGAATTAAATTAAGGAAAATATACTTTTATAATAAAAATCAGGATCGTACCTGTAACGACACCATCTGGTGTATTCGCCTCAGCCAAATCATAGTGATTAAATCAACGGGTCGGGCCTCCACCTCTTAGGCGCCCACTACCCGCCTGTCCTCTACCTCTAACTGACTGTGCACGTGGAGTATCAAGTGGAATAAAGCTTGTAGCTGGAGTGTTCTGTTGAAATATACCCCTCCCAAGTCTGGGACAATTTCTCTTGATGTGTCTAGTATCACCACTCTCATAACAACCCCTCTGCGGGCGCGACTGCTCATACTGAATCTCTGCCAGATAACTGGAATAACCACTATAAGAACCACGTGCTAGTGGTGTATTAAAAGAACTTACTGTAGCACCCCGAATATTCTGAAATTATTTTTGTGACCCCGCTGGTACTAAAATATAGAATTATTAAGGACGCGAAAATACCGCAAGCCCCAGCATCATCCCATACAAATCTCACCTCCTAATCATATACAAGTTTCGGAGAACCTTTCAATACCACATAAATACATCTCAGGCCCAAACTGAAATAGCACATGACCCCGCAATCTGATCGTTGATAATGGACTCCCCTCACTTGGCGGGAAGCCATAGGACACATTCCGATGATCAACAATACTAACCTTATCGCTCGTAGGACACCGGTCATAAGATACCTCAAGTCATTTATTTGGCGCATGTCATCCTCGTGATAGTTAAACTCACTTTCTCCAGTGCCTTGGCTGCTAGTATGTACCCTTCACTAAATAGAAATCCCGTACGAACTACATAGTCTCTAACACCACCAACTATCTTCATATCTACATCCACCTTGTGACCCTACCACGATTGTGACTATTAGGAAATTAATTAAATCTTCTTAAGATCATACTTATTAACCAAATGTCAGAACCTGCTGCACCCCCATGTGCACAATTGAATGATCTCTAAATACTTCTGCATCCTCAATCTGGATGACACCTTGTAACAATGGTTGAACAACCCTGGCACCCTTATAACCCCTTTGTAGTATCACGAACCGTTGGCGCATAGTTGATACCGAGTGCACAATTTCATACACGAGTGGATTCAAAAGAACATAAGACATATGCTTCAAGCTGAATAAATGTCGCACGATGAGGAATGAAAGAAGTGGATTTTTCCTACTAGCTCTGTAGCCTCTCGAAGATAAGTACAGACGTCTCCGTACCGATCCGCAAGACACTACTAAACTCGTTCGTGACTCATAGAACATATGAACCTAGAGCTCTGATACCAACTTGTCACGACCCAAAATCCCACCACAGGAGTCGTGATGACACCTAATCTCTAAGACTAGGTAAGCCAATTTCCATTAGATTTTTGAAGCTATGTTTTTTTTTTTGAAACTAACAACGGAAATAATTACAATATATAAACTCCCAAGACTGGTAGTACTGAGTCACAAACCCTAACTGAATACATAAGATGATCACGAGGACCAAATATACAATACTGTTTAATTATAAGTTAACAGTACAATAAAATGAAAAGACTCCAAGGGACTGCGACGACCAAGCAGCTCTACCTTGAATCCTTACGCTCCCGCTTTAACTCTGCTCAAGTCCGTTGTCTTCAATACTTGGCTCTGCACAAAAATATGCAGAAGTGTAGTAAGAGTACGCCACGGTCGGTACCCAGTAAGTATCAAGACTAACCTCAATGGAGTAGAGACGAGGTACAATCAAGACACTCACTAGTCTAATAACCTGTGCAATATAATATACAAAATACTAGGAAATAGATAACAATAAGGGCAGGATAAAACAACCAGTGGTATGTGCAGCAAGACAACAAGAATACCATAAACATCACTCAGCAATTAATAATACATGTACGCCCAATTAATTCAAGTTTTTTAAATAAATATCCTTCACAACAACAAGAATACCTTAAATATCACTCAACAATTAATAATACATGTACGCCCAAATTAATTCAAGTTTTTCAAATAAATATCATTCACATAAAATTCTTCCAAATAACTCTCTTTCAAATGTAGTTTTATCAAATAATTATTTTTCAAATATAATTCTTTCAATAAATCTTTTAAAATATAATTTCCTCAAATAAATATCTTTCAAATACAATTCTTTCATTTAATTATTTTTGAATAAAAATCCTTGCAAATAAATATTTTGAATATAATTCTTTCAATTAAAAAGTCACCATGTGACATCTCATTTCATAATCATAAAAAATACGGGTCTCAGCCCATTTTTATATTTTTCGTAAATACGGGTCTCAGCCCATTTTTATATTTCCACGACACTTCGTGCCCATAATCAAAACATATCACAATTGCACGGACAATTCATGTGCTAAATATCCTCATTATTTACTCACGACACCTCGTGCCCACGTTTCAATTTATAATCCGCCTGGCAATAGCCACATGCTCTCAATTTCAACATAAATCAGATTGTTATCAATTTACCAACAACAAGACAAATTTCACAAGGTATAAAAGTAAACACAAGAAAATCACAACATCACATGAAAATTATCAACACCACAACCCCACATCATCACATATCGTACCTCACAATAGCCACCCTTATCGCTCCTATTGCCACCCTTATCACTCCTATAGCCACCCTTATCGCTCCGCCCAGACAATATCAGTAGCCACCCTTATCGCTCCTATTGTCACCCATATCGCTCCTATAGCAACCTTTATCGCTCCGCCCAAATAGTATTCCAACAAACATAACAGCAGTGAAATGCCACCCTTATACCCACATAATATCAACGGTGAAATTCTATCCTTTTATCCCCAAAATAATAACTCACAGAATACAACAATTTACACGGGAAATTAACACGGCAACATAATAAAATCAATTCATATCATAATTTGCCTAATGGCCACAACTAGAATTCCAAAGACACAACCAAACCAATTAATTTCACAACAGATAGTCAAAGGCTCCACAAAAATGTATATAACACCCCAAAGACAATCAGCAGAGATAGAAAATACTCATCATAAAGCAAAACCTTTATTAATCCAAATTTAGATAATTATATAAACACCTCTTCTTAAACTCATTTAATTAATTATTTGCAGAGGGGAAATTCATAATGAAATTAAATTCCAACAATTATCAAACCAGCAAATTCAAGGAATTACATAAATAATCAAGTAACAATCACATCAAATTGTCATATAACAACAGATTCAACAACAAGGATTTAGACACGACAAATAGATGATTAAATATATGCCAACAATTATTCAATTTACTACACAATAATGCCTAAGACTTTAATTCAATGAATTTTGCATGTATAAGCCCGAGTACGTACTCGTCACCTCACGTACACGGCTTTTTACATTTCACAAATGGCACATAAGACTCAATGCCTAAGAGGTAATTCCCCCACTCGAGGTTAAGCAAGACACTTACCTTTTTGAAGTTAGGCCGATATTTCAAAATAGTCTTCTTGCTTGAATTGACCTCCGAAAAACTCAAATCTATCCAAATTAATTGCACAACCTCATTAAAATTCATCGGAAACAATTTCGGATAATAATACGTCGAATTAAAAATTTATTCCAAAAAGTTAACAAACGTCAACGCGGGGCCCGCCTCTCGGAACCTGACATAATATTTACCAAATTCGAACACCCATTCCGATATGAGTTCAACTATACCAATTTTATCAAATTCCGATAACAACTCGACCTCCAAATCTTAAATTTTTGTTTTTGAAAGATTTTGCAAAAATCTTGATTTCTTCTATTTAAATCCGAAATAAATGATGAATATAACCATACAATCATGAAGTATAATCACTTTAGGATATAGAATACTTACCCCAATCCATATGGTGAAAATCGCCTCAAGAATCGCTTCAATCCGAGCTCCACAGCTCCAAATATGGTAAAAATGGCTGAAACCTCGAAATATAGCTACTGCGCAGGTATTTACTCTTCGCGATCGCGGAAAACCAATCGCGATCGCGAAGAACAAACTTCTCAACTCTTCCAGACATCCTCTAGTATAATGGTCATAACATTTTGTACAAAACGCCAAATGATGAATGATTTAACTTTCTGAACACTAAATTTCAAGGAATATAACTTTCATTTGTTTCTCATCTCCCAATTCCTTATATATTTTGAGATATAAGCTTCCAAAGTCAGCCCTATGCAACATAGATTTCAAACCTCTTCCCAGACAGCCTGTAGTATATCTACCATAACATTTTGTACACAACTCCAAATAATAAATGGTTTATCTTTCTGATTATAGATTGCGAGATATGAGCTTCCAAAGTCGGGTCAGTGCGGCAGGAGTTTCCTTTACGCGATCGCAAAAAGGCTTCCGCGATCGCGATTCACAGTCTCCAAGCAGCAAAATTACTCTTCGCGATCGCGACCGTTTGTCCGCGATCGCGATGCATACCTCTGTGGCCAAAAACCAGCATCTAGAAATGGTCCGAAACTACCACGAAACTCACCCGAGCCACTCGGTACCCCGTCTAAGCATACCAACCAGTCCCAATACATAACACGAACCTGCTCGAGGCCTCAAATCACATCAAACAATATCAAAGTAATGAATCACACCTCAAATCAAAATCTATGAACTTTGAACTTTCAAATTCTATATCATGTGCCGAAACACATCAAATCAATCTAGAATGACTTCAAATTTTGCACACAAGTCATAATTGACATAACGAAGCTCTTCCAATTTCCAGAATCAGATTTTGACCCCGATATCAAAAAGTCACCCCCCGGTCAAACTTCCCAAAAATTCATCTTTCGCCATTTCAAGCCTAATTCCACTACAAACCTCCAAATAATTTTTCGGACATGCTCCTAAGTCCATAATCACCATACGGAGCTACTGACATCATCAAAATTCCATTCCGAAGTCATTTTCTCAAAAGTCAACTCTCCGGTCAACTCTTTCCATTTAAGCTTCTAAATAAGTATTGTTCTTTTAATCTAATTCCGAATCTTCAGTAATTCAAACTCGACCACACCCGCGGGTCATAATACATATTGCGAAGCTTCTCGAGACCTTAAGTCACTGAACGAGGCGTAGATTCTTAAAACGACAAGTCAGGTCGTTACACATAACGTTATTAATCACTTGTATTGAATTAGTCCAAACATTCTTAAAAGTGCGTATAAATTCAATTGTTATCCATTTTTAAGAGTAAATAATGTGTTATTCCATAGAGTAATGTAATAAGCATTTATATATCATTGATCAAGTTTAGATTGAGAAAGCAGGGGAATCAAGGGGTTGTAGTTGATTTTGAACTAATATCATGGTTATAGTTTTATAGAAAGAAAATGCTCGAGGCCAATTTCAGAAGATAATTCTTAGAAAAATGCCTATAAAATTCAAACTAAGACAATGCAATGCAGCATCAGTCTGCTGAGGTTCTATTCAAAGCATGAAATAAATATGATTTTCCTGCATTATAGATATATACAGATTCTATTATATTACAGTTATAACAAAAGTTATTATTGTACATACTTCTGGCATTCATAGTGTATACGGGTAAAACCGAGCTTGATATTTGATCAAGCTTCCGAACTCTTTAATTGGGCCAGGGTCGAAATACCTATGATCAGGTGAAGTCGAGATCAAAGATCGACACATGGTAATTATGATCGAACCCAAAGCACTATCAAAATTAGCCATCGAAACCATCAGATTTTCCCTCGAGTTTGCCGAAGGCGTGACCGGTCTTGTTCCTAACGGTCTCGAAGAAAGCTTGCCAACTCATCTGACAGGGGTCCGTAATTCTCACCATTAACCAATCATTGTGACGGAAATCACAGAACGACTCAAAAAGGGGACCAACGGTGAGCAAATCAAGGACTTTTGCCTTTTATAGAACAATAAAATAATATCTCAAAGTGTAGATATCCTCTAATATATAAGGGGGACTTGACAATTCATAAAACATATTGTAACGGAGATCAAAAGGCAATATACTATTATTTCTATCTTTGTCATAGTTCATTGCACTTCAACATTCATAATATTATCAGTTATATTATTTCTAGCTCGGGGGAGATTAATCTCACAAGGCTAGGATTGCTCAAACTTGCATGGTTTTTACTTACCTTTTTATCTTTTATTTTCTATAATTGATCTGATTTACCACTCTGTACCAAATTATATCACATATCCTTAAAACCACGTACAAATTTAATTGTTATCTAATTTTTTGAGTAAACAGTTTGGCGTCCACCGTGGGGCTATGGATAATAGTGGTTATTTGATACAAATCTTCATAACACACACTACTTTACACTTGCTCTTTGAAGTATCTTTGATTTAAGCAAAAAATATCAAACTCTCAATTAGCACCCCTACATATCGACAACGAGTCCGGTCATCAGGGTGAGAATAACAACATAGCGCCCGGTAAGGTAGGGCCACTTATTGGTCCCGTTGGAATTTCAATCACAGATCCAATTAATGTTAATCCATATGTGGTGATCGACGCCAACTTGCCTACTGACCCCGAAAATAGCATCCGTGGTAGGACCCGATCGGCGACTCGAAACACACAAAATAATTAAGAAGACGGGATCAGCCTACGAATGATCTTCGAAATGCTGCAAGCTCAACAGACGGTGATAGCTCAGTTGCAGAGCCAAAGCCAGACGTCGAGCAGGGTAGAACCCGATCCGCCCCGTGAGATCACCCGCAGAAATGAACCAGTCATAGTAAGGTTAAATGAACAAGAATCGGGTACTAATCCCGAGATTATAAAGATGCTCGAGGATCTGACAAAGCAGATAGAATTAGGGGAAAAGAAAATCGAGATGAACAATAAAAAGATGGAAACCTACAATTCCAGGGTGGATCAAATCCCAGGAGCACCTCCGATACTAAAAGGACTGGATTCCAGGAAGTTCGTGCAAAAACCTTTTCCCCCAAGCGCGGCTCCAAAGCCAATCCCCAAAAAATTTCGTATGCCCGAAATACCTAAGTATAATGGAACGACCGATCCAAACGAGCATGTAACTTCTTACACGTGCGTTATCAAAGGGAACGACTTGGAAGAAGATGAGATAGAGTCGTGTCTACTGAACAAATTTGGGGAAACCCTGTCAAAAGAAGTTATGACATGGTATCACAACTTACCTCCTAATTCTATTGATTCATTTTCTATGCTTGCAGACTCCTTCATGAAAGCACATGTTGGTGCAATCAAGGTTGAAACCAGGAAATTAGACCTTTTCAAAGTTAAACAGAAGGATAACGAGATGCTCAGAGAATTCGTATCCCGGTTCCAAATGGAACGAATGGATCTGCCGCCAGTCGCGGATGATTGGGCTATTCAAGCTTTCACTCAAGGACTCAATATTCAGAGCTCGGTGGCTTCACACTAACTGAAGCAAAATCTGATAGAATACCCTGTCGTTACCTGGGTAGATGTACATAAACAGTATCAATCAAAACTTAGAGTCAAAGATGACCAACTTGGGTTCCCCTCGGAGTCTGTTTATCCTGTCATAACCCTCGACATATTCAAGAGAGAAATCGATCGTGAACTAAGATCAAACAGGGATCGATACCTACCATATAGTGGAGATCGAATGAGCAGTGGGTCGGGGAGGAACCCCGTAAGAAATGACAGGAGAAATGATCAAGGTCGGAGCAACCGAGGACTTATGAACAAAACAAGCTTCGACAGGTCCATCGGGCCTAAAGAAGCACCGAGGCTATCAGAATACAACTTTAATATCGATAATGCCGCCATCGTATCAGCTATCGGGCGCATCAATGATACCAAATGGCCTCGACCTTTACAATCCGATCCATCTCAAAGGGACCCTAACCAGATGTGCAAATATCATGGCACTCACGGTCATAGAATGGAATATTGTCGACAACTGAGAGAAGAAGTAGCCCGTTTATTCAACAATGGGCACCTTCGAGAATTCATGAGCGACCGAGCCAAGAACCACTTTAGAAATAGGGATTCTAACAAACAGACAAGATAAGAGAATACTGAACCTCAACACGTCATAAATATGATCATTGGTGGAGTCGATATCCCACAAGGGACGATGTTGAAACGCACCAAAGTATCCATCACTAGGGAGAAACAAACTCGAGACTGTGTACCAGAAGGAATTTTATCTTTCAGTGACAAGGATGCGGAAGGGATCATATAGCCTCACAATGATGCACTAGTAATATTTGTACTCGTAAATAAAACTTGAATTAAACGTGTGTTGATTGATCCATGTAGCTCGACCAACATCATTCGGTTGAGAGTTATGGAACAGCTCGGTCTATGAGACAAAGTCGTGCCTGCAGTCTGAATTCTAAACGGGCTCAACATGGCATGTGAAACCACTAAGGGGGAGATAACGTTACCGGTCAATATCAGCGGAACCATACGAGAGGCCAAGCTTTATGTGATCGAAGGAGACATGAGGTACAACGCCCTTCTCGGAAGGCCGTGGATCCACAACGTGAGGGCAGTGCCCTCAACTCTTCACCAAGTGTTAAAATTCCCAACTCCGTAAGGGATTAAGACAGTTTACGGGGAACAATCGGCCGCAAAAGTGATATTTGCAGTCGAAGAAGTGATTCCAATGTCAGTACTCACAACATCGAAGGAACCAAATTCGGGCGCAAACCAAGAGGCCAACTAGCAGTCACCGACACTGGCCATGACACAATCGGATAAGCAGGGGACTTATGAAGACGATGATTGTGGGGTCCCCCGATCTTTTATAATCCCCGATGACTCTAATGCAACCAAATCAATGGTTGAAGATATGGAACATATTATATTGGTCGAGCATCTGCCCGATCGGAAGGTATACCTAGGCACGGGGTTAACTCCCGAACTCAAGAAAAAACTTATTCGATTTCTTGTAACTAATATAGATTGTTTCGCTTGGTCCCATCTTGATATGACAGGGATCTCACCGGAGATAACCACTCACAAACTAAGCCTGGACCCGAAAATCAATCCGGTCAAGGAGAAGAGGAGGCCCCAATCCGAGGTCAAACATGCTTTCATCAAGGACGAGGTATCTAAACTGCTTAAAATAGGGTCCATTCGGGAGGTTAAATACCCGGATTGGTTAGCAAACGTAGTGGTAGTCCCTAAAAAGGGAAATAAACTAAGAATGTGTGTAGATTACAAATATTTGAATAAAGCATGCCCCAAAGACTCTTTTCCCTTGCCCAACATCGACCGTATGATCGATACCACGGCCGGCCACGAGATCCTCAATTTTCTCGATGCCTATTTCGGGTACAACCAAATACGGATGGACCCAGGTGATCAGGAAAAAACCTCCTTCATCACTAATATGGCACATACTGTTATAATGTAATGTTGTTTGGATTAAAAAATGCTGGAGCCACATACCAACGCTTAGTAAATCGGACGTTTGAAGAACAAATAGGAAAATCGATGGAAGTTTACATTGACGATATGTTGGTTAAGTCCCTGCGAGCAGATGACCATTTAAAATATTTGCAGGAAACCTTCAGCGTATTGAAGAAGTACAATATAAAAGCTAAATCCGGTCAGAGTTGGATCGGGAAAATTCATCAAATTCATGGTGTCCAACAGAGAAATTGAGATCAACCTCGACAAGATCAAAGCCATAGAAGACATCACGGTTGTAGACAATGTAAAGGTCGTGCAAAGGCTAACCGAGCGCATAGCTGCTCTGAGGCAATTTATTTCGAGGTCGTCTGATAAAAGCCACCAATTCTTTGCACTATTAAAAAAGAAGAATAACTTTTCATGGACTCCAGAATGCTAACGAGCTTTGGAGGAACTAAAGAAGTACTTATCGAGCCAGTCGCTGCTTCACACACCGAAGACAGACGAATAACTATACTTGTACTTGGCGGTCACGGAGATAAAGGTAAGTGGAGTCCTAGTTCGGGAAGAATGAGGTACGTAATTTCCGATCTATTATGTTAGTAGGACCTTAGGTGAGGCAAAAACTAGGTACCCTCACCTAGAAAAACTGGCGCTCGCCTTGCTAAGCGCCTCCAGGAAACTAAAACCATACTTTCAATGTCACCTCATATGTGTCGTAACAACTTACCTGTTAAGAAACGTTATGCATAAGCCCGAACTCTCAGGCAGATTGGCCAAATGGGCCGTGGAAGTAAGTGGTTACGATATTGAGTACCGGCCCCAGACCGCCATTAAATCACAAATTTTGGCAGATTTCGTGGCTGACTTTACGTCGACCTTAATACTCGAGGTCGAAAGAGAGTTATTGATTAACTCGGGGACTTCTTCGGGAATCTGGACCCTCTTCACGGACGGCGCCTCAAATGCAAAAGGGCCCAGACTTGGCATCGTACTAAAGCCACCAACAGGTAATATAATTAGGTAATCTATTAAGACTGTGAAATTGACTAACAATGAGGCCGAATATGAGGACATGATTGCAGGCCTTGAATTAGCCAAAAGCTTGGGGGCATAGGTGATCGAAGCCAAGTGTGACTCACTCCTTGTGGTAAACCAAGTTAATGGGACATTCGAGGTCAGAGAAGAAAGAATGCAGAGATACTTGGACAAGTTATAGGTAATATTACATCGGTTCAAAGAATGGACTTTGCAACATGTACCTCTGGATCAAAATAGCGAAATTGATGCCATCGCTAACTTGGGATCATCGGTCAAAGACAAAGAGATCAACTCGGGATAAATTATGCAGCTTATGAGATCGGTGGTGGAACAAGGCCACACCGAGATCAATTCAATGAACCTAACTTGGGATTGGAGGAATAAGTACGTAGAATATCTCAGGACCGAAAAACTACCATCGAACCCAAAAGAATCGAGGGCCCTATGTACAAAGGCAGCCCGATTTAGTTTATCCAAGGACGGAACCTTAGTCATAAGAACGTTTGATGGCCCAATGGAGATATGTTTGGGACCGGGGGATACCGAATATGTTTTGAGAGAAATGCAAGAAGGTACCTGTGGAAATCACTCGGGCGCCGAATCATTGGTTCGAAAAATAATCAGAGTCGATTACTACTGGATCGACATAGAAAAAGACGCAAAGGAGTTCGTTCGAAAATGCGATGGATGCCAAAGGCATGCTCCGATGATTCATAGAGTAGGAGAGCCGCGATATTCGGTCTTGTCACCATGGCCGTTCATGAAATGAGGGATGGACATTGTTGGCCCCCTTTCACGGACGCTCGGTAAGGCCCAATTTATTTTGTTTATGACTGACTACTTTTCTAAATGGGTGAAAGCACAGGCGTATGAAAATGTCAGATAAAAAGAAGTCGTCGATTTTATCTGGGACCACATCGTATATCGATTCGGAATACCAGCCAAGATTGTGTGACATAATGGGAAACAGTTTATTGGCATCAAAGTAAGCAAGCTTCTCAAAGACCATAAGATCAAAAGAATCTTATCCACTCCTTACCACCTTAGTGAGAACGGACAAGCAGAATCCACTAAAAAAACCATAATCCAAAACCTCAGAAAGAGATTGATCGATGACAAAGGAAAATGGAAGGAAATGCTACCAGAGGTCCTGGGGGCATATCGTACAACCTCGAAGTCCAGTACTGGGCCCACCCCGTTTTCTTTAGTTTATAGCACCGAAGCTTTAATACCGGTCGAGGTCGGGGAACCGAGCATCAGATTCTAACATGCAACAAAGGAATCAAACGACGAGGCTATGAGTACGAGCCTGGAACTATTAGATGAAAGGCGTGAAGCCGCCTTTGTTCGGTTGGCCGCCCAAAAATAGTGAATCGAGAGATATTGTAATCGAAGGGCCAACCTTCGGTACTTCAATACCGTGCACTTAGTACTAATAAAAGTTACACTGATCACCCGAATTGGGGTCAAACTGGGAAGTACCGTACCAAATTATCGAGATCACCGAAAAAGATTCTTACAAGCTCGAAACAATGAACGACAAACAATTGCCGAACAACTGGAATATAACTCACTTAAAGCGATATTACTGCTAAGGTACTGCACCATTTCTTTCTTTTATTTTACATTTCAAACTAACACTTGCAAGTGACCAACAAGGGATGATCCTAGATCCTAGATCTGAATGCACGCATTGCGCTCTTTTTCCCTTAAATCGGTTTTTTTCCAAATGAGTTTTCCGGCAAGGTTTTTAACGAGGCAACAAGTAAATCGTGCTAACTTAGAATCGAAGGCTGGCTACGAACCGGTGACAATGATCACAACAGCATTCGAGGCCTCTCTTCGGTCAATCTCGAACACTGGGGGGCAATATCCTCGGATATCGGATTTAACAAGGCATTTTGACTTCGTGATTGAAAGGCCTCGATCAACAGGATTTATTGTAAGGGCCAAACGGTCAAATAAACTGTGCCCGCTCAAATCACTCGAGCCCTGGCATAAAACGTGTATACATGTACAACTATTATGCACATGAATAAAAAAGGAGACTCTTCTTTGCATATAAATTTCTCGTCCTCAAAAACGTTGCTTGCATTTCTCAAGGAATTTCCTACACCTGATCCCCTAAAGATATCAAGCCCAAGGGCTACCTTAATCTGAGTTCGAACATTCACTTCACTCGGGGACTGTAGGCATTGCCTAACTTAAAAGGCTAAGGCCTTTCCGAGTTAATAAAACTCGAGGGCATAAAGCTTATTTGGCATTGCTCGAATTAAAAGGCTAAGGCCGTTCCGAGTTAATAAAACTTAAGGGCATAAATCTTATTTGGCATTGCCCGAATTAAAAGGCAAAGGACGTTCCGAGTTAATAAAACTTGAGGGCATGAAGCTTATTTGGCTTTGCCTGAATTAAAAGGCTAAGACCATTCCGGGTTAATAAAACTCGAGGGCATAAAGTTTATTTGGCATTGCCCGAATTAAAAGGCTAAGGCCATTCTGAATTAATAAAACTCGAGGGCATAAAGCTTATTTGGCATTGCCCGAATTAAAAGGCTAAGGCCGTTCCGAGTTAATAAAACTCGAGGGTATGAAGCTTATTTGGCATTGCCCGAATTAAAAGGCTAAGTCTGTTCCGAATTAATAAAACTCGAGGGCATGAAGCTTATTTGGCATTGCCCGAATTAAAAGGCTAAGGTCGTTCCGAGTTAATAAAACTCGAGGGCATAAAACTTATTTGGCATTGCCCGAATTAAAGGCTAAGGTCATTCCGAGTTAATAAAACTCGAGGGCATAAATCTTATTTGGCATTGCCCAAATTAAAAAGCTAAGACCGTTCTGAGTTAAATAAAACTCTAGGGCATAAAGCTTATTTGGCATTATCCGAATTAAATAGCTAAGGCCGTTCCGAGTTAATAAACACTCGAGGGGATAACCTTAAAGGCAAGGTTTGTTCGAACCATTGAACATAACCTAATTATTTCATGCTAAGGCATTTTGACCTTTGCGAAGATAAATAAAAAGCAAGGAAAAAATTCAAAAGTGATGAAAGGGAAAAGACTTATGTATATATCAAAATTTCTTTACAAGAGCTGAATAGCCCCAGTACATATTTTTTTACAAAGGCCGAACGGCCTCAACAAAAAGATAGTACAAAAAGCAAAAAGGTCCTAAATGGCCTAATTTTTATCGGGGGCTACATCATCGCCTACGGGGTCTTCGCCACCATCCGACCCACCAGACTCTTCACACCCCTCGGAATCCTCCTCCGGATAAGCCAACTTCCGAGCCTTGGCTTCGCAGATCTTAGCATTCTCGATTTCATCTAATATATCAAAACTCTGAGCATGGACTCCCTCGATGGCCTCCCTTCGGGATTGCCACCTCGCATTCTTTACCATGTGTCTCACTTATTCCTGAATGGCCTCGACATCGGCCTTGAACTGGGCCACTTTTTCATCAGCCTCGGTCTTGGCCATAACAACCTCTGACTTGGCCGCCTCGAGCTCCTTGGCCGAATTCTCTTGATCAAAAATAGCCGAGTTTAGCTGAGATTAGATCCCCTCGATCTTTTGGGCCTGCACCGAGTATTTCTCCCTTATAGCCCGAAGCCGAACCTCAGCCGAAGCTAACTGTGCCCGAGCAGTCTCTTTTTTCGGGGCCAAGCGGTCTATATTTTTCTTCCATTCTTCGGCCTCAGTCTTCACCGTGTCCACCTCCCCCTGGAGCTACTCGATCTGGTCAAGTCTTTTTTGAACCTATGGGCTCAGGTCGTTAGCCAATGTTTCTAAATCATCATCACTAAGTTCGAATATTCGTCTTACCTGCTCGACCAGATCGGCATGCTCCTTTCGATCCGCTTCTAACTCGGCATGGAGCTTCTCACTAAGGAGCTTGTTAGCATCCTTCTTCTCAGCAAGCTCCCGAGTCACGGCCTCGTGATGCTTGAACTCCTCTCGATATCGGAGAAAGGCCTCATGATAAAGCACCGAGGCTTGCAAGCACAAAGAAGAATGTTACGAGTGTATGTGATAAAATCTAAGTACATAATGAAAGGACATTCGAAATTACCCGATTCAGCACTTGTTGAGCTTCGTTGAACAGGCAGGGCGCTTCCACCTCGTTCATTCTAGCTTGATCCTCTTCGGACATCAAGCACCGAAGGTAACTGACAATCCCCACTGGGGCAGAGAGAACTCAGGCGTCCTCCAAAATGGACATATAAATTGCTCGCCTCCGAGTAGGATCAACACTCGGAGCTGGGAACTGATTCACTAATTTTGGGCTCGAAGAGGACCCGCCAGCTCCCGGGGATGGTATCTTATTTGGTACCGGTATGTCACCTAATATGGTGACATCCTCCGAAGTAGTAGAGTCCAGGCCATCGAAGAAATTGTGGAAAGTATCGGCTGCTCCTTGGGTCCCTTCGCCGAGGTTACCTTTCAATGTTTGAGCCTCGTTTATCATAAAGTCGGTAAATGAGAGTGATCCAGAGAGACCGATCACCCTAAGAACATCCTTAGGCACATTAACTTTTGACCGAGAAGTACCGGTCACGGTCTCTTTTTCGACTTCCCTAGCCCAGGACAACACGGTCTCGACCCTCCCTGGTTCGGAGACCTCAGCCACTGCTTCTTTTACGACCTCCATGGCTTGAGCCAGCTCGGAACCTCTTCTCACGCTGGTCACCAATTTAGAATCTTCTTCTTCTTCGAACTCATCCCTCAACCGATGGAGTGAGTCCGATGAGAGTTCTCGGGCGCATGCTTTTTTGGTTTGTGCGCCAGCTGCTTTTTCAGTCTCTTCTTTTCAGGGCTCGAGGAACTCACAGCTTTTCTTCTTTTCTTCTCTTTATCCTGCTTCGAATCATGGGGATCGGCCTATATATCATCATCGGCTGATGGGCGACTCATTTTGATATCTTTTGATAAACCTGCAAAAAAGAAAGTAAAAAGATTTAGAGATTGATGGTGTGAAAGTAAGATCAAATATAACTTAGAGGAAAAATTCTCACCATGGTTACGGGCCTCCCATCGGCCCTTCGAGAGCTCACGCTATAAGCGCTCAGAATAAGGTCTCTGTGTCACAATGCCTTCGACCCACTCCTTGAGTCGAGGAACGACATCCGACATCTGGGCAACAACTGCATCATCACATAACATCAATAAGAAGGGAGGGAAAAGAAAAGTAATAAAAGAAATCTTGAAGGCGAAATTACACTCACGTTTCATATTCTATTTCTCAGAAAATGACATATCCACAGCCAGGATTAAGTCTAAGGTCCTCACTAGAAATAATTGGCCCAACCAGCCTCGGTCCCGATCCTCGTCGATGCTTGAGAATAAAGCCTTAGTGACTCGACGTGCAAGCTTGATTAATCCCCCTCGGTAAAGTCGAGGGCTATACAGGCGCATGAGGTGGTCGAGGGTAAATGGACACTCCTCGAGCTTGCTCACAAAGAAACGAAGCAGAATAACGATCCTCCAAAACGAAGGATGGATCTGCCCGAGCGTCACCTCATACCTTTTGCAAAAGGCTATGATAATTGGGTCTAAAGAACCCAGCGTGAAAGGGTAAGTGTAAACCCTTAAAAATCCCTCCACGTAGGTGGTGATCGATTCCTCAGGGGTAGGGACCACTACGAGTTTATCTTCCGAGTTGCAGTCCTTTTTAACCTTATTGAGGATGTCAGCTATAATAGTACATATGTACCTCGAGACCGGCTCGCACCGACCCGGTACCAATGGGGTTTGCTCGATCTTGAAGTCGCCCCCGGTTGGGCACCCCGAAGGGACAAACGATTTTAGAGGGGGTTCCGGTGTTAGTTCCTCAGTAGTAGCAACTGAAATATTTTCCGATGGCTTCGAGGAAGAAGGGGTTTCTTTCTAAGGAACAAATTTTGAAGTCTTTGCCATTTCTTCTAAATAGAGGGGAGAAGAAGATGTTAGTAAAGGAAGAGTTATAACTAGTAGGTAACTTATGAAGAAATTTCAAAAAACTCACAAGGAAGGAAGTTCTTAAGCTTAGAACCAGAAAACCAGAAGGTGAGGATGATGAAATTCTCTTAAAACACAAGAGCAACAGTTGAAATGGAAAAGGTTCTAATAAATGGGTTGAAGGGTATTTGTAGTGTTCCCAAACGACGGTTCACATCACGACGGTTCATATCCCAAGATGGTCGACCATTGACTGACACACATTTAATGCCTCAAAGACTGGACCGACAGGATGTTTCCACTATTCTTATCACTTACGTCATGAATTCATCGTCATATTTTATTGAAGTAAGAATCAAAAGCTCTAATCGTTTTCCATCATTTGCTCTTCGAAAAATAAGGGGATTTTGACGTTATATTTTTGTCACTTGCGTCATGATATATCGAAGTGAGAATCTGAGGCTCATATCATTTCTCGTCATCTACTCTCCGAAAAATGAGGGGACTATCTGTATACGGGTAAAGCGAAGCTCGATATTCGATCGAGCTTCCAAACTTCTTGATTAGGGCAAGGCCGAAATACCTATGATCGGGGTGAAGTCAAGCTCAAAGATTGGCATATGGTAATTATGATCGAACCCAAAGCACTATCAAAATTAGCCATCGAAACCATCAGATTTTCCCTCGAGTTTGCCGAAGGCGTGACCGGTCATGTTTCTAACGGTCTCAAAGAAAGCTTTGCCAACTCATCCGATAGGGGTCCATAATTATCGCCATTAACCAATCATTGTGGTAAAAATCATGAAACGGCTCAAAAAAGGGACCCACGATCAGCAAATTAAGGATTTTTGCCTTTTATAGAACAATAAAATAATATCTCAAAGGGTAGATCTCCCCTAATATATAAGAGGGACTTGACAATTCATAAAACATATTGTAACAGAGATCAAAAGGCAATATAGTGTTATTTCTATCTTTGTCATAGTTCATTGCACTTCAACATCAATAGTATTATCAGTTATATTATTTCTAGCTCGGGGGAGATTAATCTCACAAGGCTAGGATTGCTCAAACTTGCATGGTTTGCATTTACCTTTCTATCTTTTATTTTTCATAATTGATCTGATTTACCACTCTGTACCAAATTATATCACGTATCCTTAAAATTACGTACAAATTCAATTGTTATCCAATTTTTTGGGTAAACACATAATTGCACCTCTTGTCTGCTCAGCGACCAGATCGATAAACTACAGCACTGTTCTTGTACTCTTCACTGTATTTTTAGTATTGTTTTTATTGCAAATTTAACTGAATATGTTATATTAACGAATATCTTTTGACTTAAAAATCTCGTCACTACTTCATTGAGGTTAGTCAAGATACTTACGGAGTACATGGAGCTGCGTAGCCGTGGAGGACAGAGCCTGGCATTGGAGGCGTATCAACATTCCAGACACGGACTACCATTGTTCGTGGTAGTTTAGGATTTATATTTCTGTTTATGTAAATTTTAAACAGATGATGTATATTTTCTCAAACCGAATTTGTAATATTATTCGTAGTCGCTCGTGACTTGTACTATCAGTCCTTGAGAGGTTGTATAGAATTCAGTTATTTATTTCTTGCTATGAATGATCTATCATTTTAGTTATCTTATTGTATGTTTGGCTTACCTAGCATTAAGATTAGGTGCCATCACGATCTAGTGAGATTTTGGGTCGTGATAATTCAATATGTTGTAAGAAGAAAGTTTGATATCAAGCCGTGTTTAGTAATTGTCTATTTTTAATATATTTTTCCCTTGCATTTTCTTTTGATCTCATACACATGTTTCTTTGAACACATTTCCTTCGAAATTAGAAAGTATCAGAACTAATTTTGTAATACAATATAATTCAATAACGTTGATGCTTTCTGCCCTTTCGAGATCTCCATAACAAGATATTTTCATTCAAAATAGCCCAAGGTAAACTAAAATTAATCTCACTAAATGTACCCAAAGAACGTACGTCTAATCTTAATAGCTTTCCTATTTTGATGCTTCAACAAAATTAATTCCTTAAATTATACTACATCTAATTCATATTATTTGTTCTTTAAGATTTTGTAAACTCCATAAAAAAGATATTTAAAAGCCTTAATTATAACGTATACTTGGTTAATTAACTATTATTTATTTTATTCCTTATGAGACGTTTGTAGGATGTATTAAGAAAAATAATACATGTATTAGTTTTGGTATTATTAATTCCTTGTTTGATAGTATTTTCAACCTATGTATAACTAATATTTGTATTAGTTGTACATCTATTCAATACTATTCTTATACATAGCAAACCATGATATTAACAATACCATGGCCTTTAATAAATGGATAAGCATGTATAAAGATAAAATTATCCTTTCAAAATCTTGTCCAATGTTTTTCAGAGGGTATTTTTGGGGTAAATTTCACAAATGGTCATATAACTATGACTTTTTTTCACCAAAGTTATATAACTTTATTTTCTCACACAAAAATCATATAAGTATGATATTTTTTCACCAAAGTCATATAACTTTGTTTTCTCACACAAAAATCACAAAACCTTCACTAACTCACGCAAAAATCATGATGGTCGAAAAATAAATTTTCCGATAGTATTTTCTTATTTTACGCTTTTTTATTTTTTATTTTCAGTCTAATAAATAATTACCCAATTAAAATAGGAATGACTCAACCTGACCTGACCCGCCCAACCCAATATTCATATATATAAATTAAAATAATACTAAAAGTGAATAGTAAATACTTCAAAAATATGATATTTCTGTCTTTTATTTTTCTTTTCAAGATTTTTATTCAAATTAATAGCATTTTTATTTCAAGTACTCTCTAATTATACCTTTTATTTCTTTATTTTTTTGTCAGAATCTCATGCATTACGAACTAAATTTTTTATTGGGGAAGAATTCACTTTTAGTATTATTTTAACTTACATATATGGGTATTGGGTCAGGATGGGTAGGGTCATTTTTATTTTAAGGAAAAAATATAAAATTAATCGACCGGCCGAAACTAATTGCATTTGCTAGCCAAAATATATATAGAATGTGTATATTATATGTATATAATACACATATATCTAAAAAAAATATTTATCGGCTATTATTTTTGGGAACGGCTAAAAATATACTCATATTTCTTCTATTTTAATTGGATAATTATTTATTGGATTGAAAATAAAAAATAAAAAATAAAAAACGTAAAATAACAAAATATTACCGAAAAATAAAAAAATTTATTTTCCGATCACTATGATTTTTGTGTGAGAAAATAAAGTTATATAACTTTAGTGAAAAAAAGTCATAGTTATATGATTTTTATGTGAGAAAATAAAGTTATATGACTTTGGTGAAAAAAATCATAGTTATATGACCATTTGTAAAATTTACCCGGTATTTTTGTAAACAAATAATATTTTAAAAATATTATGCTATGCATATTATTGTTAATACACCAAACTAAATATTCGATAAGAAATAATCACATCATAACTAATTTCAGCATTACTAGTAAATTATTTAGTATTATTCTTATACACCCTACCGAACGACCCTTAAAGGTCTTACTTAATTACCAATCCACATATTGAAACGATAAGCATATATGTAAACATAAAAATGATATTAAATGATTTTCTCATTTTGAGATCAATTATCCCAAAATTAAACCAAAAATAATCCAAATTTTAGGTTGTACGATTTGTCTTCGTTACAATAAATGAGAGAATGAGTCACATGAATATACATCCTCTGTCAGTCCACTTTTACTAGTCTATTCTTCACTTTCCACACATTTTAACAAATAATAAAAGAAGTATATAATTTATTATGATACCCATATTAATTGATGTATATTTTTAATGGATTTGAGAAAATAATTTGTAATGAGTAATTAATATTATGAAACAGAAAAAAAAAATTATCTTCTTTTAATATGCGAAAAGTGATAAGTAAAAATTTATTTTTTAAATACTGGACAAGTAAAAGTAAACAAAGAAGTATATTTTATTAAAAAATATTTCGCGTTTCTATGTAAAAGGGGCAAATATAAGAGGATACTAATATTTACCAAAAAGAAGAGGGAATCTTTCAAGAATACAAGAAAAGACATGCATGCATTTCAGGGTTGTCAGAATGGGACTCCTAAATTCTTTAAATTTCTTAGAAACTGAAATCAGTCCACTGAGGGTCGGTGTCTTTTCTTCATACTTAAAGGGACAATTCTTGTTATTACACACTCTCTCTCCTTGAATTATTTTGTGATATTTTCTAATCCACAGTTAGTATATAGTAGCTATTATTGCTATATTCGTGATAAGGTGGGTGTAACTCCTATTGAGGATAAGATGCGAGAAACGCGACTTAGGTGGTCTGATCAAGTGAGGAGAAGGAGCACAGACATCCCGGTGAGGAAGGGTGAGAGGTTGACATTGGAGGGCCTATGGAGAGGTAGTAGGCCAAAGAAAAGGTGGAGAGAGGTGATTATGCAAGACATAGCGCAACTTCAACTGACCGAGAACATGATCCTTGATAGAAAGGTATGGACGTCGAGGATTAAGGTAGTAGAATAGGTAGTCTAGAGTGTTCATAACAGTAGTATTGACACATAATCTCGCTTTCTGTGGGCAGTAGGTTTTATGACTAACCGTTATTTTCTTTTATTGTGGATAACCTTTTTACCTTATTATTTTTATTCTACTTTTATATGATTTTTTGGTACTGTGCCTTCTTGTCTATATTTTCATTAATGTAGTACTTATGTTTTCCTGAACCGATAGTTTATTGGAAACAACCTCTCTATACTTACAAATCACAAGGTAGGGGTAAGGTCTGCGCACACACTACTCTCTCCATGTCCCATGATGTGGGATAAGACTGGATATGTTGTTGTTGTAACTATTATGGCTATATATTAGGTACTTAGATGAGCTCCTTCATTTTAATTAAGGTTATATATTAACGTCACGCCGATTATAAGGTTTAACAGGTTTAAAAAGAAGAAACCACTTGACATTTTCTGTTTGAACTAAAATTTGAATTGTACACCATTATTTTAGTTCATTTTATTGAGCACCTTTGAGTACAAAAGACTATACATAGACAAACTTAAACTAGTTTAAAATTTGCTGTTGTATTTTTCTCTTTTATTCTTGCTAATATCTGAATCTTCTGTGACTAACTGCCTTGTGATTTTAACCCCTCATAAATCACACTGTGGGACCCAACATAGGAGACCCCACCAATTATCTTATCATCTCATGCTTTGCACAATATAGCAACTGTATACCAACGGCTCCCTTGCTGTCAGCTGTATGTATCTCTGTCTGTCTTTTAGTGCACGTTTGACGTTAACATCACAAGTTGCCTCTTTAATAGCTTATTTGTATAGTTACTTATCGTTTCATAATGTATCGTATTGTACTGTATTATATTATATTATTTGATAAATATAATGTTTAGATAAATTATATCATTTGCCATCATTTCATGATATCACGTACTAACAATACAAAAAATAAACTTATAATATTATAAAGAATAATTATGATACAAGGTAAAACTATTAAATAAAAAGATAGGGTAAACGATTAAATAAAATTATTTAATAATAATGAAGGGTGAGATTGAGAAAAAAAGATAAGGTAACGACGCGACTACACCAAATCGATCGTTACATAAAGTGGCCCATTTCGTCGTTATGTAACGATGAATTTAACGATACGATATAATAAAATTTAAGTAACAATCAAAATAAACATCGTATTTAAAGTAACAATACGATACAATACAACGGGTAACAACCATCCAAACAAGCTATAAGTAACCAACTTCTATATTTATGAAAAAGGTGAAAAAGTAATAAGGAAAAGTCTTTTCTGTTGGGATAGAGTAATAATTTCTTTTCTTTTTTTTTAGTATATTTTAAAATAAATGATATATTTTTGAATTTAAAAATAATTTAAATTTAAATTTTTTATTTTATCTATTTTACTTTTAATAAAAATCTTTTATAACCGTATAAATATCATGACCACGAAACTTGCTTTAAGAGCAAAAGTCTTTTTTTACTCATCTTTTAAAATATTTATAATAAAAAATTCTTTTTGACCCGTGAGAATTACAAAAAATAGCCTGACCACAAAAAAGTGGGCAAAGCCATTGGATTCAGTGACTTTTTTGTTGCTTATATACTGCTTTTGGTATTACATGTAAATGGTATATCCCATAAGGTTGATGGTGTTTTGCTGTTCTTGATATTTTTTGGGTTTTTTCAAGATTTCATCTGTCACCAAACAAGATTCTCTGATCTTCAGATTCTGGGGTTTCATAAAAAATGAAGTTGAGCTCTATATTTGTCGAAAGATCAGTTCTTTTGTCTCAATTTATTTAATTTGAGGTTTTGCTTTGCTTTCCTGTTCTGTAAATCCACTGAAAGATCGTTACTTTTTTGACCTGTGATTTGCTTCTTCTGGATAGCTTCAAGACTCATAACGTAAAAGGTTGTTTAAATTGCTTCAAATTTTTGTAGGGCAGGTATGTTTAGTTGCTGATTTAGTAGATTCCATGGAACTAATGCTACTATAGATTCTTAGCCAGAAATGTGGAAAAGGTGATATTTTTAGGAATCTTAGTACATACCTTTCCAAATTGAACTGATAATGACGAAAAGTTTCAACCTTTGTAGTTCTTGAAAGTGGAAAAAGTTGGGATTTTTATTATAAGGAGAACTGATATATAAGAAATCTATTAAGATTTTGGATTGAGTTTTTTTTATGGTAATGGAGAAACAGGTTAGTTTCCAGGGTCCAACAATGGAAAAGCAACAGAGTTTTCGAAATGGGACGACGGAGAAGCAGAAAAGCTTTAGAGGAATAATGGAAAAACAGAAAAGCTTTAGGATATCAATGGAGAGGCAATTAAGTTTTGGTGGTGAGAGGAAAAGGGGCAAGGAATCACCGGGGAAACGAGGGGATTCGATTCTCCACCTTGCAGCTAGAGGAGGGAATTTAGGAAAAGTGAAAGAAATTGTTGACAAGTTTGATGAGAAAGGCATAAAAGATTTTCTATGTAAGCAAAACCAAGAGGGTGAGACTGCTTTGTATGTTGCTGCTGAAAATGGCCATAGTTTTGTTGTTGCAGAGTTCTTGAAACATTTAGACCTTCAAACTGCTTCAATTGTGGCAAATAATGGCTATGATACTCTCCATGTTGCAGCAAGGCAGGGTCATCTTGGTGAGTCTTCTAACACAGAACCACCCCCCCCCCCCCAAAACCCAAATTAAAAAGAAAAAAGAACAAAAAAAGGAACAAGAAAAAGTTGAGGTCTGAATTTACTAAATGCAGATTCCAGAATGCTTTTGAAGAGTCAAAATTTCCAGTAAAGATGTGGACTTCGTAGATGAAATGGATAATTGTGCTTTATTTGGTACATTGTGGACTTGAACTCGGTACTTCACATGCAGTTTATTAATGCTAATATTGGTGACTAGAGTCTGCAACTTCTATCCTGAATCTTAGTTTCCGGACTTTTAAGTTGAGATGCTGTAGTATATATTATTTCTGATTAAACTTCTTGTTTGACCATAAGCCTAGTTGCTGAAATTATTAATAATTTTGAAGTGCAGCCACCTATGTTATCACCAGCGTTGAATGTGAGTAACCCACTTGTGAGAATTCATAGAGAGTGATACTATGTAAGGTTATTCTCTCTCATGTTACTTCCAAGATTATTAGAGTGTCTCTAAATTTGTACTCTCTTTTATGCCATATCTGAAATGGTGGATTGCTAATTTCCATCTGTAGATGTATATCCGATGATCGAACCACAAAGATTTCTTTGTAGTGTATTTCTCTTTGTAGTCTTAATTATGTAATTAGGAGTTGGTTTATCAAACTGCATGTATCATCCAGAACCTTGATCCTAACACTTGGCCTGTGTAACACAATCACATTAGAGCTTATATATTTGTGGGGATCGGAAAAAGAAATTTTAGTTGTCAAGTCTTGATCTATTATTGCTGTTTCAAGCTTGTTTAGGAAACTTGTTAAACTGGACTTTAGTATGTTCCTTTCTCACTTGCACTTGTAAACACTGAGGACAAAATTGCAGATGTACTGGAGGAACTGCTGCGTTCATTTCCAAACCTAGTAATGACCACAGATTCATCCAATTCTACGGCGTTACACACAGCAGCTGCACAGGGACATATTCATGTAGTAAATATGCTTCTGGAGATTGATTCAAACCTTGCTAAGATTGCTCGGAACAATGGAAAGACTGTGCTCCATACAGCAGCAAGAATGGGCCACTTGGAGATAGTTAGATCCCTTCTGAGCAAGGACCCTGATATTGGTTTTAGAACAGATAAAAAAGGCCAGACTGCCCTACACATGGCTGCAAAGGGACAAAATGCTGGCATCGTGCTTGAATTAATCAAACCAAATCCTACAGCAGGATTTGGTAGATAACAAAGGAAACAGAGCACTTCATATTGCAACAAGAAAGGGAAGGGTACAGGTTTGCTTGTTTAACCAATTTTTTCTCGTAAAGCAACTTCCACGAAGTTGAGATTTTTTATGTGTGAGGCGAATGTAGTACGTGTTTTCTATCTTGAAGAAATGCTCGTAGATTGAGCGAATACTGTTTATATGGTTAATCAAGAAAGAAAGTTTCAAACTTGAGGGATGATGGGCAGGTGAAGACTGAGTTCATTTTGTGCCACAAAATGGTTATTGAAATGAGTTACTGATAAGTTCCAGTTTGCTAGACAGTTATATTCCTGGAGAGAAGGAATATTTAGAAACACTTAATCTTTTAATGTCATATATCATGTCCTCACACACGTGATCTGATTTCATTCTATGATTTGCACGCACTTGGTCAGTGTCGGTTACTTTAATTTAATATGAAAATTTTGACCCACATAAGTTGCATTCTTTGTACGTATGTGATAAGTTCCTCATTCAGAAGTAGCTTATCTTAGATGGCTGTGTTTGACGTAAGAGCAACCAAAAAGGGGTACTTCATTGATGACTTAATGTAGAAGTTGGAGAAATATTTAATAATTATCCTATTATTTTAATCTTATTTACTAGTTTCTGAAGGCTGGAAAAGCTTTTGAAATGTTGGAACGTTTTTAAAAATTTCCAGCTAAAACTGATAAATGGATTCATATATATTTAAGAGAAAAGTAGCTTATCTGTCACAAAAATGCACTTTTCCTTCCAGAAAATCCAGCATTTTCTTTATCACTAAACCTAAAATCTGTAAGAGCTGACGTAAACTGCTAACTGATTTCGATGCCTCCTGAAAGCAAGATAGCTTACTTAATTCAACCACAAGGAAGAAAGAAACCACAAGGACTACCAAGCAAAATTTTATCTTGCTTGTTTCTTCCGAATACATCTTTTCTGGGATTAGGTCGTTTACATATGGTCTCTGGTAAATTATTGTGTTTACATTTATGATACCTTGGCGATATAGCTCCCAAGTACGTTTCCAAGTGCAGGCTTGTTCTGCTGTTATGTTTAAAATGTTCATATATAGGGACATCAAGAATCAAGCTACTGTGCAGTCTCTAGCTCGAAATTGTGCATTGGATGTTCAGGCCAGTTTAAGTGACAGAAAGTTTTTGAGAGATATTCTTTGGCTTTAATTTTTTTTTAATCTAGGAAAACCAAAGTCCTACTTCATGTGTCCTTTTTAGTTGTCTGTATGAAACTATGCAGATGGTACAATGTCTTTTGCATGTTCAATCTAGCAAAAACCGACGTCCTAATAAAACTCTGCTATGTGTAATTGCAGATGGTGCAATGTCTTATGTCAACTGAGGGCATCGATCTCAATGCCATTAATAAGGCTGGAGAAGCGGTTCTTGATATTGCAGAAAAGTTTGGAACTCCAGAGCTTGTTTCTATTTTGAAAGAGGCCGGAGCTACGCATTCCAAAGATCAAGGGAAGCCCCCCGGTGCTGCAAAGCAACTCAAGCAGACTGTCAGTGACATAAAACATGATGTGCACTCCCAGCTCCAACAGAGTCGTCAGACTGGCTTCAGAGTACGGAAAATTGCATTGAAGGTGAAGAAGCTCCACATTAGTGGGCTTAATAATGCCATCAACAATGCAACTGTTGTCGCTGTCCTTATTGCAACTGTTGCTTTTGCTGCCATCTTCACTGTACCTGGCCAATATGTTGAAGAGAAAACAGATGGATTTTCACTTGGCGAAGCAAATGTAGGCAGAAAAGCAGCTTTCATAATCTTCTTCTTGTTCGACAGTATGGCCTTGTTTATTTCAGTTGCTGTTGTCGTGGTCCAGACATCTGTGGTCGTGATTGAACAGAAAGCAAAGAAGCGACTCATGTTTTGGATAAACAAGCTCATGTGGGCAGCTTGCCTCTTCATCTCGATCGCCTTTATCTCTCTTAGTTACGTGGTAGTTGGATCTAAGGAAAGATGGCTTGCTGTCTATGCAACTGTGATTGGTAGCATAATAATGCTCACTACAATTGGCTCCATGTGCTATTGTGTGGTTCAACATAGGCTAGAAGAATCGAGGCTGAGGAGCATTAGAAGAGATGAGACTCATTCACGTTCTTTCCCATTGTCTGTGGCATCAGATACAGAGCTTTGCAGTGAGAACTACAAGAGGATGTATGCAGTCTAGGAAGAACAATCAGGTAGCTTTCTGCGTATGGCATAAAAAACGGAGCTTTGTAATTAAAACTATAAGCAAATATATGCAGTTCTCAAACATGAGGTCCAAGAACTTGTGCCACGGCATCAGATTCAGAATGGTGAAAGTACAAAAGGGATCTGTGCTGCTTAGGAACAAATGAGCAGAGAGTTTCAATAGATTCTCAATAATATTTCTATTATATCTGTCCCCGCAGAATTCTCTAATGTGGGTTCCTGCAACCACTGAATTGTTGCAAACTGGGGTTGCATATTCCATAGAAGTTCAAAATGAAGCCTTAGCAGATCTTTCAGTTTTCTCCTCATGAAAATGCAACAGTTTCGAGAAGCATGCTTTCTTGAAGTTGACTAATTATATGGTTACAATACTAGCACACCAGATTGGCACTCTGTGACAAGAATGTGGGGATGGCTGCTATTTACTTTCTTATGCCTATATACCTGATCAACTCCTTACTTCATCAAACAAAATGGTGTCGTTGTATATTTTATTATAGTTTTTTTGCCTCATCATGAGGTCCATCTTTTCTAGCTGCAATAATTTGTTAGAATTCTGCCAACATGAAGAACAAGCCCTGAGAATGAGCTAGTTCTGTGAAAGTTGAGCTTGTACGATAACTAGTTGGTGGTAGTGCCCGGGCCCATTGACCTTATTAATTTTCTATTTAACATAAAGAACTCTTGTTTATAGACTGCGAAGCAAAGTTAAACAAAATCTATACAGTTTGATTCAAAATGTTTGAAAACTAAGAATATAACTAATTAACTTTATGAAACTAATAAAAATATACAATGTGGGTGTGTAAATCAAGATATTGTTCTTCTTGTTGCTGCAATTCTACCAGTTGTATTAGATCCCTAATAGTTTTCGTGTTCTTAGGAAGCAGATTTTTTTTTCCTTGCGGCCGAGGCAATAAGCTGATCTGAAAAATGCAGAAGTAAAAAATGCCTTAGCACATGTGCGTAATAAGGCACAATGAATCCGGAAGCTATTAGTGTAGCTCAATGACTAATTCCTAAATGTAAACTATTAGCTTCAAGCTTCAAGTTATTGTGGTAATACATTTTTGGAAGCCAACTTTTGAATGTGATAAACCAGTGATAAATAAATAAGTAGAACTACATAGTGTGGAGAGTTGTACATCTATTGCAGAAATAGGACCTAAGTGAATAACCTAAGCAAATCCAGATTGTGCCATAGAGAGATGGTAATGCACAATGAATAAAATGATGTTCTAGAAGACTTAAAGACTGAACCATAACCATCTGCTCCAAGAGATGCACCGATAAAGAGATGATTTTAATAAAAAGGAATACAGAAACTTGGCCAATCCTGATATTTAACTTATTCTGTGGCAGGAAAGGATGTATGTATGTATGTTCAGGAGAGACATTAAGTGCAATATGTTCATCCCAGTTGAGAATATTTTCAGAAGTATATTTTCCTGGAGTGTTTCCTTTAAGTTAATATTTATTTGTAATGCTTCAGAGAAACTTAAAAGAAAAAGAGGAGTAGGAGGAAGGTCAAATCTCCATTTCCACTCCGTCAATAAGATTATACGGTGAGATATACCTGCTGAATGTTTCTGTTCATCAAGTATGGGTTTCACAGGTTATCTAGAGGCTTCCTTTGGAACGTTGCTAGCTTCCGGAGGAGCATTCATCAATTGTTTATAGAATCAACTACTGAGAAAACTAAAAGGGCAAAAACCGGGGCATATCGAGTTCGTAGACATGTGAAACACTGATCCTGTTGTTTCTATTTTATGTTTGTCACTGACCACTTCTCTTCTGCTCCTTTCACATTCTTCTCCTGCTGTTCGGGCTGCCAAAAAATTCCCAACAGAATTCAGAAGGCAGTTTTTTATGTGAAGGAAAAAATAATATAAAATAATAGAATAACGTTTCTTCTGTATTCGTATTCATAATTGCGAGGTTTCAAGTATTAGATGCCTCTATTCAAGAGGAAAATCACTTACGTGACTGTTGTTGGTCTGTCCAAGTAGTATTAGAACTTCATAATCTCTATGCAAGGATTCAGGATACAGAGAAATCTCAGTAAGCATCTAAATGATAATAAATTAACTTTTAAAGCGTTGACGATCAAATTTTTGCAGAATATTGATCAGTTGTAGGTCAAATCTCAAACAAATGACTGCTCATAATATAACTATCAATTCACAACAGGGACGCTTCAATGATTTCATCATATACTAAATTTTGTGTTGTGTGATCATCGTTGCTATCAGCTATTGGCGGTCGAATCAACATTTTCACTGCACGATAAAGCAACATAAAGCTGACCATGTGAAAAAACAAACTCTCATAAATAAATTCCAACAAAATTTAATGTTTGACCTTGAGCTTTATTAATAGTCATAGCAAAATATAATCTAATCGAAAATTGTGTTCTTTTGAAAGGAACAGGTAGTTTTTCATCTTGTGAAGACAACAACGGTATTCTCGGAATAAATACGTGCGTGTTTCTTGAATCACCACTTGTAATTTTTGCGCTTATGACATGCCTCTCAAAATTACAATATATAAGTCGTGTACTATTACATAAACCTTCGCAGGGGTTTAAATTCTGTAGTAAAATAACGGGACAATTTATTTTCTCGGTTAATTTACAGGGAGGTGAGCCAGGTGGGTGTAAAGTATGTAAGAAATCTTCATATTGACTTTGATCATTCGTTTCAATAGTTTCATCAAACGCTACATATGTTCTAGATTCACCCAAAAATTGGGTTATGAGCATATCATTTATTTCGTCAACAAAATTATTTTTTGCTATTAAAATAACACGAGAATTTGTCGAAGACATATCACAAGTAGATGTATACAAATCCGGATAGGTAATTCTAAATAACAGATTCAATGATTCTTTTTCACTTATAAAAGGAACAATGAAACAATCAAGAATTTCAATCTTACCTTGAAAATTTAGTTTTTCTTTTCCGCTCCCTATTCGCATCAAATAGTCGCAGAAAGCAGGATTTGTTCTTGCTCGCATGTTTACTGATAATCACAATTTTTCAAGTTGGTTCCAAATTTCAGAACATAATAAACTTCCTCGTATGAAATCTTCTTCTTTTTTTCACTCCGAACAACCGGGAGAGTTTGTCTAAAATCACCATCAAAGATGATAACTTTTCCACCAAAGATGGTCTTTGTATCCATTAGATCTTTCAGTAGTAAATCAAAAGCCTCTATCAACTATTTTTTGACCATAGATACTTCGTCCCACACGATTAGTTTGGCATCTCGTATCAATGATGCAAGTGAACTTTGCTTACTGATATTACATGAGAAATGTTCATCAATATCAATAGGAAATTCAAAACGGGAGTGAGCAGTTCGTCCTCCTGGAAGAATTGAAGCCGCGACACCAGATGTTGCTGTTGCTAGATCTACGAATCCTTTTGATCATACAGTAGCCAATAATGCGTGATAGAAAAAGGTTTTACCAGTTCCTCCGGGACCATCAATAAAAAAATCTCCACACTTATTCTTAAATATTCTATCAAGGATTATATCATATGCTTTTCGCTGATCATCGTTCAATTTTGTTTCTAGTAACAAATCCTCTTCTTTAACAATTATATTTCTTTCAAAATGAGAATCTTGAGCCTCTCTAGCAGCAGAAGAAGCTAAAATTCTTTCTGGTGTGAGTGTAAATTCATTTATGTCACGACCCATTAAATGCAGAATGTCATTAATATGGTTTAAGGCCATATGACGAATCTGTTTCGAGTTTAAGTTTGGCAAAATCTTGAAGTCTTCGGACATAGAATCTTCAAATGGATTTCAATGTTCTTTCGGTTTAGCAGGATTACAATATACAAGAAGTGTTGCAAATAAACGTCTCAAACTATAAGTCATCTGATATCTTACATCTTCTAACATACAATCAACTAAGTTATTATCACATTGTAATAAGCCTCGTTTTTCTGCTGCTTCTCTAAATGTACTGCAACATACTCCATTTATGGTTAGCAAATGTTGGTATGATTTCGGCCCTCTAATGTTCATTAATAACAATCTAAGATAGTACCTTTCTTCTTCTATTGGATGACATGTGACTATACGTCCAATAGCAACACCTTGCTTTCGACGTGTCCACATTCTATATTGTTTGGACCATACAAAGTATTTTGGAAATTCCTTATAGAGTAAATTTAACTTCTTTGCATCCTTATTTTCTCTATTCATCACAAAAAATTCTGTCAACATGGTTTTTCTGATCATGGGGTTATTCACAATTGAATTTATGGTATGTGTGCTTTTAAAAGAGACAAATTATTGTCCATCAAAATGTAGCTGAAGATGGTAAACAGATGGAATCATTTCGCTAATGGGAAAACCAAATAAATGCCAAGTTGCCTCCGGTGGAAAAACCCATCTAGCAGATTGATATTCTTTGATCTCATCTATTTCAATATTTGGATCATCAGCATGTACGAAAAAGGCAATTTTATCATGTCCCTTACAAATATATTTATAAAGGTATTTAACAACTTTAATATCAGAACAAACTTCAACATTAATATGGCAGTTAAATTTTCTCAATAGATATGGATTGTAAGGAACGACCCATGAATTGTCAAGAAATTGGCTTCTAATATTTGCAAATTTACCGTTATTTCGCCTTCTATAAATTGGGTATCCATTTTTCCCCCTATATATATGATCAACAAATTCTTTTGGATATTTGAACTTACAATATTCCATGTTCTTCATACAAGGACATTTAAGATTTAAGCTATCACAAGGTCCATGCATCATATGTTTAGTAACAAGTGAATACAGGTAGTCATTCTTACCAGAGTCGGACAGTTCAGCACAAACAAATTTATCATAAGCTTCCGGAGTTAACAATTTATATTCGTTATTAAGTATGATAAAAAAAAATGGGCATGTGAAAGACAACACTTTTGAAATTAAATAGTGTACATAAAAGCAACAACTTTTTCAAATATATTTCTCTTCAGTATATCTGTTTTCATCTCCTCTACCTTAGCTCTAAACACTCGACTAATTAAATCGGGCCTATTTTGTACCTCATGTGTTACCAATAAATGTTCTTCTATTTCTGGCCATGATGGATTACATGTCATTGTTAAAAATATATCAGGTTTCCCAAAATTTTGCACTAACGCAATAGCGTCCATATATCGTTGGCGCATATCTCTAGGACCTCCTATAAAACTTGCAGGTAAAAAACTTTGTCTTCCTATGTTGCATGCCTCTCGCTCACCATGTCTTAGAACGTCAAGAATCCCCGCTAACGCATCAATTCGAAATAAATCTTGATTAAATGAATAGAAATCTAACATTTGAGTCTCAAGCTTGATGAATTCATCAACTGGGTATTGTTGGAATACTCTTCCTGCATGTAAAACTCCATTTTCTTCGCCATCCCTCATTTGGAGCTTGTAACAATAATACTCACGACATGACACAGTATTTCTTTTTCGTTTCTATTTTTCCAGAAGTTCTGCTTCCATGTCAAGTAGCATGTCAACTGAATACATGTTTTGTACACTTGGTAGCTGCTCATTTTCACAATAAGTTCCATGGCTAATAGTATTATTCGTTCGCATAATCTTTTTAATACCACAATGCCATCCGTTCTGTCCATAAGGAAATAGTAATTGATACTGCAATGGATCATAACAACCATAGTAGTAATTTACCAATTGGCTTTTACTACTGTGTATAAATTCGAAAATGTGGTAGAGAAATACTGAAACTACTTCCATCTTCTATCCATATCACTGCTACTTCAGACGATGTTGGTAAGTTATATGTTCTTTGATCTAAACCAGAGTCAGACTTAAGCGCAATATAGAAGTTTGATAATTCTGGGATATCTGTTAAAGATTTCAAAAAAAAAGAGAGAGTATGGATTAACTTTTAATGTGTCCATCAAAGTCCTGTTAACTGATTCGTTAAGCTTGTCAGAGAATGCCATCCGATTTGCTAGTTCATTATCAGTATCATAGAAATATAACTGTAGATATTTTGCTGGCTGACTCGAAGGCAGGAGGTCATTTATGAAATGATACATTTTCCGTTGAACTCTAAACGTATAAATACCACAATTTCTTCTTGCTAAATCTCTGTCATAGTTCACTCCAAGAGAAGTAAATGCAAACATATTGTTATACAATCTAACATAAGTGCGAAAATGTTTGGACTCCTCAGAGTTTCCTAAATAAAGATTTAGGAGTTAAACAGGTAGTCCATAGTGAATCAATTTCACTGATCTATTATCACAGCAAAATCTCGGTGATTCATATTGAAATTTTTTGGCTCTACAAAATTTACAATTCGGTACAGTTTTCAGTCTATAAGGGCTATTGGGCAAGTCAATAGTGTTCCACTGACCCAATTTTTAAGATCTACGACCTGTTTTTTTTGGGGTTAACCAAAGGGAACAAATGTCATGACTGAAATGACTTTAAAGCTATAAGAAACCAAACCTCTATTTGCAGTGTTATGCATAGTAATATCATACTGTTCAGCGCATGTTCCCTAAGATATAAGGAATTAAGCATATAAGTCTGGCTGTTTAAACATTCTACAAATTTGAACACCATACTTCTACACTTACCAACTTCAAAAATACATGAGCTATCACGGACATCTTTGACATTATTAGAAACATGGGAATCCTGAACTGTGGACATATTTTCTAAGATAAAAAAGAGTGTTATGAACGTTAATGTCTCATAGTTCAGTTCAGGATAAAAAAATCTTAGTTTACAAACATGTTCTCAAAACAGAAGATGAGGCTCCTCTTAGAGCAACTGTTTGTTCAGCAAACTCTCCATTAAATTGATAAGAAGTTGATACTTCAGTGGAATTACTGATTGGCTTCTGCGTTCTAGAATGAAGATACGTCGATCGTCGCTGTAATAAGTTCAGTTCTCTTCTATCAGCCGATGTCGCCCTATATATTTCACGGCGTCTCTGTTTTATTTTGGTGCCTCTTTCTTCAGAGCATTGGCGTTTTCCTTTTTCTTGCCAGCATATTGAGTCCACATTTTTACCCAGCCTAGACATCTTGGTAATTTTGTCTGTGAAAGTTTCACATAAACCAAATCAAAACTTACAAATAAAATATATGCACTACACAGCAATGAACATCAGCATGCATTGCGGAGACGATACACAGAACAAATTAACTAATGAATTCTTGATATAAAGTGTTGGTAAAGTACGATAAAATAAAGAAATTTAGCAGGCAACAAAAGCTAAAACGTAGATATTTTTAGTAAAAGCAGAGTTGAGAAAATTGTACAGCTGAAGAGACTCAAAAGCTAAGACGTGGAAGGAGAGTTGAGCAAATTGTACAACTGAAGAGACAAAGCAGTGGAGCAAATAAATGAAAAGGACAGAAAGTTGCTAAATTTTAATAAATAGAACAAGTACATCAATTTTTATGCAGCGTATGTAATGGAAGAAAAATAGGCAGCTTAATTAAAAACAAGAACATAAAGGATAAACAAATAAAGCGTACAAGTTTCCCTGTACCTCAGCACAACTAAGCATGCCATGAATATGATAAATGAAAAGAACTGTAGAGTTCAATGTTACATCAAGAAATTAGCAAGAGGTCCTACTTTTAACAGGTAGTACTACTTTTCACTTCATTCTAATAGATTGCACTTATGGTCACCAGCACTAATACTTACAAATTACTAATGCTATCATCCATGACAAGAACTTAAGTAGATGCCAAAAGGTTCAAAAATGTTACATATAGAATTTTGATTGATAGGAACAGTGTTAAAGAAGTATTAGTTTTCTGACAAACACATTAGGTATTATATTGGCTATAGAACAATATATTTCCATGTTAATTTCTGAGATATAACACATAAGTAAGGAGATTGAAACAAGAAGTATAATCTTTTGACAGAAGTTGAGGTCTCAATGTGTTGAAAGGTACATCAAATCAAGTAGAAAGCTCAACATGGACCTTCTATGTACAACGAAGAGAATCTTCGATGTCGCCGCAGAAGTAACTTTTTTCTGGGAACATGGTCAACCAGAAATTGTTATGTTTGCGATATAAGCGAAGAAAATTTTGGTTAATTTACTGCATAATAAATATTCTATTTAGACGTGTATAAAAGTTAACTATTCCACAGTTGATGAATGTAACTTCAATTACTCATTCCAGTTACAAAGATATTTTTCTCTTGACTATCTACCTAGCTACAAATACTACTATATCACTCTATTTACAATGTTGTTGTATCCAAAAAAATATGAAAGATCAGACATATCAACCCAAGGCAGCCGAAAACTTGATCCCAAATGCAGCGGACAACATGATTTCGAGAAGTAATGAATTTCACAGTTAATATCTTAGATAGCAGCAACAAAAATTTGGTTCTCCTCTTTTCATCATATCAAAGCAGCAGTGCAATATCTGCTAATATAGCTACTAAGCATGGTCAAGATAGATTAAGTATTCTGTTGTAGCTTTTAATCGATTTGAAAGCGTTGATCAAAATCTCCATAATAGACATAAATCTTAGAGTAAAAGAAATAGTTGTTTTAACCAAGTAATTACCTTGCAACTGTAGGGATAGAATTAAAGACAGCTATATGTTGTTAACAAGATTTTACTTCATGTAAAGTTAACAATTGCAACAGCAGAAAAGAATTTTAAATGCAAAGTGACAATTGGAAACAAAAGTTGAAAGATGATCTCAGGTGTTATATCCCCATTTTGTGCTTCTATAAAAACTGAATTTTTGCTTCGATAACACAATGGAGAAGGAACAAAGAGAAATTGTAGAAACACGAAACCAAAGGTTGGATTTTTTTCTTCCCAATTTTATGTTCGTTTTAGGGTCCAAAGATTGAAAATTTAGCTTCGACAAACACACAAATATTATACATAAATCGAATCTAAACTGCTAAATTGATTTAATTTACCTGGATCCTGGAGGAAACAATAGAAACCCAGCAACAGTTGAGAATATTAGAGGGTAAATGGATCTAGGGTTAAACCAGGGGAAAAGAGAAGAGCTTTTCAAACCAATAAGCACTGCAAACGTCGATTGTGTTACTGGAGAACTTTTGGTGATAGATTATGCGAAAAGCAGAAGGAATTTTGGTGAGAGGTGGTGCGGAAAGCAGTAGGAAGAAGGTAGCTAAGTGGAAACGAAAAGTGACCAGAAAACGCAAAGGATAAAGGCAAAGCTGAAGCGAGTTGCAGCGACTTGAAATCCTTTTCGAATGACCAAGATATCCTCCAGCGGCAAGCAGAGATGTCGACGAAGAGGCGCCTGCTTCAGCTGTTAACCCGCACTTATAATATAGTAGAATAAGAGCACAACATGGAGCTTGTTTGATAATTAGTAGGTTTTAAAGGAGCAGAATCTCTAGTTTGAGCAAGTTCTCCAACTCCAAGAATCATGTAACAGTATTTAGGCAGAACATTGGGAACCCATTTTGTCCTAATTTTGCCGGTTATTTTCAGTTGGCTAAGAGTTTCTAGTTTGTGCATTTAGCAAGATTGAGGCGCAGGCCACTCTCTCTCTCTCTAGTATTTTTTGTGCCAGCAGCCTTTCTTAGTGTGTGTATGCGCGCATGTGTGTGTATATATATATATAAAGAAGTCCAGGAATGTACACTGAAAGAAGTGAAATTTCATGTACAATATAAATGTCACTTCTATTGTCAATTTTTTTTTACGCAGTGAGCATAAGACCTGAGAGCGCTGACCACCAAAGCTAGGTGTTTGTAGCGTTGTTTCCACCTGTTGCCACAAATAAATTTCAGCGACTAGACTTTTCCCAATGACCCTAGAGTCGCCACGAATAACCTCAGCCTCATCCTTTGTAGTGTTAATATGAAGGATACATTCATGCCACTTCGCATCCAGTAAACAACATTTTGGCTACAAGCACAGCTCTGGAGAAGATACATACCTATCAGCTAGAAACCTTCATACCATCAGTGATACGAACCATGGATTCCTTTCCCAGACAAGTCGGTCACATGAATGGAAGTGTCATTGAATGATGCCAAATTTCGACAACACCAAGAATGAGCTCTCCATCCTTCAAATTTGGTCCACCTGTTACGTTCTTCGTTCTCCCCTTTGACATGATTTTGAGCTGATGAGACTGCACTGTTTGGTTGAGGTAGTGTATTCAGTTTTCGGATGAGTCAACTAGGCATGGTCCCGGACCATGGAAGAAGCACTCAAATCAAGATAAAGTGTCTTGCTTTCATTCATGATTTACCTTATTTGCATCATCTAACAATTTTTTACTTCCTTCTTTCTTCCCCCTAGAGTATCTTGATTCTAGACATGAGGTGGTAATTACAATAAGGTACCAGAATCACAATATATCCAGCATCTTTTATGTTTCTTGGCATGCATATCAGCATATATGCAGGGCAAGAGACTTGCAGAGCAGCCATTCTCTGAATGTAGCACGGCTGAGAACAGCTTAGTCAAAAAAAGAACTGTACAATAAAGAATTGGCAAGAATCATGCATATCTACAACCAAGTAGTCTTTTGGTGAACCATAAACAGCTTTCGACTGATCAAAAATGCAAAATTTATCATATAATTTTGAGATACAAGTAACAATAAAAAATCTAGGAACCTAGTTCTACTGCAAAAATGGAAGAGGGAATGAATACTCTATGCCCAGATTTCTGAGCTGGATACCAAGCTCCACACTAATCATCTTATGAGTATATACATCAAGATCTATCACGTATTGTCAGCAAAGGGAATCCCAACCTTTTACATCAGAGAAAATAGCTTGGAACCCTCTTGTGGTGCAATTGTTTTGTTTTTGTGTTCATAGGCTTTCATGCAGATATCAGGTACGATGAAAGCCTTGATGGTCATTCATCATGTCAGACGCACTCCCCACATGTTGAAGACCGGACCTGTGGTGGGAGCTCCCTTCATTTCTTCTGGAACTGTTTGACTTGTGGTGCGAGCTCCCTTCATTTCTTTTCGAGCTGTTTGACCTGTGGTGAGAGCTCCCTTCATTTCTTCTGGAACTGTTTGACCTTTGGTGGGAGCTCCCTTCATTTCCTATGGAACTGCTTCTTGAAATCATGCATACTGCATTAGCTGAGAAACTGCAGCGGAGGTGTACTTGATGTGTTCTCACCTCAGTTGAGCGACTGGCATTCACATTGATCATCAAAATCACCTCCTTTTCTCTTGTGTCCTCAGACCATTTTCTTGGTGGAATACCATCTGCAGTATCTTCTGTATTATGGAAATCTTCTTGATGTACCAAGATCTCAACATCTTGATCAGATTTGATCATGCCAGCCGCAGGTGTGACCTGAATCAGACAAACTTATAAGCAGGCATTGCTTGCAGAAGAGGTTTACTTTTAGTCCAGAGTAGTATAAAATGCTAATTTTCTATTTTAGTATAGAAAGTAAAGTATATGAGCTCAGGTTCCTGGATTAAGTATGCTTTTTCCGTCGTTTACAACATGTTACAAAATGTATTATGTAGAGGGAGTTTCGCCTTTATCCATTTTATGATGACACACTATAATTATGATGTAAGAAGCCAAGAATTGAAAAAAATAAGGGACAAACAATCCTTGAAGCTTGAATCTATTTTTAGGCTCTTTTCATCACCGGTGAAGTTTTGGATGGATAAGTAAATTCACCAAAAAATATTTTTCTTGGGACTCGAGAAGAGTGATTGTTCAATAAGCCATGGCCTTGGAAATCACCTCAAGCCAACGGGGAAAGCCAAAAGAACCTTTGGGACGATTCTCTGATTTTTGCTTGTCCTCGTAGATAGCTGATTGACCTTGGCAAGTGATTTGGAAGAAAGCATTATCTTGTCTGCTTCTGTTGGTAATTATTAAGCTGAATGCTTCTTGATTCTGAAGAAATATCTGGCTGGTGCTGACAGCTACTTCAGGTAAACAACGCAGTTCTGCCAATAAAGACCTGATTTTATCATTATACCGGAAAATTTTTCCAAACTCTTGTCTCCTTACTGATCTATCAAGATGGGCAACTTCAATGTTAAATTTGCATCTTACGGGCTTATGATCACTTTCGTTCACTTCCATGCAAGCATCATACCTATCACATAAGAGAAATTAGTTTTTACATGAAGCAAGAAAGAGCCTACTGAGCCTTGAGAAAACCTACTGTAAAACGGAGGCAACTACAGGGCACCCTAAACTGCACTCCATAGAAGGAGCTGCCCGGCTATCTCGATATAGCACTCGGTCACACCAAGCTGGAATTCGTTTCTTCTCCCCAGAATCATATCCTAAGGTGGAAAGAGAAAACATCTTTCAGTCCTTTTTAACATTTCATGCAATAAGAAATACATTCCAAAGACAATCTCGAACTGGTTCTTGGACATATCTTTGTCATTAGAACACACCAAAAAAAACAGTTTAACTAGTACTTAACAAAGTGTAAGAAAGTAAGATGTTGAGTCACATGTTAATCATTACAAATATATCTCACCTCCTAATCCTGGTTTCCCCTTTTCAAATTTGTAAGTTGGAGGAAATTTGATGATTGCTTCACGCATCCCTTGGAAGACTTTGCCAGCTTTCATTTCTGCTCTTAATTGATCTTTCTCTCTAAGCCATTCAAAGCATCTTTGCGAGACAAAGTCCCTTGCTTCGTCATAAGATATTCCAAAAAGACGATAATTAAGATCACCACAGAAAATCACCATATCAGCTTCAGCAAGGTCAGGCTTTCCCTCATCCGGACTAATTGCTGCAGCCTTTTATAGAGGATGTTAAGCATTAGTTCAATTGTAAAGATAGTATGAAACTGATGAACACAAATACTGCATCATACATCTGTACCACGAAGCATTTGAGCAGCAGATGAAACACCAGCTGCAAGAGAGAGGATCCATGGCAGACCAGAAGAGTAAAGCAGCCACAGTAAATATGTGGAGAAGACAAGAGAGCAAGTCAAAAACAGGTATCGCAGCATACCAGCAGCATTGTCCAGAAGGTTAGAAGATCGAGTGAAAGCCATTGTTCTATATATATGATCAAAATCAGCATTGCGGCGGTTGACTGCTTCTAAATGTGCTGCAAAGTGACAGTTCACAAAGCACATAATCCGATCAAGTACTCTTAACCGCAGACCAACTCCACCCTGCATTATAATTGTATAACCATAAAAACATTGTGCCAGCCAGTTCATTTCCCTTTTCAAGGAGGGAAAGACAATAACTTAGACTAGAAGACGAAGCCCTTAATTTTCTTAAGTAGTGTCTCAATCATCTTCATTACCTCACCTTGAATGACTACCTAGAATTTTGTCCAATTTGACTACTTAAATAGTTTGATGAATTGTAATCTGGACAAGATCAATGATTTGCTATACCTCTTAACATGAAGAGATACTTACCTTATTACCAATCGCACGTCCTAAACCACATGCAACTGCCGCAACGTCAAGGTCCCCCACATGTGCTCTAAGAGTTTTTCTCACCCTAAGTTAAAGATTACCAATCAATAAATCAATTGCACCTCAATCCCAAAATAGTAACGGTAAGTTAAAGGGTGTCAATAAACATAATATTTTAGTAGTATGAATAGGCAGGAGTCAATGAAAGAAATACTTCAGCCAATTCAGTTCGAAATACGAAGTTTTATGAAGAATGGGGTTTTTGAGGCACAACTTTCATTTCAGCTTGAAGAATGGAGAATAGCTCATTAAAATAACCATCATATGTTCTTACCAGATAGCAATAAGCAAGCCAGCTAGTTGCCTTGATCCTACCCTTTCGAAAGTTGATCCTTCGTCCAAAGTTTTTCCTATTGCATCCTGCCACCATTGCCCACTAGAAGTTCCTTCTAGTCCTACCTACAGTTGACATTGCGATCAGGATAATGCTATGCACATTAGACAAGATCAGGAAAGTATAAGGTTTCACTATCCACATGGTTGCCAATATGAGTATCCTCAATTATCAGTAATATCAAATACAAAATTGAATTAATGATAGACATGGAACTATTAAAAGAGATGCTAAAGAGATCAAGTCTTGCTAACTAAATTGAGCATTTAAAGCCATCCAGTACATCACCAAGGCTTATAGCCTAGTGGTAAGTGGGAGTCTCCCATACAATAGGTGTGGATCTGACTCCCACTACCCCGCCCTTCCTGCCCTTCCCTGACACCCCTATGTAATAGAAACAATTAAAAAAAGAAGAAAAGTCAATGAGTATCAACTTTTCTGTGCTCAATGATTGCTTCTTGAAATGCAAAAGTTTCTTTAGTGGATCTAAGATTCTACCTACAGGATACATACAATGGTAGACCATGTCCGCAAATCTCTTAATCATGCTCAGGTATTTGATAACCAATTAGAGACAGAATAGACATTGTATCTTGTCAAATCTTTTAGCTAATGGATTCTTGACTTTTTGGGCCTGAATAATAGATAGCTCAAGTATTTTAATTACTTTTTGTTTTCTACTGAATGCCAAAATTACCAGTTGCTGGTGGTGTTTCAATTAGATTGGCTAGGATACCTATAAGATGTGTTAGCATGTCTCTGTCAGTAAGCGGAGAAGAAGTCAAAGGCGAATATCTCTTTGCCCTCTCTTCAGTCAATGCTTTGGCCTTTGTCTCCTTTTCCCTTTTAATTAGTTTTTGGGACACTGGTGGAGGGAATGAGATGTTGTTTCGCTATATGGATTTGGATAACCCCTCACCTCATGAGCTAGTTTTAGGTTGAGTTAGGCCCAAGGTACATTCTTTGCATGATATTAGACCTAGCCTCATCTCAACTCTCTAGTTACCCAATGTTGGACTCCCATGTTATATTTTCCACGCTCCAAATGTCTAGCCCTGGGCATGCAGGGGCTAGAATGTCCTACATTGGGTGAGGGAATGAATTATTGTTTTCTTATATTATCTTGGACAATCCTCACCTCATGACCTAGCTTTTGAGGTTGAGTTAGGCGCAAGGTCCATTTTCTTTACAAGATGTAAAGGGTGTGCTTTGATAGCTTACAGTTTCTTTTGCAGCAGACATTGCAAGAAAACCTGCTCCCATTTCTACTTCTTGCAAACCAATTACTACAATCCCAACATCCAAAATTGCAGAACCCAGCCAAGTTGCGAGTGCTTCCTGTGACGCTTTTCCTTCACCAACGTTCCACGTACCAACCAAAATCCTAAAATTATCTTGTCTGGTGTATAAATATTTTTTCTCAGCTCTTTCTGATAGTAATATGTTATCAATAGGTCCTGGAGTGGCGAGGGCCCATCCACGTATACCTCCATGATTAGCTAAGCTAAAAACATAGTCATCCCCGACTGCCATTTTTATTACAGGCCTGTTGTGAGCAACCCAACCAGCTAGCAAGTTCCCTTCAAGGTCCAGGACCTGTACCATACCACTTACATAGCCAACCCATATTCGAGAACCATGAGCACATAAGCAAAGAACAGCGCAAGGATGATGATGGAAATCTTGCAAACGATTGCCATTTCCATCCCACTGCACAAGTAAGCCATTTGAACATCCACTCCAAATCATCCCATCAGATGCAAGCACAAGGGCCTCTATTTTCCTAACATCTTCTGCAAATGCCCCTGCCCCCTTTGTTGCAACTCGACGTACAGCACCTGCAGCTCCCATTATAGCATTGCGTGAACGCTGGAAAAAGTTACTTCCTTGTGACTTTTCTTTTTTAGATTTGGAGACAAGCTTGACATTCCTCTCATCTTCCACTGCTTGGTCTGGCATCGATGACATATCAACCCCATTCTCAATCTGACCGTCTATATTATACACTTTCAGGAGTTCCCTACTCCGAGCATCCCTGCAGTTGTCCAACTATCAGGGTAATTAGTGGCTAAACAATTAACCAATAAAGAAAGTTTTACCTCTTCCCTTATGAATTAACATTAAGCAAATACATACATCATGTTCATCTGGAAGCAATGTAGAGGAACATACCATAACGAGAAGGATAGAGATCCAGCTGCCCAGATTTTTCCTCTTACATGATCAGAGAGCAAACACTTTACGTCAGAAGACGAGATATTACATACACCATTCACTGTAACTTGGCTTCTAAGGTCAACGAATGACCTTTCCATGAGTAAAGCAGCCATGTGTGTTTCTTCTGGTGATAGAGAGAGAGATTTGTTTACTGCTTCACGTGGCCAAATCTTTATGATACCACCTTCAAACCCAGACCATATATCACCTGGACCAAGAAGTGAGCAGTCATGATATATTGTTCTCCAAGAAGTGAGTAGTTATGATATATTGTTCTTTTGAACACTATCAGAAGCAAAAGATTATTTCAGCACAATTAAAGCTAAGATAAGGTCAGTGAAGTAGACCAGTAAGACAAGATAACAATAGAAATTTTTTTTTTTTTTTTTTGAGTATGATAACAATAGAAGTTAAATAGGGTGATCAAAATGATAAACATTGACTAGGATCATAGGTTAATTTAATATATGAATTGAAAACGTGAACAAGGAAAAACTAGACATTACCATAAGAAGATATCACCATTGAAAGAACGGGACCACGATGAGCCTGCCAGGAGAGGCCTTCCTTGAAAGGGGAGTCATTAGAACTAGGCTGGTCCATTCTCCAAGACCTAATCTTGCCATCCTTATGCCCACTCCAGATCAACTCATTCCCAGAATCAACCATCAAACATAATGTGGGTGACATATCAGCCGACTCATAAAATGGTGCTGCATCCTCATCCCCTCTCCTTGCACGACCTCCAGCTCCCATTCCAGGCTCATACTGATCTGAAAAATTCCACACTCTTACCCCAGATTCTTGTCCTGCCCACAGTTGTGTCTCTGTACAGGCAATGGTCCTCAAAAATTTCCCAACCTGTATTGTTATTAAAATTTTGAAAAGAGAAAAGGATAAAAAGGAAAAAAAGGTACAGAAGTGCATGCATTACTCACCTAAAAATATCCATCCATTTTAAATATTTTTTAACTGATCCCTGATTTCGTCTTTTTTTTTTTTTTTTTTTGGGACAATGCACATTTAAAACTGTGTTTCCAACATGTACACTTGTTTCTACCAACAAACACAGTACACTGGATGTGTTTGGTATCATGTTTCTTGAATAATTCAGTTTCTAGTATTTGTAAACTGTTTTCTCTAAAGAAAATATTTTCACCAAAAGACACAATTATTTCGTCACTTATGAGTGGGTGTTATTTTCCTTTACAGATATTTCAAACTCTTATCCCATATCACTTGTTTTAACCAACATGTGTATCTTAGTTGTTAACCTTAATGCTCAAAAATAATAACAGAGCACCATCATCATACCCTGCCCTCCGTCTAATACCCAGGGGGAACTATGTCAAGGAAAGGGGTACAGCTGAATCCTCTTCGTTGAAAAAATCCACCGTGCAAATAGGGTAAAAACGATTTTTTTTTGTGTGGTTAGAATGAAGTGGCAAAGGGGTCCAAAAATTGCTTTAGGCACAGGTTCAAATCTCAGGTCTGACGTTCTAATTTTTTTTAAATCCCTTTACATAAATTTTTGACTCCGCCATTGTCTAATAGCTGTACTATATGTGAGATAGGTTAATGAACAACCAAATAATTCCCCAAGGTAAAACATCTTCCACTGGATTTCCTCCATAAAAATATTGAGCATGATGACACATTTTATATTTGGAAACAGTTTAACTTATAAACTTTCTATTCTATCCTCAATGATATATTGAGCTATACAAATGTCTATTACTCTTGTTTTAGACTACAAGTTTCAAAAGTCTTTGTTTCATAATTTTGTTCACCTGGGTTTCTTTGAGGGGGTGTGGCCTGAGCTCAAGGTAAGAAGGACGTGCAGGATGAAGAGGGGCACGAACTGGGACTTTAAAGATTCCAAGTCCACCACCAGTTCCTTCAAACTCCGGCAATGGCAATTCATGATTGTTATCATCTGAACCATCCGCCGCCAGCCCAATACCTTCAATCTTTTGATTAACCAAATCAGAGGAGCCTTTAATATCATTTGATAAATAATCCTCTTGCGGCAAACCATAATTATGCTTGTGATTAATGATGCGATTATCGAGGCTGCGATTATTGCGGAGCTGGTGCTGGTGGGGCCCACGCTTGTGGTGCGTCCCCGTATATGTTCGCAGCTGTTGGCTTTTGGATTGAACATTTTGTCGAACAGGTTGTATGCTACTCGGATTCTGATCCCATGCACGCACATCATCGTCTTTGCTTTCGTCCATGTAATCAAATCTAGTAGGAGTACTAAATTTTAATTCCAAAACAGAGTCAGTTGTCTAATGACAATATTTTAATTTCAAAAACATGCAAAAAGATTTGAATTCATCAACTCCACAGACTTTTCTATTTCAGAAGATTTTTTTTTTTCTTTATTAAGAAAGACAGAGGAAATTGGGAAAAGCTTCATTTTGTAAACAAGGGAGGAAAATGAGACAAAAAAATGGAATCAAAATTGGGTATGTTTGAAGAATAGATCAGAGTGAAGCAGAGGGAGTGGACATGCATGGGAAGAGGAGCAGAGTTCGGGAGAATTGAGGATAATGCGAGCTTCACTTGCACAACAGCTAATTTTATTTAATAGCAAATGGTAAAATTGGTATGTATCAATTTCATACAAAAAGAAAGTTTAAATTATACTCCCCTTTATTTTATTTTCAGAATTATAAATTTCACATTTTAAAAGGCTTATTTGTAAATATCTTTTAAATGACTTGATAATGTAAAATCTTTTTGCACGACTGCATAACTTAAGCTCCAAAAATTATTAAAGCTTTGGAATAAATAATAGTAAGTACACAAAAGCTCTATTTAGTAATTGGTAAAATAACAATAATCCATTAGGTTTTTCAATGTTTTATATGTCATTTGGAATAAATAATATTAAGTACACAAAAGCTCTATTTAGTAATTGGTAAAATAACAATACTCCATTAGGTTTTTCAATATTTTATATGTCATTTGTGTTAGAGTTTTGCCCTGAATTTCTAATCTATTAGGATTATCTTTCTTGAAAGAAGGGAAAAAGACTCCTAGAATGAATAAATCTCCTTCAGATGTCTTATTCTTTTCTTGGAGAAAAGTTTTGTACTTCTATAAATTGACGTTTTCTTCTTACAGCAAGAACAACAACCTCAATCATGTCTAGGGGAGATTATTCTCTCAAAAATTTTATTTTCTCTTTTTATATTAGTGATAGATCATATATAGGTCGATTGACCAAATCATAACAAATTGTTATACCTAGTAATTTATCGCCCACCAAGTTTTCCATTATTAGTTTCCGCATGCACCATGTTATTTTGTCCAGTTTTTATCGAAAAACAAGTATGTAACGGAGTTTGTATCGATGAAGGGTGTTCAGGAAAATCTCCATTTTAATGATGGATTACAATGGAGTTATTTTCTACAAGCTGCAAGATAATAAGAGTTTTTAATGTGGTGAAATCGGATAAATGTTCTACAGTCAAGAATTTTGTATACGGTCAAAATTAATTTCGGCCTTCGTACGATCGATCGAGGTCGAAACATAATGGATCGAAGAAAGATTTTGTAATATCGAGATGGGTTCCGAAAATGGTATGAACGAGCTTCAGATTTCAGGTATAGGTCAAACACCGAGTTCGAAGTCATTATCGAGCTCGGGTCAACTATGATGAGATGATTTCGAGCTTAAGGGGCAGAGGCCAACCGATACCGAGCCCGAATCATCACCTGATTCCGAGTCCACATCGAGCTCTAGAAGCAATACCGACCAGCACCGAGGCCGATCGAGCTCGAGCTCACAGACAAGAGCCGTTGCAAACACACTAAGGGAGAGAATTTCGGCGGAAATTAGGGAAAAACTGATTTATCATGGGTTCTCCATTATGTATTTTTAATTATATCTAAAGTATGATCCTCCACTATAAAGAGGATGGATACATTTCTGTAGAGGGCAGTTCTTTGGCTTATATTGTAATTCAAGCACCATATTCTCCTATATTCAAGAGTTACTCTTTTAAATTTCATAAATTGATTCATCTTGCTTAGTCCTAAAAATCATCTTCTTTACAACCCTGTTTATTTTGCATTCTTTGCAATCCACATTTGATATTTCTATTTATCCTTACGATTTATATTAAGCTACATCACATATCCTTAGAATTACGTACAAATTTAACCCTATCCATTTTTCGAGTAAAACAGTTTGGCGCCCGCCGTGGGGCTAAGGATAACAGTGGTTATTTGATACGAATCTACAAAAATACACCGTTTTGCACTTATTTCCGAAAGTATCTTGGATTTTGGATTAGCAACGACTAACTACCAATCAAATGGCCTTACCTCTCGATAACGAAGCTGGTCTTCAAGATGAAAACAACAACTTGACACCCAGTACCGAAAGACCACTTGTCAACGCCGTTGGAGCTCGAATCGAAGTGCCGATAGATATCAATTCGCATGTGGCCATTTAGGTGAACCTACATTCTGAACGTGAAAATAGCATTCATGGTGGCACTCTCTCTGCAGCTCGAGATACCCATAACGTCGAGGAAAATGGCGTCAGCTTGAGTATGATTTTCGAAATGTTGCAAGCTCAACAGGAAGCAATCGCTCAGTTGCATAGTCAAACCCAGATACCGAGTAGACCGGAGACCAGTCAACCCCGAGAAATTGCCCATACAACGGAACCAGCTATAGTGAAATCAAATGAGCAGGAGTGAGGGACTAATCCCGAATTTGCTTAGATGTTCGAAGAACCGACCAAACGAATAGAATCGGGAGAAAGGAGGATCGAAGAAAACGACAAAAAGGTAGAGACATACAACTCCAGGGTTGATCAGATCCCGGGGGTACCACCAATATTGAAGGGCTTAGATTCCAAAAAATTCATACAAAAGCCTTTTCCCCCAAGCGCGACTCCTAAACCGATCCCAAAGAAGTTCCACATGCCCGAGATTCCTAAATATAACGGAACTACTGACTCCAATGAACATGTCACCCCATACACATGTGCTATCAAAGGGAACGATCTAGAGGATGATGAGATCGAATCTGTATTGTTGAAGAAATTCGGTGAAACCCTGTCAAAGGGAGCAATGATATGGTATCATAATTTGCCATCTAATTCTATCGATTCTTTTGCTATGCTTGCGGATTCCTTCGTAAAAGCACACACCGAGGCCATAAAAATCGAGACCAGAAAGTCAGACCTATTTAAGGTAAGATAAAAGGATAACGAGATGCTAAGGGAATTCGTGTCTCGTTTTCAAATGGAACGAATGGATCTACCTCCGGTCATAGATGATTGGGCCGTTCAGGCTTTCACTCAAGGTTTGAACGAACGAAGTTCGATGCCTTCACGGCAGTTGAAGCAAAACCTGATCGAGTACCCGGCTATCACTTGGGACGATGTGCACAATCAGTACCAATCAAAAATTAGGGTCGAAGATGATCAGTTGGGGTCTGAACCCGCTGCTCGAAGGGATATCAATCGAGAACAAGGTCCGATCAGGGATCGATACCGACCGTATGACAGAAACCACAGGACCAATAAATCGAGACGTAACCCCGGACAAAGCAACAAAAGAAGTGATCGAGGTCAAGGGTCTCGGGGGCTGATGAACAGAAGTGGGTTCGACAGGCCTACCGGATATAAGGAAGCGCCTCGGTTATCAGAGTATAACTTCAGCATTGATGCATCTGCCATCGTGTCGGTTATCGGATGCATTAAAGACACTAAATGGCCTCGACCCATGCATACCAAACCTGCCCAGAGAAATCCCAATCAAATGTGCGAATATCATGGCACCCATGGCCACATAACGGAAAATTGCATGCAACTAAGAGAGAAAGTAGCCCGGTTATTCAATAAAGGCCACCTTCAAGAATTTTTAAGCGACAGGGCGAATAACCATTTCAAAAATAGGGATTTCGGCAAGCAAAACGAACAAGAAGAACCACAATACGGCATTCACATGATTATCGGCGGCGTCGATACCCCTCAAGGATCGGTGCTTAAACGCACTAAGACATCGATTGTGAGAGAAAAGCGATCTCGAACTAAGGATTACGCACCCATAGGAACTTTGTCCTTCAATGATGAAGATCCATAAGGAGTCATACAACCTCATAACGATGCACTGGTAATATCTGTACTTATGAATAAAACTAAAGTTAAGCGTGTGTTAATTGATCCAGCTAGCTCGGCCAACAATATTAGATTGAAGGTCGTACAACAGCTCGGTCTACAGGACCAGATCGTACCCGCGACCTTGATTCTAAACGGGTTCAATATGGCATGTGAAACCACCAAAGGCGAGATAATTCTGCCGATAAATGTGGCCGGGACCATCCAGGAAACGAAGTTCCACGTAATCGAAGGTGACATGAGGTACAACGCCTTTTTTGGAAGGCCATGGATCCACAACATGAGAGTTGTACCTTCGACCCTACACCAGGTTCTTAAATTCCCAACATTAAGGGGGGGTCATAACAGTGTACGTAGAACAACCGGCCACAAGAGAAATATTTGCTGTCGAGAAAACGAATCTGATATCCTCGCCTTCGCCAATAAAAGGATCGAGCTCAAAAGGGGAACAAGATGCCAAATAACAATCACAGACACCAGCTTTAACCCAACCAGAAAATCAGAAGATCGATGAAGATGATGATCAAAAGATTCCTCGATCCTTCATGATTCCCAATGATTCCGATGCTACCCAACCAACGATTGAAGAGTTGGAGCAAGTCATATTAATTGAGCATTTGCCCGAACGAAAGGTATACCTAGGAACGGGATTAACCCCCGAACTCAGGAACAAGCTTATTCAATTTCTTATCGATAACATGGATTATTTTTCTTGGTCCCATTTAGATATAACATGGATCCCACCGGATATAACGACGCATCGGCTAAGCCTGGACCCTAGGTTCCAACCAATAAAGCAAAAGAGAAGGCCCCAATCCGAGGTAAAGCACACATTCATAAAGGACGAGGTAACTAAACTTCTCATAATAGGGTCCATTCGGGAGGTGAAATATCCTGAATGGTTAGCCAATGTAGTTGTAGTCCCTAAAAGAGGGAACAAACTTAGAATGTGTGTAGATTACAAGGATTTAAATAGGGCATGCCCTAAAGATTCTTTTCCACTGCCTAACATCGATCGCATGATCGATGCCACGACCGGCCACGAGATCCTTACTTTTCACGATACTTATTCCGAGTATAATTAAATCCAAATGAACCCGGAAGACCAGGAAAAGACTTCATTTGTCACCAAGTATAGAACATATTGTTATAATGTGATGCCCTTCGGGCTAAAAAATGCAGGAGCTACTTAACAACACCTAATAAATAAAATATTTGAGGAAAAAATAGGTAAATCAATAAAAATTTATATTGATGACATGCTAGTTAAGTCACTTCGCGCAGAGGACCATTTGACCCATTTGCAGGAAACATTCGGGATTTTTAGGAAATACAACATGAAACTCAACCCCGAGAAATGTGCTTTCGGGGTCGGGTCGGGCAAGTTCCTCGACTTCATGGTGTCAAATCGGGGGATCGAGATTAACCCCGATAAAATCAAGGACATCGAAGACATCGCCATCGTGGACAGCGTAAAAGCCATGCAGAGGCTAACGAGACGGATTGCAGCCTTAGGCCGATTCATTTCGAGGTCGTCAGATTGAAGTCACAATTTTTTTTCTCTACTCAAAAAGAAGAACGATTTCGCTTGGACCCCGGAATGCCAACAGGCATTAAAGGAATTAAAACAATATCTATCGAGCCCACCACTGCTTCATACTCCAAAAACATATAAAAAACTTTGCTTGTACTTGGCAGTATCGGAAATCGCGGTAAGTGGTGGCCTAGTTCGAGAAGAGCAAGGTACGCAATTTCCCATATATTATGTAAGTCGAACCTTAGGAGAAGAAGAAACTAGATATCCACACTTAGAAAAATTGGCACTTGCACTGATAAGCGCCTCTAGAAAGTTAAGACCGTACTTTTAATGTCACCATATATGTGTATTGACCACTTACTCACTCCTTAATATTTTGCACAAGCCCGAACTATCAGGCCGATTGGCCAAATGAGTCATCGAACTCAGTGGGTACGATATTGAATATCAACCCCGTACGGCCATCAAGTCTCAAATTTTAGCAGATTGCGTGGCCGATTTCACGCCGACCCTCGTACCTGAAGTTGAAAAAGAACTCTTATTGAAATCGGGTACGTCATCGGGGGTATGGACCCTTTTTACGGACGGGGCTTCGAATGTGAAGGGGTCCGGGCTAGGCATCATTTTAAAGCCACCCACGGGTAACACTATTAGGAAATCTATCAAAACTACTAGGTTGACTAACAATGAGGCCGAGTATGAGGCCATAATTGGAGGTCTCGAGCTAGCTAAAAGCTTGGGAGCAGAAGTCATTGAAGCCAAGTGTGACTCTTTGCTGGTGGTAAATCAAGTAAACAAAACCTTCGAATTTCGAGAAGATAAAATGCAAAGGTATTTGGACAAACTGCAGGTCACTTTACATCATTTCAAAGAATGGACTTTACAGCATGTTCCACAAGAGCAAAACAGTGAGGCCGATGCACTTGCGAATTTGGGATCATCGGTCGAGGAAGACGAGATAAGATCGAGGACTGTCGTTCAACTCTCGAGATCCGTGATCGAAGAAGGTCACGCCGATATAAATTCTACAAGCTTAACCTGGGATTGGAGGAATAAGTATATTGAACACTTGAAGGATGGAAAGCTCCCATCAGACCCTAAACATTCGAGGGCCCTACGAACCAAAGCTGCTCGATTCATATTAACTGCAGATGGAACGCTATACCGAAGGACATTCGATGGACCATTGGCAGTATGCTTAGGTCCAGAAGACACCAACTACATCCTACGGGAGGTGCACAAGGGCACTTGTGGAAATCACTCTGGTGCCGATTCATTAGTCCGAAAAATAATCAGGGCAGGGTATTATTGGATCGATATGGACAAAGATGCAAAGGAGTTTGTTCGGAAATGTGACAAATGTCAAAGGTTTGCACCAATGATTCATCAGCCCGGAGAGCAACTTTACTCAGTCCTATCCCCCATGGCCATTCATGAAATGGGGAATGGATATTGTCGGCCATCTGCCATCAGCCCCAGGTAAAGCTAAGTTCATTCTATTTGTGACTGACTATTTCTCTAAATGGGTTGAAGCACATGCGCTCGTGAAAGTAAGAGAGAAAGAGGTTATAAACTTTATCTGGGATCATATCATATATCAATTCGGGATACCCGCCGAAATAGTGTGTGACAATGGAAAACAGTTTATCGGTAGCAAAGTGATGAAATTCCTCGAAGACCACAAAATAAAAAGGATATTATCAACACTGTATCACCCCAGTGGGAACGGACAGGCCGAATCAACGAACAAAACTATCATTCAAAACCCAAAGAAGAGGCTGAACGACGCTAAGGGGAAATGGAGAGAAATCTTACCCGAAGTTCTTTGGGCATATCGAACAACATCAAAATCTAGTACTGGGGAAACCCCATTCTCCTTAGTATATATCTCTAAATCCTTGATTCCAGTCAAAATCGGGGAACCCAGTGCCAGGTTTCGATATGCAACAGAAGAGTCAAATAATGAGGCTATGAACATTAGCCTCGAATTATCGGATGAAAAACGAGAAGCTGCTCTCTTCCAATTGGCCGCACAAAAGCAGCGAATCGAAAGATACTATAATCGAAGAACCAAGCTTCGCCATTTTAAACTCGGGTACTTGGTGCTAAGGAAAGTCACCCTCAGCTCCGAAATCCAAACGAGTGGAAAACTAGGACCGAACTGGGAAGGACCGTATCAGGTTCTCGAAAACGTCGAAAAAGGATCATACAAGCTCGGTATCATAAACGGAAAACAACTATCAAGCAATTGTAATGTGTCGCACCTAAAACGATACTACTGCTAAGGTACGACCCTCCCATATTCGTTTACATTTCAAAACTAACCCCTGCATGAGTCCGATCAGGATCTAGGATGGATCCTTCAAAACGAAGGCCTAGGTCTGAAAGCACGCGTTGCACTCTTTTCCCCTTAGACCGGTTTTATCCCAAATGGGTTTTTTGGCAAGGTTTTTAATGAGGCAACCACTGATCGTGCTAACTTAGAAATAAATCGACAGTACCCGAGGCCACTTTACAATCGACCTCGAATACTGGGGGGCATTAGCCCTCAAATATATCAAGTTCGATGCAAGAGAATTACTTCATAACAACAGGGTTCCGATAGGAAAAATTGTAAGAGCTAAATGGTCAAAACGATTCATGCTCATGTAGTTGGCCTGAGCCCTGACACAAAACATGAACACATGTACAATGACTTGCAAAGAAAAATTTCTTCTTTACTGATATCTTATATCCAAGATTTATTACGCAAACAAGCTTAAGGTAAATCAACGAGTTCGAGCAACACTCACTCACCTATCAAGCCTACGGGCTACATTACTTCGAGTTTGAAATCACTCACTCGACAAATAAGCCTACGGGATACATTACTTCGAGTTCGAAATCACTCACTCGACTAATAAGCCCGCGGGCTACATTACTTTGAGTTCGAATCATTCACTCGACTACTAAGCCTACGGGCTACTTTTATTTCGAGTTCGAGCAAATACTCACTCGACCATTATGCCTACGGGCTACATTACTTCGAGTTCGGATCATTCACTCGACTACTAAGCCTACGGGCTACTTTTATTTCCAGTTCGAGCAAGCACTCACTTGACCATTACGCCTACGGGCTACATTACTTCGAGTTCGAATCATTCACTCGACTACTAAGCCTACAGGCTACTTTTATTTTGAGTTCGAGCAAGCACACACTCGACCATTACGCCTATGGGCTATATTACATCGAGTTCGAATCATTCACTCGACTACTAAGCCTATGGGCTACTTTTATTTCGAGTTTGAGCAAACACTCACTCGACCACTAAGCCTATGAGCTACATTACTTCGAGTTCGAATCATTCACTCGACTACTAAGCCTACGGGCTACTTGTATTTCGAGTTCGAGCAAGCACTCACTCGACCATTACGCCTACGGGCTATATTACATCGAGTTCGAATCATTCACTCGACTACTAAGCCCACGGGCTATTTTTATTTCGAGTTCGAGCAAGCACTTACTCGACTATTACGCCTAAGGGCTATATTACTTCGAGTTCGAATCACTCACTCAACTAATAGGCCTAAGGGCTACATCACTTCAAGTTCAAACAATCACTCAACTCGACTACTAAGCGCATGGGCTACCTTATTTCAAGTTTGAGTAAGCACACACTGGTTATAAAGACTGTGAAGTCCAAATTCGATCAAATTGCCTAAATCCGTATGAAAATATTCATAAGGCATGAATAAAATCTTCACAGGGCAGGAAACAAAACAGAAGCAAGTCGGTAAAATAAAAAGATATTTATATATATATACAAGATTGTTTACATGATTGACTACAACATAGAAACTAGGGGCTAAGTTTCTTGGTTATCTCCGGGAGAGGTCTCTTCTCCACCGAGCTCCCCCCGTTCTCGGACCCACTCTTACTTCCATCATCGTCATCATTATCATCATCGTCATCATCGGAAGCCAAGGCTTCAGCATCAGCTTTGAGTTCTTTAGCCCTTTTTATCTCTTCAGCGAGATCGAAACCTCGAGCATGGATCTCGTCGAGGGTCTCCCTCCGAGATCGGCACTTAGCAAGTTCAGCGACCCAATGTGCTCGAGTATCGGCGGTTTCGGCTGCCTCTCTTGCTTGGACCTGGGCAGCTTCAGCATCGACCCGATAGACGGCCACGAGTGCATCTGCATCGGCCTTTGACTTTTCGGCGTTAGATTCGGCCTTGGCAAGTTCAGAGGCCAACCGAGCCTCGAGCTCCTCTATTCTTCTTGCTTGAACTGAGCTTTTCTCCTTCATACTATGAAGTTGGTTTTCGGCCGATGATAATTGGGCTCGAGCATCTTCTTTATCTGCAGCAAAGCGATCCATACCTTCTTTCCACTTTAAAGACTCTGCTTTTATCACATCGACCTCCTCACGGAGTTTCCCGATCATCTCAATTTTATGCTGCAGCTGTGAGACCGAAAAATTAGCTATCGTTCCGGTATCGAGCCCATAGGCTTTTAAAAGTATCATTACCTGCTCATACAGATCGGTCTAATCTTGGTAAGCCTTGGCCAACTCAGCTCGGAGGTATTTTATTTCCTCTCCCCTTTTCTCTAAGAGGAGTTTAAGGGAGTTCCTCTCCTCCGTAACCCATTGAAGGTCGGCCTCATATCGACGCATCTCTTTTCGGGACTGAGAACATGCTTCTCGATGAACTGTCGCGGCCTGCAAAGAAAGAAGAAACGAAGTTAGAAAAGAAAAGCAAACATAAAGGTAATGCCAACAAAATAATTTAAGGCTTACCTGATTCAAAGCCTGCTGCACTCCGTGAAAAAGATCTGATGCATCACTTGTACCGGTAACGTCCTCGACACTGGTAAACAGGTCACGAAAAGGATCCTCTCCATCATGAGGCATGTCTAGTTCGAGGGCCCCCAAAGCTTGGGATTCCCGAATCGCCCTTGCGGAAAATGCAAGGAAGGTTGGCGAGTCTTCGATTGCTACTGCCCCAAGTGAATCACTTAGAGCATTCTCTTCAGTTCGAAGAGATTCAGGGAGAACTTCAGACATATCCCCCATCCGTTGGCTTCGATGGGAAGCATCTTCGATCTCTAACAACTCGGGGACTCTGCCCGAATCTTTCTCTAATATATCCTCAGTTCGAGGCGAAGCCTTATGAACCACCATCGATCCAGCTGCCTGTGGAACGTCGGTGGTCTTCTTCGTTCGGGCCGCCAGCGCAAACCCATCGTTTTCTTCTTCTTATTCATCTTCATCCATTAGACGCAGAACTGATTCTACGGTCAAAGGAATGGTATTCTTTTTCGGCTTACGAGCCGTCCTCTTTTTTGGTTTTGGATCTTCGAGAACGGAGGGTCTTTTCCTCTTATTATCTTTCACCGGCTTTGAGACAGAGGCCGAAGCCTCTTCCTCAACGGACGAGGGCCTCAAAACTGCATCTTTGCCCACACCTACATACGGGAAATTTTATTAAAGTGTATGAAAAACATCTTGTTCGAACTACCAAAAAATACGAGAAAGGGGCTTACCATGATTTTTGGCCTCCCATCGGCCCTTTGACAAGTCACGCCATGAGCACTCGGCATATGAGGAGGTCAAAACCAGATCCTGTACCCAGTTCTTGAGATCGGGCACTACGTCGGGCATCCAGAGAACCGCTGCATCACAAAAAGGGGGATATCGGTGAGAAAAGAAATGAAAGGACAAAATAGTAGGAGATAACAGCAGAATTACACTTACGCTTCATGTTCCACTCATCGGAAAAATGCATCTTTTCAGTCGGAATCAGGTCCGAAGTCCTTACTCGAACGAACATGCCCATCCAACCTCGATCTCTGTCCTCGTCTATGCTCGAGAACAGAGCCTTGGTATCTCGACGTTGTAGTTTTATTAACCCTCCTCGAAAAAGGCGAGGACGGTACAATCGGATGAGATGATCAAGGGTGAAAGGCATCCCCTCGATTTTGTTCACAAAGTATCGGATCAAAATAACGATCCGCCAAAAAGAAGGATGGATCTGGCCTAGGGTTAATAGGTATTTACGACAAAAAGATATGATAACAGGGTCGAGGGGACCTAACGTGAAAGGGTAAGTGTACACACTTAAAAACCCTCTTACGTGAGTAGTAATATCCTCTTCGGGAGACGGCACTACCACCTCTTTGTTCCCCCAGTTACAATCTTTTTTTATCTGCTCGATATACCCCCGGTTATCGAACAAATATATCTCGATACAGTCTCACATCGGCCAGGAACCGACGAACCTTTATCGAGTTTGAAATCGGAGATAAGAACACACGCCACTGGAATGCACTCCTCAGGCCGTGGATCCACCAGTATTTTATCGGCGGCAGATTGGGAAGAAGAAGCTTTTTCTTTTTGGGGGATGGTTTTTGATGTCTTCACCATTTTTGGATTTAAAGAATGTGACAAAGATTTGGTGATTTAGAAGAAGAATTTTGCAGAAAAGAGTCACAGATCAGCGAATGAACTCAGAAGAGATGAAAAAGAACTTAAATGTTTTTTGAAGATTGAAGACATAAAAGTGATAAATAGTGGAAGGAATGGCTATTTATAGATTGAAGCAATGACGGTTCAATATCAGCGGTGGCCGACCACCGTCTGACATGCATTAAATGCCTTGGTAAGCTAAGCCAACAGACAGTTATCACGGACGTCATGGTCGGGCTCGATGCAAACGTCAGTGCATATCCAATTGAGCCATTGAGAAATCATATCGTTTCTCACCATGTCTTTCTCGAGAAACGAAGGAACTATTTGTATACGGTCAAAATTGATTTCGGCCTTCGTACGATCGATCGAGGTCGAAACATAATCGATCAAAGAAAGATTTCGTAATATCGAGATGGGTTCCGAAGATGGTATGAACGAGCTTCAGATTTCAGGTATAGGTCAAACACCGAGTTCGAAGTCATTATCGAGCTGGGTCTGAATCGAACTATGATGAGACGATTTCGAGCTTAAGGGGCAGAGGCCAACCGATACCGAGCCCGAATCATCACCTGATTCCGAGTCCACATCGAGCTCTAGAAGCAATACCGACCAGCACCGAGGCCGATCGAACTCGAGCTCACAGACAAGAGTCGTTGCAAACACACTAAGGGAGAGAATCTCGACGGAAATTAGGGAAAAACTTATTTATCATGGGTTCTCCACTATGTAGTTTTAATTATATGTAAAGTATGATCCTCCACTATAAAGAGGATGGCTACATTTCTGTAGAGGGCAGTTCTTTGGCTTACATTGTAATTCAAGCACCATATTCTCTTATATTCAAGAGTTACTCTTTTAAGTTTCATAAATTGATTCATCTTGCTTAGTCCTAAAAATCATTTTCTTTACAACCCTGTTTATTTTGCATTCTTTGCAATCCATGTTTGATATTTCTATTTATCCTTACGATTTGTATTAAGCTACATCACATATCCTTAGAACTACGTACAAATTCAACTCTATCCGTTTTTCGGGTAAACAAATTTTTCCCTTATAGGTCAGATTTAGAGCCTCTTGATCTAAGGGTGCAAGAAACCAGCATTATTCCAGCTACAAAATATCAAAATACCTCTACCCCTTTTGGATTTCCTTGCTACTTAAACTTTCGGTCTTCTTTTGTGTACTTGTTTTCTCATGTATGAGACGGTTGCTTTAATCATTTAGTAATATGTCCAACTTTATTAGTTCTAAAAATGTAGAAATTTCGGATGTCTTAATTATGTTGTAAAATTTTAAGAATTGTTTGCTGTCTATTCTTTTTGGGAAAAAATCAAAAATAGCATGATTTACTACTCGTAATTGAAAAATAGCCACAGTTTCAAAAGTAATCAAAATTTAGTCATTTTTTCATATAAAAATAAAATCTAAACAAAAATACTCTTAAAATCCGGATAAATTTCAGTATAATATGATGGAGTTCGAATTTTTACATATGAGATTCCAACATAATATGCTGGAATTTCATAATATGCTAGAAGTTTATACGAATGAGCTCCATAATCCAACATATTATGCTGGAACTTTTAATATTTCAACTAAGGTATTTATGTCCAGATTTTATTTCCGCATAAAATAATGAATATTTTTAATGACTTTACAAACGCTAGTTACTGACTGGTCCATGCTATTTTCACATTCTTTTCCTGTTTGTCTGTTGTTGCTTTCTTTGTCCTCTTTTGCTTCTACAGTTACCTTATTTTCCTCTTAGAGGTTGCATATTATTTACGGTCTCTTAGCAAATGCTATGCAAAAAATGGTGAAATTAGATGGCTGGAAAAATTTAAAGGTGAAATATTTCTTGCCAATCCCTCTCACACAATATGAACGAATGTATTTGTATAATGCTTTTACTTATTAACTACTTTTCATAGGAAGTGTACTCTAATCTTCCATGGTTTGCATCCACTTCATTAACCGCTAGGCGTTTGTGCTTTTTGCATAGTATATGTTAGAGTAGTTCCTCAAGCTTAGGAACATAACATTAACGAAGGCTTATGTACTGATAGTACGATTTACATTGGACTAAAAAGATATTTTACCATAGGAAAAGGTGTCAAAATTAACCCCTCTACTTGATACGGAACTTTCCTTGAAAGGCAACTCCTTGCTTAGAATGCTTGGACGCTGGTAGGGCAATTAGCACATACTGGAGTTGGAACCAGTTCTGAGATGTTTCAATGAAGTTATGAGCCAAAAATTTTCTGGTGGCTCATTTGGTCAATCTAAAGAATGAGTTAGGTCTTAAAAGAGACAATTGGCTTCTTTCTTGCATAATACAAAGGTAACAGAATTACATGAAACTACTCAGACATGAGCATGAAGGTAATGGTAAATAAATGACTTCGTACGAGTCAGCAACGCACAAGAGCACGGTCCAAATCTGAAATCTTGTACATGACCCCAGAACCACAATTTGCACAAGTCACAAGAGATATGATACAAACTTTTGAAACATTACAAATTTTTAGCATCGAATACTTTTATAGCATTCTGAAACTTGACACACTTTTTGAAAAATTAACAAAGTTGAGCTGGAATCAAGCAGGTATTGGTTCCTCCAGAACTGTGCAAATTTGAACAGAAAATTCAAAAGAATACATGATTTAGAAAAGATGTCACTGTGTGTGTGTGAGTGTATCAGAATAAGGGAGAAAAGAACAGTAACCTTTCTTTTGCACAGCCACGCCAGCTGACGTATCTTGAGCGTCCTCCATAACAGCTTCCGTGATGACTGGTGATTTAGTTGGTACATCAGGTAGATCCAGTTTCTCTTCAACGTTCTCAGCAGAAGGTGCTGCAGAAGGAACTTCTGGCAGATCTTGAAGTGTTAACTGACCAAGATGAGGGGTTACGGAAGAGGGTAAGGGAAATAACTCACAACTGTACAAATCTAAGAATAACTCCGCTCCTAACATGCTGAAGTTTTTTTACTACTTTCAGCAGAAAGAAGCATTAACAGTTGTACGGGGCAACTAATCAATACATGTATGGACACCTTTTATTTCCAGTGCATCCTTATGTGGTAAAATAACCCACAGCCTATAACGACTAACACCATACATCGAGAAAGAAGGCATCGCTAGCAACTTTTGATGCTAGAATCTTGAAACTAGAAAAGAACCTGGCACTATGTCACTGAAGTTTGTAAATGGATATGCATCAAACACGGGTCACAACATGCAACTTTTTCCAAATACAGTCTCAACTATCATCTATGGGAATCAAACATGATAGTTAAATTGATGGCTCAATAAGAACATCATATTGAAGGGGAGCCTTGGAGCAACCAGTGAAGTTGTCTCCGTGTGACCTATAGGTCACGGGCTCGATCCATGGAATCAGTCATTGATGCTTGCATCAGGGTAGGCTGACTATTTCAAGCCCCTTGGGGTGCGGCACTTTCCCGGACTCTGCGTGATTGTGGGATACTTCGTGCACCATGCCTTATTATTAAGAACATCATATTGCACGAAAGAAAAACTAGCGCTCAGTTAAGAAAAAAAAAGAATAGTTGTGAATACGACTCATGCAAAACCTAATTCTTCTAATCCACTCAGCACATCTTGGTTCGTAATTCAAGTATTATCTGATTCCAATCAACTTGTCCAAATGGCTCACGCGCACAAAATTGGCCTATAAATAATATCAGTATATCAAGGGATGGGAAAAGCAATAGCTTTCAGGATTGTGAAGGCTCTATAGACCCCTAGGTGGGTTTATAACAGTATCTTATTTTTTGATCTCCAAGTTTTTGCTTCCTTCAAATAAGAAGAATGCATCAACACAAACTAGATAGCAGTATACTAGAATAAGATAATGTTGTAGTACTATAGGGAAGGTGATCATTTAGTGCAGTTGATTATCTCTCAAACAAAAAAAGGAAAGTATAGCCCAGTAGGAAAATTAAGATGATTCGTAGTTATAAGCTGAAAAGGCGACAGCAAAGCTGTAATTGTGTTATCAAAAGAAGGAGCATATAGTTGCAAAAAAATGAATGAACTAAGTTTTAGCAACAACAACTGCATCATAAAAAGACAGACCTGAGATTCCAGATTCTCAAATTCTGCTAAAACTTCCTCTTCATCTTCAGCAGATAGCTTCTCTCCAAGAATAGCATTCACTTCCTGCAAAAGGATACAAGCAGTTACCAAAAAAAAGCCAAGATAGGAAAGGGAGTGTTTTTCCTTGCCAGGCTGATCTCTTTTTAAATTGCAGTTATTGACTGTGAGATTAAGCAGCACTAGAACCATATGAAATACAATGTTGCTGTCTCTCAAACTGAATTTAGAAAAAAAGTGAGTGAAGCTAAGTCTTATAGAGTTGGAGAAGGTGAACAAAATCTAAAAGTTAGAAGCAAAAATGTCTAAGGGCATACGATTATTCACATCTTGCATTAGAGGAAACTATAAACTTAATACCTTGTCAAGTTATTTGCTCAAAGACCAAAGTTGCACAAATGATCACTTTATCCTAATAATTTTTTTTAAAAAATTTGCACAAAAGTTGTTTGGTAAGTAGTTCCATGTATTGCGAAAGGGAGCTCGGTTGACTAGTGCCTAGTGCGTAAATCTAATTGGAAGCAACACCTTGGGGCCACTTCAAGCATGGGGAGTCACGCGAGGTTTCTTGTGCACAGAGTTAATCTATCCATTCCAATATACATACGCTTCCTCACCCAGAAACATTAAGAACATGCATGTGAAACTAGGGGGAAACCCCTTACTCAAGATAGATGCAAAAGAATCGAGAATCTCAACAAAAAAGAAAAGATTCTCAACAAAAATAAACTTCTTTGCGTGTTTTTCCAGATTTTCAGATAATTTACATTTATTTCTAGAATATTTATAGATTATCTTTTAATTTATGTCGGATCTTTTAATTCAGATTTTATCACCGATCATTATCTATCTCCAATTGTTATCACCTAGACTTCGTTTGGTTTCATTTGTATCTTTAGATACAGATATAGCCTTGTAACAAATGTCCTAGCTTGTTTAAGGCTCTTATTCTATAGGACGGAGTTCGAACCCTTCTGTACGTTGTTTTACACAGACAAGAATTGATTCCCCTATTATAATCTGTCCTCTTAACTTTCTCCCTTCTTCCATTTATCCTTGCTTCTCCTGTCTTTGTCCCATCTCCCTTGTTATAATCTCCTTCCTCTTGACTTTCTTTCTTCTCCCCTTTCTCATCTTTTCCCGTTACCTTTCATCCATCTCCCTTTCAGTACTACTCCAAAAAATATTATGACTTAACGAGCATGAATGAACTCCCAAATCACACAAGAGTAGCAAGAGTTAACCATATCTAAGATAACAGGGGATTTTATATCAAATGAGCTTACATCTTGATAAGCTTTTGCCTCTGCAGTATCATCCATTAACTTCTGAACATCCTCTAGGTTGATCTCACTTTGTATTGCTTTGATTGCATTATTTCCAGTTTTCAAACTCTCAAAGACAGCCTTCTGCTTGCTTGTCAGTTCAATATCTGCCAACTAAAAGAATTTGCACATAGAATCAGAAGAATAATTTAAATGCTTAAATGCCTTAAAAGGAATAAGTACATTTAGCATGGTAGTAAAAGTATGAAACTGTAATAAGAAGAATTACTTACTTGCTGCTCAACATTTATGAGCCAGACATCAACTTGCTTTAATAGTTCTTCTTGAACTTTCTTCTTCTTTAATGCTAAAAGGGCCCTATCTTTCTTCTTTTCGCGTAGCAAGTCCTTTGCAGCTTGTTTCTCAGCTTCAATGACAGCTTCCAGCTGAGAGCAATGAATAACAGAAAGGATTCGCAGGTCGTAAACCAACACTTATTCAGTAGAATATTCCTTGAAGACATCTTGTAAATCAGTCCCTAAGTGGAGCCTTAAGAATTCAGTAGAATTCTTATTCTCAAGGTAGACAATCACCTTGGACCTTCAATTTTTGTGTTTTAGCAGAATTCCAAGAAACTTCTCCTAACTCATCTTAGACTAACTTATTCTTTTTTTGGTTTTTTTTAAATATTTAATTGTTTTGGGATGGAAATTAGCATAATGAAGGGATGGGTATCAAATCATTTTTGACACAAGGATCAATAGAATGCTGGTAGCAAGACTCTTATCTGCAAAGTGAATTAGCCATCCTAGAATAAAGCAAATTAAGTTTAGCCCAACAAAAATGAAATCCAAAAGGGGGAAAATCAAGTTCCATAAATAACTTCAGAAATTATTCTTATATACCTGTTGTTGATATTGGGCAAGCTTACGCCTTTGAGTCTTTAAAGAGAGAATTGCTTTATCCACTTCGGTGATCTTCGGTTTCTTCACGAATATATTCCCCATCTCCCCCCCAATAAAAACAAAAACAATGTTATTTTAGAACAAACATGAGGTCTTGCAAATCTATGCGAAAACCCCTGCTTAATTGAGCGGCTGGAGTTGAAAGATCAAAGAAGGAAAGGAAGTAAAGGGGATCGAAGAGTCCAAGACCACGATCCAATGGCAGAGGCCAGAGGAGAAGATTATATCAACGACGAAACTAACAGAAAAAAAGAGAGAAAAGGTGCAGATTACTACCCGTAATATTTGAAATTTTGTTTTATCTTTTGGAGTAGGGGAGCAGAAGAGGTAGGTTCCTCCGTTACTTACGGTATATTTAGATACTAGTGAATTTGTATAAAAAAATACTCAGTCCGTTCACTTTACTTGTCTATCATTCTAAAAATATATTTTTACTTTTACTTGTCATTTTTTGAAAATAATTTCTTTTTTCTCTTATACTCATAGTATTAATTACTCATTTTAAATTATTTTTTCAAATCAATTAAATATATACATCAATTAATATGAATATCATGTAAATTATACACTTCATTTATTATTTCTTAAGGGTGTGCAACGTCAATAGTGAACAAATAAAAGTGAACGAAGAAAGTACTAACAACCAAATTAAAGAAATAATATTTTAAGGAATTTAGTCGATATAGAATAGATAAAATATCCATCTATATACATAATATAAGTTTAATATTATTTTATTGCCGAAATCACAAAAGATAATACTCTATTTATTAGAATTCGAGTTTAAATGAATTTGTTTTTCATCATCGATTTTCTTTAGAAAAAAAAAAGACTTTTAATATATATATATATATATATATATATATATATATATAGAGAGAGAGAGAGAGAGAGAGGGGCATTAACTTGAGAAGATTAGTCCCATCATCGTAATATCCGCATTTTTATTATTGTCATGTTCTTGTACAATTTGTTAATGGGCTTATATCTTCATAAAAATTTGGCATCATTGTTTTGTGATAATTATGGCACATATGGACATGTTGTGCGGATTGTGTGAGTATTGGCACAAGATTTTACCGTACAATTATGATTGATATTGTTATTATGTCGGTGCGGAGCGATAAGGGCGGATATTGCTATTGTGTTGGGTGCGGGGCAATAAGGGTAGATATTGTTATTGTGTCAGGGAGCAATAAGGGCGGATATTGTTATTGTGTTGGGTGTTGAGCGATAAGGTTGGCTTGCTGTTGTGTCGAGGCGCGAAGTGATAAAGGTAGATATTGTAGTATTGTCATTGTGACAAAAATATGGGCATAACTTTGGTTTGTTCGACTCAAAGTAATACTCTTAAGTAAGGTATTCACAAATACAAAAATAAAAATAGTATAATATAGTGAAAGAAACGATAAAAACTAAAAATGCTAAACCTAGATGAGAGAATGGTTGAAATGTAAGTATCAACCATAAAAAAGGGGGAAAGGCAAGTATAGTGAGGAAAAAAAGATGGTAAAAATTAAAGAAAGCTATAAAATTAACAGAAAGAAAAATTTAAAACTTTAATAGTTATGTTATAATCAATAATATATGTATTATGTAACTTAGTGTATATTTCGGTACGATATCAGTATTTAAGTATTTTATTTTTAAATACCAAATACCATATCTAATACTTTTTTAAGATTTAAATCAAATACCATATCAAATACTAAATTATCGAATTACCAAATACCAAATTTTTCGGTTTCAATATGGTAATTCGATATTTACCAAATTATGCACAACACTAAGAAGAAGAGTAGCGAGTTTTTGTTAGGATTATAAATGATGGAACAAAGCTTTTAACGATACATGAAAAAATTGTACGGATTAGTCACTTTTCGGACCAGTTTACGAAGAATAGCCCATGGAATTTCACCTTTTTAAGTTCAAAATCCATATTCGAAACGAGATACAAGGTGCGCATAGCTTCAATGGAGGACAAGATATGGGAGGCGAGACTTAGATAATTCGGCCATGTGAAGAGAAGAGGCATATATGCACTGGTGAGTAGGTGTGAGAGGCTGGCATTGGATGGCCAACGTAGAGATAGAGGTAGGCCAAAGAAGTATTTGGGAGAGCCGGAGAAGTGGTTAGGACATGACCATGGATAGGAAGGTGTGGAGGTTGAGAATAAAGGTAAAAGGTTAGGTAGCGAGCATTATCCGTGTTTGTAGCAGTAGCTTTGATACATCACTTAGTGTCATTTGTGTATTTTCGTATCCCTAGACTTCTATTATTACTTGTTACTCCCTTTGTTTCGGTTTTCTGTTTGCATTCCTTAGTATTAGTTTGTATTTTCGCTTTGGTTGTCAGATTTGGTTTATTTGTTATTGCCCCTTCCATTTATCTTTCCTGAGCCGAGGGTCTACCGAAAATAGTCTCTCTACCTTCTTAAAGGTAGGGGTAAGGACTTCGTACACTTTACCCTCCTCAAACCCTATTTGTGGGATTACACTGGTATGTTGTTATTATTGTTGTAAGTTCAAAATCCATAATATTGTCAAGGATTCTAAAAATTTATATTTTTAATGACTTTTAAATCTGTGGCTATTTTGTAATTACATGTCTAGAGAAATTGCTAGTTTAATTTTTTTTTCAAATACATAGACAGCTCCTTAAATTTGCCATCTTTTTTAATTGAGATATTTTTTGTACGACGGTAACGTTCAAATTAGCTTGCACACCAGAATATTAATACTTACCTGCTAACTTCCACCAGCACACTTTGCACTAAGATTAAGATAGATGAGAAGAAATCACCTAATATTTTCCTACTCTACTAAAATTTGAACAAGAAATCTCAAGATTCTCTTTCTATTTCATTGGTCATTACGCCCACGACAAGAGTAGGTTGCTCTAATGGTGAGCACCCTCCACTTCCAACCAAGGGGTTATGAGTTCGAGTCATCCCAAGAGTAATGTGGGGAGTTCTTGGATGGAGGGAGCCGAGGGTTTATTAGAAACAACTTGTTGTTGGTCATTAGGCCCACATCCTTGATTGCATTATAGATACTTTAACTAAGACTATCCTATTAAACACGAGACTTATATTCAAACTAAAGGTGACAAACGGGTGGGTCGGGCCGGTCCGGGTCGAGAAAAAAAGTAATCGGTCGGTCACCGATCCGGGCCGGGTTCCGAGTTTTACGAATCGGGCTTAACGGGTCCGGCCCCATCCGGTCAAAAATTAAACCAGAACGGTCACCGATCCAGGCCGGGCCGGGTTAGTATAATTTTTTTTTTTTTGTATTTTGTATAACTAAAGTAAAAATATAAAAAAAAAAAAAATTTATAAAAAGAGTGTTTGAATAAAGGATGCAAAGACTTTAAAAATTTTATATTTGAATATTTCATTAAGAATTTAAGATTATAGAATACAATAAAGATGAAAAAAATTGCACTTATAATTTGCAAGTTCAAACTTACAAATTAATGTTTACATTTAACAACAACTAAATTAATGAAAAAGAATAAATTCAAAGTTTAATTATTAAATATAAATCTAGAACTTCAAAGGTTTTGCATTGCCTTAGTAAGTTCTTCATAATCAATATGACCTTCTTGACCATCTTTTGGAGTGTTAAATTCAAATTCAAAATTTCAAATTAATCTAACAAACTAAAACATTAAGCATAATACGTCTAATAATTTTAAAATAACACAAATTGTCTCAAATCAACTTAGACGAAGATTTAAGACTCGACCACAGTTCTTGCACTTTACTTTATGAACTTCTTCATTTTCTTCTACCACCTCAAAGTGTTCCCAAATATATGAGCGCACTCTAGATTATAGAATCACGGGGCATGATTTAACTTGAATTGAGAATTTGAGTTTGAGAAATGAGAGATGAGTGAATAAATGAAGAAGAGGGGGCCGTTACCAACGATCAAATAAATTTTAAAAAAAAGAAAAGAAAATCACTGTTGAACCGGGCCGGCCCGGTCCGGTTAACCGGTTCAACAGTGATTTTCCTTGATCGGGTTTGACCGATCCGATTAATCGAATTTTTTTTTCACGGACCAACCCCCTAACCCAGCCCACCCGCCTCCCTAACTACCGGTCCGATCCGGAAATGGGTCAACCCGCCCATTAAGCAGGCTTAATTCAAACTGTGTTTATTAAACACTTCACTAACAAACCAGTCAAAATAATTATTAGCGTGTAATTCACGCGCAAATGATGTGACAATAAAAACTATAATGAAGACACGTGGCACCTGTGCTCAAATAGTTATAAAAAATAGATTTTGATTCTCAAAAAAGTAAAGAAATTTATTTTTGTTATAAGAAAAATCAAATTATGGTGGATGTCTACTCTTCTTCCATGATCTTCTCAAATATTTAATGACATATTCAATGACATATTTCTATGCTTAATAACATATTCAATGACATATTTTTCTTCACTTTTTATGCCTATATAAAGGCCTTGTAATAGATAGAAAAATACACACAATTGAAGAAGAAGATCTCTTTTTTCTCTCTATCTCCATTTCTTGTTCATGTTTTACTAAATTGCTTTTATTTCATAACAACATGTCTTGTTCATGTTTTACTAAGTTACTTTTATTTTATAATACGTTATCAGCACGAATTGCTCATTTCATGATCTTCTACGTCAAGACTATGTAAATTATAAGCAAGCAATGAGATCAAGTACAATAAAAAATATCTTGGATGATAATACAAAGATAAGTTTTACATCCATCTAAACCCATTCACACTTTCATATCTTTGCATTAACTTTGTGTGCGGTGTTTAGTAAAAATATTTTTTTTAATTGTATCCAGTAAAATAAAGAACTGGAAAGGTATGTCTTTATTTGCTACATCTCTTATAGGACAAAGATAATATTCCAACGTATATATTTGTTCTGACCGTTTACATACTATGATAGATAATTATTAAGGTAATTTAGTAATAATATTTTTACCATCACATGATGTAAATCATTGAAAGCAAAATTATCAAATATGTAGGCGATTTTACAGTACTTTGTAAATTTGGCATTCGAATATACAATCAATATAAACTCATTATAGTTATAATTTATAATAGTCACGATTATGCATTAAGTCTTAAATATTTTTGCTGGAAACATAAGGCTCATTCCTCCATATTGAATTTTTTTTGGTGAAGTTCTTATAGTCTTTGAAATATAAGTGGTTATAGGTTATCTGCACCTTTTTCCTAATTAATTTATTAAAATATAAAAGCGATTGTATCATTTAAAAAATATAACTAGCATTTTTGTTGCAGAGGAACTGTTTTAAAATTGAAATAGTTATATATGTCTTCTTAAAAGTTAATTTACTTATGCCTATAATTATGAAGTAATAATATTTTAAAGGCTCGAGTGCGAGTCCTAGTGAAATTATTAAAAGCAAAATTAAAGCAAGAAATTATTTTGCTTATGATAATTTTGAACATGACAATTATTATGATATGATTCTCTTTATGAATGACACATTCATTATATGGATGGTGTGACAAAAGATCTTGTACTACAAAAGCAGTTAAGAGTTCTGAAAGAACTAATTTGTTACTACCCGGATGAATGAAATTATTCATGACATTAATATTGTAGTAAGTCTCAAAAGAAATATTTTGATTTACAAATATATTAGCCAAAGTTATTGGCATATTGAGAGTATAAATGAAAAGAAGATTGAATATCTTTATATTACTATAATCATACCGGGTAAATATGAAAGGTTACCTGACTTTTCTTCTATTTGTACTACACAAGTATAAACATGATGATGCAATCACAAGCTACAAGTAAACTAGAGGTTTACTGAAATAAATATTAGTTGGCATGACCGGTTGACCATCTCGGTTCAATTATGATGCGAAAAAATTAATTGAGAATTATATTGGCATATATTGAAGAAATATAAGATTCTTCAAGAATTCTCTTGTGCTGCTTATTCTCATGATATACCAGTTAAGGTTGAGATTGAATCCCTTGATTTCTCGAACGAATAAAAGGTGATAAATATATGGGCCGAGTCACCTTTCATGTGGACCGTTTACTATTATATAATTTTAATAGATGCATCTATTCTATGGTCACATGTGCATTTGTTATCAACTTGTAGTTTGACTTTTGCAAGATTGATTGCTCAAATTATTAGAGCACAGTTCTAGAATATAAAATTATGATAATTTATCTTGATAATACTGGTTTAAATCCAAGTTGGTTTAGCAGAAATTGTATGCCTCCAATTATATCTAAACCATTGGTTATGAGAACAAAATTGCCAAAATAAAATTTGGTATGTGATGTATTATTTAATATACAACAGCACTTGTACGCATCTAGCCAAGTTATGATAAGTTCTCCCAATCACAATCGGTTCAGGGTCGAGAACCAAATAATTTCCATCTAGAAATATGAATGTTCTATATGATTTAATTATTCTACCTCAATGCACAAAGATAGATCCCCAAATAAGGCTAGGGATATGTGTTGGTGATCCCAACAATAGGGGGAGAAAATGGGCAGCTGAAAAAGTAATACATGTAATGAATTATTATGAGTATATCGAGATCCTCGTACGAGAAAATGTGAACTTGAAGTTCAAGTGATAATTCATTTGCAAAATATTGCCAAGCGTATTTGCTGACCCAAATCTAAATGTCATATTCAGCTGCTAATGCTCCAAATAAAATAAAGTTCATAATGAATAGAGTCCATGGCATGCATAAAGCATAATAGACTAATCGGTTCCAAAGATAAAACTCCTTGAAGAAGGAGAGGAGCAAATGTTCAAGATGGTCATAATAAGGAGGCAAGTGCTCTAGAAGAGCACCACGACATAACACTTCATAAGACCTCATGGGAGAGGCTCAGGTACCTGAAAATAATAAGATAAAGAGATCTCAATAAGTTATGTCTTTATTGGGTAATAGTAGAACCGATATAAAATGATCGTCGACGATATTGTTAATATAATGTAGCGCTCAATATTATTAATATTGACGAGGATCTTGAGCTCAAATCTGTCATGAAATTTGGACAGAATAATGATTGACCAAATGAAAAAATAATATACGCAATGAAAATTGATTTCACATGAAAAATATGAAGTTGGACGGATAGTCCCAACACCTGAAAGTATAAAGCCAGTGAAGGTATAAATGTGTTCTTGTGCGGAAAAAAAAGGTCAAGTCGATAGATATAAAGACGACTTGTGTCACAAGAAGATTTGTAAATATCTTGGCATTGATTATATAGAGACATGTTCTCCTGTGGTGGATGTCGTCATTTCAGGTTTTAATCTGGCAATACAAGAAAAATGTGATATGCGTATAATAGAAATCATTGAAGGATTTAAATTGTTCTGAAGTATATTAAGGTTTCCAAGAAATTTATTAAATAAAGCTTCAAAAATCCTTATACGAATTGAAACAATCAGGGCGCACGTGGTATAATCGCCTGAATGAGTACCTGCTGAAAGAAGAGTACAAGAATGATTCAATTTGTCCTTGTGTCTTTATAAAAAGATCTGGATCTAAATTTGTTATAATCACCGTGTATGTTGATGATTTAAATATCATTGGAACTCCTAGGGAGCTTCCTAAAGCAGTAGAGCTTCCTAAAGTAGTAGACTATTTAAAGAAAGAATTTGAAATGAAAGATCTTAGAAAGACAAAATTTTGTCTTGGTCTACAAATTGAGTATATGAAATATGGAATTTTTGTCCATCAATCAGCATACACTAAAATGATTTTAAAGCGATTTTATATGGATAAAGCACATCCATTCCGACCTCATAAAAATAATGAAGAGCTTCTTGGTCCCGACGTACCATATCTTAGTGCAATTGGTGCACTAATGTATCTTTCAAACATTACAAGGTCTGACATAAGTTTTTTAGTTAATGTCTTAACAAGATATAGCTATGCTCCTACAATGAGACATTGGAATGGAATCAAACACATATTGCGGTATCTAAAAGGAACTACCGATATGAGATTATTTTATGGCAATGATTGCAGTCCTGATCTTGTTGGTTATGCCAATGCTGGGTATTTATATGACCCACAAAAGGTTCGATCTCAAACAGGCTATGTGTTTACATATGGAGGCACTGCCATATCTTGGTGATCGACTAAGCAATCAATCGTGGCTACTTCATCTAATCATGCTGAGATAATTGCTATTCATGAATCAAGTCGAGAATGTGTATGGTTGAGGTCTATAATACACCTTATTCGAGACAAATATGGTTTGAAGTGTGACAAACTACCCACAATTTTGTATGAAGATAATGCAATATGCATAGCCCAGTTGAAGGGAGGATTCATAAAAGGGGATAGGACAAAGCACATTTCACCAAAGTTATTTTTCACACATGATCTTCAAAAGAATGGTGATATCAATATGCAACAGATCCGTTCAAGTAATAATATGGCTGATTTGTTTACCAAATATCTACCGACATCAACCTTCAAGAAACTAGTGTATAAGATTGAGATGCGAAGGCTCAAGGATGTGAATTGATGCTCTCATCAGGGGGGGTTAATACGCGTTGTACTCTTTTTCCCTTACAAAGTTTTGTCCCACTGGGTTTTCCTTGCAAGGTTTTTAACGAGGCAACCAAAAGGCGTATTTCTAAACATGTGTACTCTTTTTCCTTTACTAGGAATTTTTTCCCATAGGGTTTTTTCCTAATAAGGTTTTAACGAGGCACATTATCTATGGACATCCAAGGGGGAGTATTATAAAAAAAATCAAATTATGGTGGATGTCTACTCTTCCTCCATGATCTTCTCAAATGCTTAATGACATATTCAATGACATATTTCTATGTTTAATGACATATTCAATGACATATTTTTCTTCACTTTTCATGCCTATATAAAGGCCTTGTAATAGATAGAAAAATACACACAATTGAAGAAGAAGATCTCTTTCTTCTCTCTATCTCCATTTCTTGTTCATGTTTTACTAAATTGCTTTTATTTCATAACAACATGTCTTGTTCATGTTTTACTAAGTTGCTTTTATTTTATAATAATTTTTACATAATCCACAGTACATGACAGGAATTGAGAGCTATTTGCTATGTGGAAATGATCGGTCCATTTTTCTGGTATTATACAATTCTTTCATCTCACATCGTACAGTAGTTTTATGCAGAAAATTTGAACTTTGTTATAAGAAAAATCAAATTATGGTGGATGTCTACTCTTCCTCCATGATTTTCTCAAATGCTTAATGACATATTCAATGACATATTTCTATGCTTAATGACATATTCAATGACATATTTTTCTTCACTTTTCATGCCTATATAAAGGCCTTGTAATAGATAGAAAAATACATACAATTGAAGAAGAAGATCTCTTTCTTCTCTCTATCTCCATTTCTTGTCCATATTTTACTAAATTGCTTTTATTTCATAACAACATGTCTTGTTCATGTCTTACTAAGTTGCTTTTATTTTATAACACGTTACCAGCACGAATTGCTCATTTCATGATCTTCTACGTCAAGACTATGTAAATTATAAGCAGGCAATGAGATCAAGTATAATGAAAAATGTCTTGGATGATAATACAAAGATAAGTTTTACATCCATCTAAACCCATTCAAACTTTCATATCTTTGCATTAACTTTATGTGCGGTGTTTAGTAAAAATATTTTTTTTAATTGTATCCAGTGAAATAAAGAACTGGAAAAGTATCTCTTTATTTGCTACATCTCTTATAGGACAAAGATAATATTCCAATGTATATATTTGTTCTGACCGTTCATACTATGATAGATAATTATTAAAGTAATTTCGTAATAATATTTTTACCATCACATGATGTATTTCATTGAAAGCAAAATTATCAAATATGTAGGCGATTTTACAGTACCTTGCAAATTTGGCATTCGAATATACAATCAATATAAACTCATTATAGTTATAATTTATAATAGTCACAGTTATGCATTGAGTCTTAAATATTTTTGCTGGAAACATAAGGCTCATTCCTCCGTATTGAATTTTTTTTAGTGAAGTTCTTATAGTCCTTGAAATTTAAGTGGTTGTAGGTTATCTGCACATTTTTCCTAATTAATTTATTAAAATATAAAAGTGATTGTATCATTTAAAAAAAATATAACTAGCATTTTTGTTGCAGAGGAACTGTTTCAAGATTGAAATAGTTATATATGTCTTCTTGAAAGTTAATTTACTTATGCCTATAATTATGAAGTAATAATATTTTAAAGGTTCGAGTGCGAGTCCTAGTGAAATTATTAAAAGCAAAATTAAAGCAAGAAATTATTTTGCTTATGATGATTTTAAACATGACAATTATTATGATATGATTCTCTTTGTGAATGAGACATTCATTATATGGATGGTGTGACAAAAGATCTTGTACTACAAAAGCAGTTAAGAGCTCTGAAAGAACTAATTTGTTACTACCCGGATGAATGAAATTGTTCATGACATTAATATTGTAGTAAGTCTCAAAAGAAATATTTTGATTTACAAATATATTAGCCAACGTTGTTGGCATATTGAGACTATGAATGAAAAGAAGATTGAATATATTTATATTACTATAATCATACCGGGTAAATATGAAAGGTTACCTGACTTTTCTTCTATTTGTACTACACAAGTATAAGCATAATGATGAAATCACAAGCCACAAGTAAACTAGAGGTTTACTGAAATAAATATTAGTTGGCATGACCGGTTGACCATCTCGGTTCAATTATGATGCGAAAAAATTAATTGAGAATTACATTGGCATATATTGAAGAAATATAAGATTCTTCAAGAATTCTCTTGTACTGCTTATTCTCATGATATACCAGTTAAGGTTGAGATTGAATCCCTTGATTTCTGAAACGAATAAAAGGTGATAAATATATGGGCCCAGTCACCTTCCATATGGACCGTTTACTATTATATGATTTTAATAGATGCATCTATTCTATGGTCACATGTGCATTTATTATCAACTTGTAGTTTGACCTTTGCAAGATTGATTGCTCAAATTATTAGAGCACAGTTCCAGAATATAAATTATGATAATTTATCTTGATAATACTAGTTTAAATCCAAGTCGGTTTAGCAGAAATTGTATGCCTCCAATTATATCTAAACCATTGGTTATGAGAACAAAATTTCCAAAATAAAATTTGGTATGTGATGTATTATTTAATATACAACAACACTTGTATGCGTCTAGCCAAGTTATGATAAGTTCTCCCTATCACAATCGGTTCAGGGTCAGAACCAAATAATTTCTATCTAGAAATATAAATGTGCTATATGATTTAATTATTTCACCACAATGCACAAAGATGGATCCCCAAATAAGGCTAGGGATATGTGTTAGTGATCCCAACAATAAGGGGAGAAAATGGGCAGCTGAAAAAATAATGCATGTAATGAATTATTATGAGTATATCGAGATCCTCGTACGAGAAAATGTGAACTTGGAGTTCAAGTGATAATTCATTTGCAAAATATTGCCATGCGTATTTGCTGACCCAAATCTAAATGTCATATTCAGCTGCTAATGCTCCAAATAAAATAAAGTTCATAATGAATAGAGTCCATGGCATGCATAAAGCATAATAGACTAATCGGTTCCAAAGATAAAACTCATTGAGGAAGGAGAAGAGCAAATGTTCAAGATGATTATAATAAGGAGGCAAGTGCTCTAGAAGAGCATCACGACATAACACTTCATAAGACCTCATGGGAGAGGCTCAGGTACCTGAAAATAATAAGATAAAGAGATCTCAATAAGTTATGTCTTTATTGGGTAATAGTAGAACCGATATAAAATGATCGCCGACGATATTGTTAATATAATATAGCACTCAATATTATTAATATTGACGAGGATCTTGAGCTCAAATTTGTCATGAAATTTGGACAGAATAATGATTGACCAAATGAAAAAAAAATATACGCAATGAAAATTGATTTCACATGAAAAATATGAAGTTGGACGGATAGTCCCAACACCTGAAAGTATAAAGCCAGTGAAGGTATAAATGTGTTCTTGTGCGAAAAAAAAAGGTCAAGTCGATAGACATAAAGACGACTTGTGTCACAAGAAGATTTGTAAATATCCTGGCATTGATTATATAGAGACATGTTCTCCTGTGGTGGATGTCGTCATTTCAGGTTTTAATCTGGCAATACAAGAAAAACGTGATATGCGTATAATAGAAATCATTGAAGGATTTAAATTGTTCTGAAGTATATTAAGGTTTCCAAGAAATTTATTAAATAAAGCTTCAAAAATCCTTATACGAATTGAAACAATCAGGGCGCACGTGGTATAATCGCCTGAATGAGTACCTGCTGAAAGAAGAGTACAAGAATGATTCAATTTGTCCTTGTGTCTTTATAAAAAGATCTGGATCTAAATTTGTTATAATCACCGTGTATGTTGATGATTTAAATATCATTGGAACTCCTAGGGAGCTTCCTAAAGCAGTAGAGCTTCCTAAAGTAGTAGACTATTTAAAGAAAGAATTTGAAATGAAAGATCTTGGAAAGACAAAATTTTGTCTTGGTCTACAAATTGAGTATATGAAAGATGGAAATTTTGTCCATCAATCAGCATACACTAAAATGATTTTAAAGCGATTTTATATGGATAAAGCACATTCATTCCGACCTCATAAAAATAATGAAGAGCTTCTTGGTCCCGACGTACCATATCTTAGTGCAATTGGTGCACTAATGTATCTTTCTAACATTACAAGGTTTGACATAATTTTTTCAGTTAATGTCTTAACAAGATATAGCTCTGCTCCTACAATGAGATATTGGAATGGAATCAAACACATATATTATGGTATCTAAAAGGGACTACCGATATGAGATTATTTTATGGCAATGATTGCAGTCCTGATCTTGCTGGTTATGCCGATGCTGGGTATTTATATAACCTACAAAAGGTTCGATCTCAAACAGGCTATGTGTTTACATATGGAGGCACTGCCATATCTTGGTGATCTACTAAGCAATCAATCGTGGCTATTTCATCTAATCATGCTGAGATAATTGCTATTCGTGAAACAAGTCGAGAATGTGTATGGTTGAGGTCTATAATACACCTTATTCGAGACAAATGTGGTTTGAAGTGTGACAAACTACCCACAATTTTGTATGAAGATAATGCAATATGCATAGCCCTGTTGAAGGGAGGATTCATAAAAGAGGATAGGACAAAGCACATTTCACCAAAGTTATTTTTCACACATGATCTTCAAAATAATGGTGATATCAATGTGCAACAGATCCGTTCAAGTGATAATATGGCTGATTTGTTCACCAAATCTCTACCGACGTCAACCTTCAAGAAACTAGTGTACAAGATTGGGATGCGAAGGCTTAAGGATGTGAATTGATGTTCTCATCAGGGGGAGTTAATACGCGTTGTACTCTTTTTTCCTTACAAGGTTTTGTCCCACTGGGTTTTCCTTGCAAGGTTTTTAACGAGGCAACCAAAAGGCATATTTCTAAACATGTGTACTCTTTTTCCTTCACTAGAATTTTTTTCCCATAGAGTTTTTTCCTAATAAGGTTTTAACGAGGCACATTATCTATGGACATCTAAGGAGGAGTGTTATAAGAAAAATTAAATTATGGTGGATGTAATGACCCAATCGGTCATTTTAACTTTTAGAACCCCGTCCCCTAAAATAAAACTTTTCGTAGGTGCTTGTAATGATTTATGACTTGCGGGGATGGTTGGTTCGGGATTTGAAAGTGTTTGAGGTGAAACCGGAACACTTGGTTCCTTAAGTTGGCCTTAAAGTGCTAAGTTTGACTTCGGTCAACATTTTGGGAAAACGACCCCGGAATAGAATTTTGATGATTCCAACAGCTCCGTATGGTGATTTTGGACTTAGGAGCGTAATCGGAATTTTATTTGGAAGTCCGTAGTGAAATTAGGCTTGAAATGGCTAAAATAGGAATTTAAAGTCTAAAAGTTTGACCGGGGAGTTGACTTTTTGATACCGGAGTCGGAATCCAGTTCCGAAAATTTTTATAGCTCCATTATGTAATTTATGACTTGTGTGTAAAATTTGAGGTTAATCGGAGTTGATTTGATGGGTTCCGACATCGAATGTAGAAGGTTAAAATTCTAAGTTTCATTAAGCTTGAATTGGAGCATGATTCGTGATTTTAGCGTTGTTTGATATGATTTGAGATTTCAAATAAGTTTGTATGATGTTTTAGGACTTGTTGGTGTTTTGAGTTGAGGTCCCGAGGGCCTCGGGTGAGTTTCGGATGGTTAACGGATCAAAAGTAGGACTTAGCTACTGCAAAAGCTGCTGCATTTTTTCTGCTGGAAATGCTGTCAAAATCGGGCTGCCTGTCAAAATTGAACTGCCTTACAAAAATCGAACCCCTGACAAAATCGAGCTCCCGAGATCGAGCTCCCAAGAACGAGCTCCCGAGATCGAGCTCCCGAGATCGAGCTCCCGAGATCGAGTTCCCGATATCGAGCTCCCAAGAACGAGCTCCCGAGATTGAGCTCCCAATATCAAACTCCCAAGATCGAACTGGACAGATCGAGCTCCCAAGATCGAACTGGGCAGATCTGTAAGTTATAAAAAAACAGAGGCATTCAACCCATTTGCCATTTTTGACAAACTTGAGATTGAACAGAGGCGACTTTTGACAGATTTTCAAGGAAAGACATTTGGGGTAAGTGATTCTAACTCGGATTTGATCAATATACACGAATATATTATTGTTTTCACAATTTAATTAGTGTTTTGAGATTGAAATTTGGAAAAAGTTTAGAAATCTCATAGAAACAAAATTTTGAGATTTCGGTATCGATTCGGAGTCGGATTTGAGTGAAACTGGTATGGTATGGACTCGTAATTGAATGGGTTGTCGGATTTCATAACTTTTGCCGGATTTCAAGATGTGGGTCCCGCGGGCGAATTTTTAATTAATTTCGGATCTTTTCTTTAAAATGTAGTATTTTCTTATAGAATTGATTCCTATAATATTTAGTGATTGTATCAAATTATTTTGGCTAGATTCGAGCCAGACGGAGTTGGATAATCGTGGAAAAGGCCTTATAGTGGATTAAATTGGAGCAAGACGAGGTAAGTCTCTTGTCTAATCTTGTGAGGGGGAAATTACCTCATAGGTGATTAAGATTAAATAATTGTTGCTAATTGTGGGGGCTACGTACGCACGAGGTGACGAGAGTCCGTGCGTAGCTACTATTAATGCTAAAGTCCGGGTAGTTTAGGACTCAAAGCATGTATTACTTGTGTAAATTGTATTCTTTGATTAATTAATATTATTGATATATATGAATATATTGTGAATTGTTTGATAAAGATATTAAAGGATGGAAATCTCATAGGCTTTATTTCTATTTAAATCAATTAATTGTCAAAAGAAATTGTTCTCCTCCCAAATTTATCTTATAATAAACATACTGTCCTTCCGGAGGCACATAAGAAAATATCCTCCTTTCTTGTGGAGCGGGCCGAACGCCTCGGCAGGATAGATGCATCTATGGATCGCGCCGTACGTCCTCGGCAGAAATCGTGCTTAATAATAATAATTACACGATACTTTAATAATTTATTTCAGCTTGAAAAGCTAATTAATAAATTGGAAAAATCTTTGGAATTTAATGAATTATTATTCTTGCTTGTTTATAAAATTAATTGTTACTCCTGTAAATGAGATTTAAATTGATAAATTGGAATTTTTCTAAATTGAAAGAATTTAATTAATATATTGAGAATTGTTACATTTGAAGGAATTTGATTATCTCTGCTGATTAAACAAATTATTGTAAATTCTATAAATCATGCTGATTTAAATATTCTAGATATATTTCAGTTATTATTATTGACCCATAGTGAGTGTCAAAGTCGTCCATCTCGTCTCTATCACTTCGAGATTAAGCTTGATACTTACTGGGTACATGTTGTTTACGTACTCATACTACACTTGTTGCACTTTTTGTTCAGGATCTGAGACAGGTGCTAGTGGAGGACCTATCATCACATACCCACGTCATCCCGATGCATAGTGGTGAGCTGCCTTTCTGAGCCGTTCTGCAGCTACCAGTGTCTTTTCTTATATTTATATTCTGTCTATTTCATTTCAGACAGTATTTGGAGTTTTGTATAATCTACTAGATGCTCATGCACTTGTGACACCGGGTCTTGGCATACACACATTGGTAGAAGTTGGTATTTTATTATTTTCTTGGAATAAAAGTTTAACCAATGTACGTATGACTTATTAGTTGGCTTGCCTAGCTGTAGTGTTGGGCGCCATCACGACCTATAGGTGAAATTGGGTCGTGACAATATGGTATCAGAGCACTAGGTTCACGTAGGTTTCACAAGTTATGAGCAGACCTAATAGAGTCTTGCGGATCGGTACGGAGACGTCTGTACTTATCTTCGAGAGGCTATATGGTGTTAAGAAACTACCTTTCTTCATATTCTATCGTGCAATTGATGTAGTACTAAATATCATTCTCTTATTATCTCACAGATGGTGAGAACACGCTCTAATGAGATTCCAGACTAGGGAAGAGCTACTCCTCCAGTTGCTAGAGGCCGAGGGAGGGCTCCAGCCCGTGGTAGAGGGCGAGGACGTCCCAGGACTATTCCGATTATGCCGCCAGTGGATCCAGCAGAGAATCCCATTATTGAGGAGCAGGGTGAGGTGCCTGTGGCAGATCCAGCTCCTGTGGACTTCACATCTGCACCGGAATTTCAGGATGTCATGGTCGTATGCTGCGATTCATGGATAATATGACTCAGGCCGGTTTATTTCCGGCAGACCCAGCCACATCTCAGGCGGGCGGGAGAGCACAAACCCCTACCGCACAGGCTCATGGACAAGCAGCTGCTGTATATCAGACCCAGGGTGCATTACCCGTGGGTGGAGTCCAGCCAGTGGCAGCAGCTACACCTGAGCCCAGGCCGGCTGTAGCCGCCGATCCTCAGAAACTATTGGACAGATGGACTAGACTACATCCTCCTGTCTTCGGGGGTGAGCGACATGAGGATCCACAGGATTTCATTGATCGTTGCAAGGATAGACTGTACAACATGAGGATATTGGAATCCCATGGGGTTGATTTCGCTACTTTTCAGCTAGAGGGTAGAGCCCGTAGATGGTGGCAGTCTTATGCTCTTGGCAGACCAGCAGATTCTCCTCCCATGACTTGGGACATGTTCACCCGTATCTTCTTGGACAGGTATATTCCACCCTCCCAGAGGGAAGAGTTGCGGTTTCAGTTTGAGCAGCTCCAGCAGGGTCAGATGTCAGTGACCGATTATGAGGTGAGGTTTTCTGAATTATCTCGCCATGCACTAATGATACTCCCTACTGAGGCAGAGAGAGTGCGAAGGTTTGTAGCCGGTTTACATACTGGTATTCAGGCTACTATGGCTCGAGAGGTTGAGATGGGTACTTCTTATGAGCGAGTTGTGGAGATAGCCCGGAGGATTGAGGGTGTACGTCAGCGGAGCCGAGAGCAGATTATGAGAGATAAGCGGTTCAGGTACTCTGGAGAGTTCAGAGGTGCTCCGTCCGGGGGCAGAGGTCAGTTCGTGAGGGGACAGTCCAGCAGACCCCCATATCCAGCACCACCACCTCCTCGAGGTGCTCCAGTGCGACCTTATCTTAGTGCTATCTCAGAGAGTTCTTACCGCCCACCAGCTATTCAGGGTCCTCCCAGTGGGTATTCAGGTCCCCAGGGCCAGACACTTAGTCAGCAGCCCATCGTACCGAAGAGTTGTTACGAGTGAGGGGATCTCAGTCACATACGGAGGTTTTGCCCCAGGCTTCGAGGTAGACCAGTACAGCAGGGTCAGCAGCCTATGCTTATCGGACCAGTTGCTCCACCAGTAGTCCGACCACCCAGAAGTGGAGGACAGGTGGGTAGGGGTCGTCCTAGAGGTGGAGGTCAGCCAGGTGGAGGCCAGACAGTTGGCGCTCCAGCTCGGTTCTATGCTTTTCCGGCTAGATCAGATGCAAAGGCCTCGGATGCTGTGATTACAGGTATTATTTCTGTTTGTGTAAAAGATGCCTCAGTATTATTTGATCCAGGATCTACGTATTCATATGTGTCATCTCTATTTGCTCAATTCTTGGGTGTTTCTCGTGAGTCCTTGAGTACTCATGTATATGTGTCCACTCCTGTGGGCGATTCTGTTATTGTGAACCGGATATACCGGTCCTGTATTATTACATTCTGTGGTTATGAAACTAGAGCAGATCTCCTATTGCTTGAGATGACCGATTTTGAAATTATTCTGGGCATGGACTGGTTATCTCCATATCATGCTATTCTAGATTGTCATGCCAAGACTGTTACCTTGGCTATTCTAGCATTGCCTAAGCTGGAGTGGAAGGGTTCGCCTGTTAGTTCATTTAATCGAGTTATTTATTTTATAAAGGCTCAACACATGGTTGAGAAGGGTTGTTTGGCTTATCTAGCCTATGTTCGGGATACTACTGCAGAGACTCCAGCTATTGATTCAGTGCCTGTAGTTCGGGAGTTCCCCGATGTATTTTTGTCAGATCTTCCAGGTATGCCACCTGATCGTGATATTGATTTCTGTATTGACTTGGCTTCAGATACCCAGCCTATATCTATCCCACCATATCGCATGGCTCCGAAAGAATTGAAAGAATTGAAAGAACAACTTGAAGAGTTACTAGCCAAGGGGTTTGTCAGACCGAGTGTATCGCCTTGGGGTGCACCAGTATTATTTGTGAAAAAGAAGGATGGAACAATGCGGATGTATATTGATTATCTCCAATTGAACAAAGTCACTATTAAGAACAAGTACCCATTGCCGCATATTGATGATCTATTTGACCAGTTGCAGGGTGCTAGGGTATTCTCTAAGATCTACTTGAGGTCGGGGTATCATCAGTTGAAGATTCGGGATTCGGATATTTCGAAGACTGCTTTCCGTACTAGATATGGTCATTATGAGTTTCTGGTAATGTCTTTTGGTTTGACTAATGCCCCGGCAATGTTTATGGATCTGATGAACATGGTATTCATGCCATATATTGATTTGTTTGTCATTGTCTTCATTGATGACATATTAATCTATTCGCGCAGTAAGGAGGGACATGAGCAGCATATGAGATTAGTGCTTCAGACATTGCGGGAACAAAAGCTATATGCTAAGTTCTCTAAATGTGAGTTCTGGCTTGAGTCTATAGCATTTTTAGGACATATTGCATCGGGCGAAGGTATTAAAGTTGATCCCAAAAAGATTGAGGCAGTTCAGAATTGGCATCGTCCCACTTCGGCGACTGAGATCAGGAGTTTTCTGGGTTTGGCAGGTTATTATCGTCGGTTCGTGGAAGGTTTTTCTTCTATTGCAGCACCTTTGACCAAATTAACACAGAAGGGTGCCCCAATCCGATGGTCTGATGATTGTGAGGTGAGCTTTCAGAAGCTTAAGACATCATTGACTACAGCACCAGTGTTAGTGTTGCCTTCCAGTTCGGGGATGTATACAGTGTATTGCGACGCTTTGCGCGTTGGCTTGGGTTGTGTATTGATGCAGGAAGGGCAAGTTATTGCATATGCTTCACGTCAGCTGAAGCCCCACGAAAAGAATTATCCGGTACATGATTTAGAGTTAGCTGCGATTGTTCACGCTCTTAAGATTTGGAGGCATTATCTTTATGGGGTGTCTTGTGAAGTTTACACTGATCATCGCAGTTTGGGGCATTTGTTCAAGCAGAGGGACCTAAATTTGAGATAGTGCAGATGGCTGGAGTTAATAAAAGATTATGATATTACTATCTTGTATCATCCGGGGAAAGCAAATGTGGTTGCAGATGCCTTGAGCAGAAAGGCAGAGAGTATGGGTAGTTTGGCTTTCATTTCAGCAGAGGAAAGGCCATTAGCCTCAGATATTCAGTCCTTGGCTAACAGACTTGTGAGGCTAGACATTTCAGAGCCCAGCCGAGTTCTTGCATGTGTTGTGGCCCAATCTTCACTATTGGAGCAGATCAAGGCTCGCCAGTATGATGACCCACAGCTGGTGGTTCTTTGTGAAACGGTACTACGAGGTGATACTAAGGAAGTTACTATTAGAGCGGATGGTGTTCTGCGACTCCAGGATCGTCTATGTGTTCCTAATGTGGATGGGCTGAGGAAAAAGATCCTGGAAGAGGCACACAGTTCTCGATATTCTATTCATTCAGGTGCTACTAAGATGTATCGTGACTTGAGGCAACATTATTGGTGGCGACGAATGAAAAAGGACATAGTTGAGTATGTAGCTCGGTGTCTAAATTACCAGCAAGTTAAATATAAGCACCAGAGGCCAGGTGGCCTACTCCAGCAGATGACCATACCAGAGTGGAAATGGGAACGAATTACTATGGATTTTGTAGTTGGGTTGCCGCGGACCTTGAGGAAGTTTGATGCAGTTTGGGTGATTGTTGATAGGTTGACCAAGTCGGCACATTTTATTCCTGTTGTGACTACATATACTTCAGAGAGGTTGGCCCAGATTTATATTCAGAAGATAGTTCGGTTGCATGGTGTGCCAATTTCCATCATATCAGATAGAGGCCCTCAGTTTACTTCACATTTCTGGAGAGCAGTACAGAGTGAGTTGGGGACCCGTGTAGAGCTTAGCACAGCCTTTCATCCGCAGATCGATGGACAGTCAGAGAGGACAATTCAGATTTTGGAGGATATGCTCAGGGCATATGTGATTGACTTTGGAGGTCAGTAGGATCGTATCCTGCCTTTGGCCGAGTTTGCTTATAATAACAGTTACCAATCCAGCATCGAGATGGCTCCATTTGAGGCTTTATATGGTCGGCAATGTCGTTCACCTATCAGATGGTTTGAGCCAGGTGAGGCTAAGTTATATGGTACTGATTTGGTAATGGATGCCTTGGAAAAATGTAAAGTTGATTCAGGAGCGATTTCATACAGCACAGTCCAGACAAAAGAGTTACGCGTATCAAAAAGCGCGTGATATATCATTTATGGTAGGTGAAAAAGTTCTCTTGAAGGTTTCGCCGATGAAGGGAATTATGAGATTCGGGAAGAAGGGCAAGCTGAGCCTAAGGTTTATAGGCCCATTTGAGGTGTTGAAACGAGTTGGGGAGGTTGCTTATGAGCTTGCCTTGCCTCCCAGCCTATCGGGAGTTCATCCGGTTTTTCACATATCTATGCTCCGGAAGTATCATGCCGACCTATCACATGTGTTAGACTTCGGCACAATTCAGTTAGATAATAGCTTGGGTTATGAAGAGGAGCCAATTGCCATTGTTGATAAAAATGTTCGCCAGTTGAGATCCAAGAGGATTTCTGCAGTAAAAGTCTAGTGGAGGGGCCAACCAGTCGAAGAAGCGACTTGGGAGACCGAGGAAAACATGCGGAGCAGATATCCAGACTTATTCAGCACTTCAGGTATAATTCTAAACTCGTTCGAGGACGAACGTTTATTTAACAGGTGGAGAATGTAATGACCCAACCGGTCATTTTAACTTTTAGAACCCCGTCCCCTAAAATAAAACTTTTCATAGGTGCTTGTAATGATTTATGACTTGCAGGGATAGTTGGTTCGGGATTTGAAAGTGTTTGAGGTGAAACCGGAACACTTGGTTCCTTAAGTTGGTCTTAAAGTGCTAAGTTTGACTTCGGTCAACATTTTGAGAAAACGACCCCGGAATAGAATTTTGATGATTCCATCAGCTCCGTATGGTGATTTTGGACTTAGGAGCATGATCGGAATTTTATTTGGAAGTCCGTGGTGAAATTAGGCTTGAAATGGCTAAAATAGGAATTTAAAGTTTGAAAGTTTGACCGGGGAGTTGACTTTTTGATACCGGAGTCGGAATCCAGTTCCGAAAATTTTCATAGCTCCATTATGTAATTTATGACTTGTGTGTAAAATTTGAGGTCAATCGGAGTTGATTTGATGGGTTCCGACATCGAATGTAGAAGTTAAAAATTCTAAATTTCATTAAGCTTGAATTGGAGCATGATTCATGATTTTAGCGTTGTTTGATGTGATTTGAGGTTTCAAATAAGTTTGTATGATGTTTTAGGACTTGTTGGTGTTTTGGGTTGAGGTCCCGAGAGCCTCGGGTGAGTTTCAGATGGTTAACGGATCAAAAGTAGGACTTAGCTGCTGCAAAAGCTGCTGCATTTTTTCTGCTGGAAATGCTGTCAAAATCGGGCTGCCTGTCAAAATCGAACTGCCTGAAAAAAATTGAACCCCTGACAAAATCGAGCTCCCGAGATCGAGTTCCCGAGATCGAGCTCCCAAGAACGAGCTCCCGAGATCGAGCTCCCAATATCAAGCTCCCAAGATCGAACCGGATAGACCGAGCTCCCAAGATCGAACTGGACAGATCGAGCTCCCAAGATCGAACTGGGCAGATCTGTAAGTTATAAAAAAACAGAGGCATTCAACCCATTTGCCATTTTTGACAAACTTGAGATTGAACAGAGGCGACTTTTGACAGATTTTCAAGGAAAGATATTTGGGGTAAGTGATTCTAACTCGAATTTGATCAATATACACGAATATATCATTGTTTTCACAATTTAATTAGTGTTTTTAGATTGAAATTTGAAAAAAGTTTAGAAATCTCATAGAAACGAAATTTTGAGATTTCGGTATCGATTCAGAGTCGGATTTGAGTGAAATTGGTATGGTTGGATTCGTAATTGAATGGGTTATCGGATTTCATAACTTTCGCCGGATTCCGAGATGTGGGCCCCGCGGGCGAATTTTTAATTAATTTCGTATCTTTTCTTTAAAATGTAGTATTTTCTTATAGAATTGATTCCTATAATATTTAGTGATTGTATCAAATTATTTTGGCTAGTTCGAGCTAGATGGAGTTGGATAATCGTGAAAAAGGCCTTATAATGGATTAAATTGGAGCAAGACCAGGTAAGTCTCTTGTCTAATCTTGTGAGGGAGAAATTACCTCATAGGTGATTAAGATTAAATAATTGTTGCTAATTATGGGGGCTACGTACGCACGAGGTGATGAGAGTCCGTGCGTAGCTACTATTAATGCTAAAGTCCGGGTAGTTTAGGACTCAAAGCATGTATTACTTGTGTAAATTGTATTTTTTGATTAATTAATATTAATTGATATATATGAATATATTGTGAATTGTTTGATAAAGATATTAAAGGATGAAAATCTCATAGGCTTTATTTCTACTTAAATCAATTAATTGTCAAAAGAAATTGTTCTCCTCCCAAATTTATCTTATAATAAACATACTGTCCTTCCGGAGGCACATAAAAAAATGTCCTCCTTTCTTGTGGAGCGGGCCGAACGCCTCGGCAGGATAGATGCATCTATGGATCGCGCCGCATGTCCCTCGGCAGTATACACGACACTCTAGATCGGGTCGTACGTCCTCGGCAGAAATCGTGCTTAATAATAATAATTACAAGATACTTTAATAATTTATTTCAGCTTGAGAAGCTAATTAATAAATTGGAAAAATCTTTGGAATTTAATGAATTATTATTCTTGCTTGTTTATGGAATTAATTGTTACTCCTGTAAATGAGATTTAAATTGATAAATTAGAATTTTTCTGAATTGAAAGAATTTAATTAATATATTGAGGATTGTTACATTTGAAGGAATTTGATTATCTCTGCTGATTAAATAAATTATTGTAAATTCTGTAAATCATGCTGATTTAAATATTCTAGATATATTTCAGTTATTATTATTGACCCATAGTGAGTGTCAAAGTCGTCCATCTCGTCTCTACCACTTCGAGATTAGGCTTGATACTTACTGGGTACACGTTGTTTACGTACTCATACTACACTTGCTGCACTTTTTGTGCAGGATCTGAGACAGGTGCTAGTGGAGGACCTATCATCACATACCCACGTCATCCCGATGCATAGTGGTGAGCTGCCTTTCTGATTCGTTTTGCAGCTACCAGTGTCTCTTCTTATATTTATATTCTGTCTATTTCATTTCAGACAATATTTGGAGTTTTGTATAATCTAATAGATGCTCATGCACTTGTGACACCTGGTCTTGGCACACACACATTGGTAGAAGTTGGTATTTTATTATTTTCTTGGAATAAAAGTTTAACCAATGTACGTATGACTTATTAGTTGGCTTGCCTAGCTGTAGTGTTGGGCGCCATCACGACCTATAGGTGAAATTGGGTCGTGACAGTGGATGTCTACTCTTCCTCCATGATCTTCTCAAATGCTTAATGACATATTCAATGACATATTTCTATGCTTAATGACATATTCAATGACATATTTTTCTTCACTTTTCATGCCTATAAAAAAACCTTGTTATAGATAGGAAAATACACACAATTGAAAAAGAAGATCTGTTTCTTCTCTCTATCTCCATTTCTTGTCCATGTTTTACTAAATTGCTTTTATTTCATAACAACATGTCTTGTTCATGTTTTACTAAGTTGCTTTTATTTTATAACAAACTTCTATATTTGTACTGAAGTTCTTTTATATTTTAATTGATCAGGGTATTTTTTATCCAACTTTTATTTTCCCATTAAAAATAACTATTCTTTAATCATATTAGTCAGCGATCAAACTTTGAATACCAATCTAAAAAGTGGCTGGCCCGCTCAATCTTTACCGCATCATAAGGACCTAAAACCACATTACATTTTCATCCATATTTGTACAATATAATTGGTATACGATTATATTTGTTTAAATTCGATGTTATAATTAGGCATGCACACAATAATGGTATATAGTTTCATTATTTTGTAATTATGATTAAAACTTATAGGTAAGACTTGTTTAATAATAATTATAAAATAAGAGTTTTTTATCGACTTAGATTTCAACCATATTAAATTCTTAATTCCAAGGCCGGCTAGACCCTAAAGCAAGTGAACCACTTGCTTTAGGCCCCAAATATTTAAGGTCTCTCTCTCTCTCTCTTTCTCTCTCTCTCTCTCTCTCTCTCTATATATATATATATATATATATATATGTATATAGTATATAATAGTATATTATTTATATAATTATTTCTTATTGTTGATAAATTTATTTTTTTGTTTTCATATTAGTGTTTAATAACTTAATTTTTTCCTCTAATTAATATAACCAAAATAGCTTTCTGTCAATCTTATTATACGTATTTATAGAATTATTTTTCTCTATTCAATAGTTACAAGGTCGACTCTAATATTATGGTGGGCAAGGCATGTGCCTTAGGCCCCCAATTTTGAGGGGACCCATTTTTCAGAAATAATATATATTTTATCGGTATTTAAAAAAAATAATATGTATTAGTACTTTTGTGTTTTTCATATAAATGGAAAGAAAACCTTTTAGAGTAAATAAGGTAAAAAATTTGACTTACTTAAAAATAATAGATGAATAATTTTTAGTTTGAGTTGATTTAATAATTCCGTTTTTTTACTCCTTTTCCAATGTTTCAATCTTAATCTTCATATTTCAGAACCTACATATGTTCTTTCTTTCTCTTTATTCTTGCTCACCTTCTTGAATTCTTTCTCCAATATGTTTTTCTTTCTCCAAAATTTTATTTTTCACCTTCTCTCTCCAAAAATTTATTAGTTCAAATGTTCAATAATATTCTTAAGATTCCAATAGTTCTATACTTCTATTACTTTATAAAAAATATAGTATAATTTTCAATATTTACAGCAAGAATTTTAAAGTAGACAAGCAACAACTAGATATTTTGGACTCAAAATCTTCATTCTTTAAACTTCTTTAATCAGTAATCGAGTAATATCTTTCTAGTATTATTTTTATTTGGTATTTGGTATTTTATTAATTTTACTCCATACATATCATTTAAGTTTTTTTTTTAAAATTTAAATACTTAGGCCTCACATTTGAATTTGGCCTTAGGCCTCAAATGCCCTGGAGCCGCCCCTGATTAGTTAGTCACATAACTATATTGTAATGACCCAAAATATTATCTTTAAATTTAATAAGTAATTTTATGTTATAAGACCTCAAAAAGTACCATTTATCATTCCTCGACTTACCTGCGTAGTCCGTACAATTTTCTGAAAAGTTTTTATGAGAAAAATAGATTAAAATGTGAATTAGAGCCTTAAAACTCAACTGAGTTGACTTTGGTCAATATTTTGAGCAAACGAACCCGGATCAGTATTTTGACAGTTTCGGTAGGTCCGTACCGTGATTTGGGACTTGGGTGTATGCCTGAAATTTAATTTGGAGGTTCCTAACTCAAGTTATGACCATTTAATGGAAACTAGTAATTTAAAGGCTAAAGATTTCCAAGTTTGACCACGGGTTGACATTTTGATATCGGAGCCGGAATCCGATTCTGAAAATTTGAATAGCTCCGTTATGTCATTTAGGACTTGTGTTCCAAATTTGAAGTCATTCTGGATTCATTTAATATGTTTTGGCACGGGATTTGCAAATGAAAAAGTTTAAAACTTAAAGTTCAAATCGGGGTGTGAATTATAATTTTAGCATTGTTTGACATGATTTTTGACCCCGAGTAAGTCCGTATTATATTACGGGACTTGTTGGTATATTCGGACGGCGTCCTAAGTACCCCGAGTATAACTCGAATCGAAATCGGAACAAGAATTGGACTTAAGCAAAATCTGAAATTTTGCCTTCTGTTGTAATCGCACCTGCGAATTTTTGACCGCAGGTGCGATCTCGCAAAAGCGAGCCTTCCATCACAGAAGAGGCCTGGGCGGGCTGGGCAAAGGTCTGCAGGTGCGGAAACTTGCACGCACCCGCGCGTCCGCAGAAGCGGACTTGACAATCGCAGAAGCGGAAGGCAGCACAGGTGCACATTTGTCCTCCGTAGATGCGAGGCCACGCCTGGCAGCCCCATTTCGCAGATGCGAGATTATTCTCGCATATGCGAGCTCGCACGTGCGAGCCCAAGCACCCCAGGTGCGGAAATGCCTGGGCAGTGTATATATCGAAGAGTCCGACATTTTTACTCATTTTGAGCTCGGTTAAGGCGAAAGTTTGAGAGGTTTTTCACGATTTTGAACTGGGTAAGTGTTCTACAACCAAAAGTGATTATATTTCACAAATCCATGTCTATATTCATTATTTATTTCGGATTTAGATGGAAGAAATTGGAGTTTTTGTAAAACTTTCCAAAAACGAAAAATTTAGATTTAAAGGTCCATTTGACATCGGAATTGGATATTTTTTGTATGGTTGAACTCGTAGGGGAATGGGTGTCCGAATTTGGCGAGTTTTTTTGGGATTTGAGACATAGGTCCCACTGTCGAATATTTTAATGAATTTTGAATTTTTATCCGGAAAATTAGTCAATTCATATGGAATTAATTCCTATGATTCGTATTGAATATATCGAATTGTTTGTGAATAGATTTGAAACTTTTGGAGACAAATTTAAAAGGAAAAGTTGTGATTGAGTAATTGATTGGAATTTATAAAGTGAGGTAAGTGTCGTGGTTAACCTTGACTTGAGGGAATAGAACCCTTAAATTATTTGTTATGTGAATTGCATGTGAACGGCGTATAGGCAAGGTGACGAGTGTCTATACGTCGTCAAATTAATTGTTTGCATAATTATTTAAAAATCATAAATTATTTTAAATCATGAATAAATTATTATATTAATTGTTTCACTCATAATTCCTTGTCAAATATTAATTCTTGAATTCCTGTAATAATTGCTACATGCTTATTTGAATTACGTGCATTAATTGCTACTTGACATTTAGTATATTAAACATTAAACTGCCTATTTCTCCATGATTTCCATAATAAATTATTATTTGTCATTGTTTGTTTCATAATTAAATCATAATTATTGTATGCTTGTTGTCTTAAAATTTTATATTAATTGTTGCATTTATTGGGGAAATATCTTCTATAAGAATTGGTAAATGAATATATTGGAGAAGCGGGTTGCACGCCGCAACAGAATTGATCGAAATGAATATATTTGAGGATCGGGTTGCACGCCGCAACAGAATTGAATGTGAATATATTGTGAGAGCGGGTTGCACGCTGCAACGAAAATTGATGAAAATGATAATTGGTTATGACTACTGAGTTGGCTTCAATTATTATAAATGAGTTACCTGATTTATTTTTATTATTATTTGTTGTTACTAATATTGCGTACAGATTAATGTAAGTGACTCGCCTTCGTCTCGTCACTACTTTATCGAGGTTAGGCTCAGCACTTGCCAGTACATGGGGTCGGTTGTACTGATACTATACTCTGTACTTCTTGTGCAGATTTCGGAGTTGGTCCCAGCAGCGTACTATAGACTTGCTCGGATTTCAGCTACTCAGAGGAAACTTGGGGTATAATTGCACAACGTCTGCAGTTTTGACGTCCCCGTCTATTTTACTTTAGTTATGTATTGTTTCTAGACAGCTTTAGTTTATTCACACCTTTATTTGTATTTATTCTAGAAGCTCGTGCACTTGTGACACCAATTCTGGGATGGTATTTAGACACCGTTTTTTTCTTTTTATGGATTATTCACTATATTTCAGAATTTACTTCCGCAATTGTTCTTTGTTATTAATAAATTTAAAAATTATTTTAAAAATTGATAATATTATTCTAACGTTGGCTTGCCTAGCAAGTAAAATGTTAGGCGCCATCTCGGTCCGAAGGTGAAAATTGCGGGTCGTGACAGTTGGTATCAAAGCATTAGTTTATATAGGTCTCACGAGTCCCGAGCAAACTTAGTATAGTCTGAAGGATCGGTACAGAGACGCATGTACTTATCTCTCAGAGGCTATGAAGTTTAGGAACAACATCACTTCTTTCTTATTCTGTCGTGCAATTTTATTCTAACATCGATGATTGAACCATTCTACTCTTATTCTCTCGCATATGGTGAGAACACGTAATACCTCTACCGATGGACAGAGAGTAGAACACCCGATGGCAACTATGGCCAGGGGTAGAGGTTGAGGTCGAGGTCTTGCTAGAGGCCGAGGTAGAGCTCAGTCCAGAGCTCGAGCAGCTGCACCTGTTGTAGAACCTCAGGTAGACTTTCAGGAGAAGGTTCTAGTTCAGAATGTACTAGCTAGACCAGTTCAGGTCTCGGAAGGATTCATAGCTACTCCGGTGCTTCAGGACGCTTTGGTCCGTTTGGTGAGTCTTATGGAGGGCATGGCCCAAAATGGTATATTTCCAGTGGTACCAGCCATCTCACAAGCTGGGGGAGGAGCACAAACTCCTACTACTCCCGCTCCGGAGTAGATGGCTCCCCAGAATCAGGCTCTAGCAACCCCGCCAGTTGGGGTAGTTCAGCCAGTTGTTGCGGCATAGACCGGTGATAGGCCCGCCATGACTTTTGAGGCCTTATTAAGACTGGATAAGTTTACTAAGCTCTTTCTAGTTCACTTCAGTGGTACACCTTCTGAGGACCCACAGGATTATCTTGAACGCTGCCACGAGGTGTTACGGAACATGGGTATAGTTGAGACCAATGGGGTTGATTTTGCTGTATTTCAGATGACGGGTTTCGCCAAGAGATAATGGAGAGATTATACATTAACCATACTAGTTGGATCGCCTACACTTACCTGGGAGCAGTTCTCTTAGCTATTTCTGGAGAAGTTCCTTCCTATCATACTGAGAGAGGAATTCCGCAAGCAATTTGAGCATCTACAGCAGGGCAGTACGACTGTTACTCAGTATGAGTCCCGTTTTGTGGATTTGGCCTGTTATGCTCTCCTTTTACTACCTACTAAGGGAGAGAGAGTGAGGAGGTTTATTGAGGGATTCACTCACCCTATCAGGCTTCATATGGCCAAGGAGACCGGAAGTGAGATTTCTTTTCAGGAAACTGCTAATGTCGCGAGAAGGATCGAGATAGTTCTTGCATAGGAGAGAGGGCAAAGGTCCGATAAGAGGCCTCGTCAGTTCGGTGGTTTCAGTGGTGCCTCGTCTGGAGTCAGGGGTAATTTTGGTAGGGTTATCCTCCCAGACCATTTCATTCAGCACTTCATGCATCTACCAGTGCTTCAGGGAGTCACAGTCCTATTATGCCTTACTATGGACAACCAGCATTTAGTGCACATTCAGCTCCTATCAGTGCACCGCCACTCCAGAGTTACTACAGTGGTTATCCGGCCCATTTGGGTTAGCTTCAGCTTCAGCAGCCACGGCATCAGGATGGGTGTCATGAGTGTGGGAACATTGGTCATATCAGGAGGTATTTCCCTAGGTTGGCGAGTAACAGATCTCGGCAGGATTCTCGTGCCATCATCCCGACACCGGTTGCTTCACCGCCTGCTCAGCCAGCTAGAGGTAGGGGTCAGACAGCTAGAGGTGGAGGTCATTCCATTAGAGGTGGAGGTCAGACCGTTAGAGGTAGAGGCCAGCTAGTTAGAGGTTGTCTCAAGGGCGCAGTTCAGAGTGGTGGGGCCTAGCCCCGATTCTATACTTTTCCAGCTAGGCCTGAGGCCGAGTCATCTGATGTTGTGATCATAGGTATTATTCCAGTTTTCCATAGAGATGCTTCAGTTCTATTTGATCCAGGTTCTACTTATTCCTATGTGTCCTCCTATTTTGCTTCATATTTGGTTGTGCCTTGTGATTCTCTGAGTGCTACTGTATGTGTATCTACACCAGTGGGAGACTCTATTATAGTAGATTATGTCTGTCGTTCGTGTGTGGTTACTATTGCTAATCTGGAGACTAGTGTGGATCTTCTACTTCTTGATATGGTAGATTTTGATGTCATCTTGGGTATGGATTGGTTGTCCCCTTATCATGCTAAATTGGATTGTCATGCCAAGACAGTGATCCTAGCTATGTCGGGGTTACCTCGGTTAGAGTGGAAAGGATCTCCTGATCATGCCAGCAAGGTTATTTCTTATATGAAAGCTCAGCATATGGTAGAGAAAGGGTGTCTAGCCTATTTGGCTTATATTCGTGATCCTAGTGCGGATGTTCCTTCTATGGACTCAGTACCAGTTGTTCGTGAATTTCCAGAAGTATTTCCTGCAGATTTTTCGGGGATGCCACCCGATAGAGATATTGACTTCTGTATTAATTTGGCTCCGGGCACTCAGTCCATTTCTATTCTACTATATCGTATGGCCCCGCCAGAGTTGAAAGAATTGAAAGAGCAGTTACAAGACTTGCTTGATCAGGGATTCATTAGACCCAATGTCTCTCCATGGGGTGCACCAATATTATTTGTAAAGAAGAAAGATGGCTCAATGTGGATGTGTATAGACTATCGTTAGTTGAACAAGGCCACTATCAAAAATAAATATCCGCTACCAAGAATTGATGACTTATTTGATCAGTTTCAGGGTGCCAAGGTATTTTCGAAGATTGATTTTAGGTCTGGTTACCATCAGTTAAAGATTAGGGCATCTGATGTCCCAAAAACTTCTTTTCGGACTCGGTATGGGCATTACAAATTTCTAGTGATGTCATTTGGGTGGCAAATGTCCCAGCAATATTTATGGATTTGATGAATCGGGTGTTCAAGCCTTATTTGGATTCTTTTGTGGTTATATTCATTGATGATATCTTGATTTACTCCAACAGTCGAGAGGAGCTAGAGCAACATCTTCGAAGTGTGCTTCACACTTTGAAGAATAATCAGTTATATGCCAAGTTTTCAAAATGTGAGTTTTGGTTAGACTCAGTTGCCTTTTTGGGGCATGTTATATCGGCAGAAGGCATAAAGGAGGATCCTAAGAAGATTGAGGCTGTTCAGAATTGGCCTAGACCTACTTCAGTTAGAGAAATCCAGAGTTTTCTGGGTTTAGCAGGTTATTATCGTCGGTTCGTGGAAGGGTTTTCATCTATAGCAAGCCCATTGACCAGACTGACCCAGATGGTGTCCCTTTCAGATGGTCAGATGAGTGTGAGTTGAGTTTTCAAAAACTCGAGACTGTTTTGACTACGGCGCCAGTGTTGGTATTACCCACAGGTTCAGGATCGTATACAGTATATTGTGATGCATCTCACATTGGGCTTGGTGCAGTATTAATGTAAGATGGCAGGGTGATTGCATATGCGTCGCGGCAGTTGAAGGTTCACGAGAAGAATTATCCTGTTTATGACTTAGAACTGGCAGCCATTGTTCATGCGCTAAAGATTTGGAGGCATTACCTCTACAGTGTCTCGTGTGAGGTATTTAGTGATCATCGTAGCCTTCAGTACCTGTTCAAACAAAAAGATCTTAATTCGAGGCAGAGAAGATGGTTGGAGTTGTTGAAAGACTATGATATCACCATTTTGTATTACCCCAGAAAGGCCAATGCGGTGGCCGATGCTTTGAGTAGAAAGGCCGTGAGTATGGGCAGTCTTGCGTATATTCCGGTTGATGAGAGGCCATTAGCTGTAGATGTTTAGACTTTGGCTAATCAGTTCATGATGTTAGATGTTTCAGAACCCAATCGGGTTCTAGCTTGCACAGTCGCTTGATCTTCTTTATATGAGCACATCAGAGAGAGACAGTATGATGATCCTCATTTACTTATCCTTAAGGACACAGTGCGGCACGGTGATGCCAAACAGGTTGCTGTGGGGGAAGATGGAGTTCTGTAAATGCAGGGTCATATTTGTGTGCCTAATGTGGATGGGCTTCGTGAATTAATTCTTGAAGAGACACATAGTTCCAGGTATTATATTCATCCATGTACTGCCAAAATGTATCAAGATTTGCGGCAACATTATTGGTGGAGGAGAATGAAAAAGGATATAGTTGCATATGCAGCTCGATGTCTAAATTGTCAACAAGTTAAGTACGAGCATCAGAGACCTGGTGGTTTGCTTCAGAAGTTAGAAATTCCTGAATGGAAACAGGAGCGTATCACTATGGATTTTGTTGTTGGACTCCCACGGACTCAGAGAAAATTTGACGCAGTTTGGGTCATTGTAGACAGGTTAACCAAATCAGCATATTTTATTCCTGTGGCTGTTACCTATTCTTCAGAAAGGTTAGCTGCAATTTACATTCGTGAGATTGTCCGCCTTCACGGTATGCCCGTGTCTGTTATTTCAGATCGAGGTATGCAGTTTACCTCACATTTCTGGAGGACTGTACAGCGCGAGTTAGGCACGCAGGTGGAGTTGAGTACAACATTTCATCCACAGACAGACGGACAGTCAGAGCGCACTATTCAGATATTGGAAGATATGCTTCGCGCTTGTGTTATAGACTTTGGAGGTTCTTGGGATCATTTCTTTTCACTTGCGGAGTTTGCTTATAATAATAGCTACCGGTCGAGCATTCAGATGGCTCCATATGAGGTATTATACGGGAGGCGATATCGTTCGCCAGTTGGCTAGTGTGAACCGAGAGAGGCTCAGTTATTGGGTACCGATTTGGTACAAGATGCCTTAGATAAGGTCAAGATTATTCAGGATCGACTTCGCATAGCTCAGTCTAGGCAAAAGAGTTATGCCGACCGTAAAGTTTGTGATATTGCATTCATGGTTGGAGAAAGAATATTGCTCTGAGTTTCACCTATGAAAGATGTAATGAGGTTCGGAAAGAAAGGCAAGTTGAGCCCTAGGTATATCGGACCCTTTGAAATTCTTGAAAGGGTGGGTGAAGTAGCCTATAGACTTGCATTATCACCTAGTTTATCAGCGGTTCATCTGGTGTTCCATGTGTCTATTCTTCGGAAATATCATGGTGATCCGTCCCATGTGTTAGATTTCAGCTCAGTCCAATTGGACAAAGATTTGACTAACGAGGAGGAGCCGGTGGCTATTCTAGCCCGGCAGGTCCGACAATTGAGGTCTAAGAGTTATCCTTCAGCTCGGGTGCAATGGAGAGGTCAGCCGGTAGAGGCATCTACCTGGGAGTCCGAGTCGGACATGTGGAGTAAATATCCACATTTATTCACCAGCTCAGGTACTTTTTCTAGCTCCGTTCGAGGACGAACGTTTGTTTTAGAGGTAGAGAATGTGATGATCCAAAATGTCATCTTCAAATTTAATAAGTAATTCTATGTTATAAGACCTCAAAAAGCACCATTTATCATTCCCCGACTTGCGTGCGCAATCCGTATAATTTGCCGAAAATTTTTTATGAGAAAAATGGATTAAAATATGAATTAGAGCCTTAAAACTCAACTGAGTTGACTTTGGTCAATATTTTGAGCAAACGAACCTGGATCAGTATTTTGACAGTTCCGATAGGTCCATATCGTGATTTGGGACTTGGGCATATGCCCGAAATTTAATTTGGAGGTCCCTAACTCAAGTTATGACCACATGATCTACTACAATAGGTTAATGTAAGTGACTCGCCTTAGCCTCGTCACTACTTCGTCGAAGTTAGGCTCAACACTTACCAGTATATGGGGTTGGTTGTACTGATACTACACTCTGCACTTCTTGTGCAGATTTCGGAGTTGGTCCCAGCGGCGTACTATAGACTTGCTCGGATTTCAGCTACTCAGAAAAGACTTGAGGTATAACTGCACAGCGTTCGCAGTTTTGAAGTCCCCGTCTATTTTACTTTAGCTGTGTGTTATTTTCAGATAATTTTATTTTATTCAGACCTTTATCTGTATTTATTCTAGAAGCTCGTGCACTTGTGACACCAATTCTGGGATGGTATTTAGATACCGTTTGTTTTTTTGGATTATTTACTATATTTCAGAATTTACTTCCGCAATTGTTCTTTGTTATTAATAAATTTAAAAATTATTTTAAAAAATGATAATATTATTCTAACGTTGGCTTGCCTAGCAAGTAAAATGTTAGGCGCCATCACGGTCCGAAGGAGGCAATTTCGGGTCGTGACATATATTTAATAATCTAACTTATCATTTATTTTTCTCATATAAATTATAACCCCCATCCCAATTTATATGAAGCTGGACATGAAGTTTATGTAATAAAGGAAGAATTTTAAAAATTGTAATCTAAAACAAACATAGAAACTTGTATAACTAGAAATCATCTCATTAAGGATAAAAAAATTAAAGTTAAATTATTACCAAATATAAAAAGGGGACTGACTAAAAAAAGGGTGTCACATAAGTTGGAACAGAGGAAGTATGTTTTCTGGGTTCTCTCATTTCAGTTGTGATGCAATTAACGTTAAGTTCGTTTAATTTTTTGTACTTTATAAAATCAAGTTCTCATTTTTTTCATTTCACATACTCGTCTAATTTTTCAAACAACGATGATATATATATATATATATATATATATATATATATATATATATATATATATATATATATATATATATATATATATATATATATATATATATATATATATATATATATATATATATATATATATATATATATATATTGATTCTCTCCCAATTGGTTGGACCGTAGGTGCGATGATTTACTTCACGGGCGAGGTCTCTAGTTCAAGTCTAGGATGGCCCTGTTGCGCCAAGAAAAAGAATAGAAAAAGCATCTGACTACTTCATGCATGCTCCGCTTGGCTCATGGGGATATAGCTTAGAGCATGTCCCAAGAAAAAAAATAGGACAAGCTTACAAGAGGCCTCTTATTAAGCCTTTGCTTTAGGTCTCGGATGCTATTGAGCCGCCCTGTGATTTCCTTGAATTCTATTTCGTGAACAAATCATGAGGTGTTGTTCGGATTTATTTATATCAAAAAGTTGTAGACTATTGCTAAATTAAGGAAATACACTTCTTTAATCCTCGACTCTTATTTTAACCTTACAAATAAAAAAGAAAAGAAAAATTTTCGAACTCCCACGCTAACCTTAGTGGGTGAATATTGAGCGGTAATCCGATGATAGAATTGTTAACCTTCACTTTAAAGGTACCATCTAATTCACGCGTTTTTCTTCGTCTTTCTTCCACTTGTCCAAATTTTTTTGTAATTGACCGTGGCGCAGGGAACAGACTTGTGTATGTAAGGCAATAAGTATAAATAGTTAATTCAACAAACAACCTTAAAATCGAGAACTCTTCTCCATTCTCTCTCTCTCTCCCCCCATTTCTCTTCTTCGTTCTTGGTGCTTCTTACTTCCATTGAATCACCTCTATTTTTTATTCCCCTTTCCCCTGTCAAAGGGGGAAAGAAAAAGAAAACGAATAAGAAATAAGAAAAAAAAAAAAATATACCCACTTGAAAAAAAGTATAAAAAAGAAAAACTTTGATCATCTTTTACGTTGCTCTATATATATATATGGCTTTAGAAGATGATACATTATTTCTTGATTCCCTGAATTCACCATCAGCTACGTCTTCATCAGCATCGCTTGATCTTGACCATCCATTTGAATATTCATCAACAACACCTTCTTCTTCTTCTCCATCTCAGCCGTTGTCTTTGCCTAGGAACTCTTCTTTAACCAAACTTAACGCACGTGCAGCTGCATTCATTCCACGTAGCTCGTCTTCGCCTTCGTTGTCATCCGCCATGTTGGCGAAATCGTCCTCGTCGCCATCATTGGCGTCGCTTTCTCATTCTGTATCCCGAGCTGATTCACATCAGCCCGGGAATGGGATCGGGCCTGGGCCCGTGATCCCGCAAAATGGACAGACGGTCGTGCATGTTATTGCTACGCCCGCTGCGACTTTTCATCAGATCACGACACATGTACCTGGTGTCCAGAATTACATATATGCATCTCAATTACCTGTGCAATATCCATATGGAGGAATTGGTAGAGGATTTGTTGATCATGGGGGTATGCCAACGGTGGTGGTTATTGGTGCTGATTCTGATTTGAATACTGCAGGGTTAAGTGAAGAAGCTTGTCAAAAAATTGTTAATCAGGTAAGCATAAATCTCTCTGTAGCTATAATGCTCAAATGTGCTCTTTTACATTATTCTTTATGTTTTTTTTGTTTCTCAATTTAAGATTCTTTTTGTGCCTTGCACTCAATTAACACAAATGTTTAATAGGAACTAGACGTTAAACGCTTCCAAAAAGAAAAACTTCAATCATTCTTCTTCATCGGATAGGGGAAGAAAAGGAGGTGATATTTATACTAAAAATTTTCATGAATCTCAATGACAAAGGATTGACTATTGGTGGCGTAAATGTTTTCTCAATAAACATAATTTTGCATAAAGATTTCTTTTTAGGTATTGCCTCAACCTCTTGGTAAACGTCGTTTGTCTCGTATGCGTATTCGCGCTTTTGAGGACTTAAAATGTAGGGTGGTAAACTATCCATAGTCGATATTTGCATGTATAGTATGGTCATAGACACCGATGAGCAGGGGCAGATCCACAATGTATCATACGGGTACACGTGATCAAGTCACAGTTTTTGTTCAGACCCTGTATATGTATTAAGAAATCCAAAAAGTATCTATAAATAATTGACTATTAATATATTTCTTATTGTATATTAAGTTGTGTGGTTGGTAAAAGTTCAAATTCCGGATCTGTGCCTATGAGTGACACCAAGAACACTTATAACCTGTGTCTTCATATTTCGTTCTTTGCTTTTTCTAACTGGGATTTGTTTCCACTCTCTGTAGGTGGAGTTTTATTTTAGCGATATAAATCTCGCAACAACTGATCATTTAATAAGGATTATGTTCAAGGATCCAGAAGGATATGGTAAGATTTGTGTTAGCCTTATTAGAGTAATCTTATCTTCATTTATATTTCAACATTACCATTTTCTGATGAATCTTTTGACTTCTTTTTTATTTTTATTTTTCTATGCTGTAGTACCAATGTCTGTGGTTGCATCATTCAAGAAGATTAAAGCTCTCACAAGTAGTCATGCCCAGGTTGCGAAAATTCTGCGGACCTCAACAAAGCTTGTGAGTTTTTCCTCTTCACTTTCCTCCGATTCCCCACCTGAAGATCTCACTTACATGAAATATTTTTGCTACCTGCAATTCACGTGGTTCCACGATTGAGGTCCTGATTTATTTCATTATTTTCTTTATAATTTTATTCATCTCACATATTTGTTTATTTTGATTTCTCTGCTTCTAGGTGGTGAGTGAAGATGGAAAGAAGGTTAGACGCCAATTTCCGCTGAGTGAAATGGACTTGGAAGAGCTGCAAGTAAGTTACATTTTTCTAATGCTAGTGGTTTCACTTGCTGTCTTGAACAGTACAGTCATAATTTATTGATCTGTTAGAACAAGGGCAGTTTATGAGTTAGTGAAGCATTTATATTTCCCCCCTATTGTTTCATCTCATATTTTTGTCAATGTTCACATTGTCTTTCGGTTGTCTGGTTGTCACTTTTAACACTTTGATTTTGTCTTTTGTTTAGTCTCGCATAGTGGTTGCTGAGAATTTACCCGAGGATCACTGCCACCAGAACCTCATGAAGATTTTCTCAGCAGTTGGAAGGTATATTAGTTCTCATGCAGCTGTAAACAAAATAGTTTAAGGAAATTTGCTTTAAAAGACTCAACAGACTATCAAAGACTCATTTCTTAGTTATTTCTGTCAGTGTAAAAATGATTCGGACATGCCAACCTCAGTCTTCCAACGGTGGGGCTTCTTCAGCATCTAGAACTGGAAAATCAGATAGCACACTGTATAGTACCAAGGTGCACATCAGACATTTGATTTTATTAGTCTTAAGTCTTGAAATTTTGATGAAATGATGAATGTCAAGTTGGAGTTGACGAAAATCTGTTTGAGTACAGCTTACAATGCAGACTGTAAGCTGCAAAATAATGAAACCAAAATAATGAATCTGAAATGAAATTTCTAAATGCAGTTGCATGCATTTGTGGAATACGAATCAATTGAATTGGCTGAGAAGGCGGTAAGTAAATAAGAGCTTGTTTAATAATGACAGCGCAGGTCATCTATCTCTGGCACCCTTTAACCTTAGCGATCTTATTTAGCAGGTTATGGAGCTAAACGATGAGAATAACTGGCGAAATGGTCTGAAACTTCGTATACTGAACAGGTGCACGGTATGTGTTGGACATAATTTTCCCGGATAGTTAACTTGGAACTGCATCCTAAAAGCAGTATAGTTTTCAATTTCTGTAACAAAATTAGTGATATAAGGTGGTTCTACTGTGTTGTTTCAGAACTGATTATTATTGTTCTAACATATTTTAAGGTCCAAATATGTTAGTCCTAAGATAAATGTATGCTGAACTTCTTGACTGTTGAGAAGCTAGAGCTTCTGGCTTCACTTATAGGAGGACTTTGATAAGCTTTCTTTAGTCTTGGATTATTGTCTATTTAAGTATTTATGAATTTTAGTTGATCTCGCAGGGAAAATGTGGTCAAAATCGAGGGAAGAAAGTCGGTCATGAGAGTGAGCTCAACTTGAAGGAAGAAGATGCTTTCGGATCAGAGGCCAGCGAGAAACATAATGAAGACTTATGGCACCACTTTGATACTCACTTGAGTGACCTTGCAGTAAGTTATCTTTAAGACATGAATGTGGTGTTTCATCTGAGAGTGTTCAGAAACAATGCCAAACAATCCTGCAGGATATTTCTTTATCAAGATATAGGATTATGTAATGTAGTGAATGATTGTGAATTTAATTTGTTGGTGTTTTAAATTAACTATTTGGCAGGAGGAGCATGGCAGTGACGGGCAGAGGAAAGGGCTCAATCGCAGTTGGATTAAGGGACAGGGTCAGGGTCAGGGACGTGGACGTCTCCAGTTTCATCAGAACAATCGCGGAGGTCATTTAGGCGGGGCTCCCACGTCAACTATGAGGCGTGCACACAGTGTGGGAAGTGCACTGTCAAACTTTAATCGTGTTAGTCTAGCAGGGCATCCCTCGATGCTCTCTGAGCAGTCAACACCAGCCAAACAAGCTTCCGTTCCTCGCATGCCAGATGGTACTAGGGGATTTTCCATGGGTCGAGGTAAACCAGTTGCTATTAAAACAGTATAATGCGACGGTGGTTATGTGGTCAGGTGGCTACTCATGCTAACATTTCCAAATGGAGAAGTGGGAATGTGCTCTTTTTTTTGCAGTAAGTATTGATGTCAGGGCCAATCCAGTGGAGCTGGTATAGATGAATCAGCGGATTGAGTCAACTTGTCTTCCTATTGTGTTGTTAAAGCTGAGATCATGCAGAAAAGCTGTGTTTTTTGTAATTTTATTCACTAGGGTTCCATCGTCGTTTAAAATTGAAGCAAAACCTGAGGGATTAACGTAAAGTTATACAGATGTAGTAAAGAATCCCCTCCTTCCCTCTCCCCTCTAGCTTCATCTTAGTTTTTTGTGTATACTAACAGAAATTGAATATTATCTATACTATATAAATGATTGGAGGTTCTCATAGGAAACTTAATAGAATGATCACGCGACTCTATACAGATAATACTTTAAGTAGAAAGTACATTAGCTTTATGACTCCACAATCCAATCAGTTATTTTCACTTCATCAGCTTCTTGATCAATCGATTGATTGGATCGAAGTATGGAGGGGTTGATTAATTATAGTATGAGATGAGATAAATTTCTTAACCTAGACAAAGCAAACAAAGGAATTCTGAAACAAAGATAAAGAATAACTAACTTTTTCTTCTTGTTATAAAAGATTGGGAGACCTCTTGTGATGCCGACAGTCTGAACACCAACATAGAGCTCCAATTCCAGTAACATCAAGACAATGAGTAGAGTAACCACCAATGAGAAATACAACAACAATAACAATCCATTAAAATTTCACAAGTGAGGTCTGAATAGAGTAGAGTGTACGTAGACCTTACCCCTACCTCAAGGGGGTAGAGAGACTGTTTTCGATAGACCCTCGGCTCAAAGAGACGAAAAAGACAATATATCAGTATCATCAACAGAAACCATAAAAATAATAAAAGCATCATAAGTACCAGAAAATAGATGAAAAGCAATAACAGTAACACGTAAGAAAGGCTCGGTACTATGAAATGTGGAAGAAAAGTGTGGACACAACACTAACCACTATCCGTCTAAAGACACAGCCCTATCAGACTAGCATCTCGCTCGATACGAAGTAGAAAAGAGCTCCAATACCTCATAACCTACAACCCTAATACTCGACCTCCACACCTTCCTATCAAGGGTCATGTCTTCAGAAATCTAAAGCCTCGCCATATCTTGCATGATCACCTCTCCCCGATACTTCTTGGGCCGCCCTCTACCTCTTCTCATATTCACCAAAGCCAATCGCTCACATTTCCTCACTGCAGCATTCGGGCTTCTCCTCCGCACGTGCCCGAACCATCTGAGCCTAGCTTCCCGCATCTTGTCATCTATCGGAGCCACGCCCACTGTAACATTCGTCAAATCTATAAAAGTTTCAAGATACGCTCAACATAGAATTTATTTTTTTTTTTATCTTGCCTTGTGATTGACTTTTTAGTTACTTCTCTATTTATAAATAATTGAATATACAATTAGGGAAATATTAATAATTTTAATATTATTAATTATTAAAAGTGGGTACCATTAAATACTTGTTAAGTCTTAAAAAAAGATTTAAGAATTGGGCTTAAAGCCCATTAAGTGGTCTGTCCTATTGTAAGGAAAAGAAAAGAGAAAACTACCCTCTATAGCCCCTCAAAATTTTAATAGCCTATGTTTTTGCCCATTGACACAAAATGGCCCTCCGGCCCAAATATATTACATCTAATAGCCCGAAATGCCTATTTTGTATATTTATTGTATAATGACAGTCTATTTAGTATATATTTTGTATAGTGACAATCTATTTTGTGTATATTTTGTATAGTGACAGTCTATTGCATATAAATTCTATAGTAACAGTCTATTTAGTATATTTTGTATAGTGACCATCTATTTTGTATATATTTTGTATAGTGACAGTCTATTTACTATATTTGTTTGTATAATGACAGTCTATTTTTGTATATATTTTGTATAGTGACAGTCTATTGTATATAAATTGTATAGTGACAATCTATTTTGTATAATTTTTGCATAGTGATTGTCTATTTTGTGTATATATATATTTTGTAATATACCAATATTCAAAAGAAATGCTCTCCAGTCTAATACATAATCTAAAATGACTTTTAAATATTAGCCTCATATATAATTTTTTATGAAAAAGTTGGTCCAAAAAAGAGATTGATAAAATATTCATGTTTGATATGCACGAGTTGCAACATACGATAGGGAGAGTAATTGATACTTGGGGGCCAAATGGGAGCCAACCCTATGAAACATATTACAAAGAGGAAATGACAATGATCAGAAAAGAAGCAATGAGCTTCTATCGAGGTAAAAATCGCTCCCCAAAACTCCTAAACGCTGATATTTATAGATAGAGCGAGATTTTAAATTTCAAACAATCAAAGAGCCGTTTTAAAATGCAGCAGAGAAATTGGCCGTTTGTATAGGCATATCTCTAGAAAAAGATTAGAGAGGGGGCTTCACATGATCTGCTTCAGAAAATATCAGAATTATTTGGCTTATTGTGTTGACCAAATCTCGTTGCAGACGAGAGAGAGAAGAAAAAGTCATGGATTTTGAAGGGAAAATCGAGAGAGACAAAAGACTTACTCAAAATTGGAGGGGGGAAGCTTCTGCCATGGTCAAAAGCAACCTGAACTTTAGCATAGAAGAGGAAAAGGTTGATAAGGGGTGGTAGGAAGAGAAAGAGATTAAAAATCTGATTTTTGTCTCTAAGGTGAGATATTTGGGATTGCAGGTTTGGTATCGTTTGGGCTTGGAATTGGGCTGGTAGCTTGGTCATAATTGATATTAAATGGACTAGCTACTTAATTGGTTAGCCGTTATAATTGATTTTGGGCTATAAAATGCATATTGCAATTTGTGGCTAGCAACTAATATTAGTTTCTAGCGGATGGCCATAAATGAAGTTTGCTTAAAAGAAAAAGGCTTAAAGCCTTAAGTCTTGAATGAACGAGGGGTTAGGGAAATTTTCAAAGAATTCAAAGCAACAAGAGAAAAGGACTTCTACGGAAAGAAACAGAAGCACGTCCCAGCGAGGTACTTACGCAGGCAACGAAAAATTTTAGGCTTCTTTACAGATAACTAGTTCTTGAACGCAGGAATATAAAATTTTCTATTCTCAATTATCCTACAGTATAATAATTGTATAGTTAATTCCCCTCTTTGTCTATATCAACAGTAAGTTCATTGTTTAGATGTGAAACTTTGAAATTAATTAAAATGTACTGGTTGTTGTAGAATCGATTGTTTGACGGGTATAAATTAGACTGCGGCCTACGTATTGGCTCGAGGAGTTTTGGTGAGTTGATATAACCTTTTATTAAAGTAATTTAACTCACAAAAGCAAGCATACAAGGTGTTTGATGAATTGTTTAAAAGAGTTAATACGTACTTAATTAGAGCGAGTGAGTACCTATTAACTTAGAATTATTCTAGCTAAAGTTTAGATGATTTATTCTGATATATGTGCATAAATTTTTTAGATTTTTGTGTTATTCTTATATGCCATTTTCATGTTGAAAATTCATGAAGAAGCAAGAATCTTTATAAATACATTTGAATGTTTATTTCATGTTTATGCCATGCTTTACATTTAAGGATATCAGTATGAGTATGTATAGGATGTTACAAAAAATGTTTAGACTTGAATGGTCAAGAAAGTTGAGAAGTTGATTTAGATCCTAGCGAGGTCACACAGAACAATTTATTATTAAAGTATTATTTTTGGAGTATCCTCTATTCTGAGAAGGGGTCATCGTCGAGGCTAACTTCCTGAAACTACTTGTGCCAAAGTAGGGAGCATACGAGCTGAGGGTCTCGTTGCTAAAAATTTTCCTAGTCAGACTAAGGTATGATATAGGAACGTTGAGAACCATGAAGCGAGTGACACCTCGTGGATTGGGCATATTCGATCAGGTTGGGATCGAACCCGTGCCGATCACACGGTGATTAAGACAGAAATAAGTCAGGATAGTTGGAACTCTCGAAGTATAAATTGAAGTATTTTTTTATAAGAAAAAAAAAAGAAAAGAATTTCTTTTAAAATATTCATAAACTGCTATTATGCAATTATTTTAGAATTGTTCTTAGAAGCGTTATGTTTGCTCGTAATGTATATTTTATCAAAGTTTCATCCCCTGTCGTTGAGACTCACTGAGTACAATGGATGGTACTGACGTTCTCTTTTGGGAACCTACGTTGGTCTGCGGTACAACGTAAGAACCGGTTTTACAGGCGAGCATGCTACAGGTTAGGAATTCCCTCTCTTCCAGTGCTATTGGTGAGCTCCGCTTTTGTTCGTGGAGTATTACTTTGAGTCATCTTTATTTAGTTATTTCTTTGTTTACTTGGAAAACTAGCCGGGCAATCTCATGTCCTGAGCAGTGCGTCAGTTTATCAGTAGAAGCTTCATAGACACAGTCGGTGGGTTAAGATTCAGATGTTTTTGATAACAACTTAGCAGTATTTCTGTGGTTTTGGAGTTGGTTTATTTTAGATATTTAAATTAATTAAAAGTATTTGGTTAAAGTATTGCCTTGTTGCATATAATGTTTGAAGTTATAATAGATTTGATAAGCGCAGATGGTTCGCTCGGTCAAGTTTAGTGATCGGGTGCCTGTCACGGCTTGTTCAAAAAATGGGTCGTGACACCCACCTTTCTCCCGAATATCTTAATTCCTAATCTTATCCATCATAGTGTGCCCGCACATCCACTAGAAATATGGAAAACAACAAATTTTGCATGCGACACACCTTTTATGTTGTATCAATGCATTATGGTGATGATCAAAATAGACATCCAAAAGCTTGCATAGGTACTTGGCAAACTTTCCATTAGACTTTGCCAACTTATCACAGTCAGAATCTATCAGCAGAAATAGATATAAATAAGATAGATAGAGAAGTTAACTAAAAATATGCAGAGCAACAAAAAAACATTACCAGTAAGGACAACTTGATGTGTAATGTTTAATTCAATGGACAGGACATCTGTACCACTGGTACATACAATATCAGCAGCAGTTAGATCTTTGAAGATCTTATGCAGATGAAGAATAGAAAAGGTATGAGAAGAAAAATAAAATAGTAACTGTGAGAAGTTGAAGCACATAAATGGATGTATCTATTAGCAACCTACATTCCATTGTATATGTTGCTTTTTCGCATGTTCTAAAAAGAATATTAACATATTTATATATTTGGAAACTAAACTTTCGTGTTCTAAAAAGAATATTAACATATTTATATATTTGGAAACTAAACTAAAAATTTCGTTGCCTAGTCAATCATCGCCTTATAAAATGAAACGGCAAGAGAAGTAAATAATACTGCTAAAGCGTGATTGACAGAAAAACTTACTCCAAAAATTCTGAAAACTTGAGAGATTATCCAATACAATATTGAGTGCTAAATAGTGCTAGGAAATAGTTCAAAGAAAGCTAAATTACTTCTTTAAAAAAAATTCTTATTAGTATTGAACTTTTTAACAACAAAATGATGTACATGTACATCGAAAGCTCGGGATTAAAGGGGTGTCGACAGAGGCGGAGCCAGGATTTCAACCTTATGAGTTCTAAATTATAGTACACGACTTCAAGTGTTAGTGACTAAATTCTAAATTTAATATTTGTAAATATTTAGTTAATTTTAAATACCAAATACACTGCTTGAGCAAATATTACTGGATCATTCGAACCCGCTTGTCCTTCCGACCTTGGGTGTCGACAAGTGTTTTGAAGTAAATAATAAATACGTTACTAGTATTAGGAAAAATTCGAGACTTTCCTTATGATTCGTCCTTCTAACATTTAATTTCCTTATAGTTTGAAATATTACATTCATCTAATTTATTTGCTTCATCCATCAAATTACATAAGTTTCCCCACTAGTGGTAAAACTTATGTAATGTCATGTAATCCATTAACTCTTACAAAATTAGTACTTGTTTTTTGACTTGGAAAGTATTTGTTTAAGGATAAGACCAGATAATTGATTTACATTATTTATAGCAAAGAAGAAACATGATTTACAAATTAAAAAGCAAAGAAAGGATGTTAGAACGTATATCTAGAATACGTCAAATAGCATTTATAAGTATGATTTGACGTGCCAACTAACTTCTCTACTGTGTATCTCTTGGAATGATACTGTAATACTCCCTCCGATTGGGCACGAAGTTTAAGAAAAGAGAGATGACTTTTGAACTTGTGGTGTAAAATGAGGCAGATATATTTTGTATGGCTATAAATCGTTGTATAAAGGTAAATTATTTCTAAATAGGAAAAATGATCATTCTTTTTGACACGTACTAAAAAGGAAATATGTTCAAATAAATTGAAACGGAGGAAGTAATATTTAAACCACCAAATGTTACGGTAGAGTGACAAATACTCCTCTATTTTTATCCAAATATCTCTTGTTTGAGCTTTGAGTATAGAGTTGTTTTCGCCTTGGTTAGGAGCGGCTTGCCCTCCAAAGTATGACTTTCCAGTGCAGTGTGAATTTTGACAAACAAATTAAAGTACGTCAAGCATACAAATATTGACACTTAAAGGTCTCTTGCATACTTTTCTTGCCCCTTTAATGACAAGATCATCCTTCTAGTATAATATTAGATATCTTCACGAAATACTCAAAAGTACTTGATGATTAGCTTTAGATGACTTTTTATAAACTAACAACTCAATCAACTTGTAGGTACTGTTATTATCACTCATTTAATGCCAAAATGGAGTAGGTAAAACTAGAAAGTGAATATATTCTTTTTACATTTTTCTTTTGTTTCTTATTCATTGTTTGAGGAGGGGGGATTCATTTTTTTTGTTTTTTTTTGTTTTTCTTATAAATATAAACGAGTCACGATTTTATTGCCACTTATGAAGAGAGTACATTTGAAGAAGGAGGGTATATACATTCCTTCTTTACAGAATATGAGAAGTGTGTGTGAAGTTTGCGACAACTTCAGCTAACTCTACTTCTCTAAAGCAAAACAACAAAAGTGTGACAATAAAATTGTTAATTCAAGTAGGCTCATTTATTAGTTCGCTTGATTTTCTCCTCTTGACTCGAAAGGTAGGCATCTGCCATCTATCAGCATTTAGAAGACCTCTAACTTGATGGGGCTTGATGGGGTAGAGTGTCTAAATTAGTGTATATGCACGCCTCTTCAATCGTGTGGCATAGAGCCGCCAATTTATCTTCAACTTTGTTTGCTTTTGTATGCATCAGTTGATTCCAAACTACATAGGCCTGGTTGCTAGAGTCGTGTCCCAATGGAATTGCATACGCCATTATGAATTTTCCATTGTTGTTTCTAACCACTACTCCAGCTCCACATTTTCCTTCAATATATGATTTGTCACTACTAAGCTTAACAAAGAGGACTGAGGTCTGATCCACTTAACGATGGTGAAAGAAGTTTCATCGAGTGATATACTGCAAAGGTTACACATATCTGATCAATGTTCCCCACCTGATGTTCATGAAGTTAAAATTAACCTTCTGGATAATGTTGAAGGAAATTAATGAGATAAATCTTGCAAAAGAAGGCTTCTCCATCCCATACTTTGAGCTACGCCTGGATCACAGTAATTCCCACAAAATGAATGAAGGAAAGAAGGTATTTCAGCATATAGTTAGTAGTTGAGTTCCTAGTTTTCTGATTCCATCAGTTAAGAAGAAGGGTTCTCATGGTCACATTGTTATACTTAATCCTAATGGGGCCAACAAAATATTTTTCTATGTTCTGTATATACTGGCCATCACAAAAGATGTTCAACTATTGTACTTCTATTTCTTAGAGTTGGGCCTATGCAACATGGGCAAATAGAGGGAGGATTGATACCAAACATCGAGATCGTGTAATAGAAAGTCTGCCATGCACTGCTCTCCAAGTTAAGAAGGATATTTTGAAAGGAATGTCCCTATGCCAAACTCTGGAATTAAATTGATTAACATATCTTTTATATCTGAGTAGGTTCCAGGCTGTTGAGATAGAGAATTTACCAGAATTGGAGCATGTCCAGTGAGGGATGTCATTCGTTCTATCATCAAGAATTATGTGTAATTGGGACCACATGAAACTTTATCTGATTATGAGGCTGAACTTGGAAACAAGACTAGTTCCGTTGACCATCATTATAGATCTCTTTGATCATGATTTTTTGTTGAATTACGCCATCCTCAATCATGCTGTATAGGGGACTAGGGGGGAGGGGGGGGAACCAATTATCAAATCAGAAATTGATATTCCCTTTAATAATATTCCACGGAATATTGTGATCCACTTTATCTTTTAAGCACACATGAATTTTCAGCTATGGGATTGACCAGTAGACAAAAGGATGGTAAAAGGGTGAGAGTTATGACAGTATTTAGCTCTCATAAATAAGGACCACAGAGAATAGTGATTCTTAATTTCCACCACTGTTTGGCAGTGAAAGCCAAGCAAATATCCTCTAGCCTTTTGAAGTTTGCTCTTCTTCTTCTTCTTCTTCTTCTTCTTCTTCTTCTTCTTCTTCTTCTTCTTCTTCTTCTTCTGGGAACAGAGATTGTGCCAAGAGACCTAGTGGTTCTTTCCCCCTCCTATACTCCAAACTAGAAGAATCTATTAATATATTTCTCAATCATGAATATAGTACCTTTGGGAGGGTGGACAACAACCAATGTGTGAATATTAAGAGCAAGGAGGACATGTTCACCACCCTCAGATTCTATTGATCATCTTGTTCACCACATAAGAATAAAAGGATAATTTATTCCTTCCTATATGAAAGGGACACCCTAGATACTTCATAGAAAAATGATTATATCTCATTCCCAAGATTCATACCCTTGTAATGGTTCTTTGGGTTGTGCCAGGGGATATAGTGAAGCAGTTTTTGCTTTTTTTATTTTATTTTATCAGCTGACCTGAGACATTTTCATATTGAGCTAAGGTCTTCAGAGTAAGTTGAAGAGAATAATTCATATTGCTGCAGAAAATAATAGTGTCATCAGTAAAAGATAGGTGGTTAACATTAGGATCCTGCCCATTCATATAGAATCCTCTATATCTGTAACGACTCGACAGGTCATTTTGAGTATAACAACTCTGTTTCCCCATTTACTGCTCAAAGTAGGCTTTACAGTTATTGTGTAACTTGCCGGGGTAATTGGTTCGGATCCGGTGAGGTTTTAAAATGAATTGGAACATTTAGTTTCAAGGTTTAAAACTTAAGATAAAATAGTGATCGAATGTCGACTTATATGTAAATGACCTCGGATTCGAATTTTGATGATTCAAATAGTTCCGTATGATAATTTTGGACTTAGGAGCGTGTCCGAAAAATTATTTGGAGGTCCATAGTGGAATTTGACTTGAATTGACGAAAGTTGAATTTTTGGGAAGTTTGACCGGGGGTTTGACTTTTTGATATCGGGGTCGAAATCCGATTCTGGAAATTTGAATAGGTCTGTAGTGTAAAATGTGACTTGTGTGCAAAATTTAAAGTCAATCGGACGTGATTTAATAGGTTTCAGCATCGTTTGTAGAATTTAAAATTTTCAAAATTTATTAGGCTTGAATCCGTGTGTAGTTCATATTTTTTAGGTTGTTTGATGTGATTTGAGGCCTCGAGTACGTCCATGGTATGTTTTAGGACTTGTTGGTGTATTTGGAAGGGGTCCCGAGTGGCTCAGGTGAGTTTCGGATGGTTGACGGATCAAATTCAACTTGAAACATTTTCGGAACTGCTGCCTACTGGTGTGATCACACCTGCGAAGCTTTTGATCGCAGGTGCGAAGCCGCATGTGTGCGAGATCAGTCGCAGAAGCGGTCAAGAGTGGGACTGGGTAGTTCTCGCAGGTGCGAGGAATTTGCCGCATCTGCGAGGCCGCAGGTGCGAAGGTGTTAGCTCAGATGCGGATTGGGGCTGGCCTGGGGCGAACGCAGATGCGAAGGATTGCGCATCTGCGAGCCCGAAGATGCGAGAAAAGGTCCTCATATGCAAGGTTTTAGGAGGCTGGCTGTTTCCGCAGGCACGTATTTTTGTCCGCAAAAGCGGATGCGCAGGTGCGAGCCCAGGCACCGCAGGTGCAGAAATGCCTGGGCAGTGTTTACAACGAGGGTTCCAAGAATTTTTCTCATTTTCAGATTTTGGAGCTCGGGTTGGGAATGGAGAGGAAATTTTTCACGCAACTTGGGATAAGTGTTCTTAACTCCCTTGTGATTATATTCCATGAATTAATCTTCATTTTTGGTGTAAGATTATTGAATCTTCAAGAAAAATAGAAGGAAATTTCTATAATGTCACAAAATGAAATTTTCAAGTTTGAATATAGATTTGGAGTCGGATTTGAGTGAAATTAGTATGGTTGAACTTTTAATTGGATGGGTTATCGTATTTTGTGAGTTTCATGGGATTTTGAGACGTGGGCCCTACAGGTATTTTTGGGGCGTAATTTCGAATTTTTGGAAAATATTAGCATTTTGATATGGAATTAATTTCTATGAATTGTGTGAACTGAATAAAATTAATTGTGGTAGATTCGAGCTGTTCGAGAGTTGATATGCGTATTATGGGATTTCTGGAGCATTGTTTAGCTTGCTCGACATTAGATTCGGCTTGTTCGAGGTAAGTAACTCTTCTAATCTTGGAGTTGAGGGTATGAACCCTGAATATATGTATTTTGTGAATTTTGGGAGGTGATGCACATGCTAGGTGACGGGCGTGTAGACGCGCACTATAGAAATTGTGACATAATTATTTCTGTGGAATTTTATAGTTAAATAATCTTGGCATTTTCCATGCGGTTTTATGTGTTAAAGAAATTGAGCTGAAAAGCATATTAAAAATCATGTTGAGACTATGTGCCAGTATTATTGGGACCCTCAGAGGTCATATTGCTGTGAATTATTGTGTTAAATTAAAAATTCATACTCAGTCATATTTATCTCATTGCATATCATAACTCAGTTTTATGACTCTAATTTGATGCATATAAATGTTTTGGGCCGAATACCCTATTTTACTGAAATGCCCGAGTGGCTTGAGAGGTTTATAACTGAGTGAGGCCGAGGGCCTAATTTATGTTACATATTTATGGGATCGGGATGCACGCCGCAACATGTTACATATTTATGGGATCAGGCCGCACGCCGCATCATATTTGATATCGGCCGAGGGCCTGATTGTGAGGATGAGTGTGGATTGGGGTTGCCCGCCTGCATCATACTTTATTATTATAGCACGTGAGTTATCCGTGCAGCACGTGAGTTGTCTGTGCAGATTATAGTGCTTGGGCTGAAGGAGCCCCTTCGGAGTCTGTACACACACCCAGTGAGTGCAGGTACCTACTGAATGCGAGTGCCGAGTGCTGAGTGACTGGGAGGCATGAGTGATTGTGAGGTATGCCCGAGTGGCAAAAGTGATTGTGAGGTATGCCCGAGTGGCAAGAGTGATTGTGAGGTATGCCCGATTGGCAAGAGTGATTGTGAGGTATGCCTGAGTGGCAAGAGTGATTGCGAGGTATGCCCGAGTGGCGCGAGTGACTGTGAGGTTTTCCCGAGGGGCTGTATATGAGTGATGTTCTGCCCGAGGGGCTGTTTATGGTTTTATCACTGAATTGCATCGCATTGGCATGCACACATGATATACAGGCATAGAGATGTATTTTTATTTTCCTCATGATGTACAACATCACATCATTCATGATTTCTCACATATTTTGACAGATGGGCATAGTGATGCATTTGTTTTACACGGGTTATCCGGAAGGAAAATGAAACATATTATTTATTATTGAGAAAAAGTTTTGGAGAAATTTATTATTTTCAAACTATTCATATTATTGGCAACTTCGGCAAACGATTTGGATTTTCACTGATGTATTTGAAAGAAAGAACTACTATATTTTTAAATTATTATTTGGCTGAGTATTTTATCCCTGAGTTACTTATGATATTATTTGCTTTATGTTATTATGGATTGTTGTGGACTATTAGTTTTGGACCCGACCTTGGTAGAAGCTCGTCACTACTTTCAACCTATGACTAGGTTTGTTACTTACTCAGTATATGGGGTCGGTTGTACTGATACTACACTTCTGCACATTACGTGCAGATGTTGGCTGTTGTTGTTGCTGTGCCCGATGGTTGCGGGACTTGAAGATGTACCTGCGTTCCTGCTGTAGCTACCCCTTGTTCAGGGTAGCCTTAGATTTTATAAAAGCTCTGTTTATGTACTATTCAGACAGACTATGTATTTATTTCATTTTTGCTTTGTATACTCTATTATTAGAAGCTCATGATTTGTACTACCAGTTCTTGGGGAATGTATAAGGTTAAGATAATTATTTACTTAAATTACTTTAATAATTATTATTGGAATTGGATAATTAAAAGTTGGATTACCTAGCGGGTTGGGTTAGGTGCCATCACGACTAGTTGTATTTTGGGTCGTGACAAGGTGGTATGAGAGCTCTAGGTTCATAGGTTCTACAAGTCATGAGCAAATGTCTAGTAGAGTCTTGCGGATCGGTATGATGGCGTCCATACTTATCTTCGAGAGGGTACAGGGCATTTAGGATATATACTTCCCATCTTTCTTTCCTTATCGTGCGAGATTGATTCAGCTTGAGACATAACTCTTTGAATTCCTTCATGTATTCGTACGCGCACATGAGCGCTCAGTATCAGCTGTGCATCGCCGTCTTATGATTTTATGAACGAGGTTCAGGATGTGTATTCTGTGTTTTGGTGATGTGCCAGTCTAGAGGACTTGAGGCCAGGTTTAGACCGCAGCTTAGGCTCGGTAACTTCAGTTGTAACCTGTACATTTGGAATCATATGTCCGGTAATATCCCTATGGGGGAAAGTTATGGCTCGATGAGTGGCAGAATGGCTTTGTGATGAGTATGATGTAAATGCAGGATGTGTTAAGACGATTTGAATATGACGAGAAGTGTTTCCTTGAAATGTAAAGGAAAGGCCATTGGGTGCTTGATTTTCGAATTGATGTGGCGTACAGTCTCCAGTATGAATATTTTGAAGGATCTTTCACATTGTTAAATTTTGGGGTAAAACTAAATTCTCACGTCTGGTTAATGAGTTTGGACTCAGATAGACTAAGTGATTGCATAGTAATTGTGAATGCGAAAGGGTATAACAAGATACCAGATTGAGGCTAAGCAGGTGGATTATCCCCTGCGGAGTAATCTACGTAGGTGTATTCCTTATGATGTGAGTAGAGAGTTTCTTTTCTGCCGACGGGGTGTATGAGTGGAGATTTGAATTTGAATCTGGCTGATAAAGTTAACTTGAGTGTCAAGAGAATAAATGCGAGCTTAGTGGATGATTGAGGTATTTTATGGTTGGCGTTGTATGAGCTTGAGAAAGATTTTTCGTTGAACCGACTGCGGTATTATGACAGTAATAGAGTATGGATATTGCGAGTTATCTAGTGTTTAAATTTATGGCTTTGAGCCAAGTGAGGGAGTCTGCTATTGACAATTTGATTTCATGGTTAGGTGTTAGATTTTAATTTTGGTCTGAGGCATACTTGTGGGTTAGTTATGACTTGCAGAAGTTGAGATCGAGGATGACTCAAATAAGAAAATTCCTGGTTAAGGATTATATTGCACGTATGAGTAAATGAAATTCGCGGGATGAGTGAGTTGTTATTGGTGAATGATGTAGTGCGCACGGAGTATGAATTTGATATGTGGTGTTAAAGTAGAGTTACTTCTTTGAGTGTTGTGGTGCTAATGGGGCACGTGTCTTTTGGCCCATTTGGGCGGTACAATTAGATGTGAGCAAAGTGGGTGACTCCCGAGAAAATTTCAGTAGGTTTGAGAATTATATATAGCAATTGAGAATATTTCCGAACTTGTGTATGGATTCTACATTTTTGTGTAAGGAAGGTAAGAAGAACAATTTCAAATCCACACAATGTATTCTCAAAGTGAGTGTCACAGTTGTGGTATTTTTGAAGGGGCTTAAGAAGAATACAGTTGCTTATGGGCCGTAGGGCGTTATGGTTCTATGCTAGGTTTGTGGGGTGAGTTGTGGTTAAAGATCGTGGTATTTTAGCAAGGAGAAGTATCAATTTCAAGACAAATTCGGAAGGGACTTGGAGAGAAAGGACAACTTGGTAGTAGGTTGGATCAGTATGGTAATGGATATGATCGGTTCTTTGAGTGCTTATGATGTGGGGGTTTTCTACAGGTGCTTTGTGCCAATACACCTAGACTTGGCGACCTGCGTGGCTTGGTCGAGTTAGAGGAATTTAGTTTTAAGGGCTTGATTATGTGCAAATAGATTCCAAAGTATTCTTGATGGTTTCTACCAGTGTGGAGAACGTGTTATGTATTGTGATTTCCTCCTGGAAAGAAGCACCTCCTGGAAAGAAGCAAGAGAAAGGTTTCTAACTAAAATGGTATGTAAATTATTGGTGACTCAAAGTTGTTAATAAGATTCTTGTGCTTTTCAAATGATGGCATGATTAGATACGGTGAGTTGTGTGGGATTAAGGTTGGCATGTGCAAGGTCACAGTTTAGCCTTGAAAGGGAGGTCATAAATTCTTATAGGCATGAACCGATGTCTAGATAAATACTATTACTACTTGGTGTTGTATGAGAAGGGGGCGGACTTCAGAAGCGCATTGTATTTTTGACTTACGGATGTATAAATTAGTATTACGGTACTCACATGGTTGATAGACTGCTGATATTCAAATTTTGTCAAGTGGCACGGAAGAATTTTTAAAGTATTTCTCGTGGGATGATCGTGTATGAGAGATGTGTTAGACATTCGGGTGGTGGAGGTGGAATCAAATATGGTGATTCGCGTGTTCTATGGATTTGGAGATTGGGAGTTCCCATGAGCAGATTGTTTCATGGTTGTGGACTGTGAAGTTATGGCCGAAGCTAGCCAGATGATAAAATGTGTTATGATTCAGTCATTATGGATTTTCGGAGGGATTTTTATCTATTTGTGGGTAACCCGAGTTGATTTGGGGGTCCATAGGTAGGCCCAATTAAGATATGTATTCTACACCAAGCCGGAATGGTTGGCTCCATACTGCTATTATTGAGGGATGTGTCATTCGGTTGATGTTGAGCTTATTTGTGTTTTGAGATGATCTGTGAGTTACTCCTTTATGCTATGAGGAGTTGTGATTCATTGGTTATGTGCACAGATGGTGCGGTTCTATTTGAGCTTTATAGTGGAATTTGAGCGTGATGAGTATTTGGGTATTGCATGATCGATTGCGTAATGGTTATGTTCTTTCAGGTTTTGTGTGGTATTTTTGTCATTTGCCCCTCCGTGGTTATTGATTTTGAGCAGGGTGACTCGGGGTACATAATATGGACCAACGTTTGGATGGGGACACCTATTGCAGCGGAGCTATGTTAAGATATGAACCTTATGTTAGAATCAGGTGATGGTTCTACGGTGTATGATTAATTTTTAGCGTTTCGTTGTGGCTGTACTTGTTAATCTTGCGAGGCAGTTCTCTCATTTGAGTCATTTTCACGACTGAGTACATTTGAATTGTTGCATATTGGTGCACGGATGGCATGGGCTGTGGCTCTGAGTTATATTGGTGCGGCATGTCCGTGGAATAGTTGTGTTTAGTAATATAAGGTCATTGGACCTAGAATGGGTACTATCAGGTTCGATTACGGTATGTTCGGAAGGATGATATTGAAAGTCGGCTCAAAAAGCGATTATGGTTCTGGTTGGGGCGAGAGAGTTCCGTGACTTGTTGATCTGGTAAGTGGTCATGAAATTTCACGTGTTTCTTTTACTATCAACAATGTACGAAGGTTTTGGGATGAGGTTTGGTTCGATATGGGTTTAATACTAGTATTTGGTTGGTTTTGGAGTAGTCACTGTGGTCAGGAATGGTGCTATGAGCATGCGAGTTGTGTAATATATTAGGTGATTGTGTCCGTGGTTATGGTTATGGTTATGGCTTGATACAACTTGTTCAGACTCATACAGGGTGTAAATGTAAGATTCGTATCTTGAAAGAAATTCTAAAGGTTGGAAATTAAATTCCAAGGTTTATGGGCTAAAGTTAAATCAATGATTTTAGTTGTATTGTGTTGTCAAGCTCATATAAAATAGGGTGACGTGGGTTCAACCCCGGGTATGTGTGTGGTAAGATGGAACTGTGATTTGATAGCTTGGAAACAACTCTTGGCACGTTCGAGGACGGACGTATGTTTAAGTGGGGGAGAATGTAATGACTCGACCGGTCATTTTGAGTATTACAATCCTGTTTTCCCATTTACTGCTCAAAGTGTGCTTTATAATTGTTGTGTGACTTGCCGGGGCAATTGGTTCGGATCCGGTGAGGTTTTGGAATGAATTGGAACACTTAGTTCCAAGGTTTAAAGCTTAAGTTAAAATAGTGACCGGATGTCGACTTATGTGTAAATGACCCCGGATTCGAATTTTGATGATTCCAATAGCTCCGTATGGTGATTTTGGACTTAGGACCGGGCCTAGAAAATTATTTGGAGGTCCGTAGTGGAATTTGGCTTGAATTGACGAAAGTTGAATTTTTAGGAAGTTTGACCGGGGGTTTGACTTTTTGATATCGGGGTCAGAATCCGATTTCGGAAATTTGAATAGGTTTGTAGTGTGAAATGTGACTTGTGTGCAAAATTTGTAGTCAATCGGACGTGATTTAATAGGGTTCGGCATCGTTTATAGAAGTTGGAAATTTTAAAATTTATTAGGCTTGAATCCATGTGTAGTTCATATTTTTGAGGTTGTTTGATGTGATTTGAGACCTCGAGTAGGTCCGTGGTGTGTTTTAGAACTTGTTGGTGTATTTGGACGGGGTCCCGAGTGGCTCGGGTGAGTTTCGGATGGTTGACGGATCAAATTCAACTTGAAACATTTCTGGAACTGCTGCCTACTGGTGTGATCGCACCTGTGAAGCTTTTGATCGCAGGTGCGAAGCCGCATGTGTGCGAGATCAGTCGCAGAAGCGGCCAAGAGTGGGACTGGGCAATGCTCGCAGGTGCGAGGAATTTGCCGCATCTGCGAGGCCGCATGTGCGAAGGAATTAGCAAAATGCTTGAGACGTGGGCCCTACAGATATTTTTGGGGCGTAATTTCAGATTTTTGGAAAATATTAGCATTTTGATATGAAATTAATTCCTATGAATTGTGTGGACTGAATAAAATTAATTGTGGTAGATTCGAGCTGTTCGAGAGTTGATACGCGTATTATGGGATTTCTGGAGCATTGTTTAGCTTGCTCGACATTGGATTCGGCATGTTCGAGGTAAGTAACTCTTCTAATCTTGGAGTTGAGGGTATGAACCCTGAATATATGTATTTTGTGAATTTTGGGAGGTGACGCACATGCTAGGTGACGGGCGTGTGGACGCGCACTATAGAAATTGTGACATAATTGTTTCTGTGGAATTTTATAGTTAAATAATCTTGGCATTTTCCATGCAGTTTTATGTGTTAAAGAAATTGAGCTGAAAAGCATACTAAAAATAATGTTGAGGCTATGTGCCAGTATTATTGGGACCCTCAGAGGTCATATTGCTGTGAATTATTGTGTTAAATTGAAAATTCATACTCAGTCATATTCATTTCATTGCATAGCATAACTCAGTTTTGTGACTCTAATTTGATGCATATAAATGTTTTAGGCCGAATGCCCTGTTTTACTGAAATGCCCGAGTGGCTTGAGAGGTTTATGACCGAGTGAGGCCGAGGGCCTGATTTATGTTACATATTTATGGGATCGGGCTGCACGCCGCAACATGTTACATATTTATGGGATCAGGCCGCACGCCGTAATATGTTTGATATCGGCCGAGGGCCTGATTGTGAGGACGAGTGTGGATCGGGGCTGCCCGCCTGTAGCATACTTTATTATTATAGAACATGAGTTGTACGTGCAGCACGTGAGTTGTCCGTGCAGATTATAGCGCTTGGGCTGAAGGAGCCCCTCCGGAATCTGTACACACACCCAGTGAGCGCAGGTACCTACTGAGTGCGAGTGTCGAGTGCCGAATGCTGAGTGACTGGGAGGCATGCGTGATTGTTAGGTATGCCCGAATTGCAAGAGTGATTGTGTGGTATGACCGAGTGGCAAGAGTGATTGTGAGGTATGCCCGAGTGGCACGAGTGACTGTGAGGTTTGCCCGTGGGGCTGTATATGAGTGATGTTTTGCCCGAGGGGTTGTTTATGATTTTATCACTGAATTGCATCGCATTGGCATGCACACAAATCATACAGGCATAGAGATATATTTTTTTTCCTCATGCTGTACGACATCACATCATTCATGATTTCTCACACATTTTGACAGATGGGCATAGTGGTGCATTTGTTTTACACGGATTATCCGGAAGGAAAATAAAATATATTATTTATTATTGAGAAGTTTTTTGGAGAAATTTATTGTTTTCAAACTATTCATATTATTGGCAACTTCGGCAAATGATTTGGGTTTTCACTGATATATTTGAAAGAAAGAACTACTATATTTTTTTGAAATCATTATTTGGCTGAGTATTTTATCCCTGAGTTACTTCTGGTATTATTTGCTTTATATTGTTATGGATTATTGTGGACTATTGATTTTGGACCCGACCTTAGTAGAAGCTCGTCACTACTTACAACCTACGGCTAGATTTGTTACTTACTGTGTACATGGGGTTGGTTATACTGATACTACAATTCTGCACATTGCGTGCAGATGTTGGCTTTTGTTATTGTTGTGCTCGATGGTTGCGGGACTTGAAGATGTACCTGCGTTCCTGCTGTAGCTGCCCCTTGTTCAGGGTAGCCTTAGATTTTATAAAAGCTCTGTTTATGTACTATTCAGACAGACTATGTATTTATTTCATTTCCGCTTTGTATACTCTATTCTTAGAAGCTCATGATTTGTACTACCAGTTCTTGGGGAATGTATAAGGTTAACATAATTATTTACTTAAATTGCTTTAATAATTGTTATTGAAATTGGATAATTGAAAGTTAGCTTACCTAGCGGGTTGGGTTAGGTGCCATCACGACTATTTGGATTTTGGGTCGTGACAATATCTATTGTTAGAATGAACATTGTTAAGCATTTAAGAGTATAATTCAGCAGTTAGAATAAAAAGAGAGGGGGAAAGAGGGTCTCCCTACTTGAGACCTCTTCCAGCTTTAAAGAAACCCTGCTTGCTACCATTAACAAGAAGGGAATACCAGTTGTTACAGATAAATATGTATATGAGATCAATCCATTCTTCTACGAATCCAAGTTTTCTAAGTATAAAACATATAAAAGATCATGAAACTCTATCATATGTCTTGGCCATGTCTAGTTTGATAACCACATTGGCTCATTTCCTTATCTTTCGAATATCATTGATGATTTCTTATGCCAATATGATATTTTCAGTAATGGCCCTGCCTTTAACAAAAACCATTTTGATTTTGAGTGACAATTCTAGGAACAATTTTGGTTAACCTAGAATTAATCACCTTGGCAATGATTTTGCTAGAGACATTACATAAACTGATAGATCTTATGTCAGAGAAACTCTGTGGTGCTTCAACTTTAGGAATCGTAACTATACGAGTATGCGAATTTTTTTAGGAAGAGTAGCTCCCTAGAAAAAGGATACTACTGCTCTATAGAGATCTTCTACGATAATGCTCCAATATATTTGGTAGAACCTACCAGTCAAGCCATCAGGATCAGGAGAGCTATCTTGATCAATAGAGAAAAAGAGACCATAACTTCTTGGAGGATAGGGCTAGTAGTCAATGCAATGTTATCTTCATTTGACACTATTTTGTTAACCATATTCAGTACCCTGATGTCATCCTGAACTTCTTTCAGCAGTGAACAAGTGCTCAAAATAATTGAGGGCAGCATCAACAATATCTTTTGTGTTAGAAGTATTCAAATCCATAAATTTACTACGAAACAAAGACGGAACCAAGCCCTAAATTTGAGACTTTGGAAAACTGCAAATACTAAATTAGTCAAAATGAAGGAACACGTTCAATTCAATAAAAAAAATAAATCTTTTTTCCGATTCATTTTTTTTCCTACGACACGATTTACCTTTCACTCAGTTACCCTCAATATCTTTGATCTTCTGAATCATTAGCCTTTTTATCTTGTTCTTAATGACACCATGAAAGAAAGTTGTAGTGGCATCTCTTTGACCATTTGACTCTAGCCTTCTACCTCAGGATACTATCTTGGAGCTTTAAGAACTTGGTAAATTTAGCTCTGGCTTTAGAGAGGTTCATATGTTTCTTGGTTGTTATTATCTAAGAAATCTTCTTCTAGATTTCTAACGAGGATGTAGAGAAGATTTCCTGCCACCTTATCCCAAGCCTGTTGAACCACCTGCAAGAAGTTGTCATGATCAGTCCATATATTGAGAAATTTAAAGTATCTAATATAATCAATATTACTGACTTTGTAAGTTATGAGAAAAGGTGCATGATCAGAACAAGATCTAGACAATTGAGTCACTGAGCTTTCCCTAAATTGGTCGAACCAATCTGAGTTGTATACAAGCCTGTCAAGCCTCTTCCATATGTTGTTAGGAGAATCTCTATTATCACCCTATGTAATAACGATCCAAGAAAACATACATCTTGAAGATCACAGTCAGTTAAGCATGATATAAATTGAAAGCTGGGTCTTCCTCCAATCTTTTCTTTAGTATAAGTGATACATTGAAGTAACCAACAACTCCTCAAGGTCTAGTAATTCTGTTGGATATGGTTTTCAATTCATCACAAAGTACATTCCTTAGTTGTTCATCACATTTAGCATAAGCAACAAATATATAAAAAGGAACGGGGCTTTGTGATTGAGTTATGTGAACCAATAAATTTTGATCCTTGTCTTCCACTACATCAAGAGTACAATCTGAAAACTAGAAAATTCAAATCTTATTAGTGCAGTTGTGAAAGCAGGATTGGTATCCCAACTTGGTTTTGAATTTCTCAATTTTTCTAGCACCTACCATAGGTTCCTGCAGGAACATATGGATTTTATGCTCATTCTTAATGATACGGAGTCTTTCAGTATCCCCTTGAGATCATATCCTCCTAATATTCCATTAAAGTGTGGTAATCATTAGAAACATTACGGGTTATGTTTTGTCTACAGCCTTTGTTGTCTGTTATCACCATAGATGGGGGAATAAATTTCTTATCAGAGGTTTTGAAACTATTTTTGGGAGATATATTATTGTAGTAAGTAATATTTTTTTAATTGTGTGGGAGTATTGGCCACATATTCCAGACTCAAAAGATCTCTAGTCTTTCTAATAAGCTCATCATCAGACTTAGAGGAGTCATAATCTTCCGATGAGTTATCCATAGCGATATCTGTTGCACAGTCTTTGTAAGCAGTATCGTCAAAAAATAATTCTCTTCCATATTGTGAGCTTTAGCATTTATGATATTGATCGAATATATGGGACTGGTTCAATGTTTCCATTATATTCTTTATTAGTAACACTATCTTTCCTTCTTGGGAATATTATTGGTATGAGCATTCACTTCAATCCAAATAGTGGAGGAATCTGCTGGTAGTTATGATGTTGTAGTTGTTCTTTATTTCCTAAGGAGACATCGGGAGGAATGAAGGCTTTGGAAGTGAATTTTTTAGATTTTCTCAACATATCTTTTCCTTCTTGAACTTGTAAGTAGCGACAGGTCCATTTTTGTATCCTCTTCTTTTGCTTCTGGGAAGATAGTTTTCTTGTCCTACGTTGATCTAATAGCATTGGTCTTGTTCTTTTGAATATTATTTTATTTTGTTCCTTTGTTTAGAGTCCAATATTTTTTATCCAGACTAGTATATTTTATTTTCATATGGTTGATCTTGTTGCTCTCATGTTGATCATTGTAGTTGTTGTCAGATTTCACTACATCCATACTTTCCACCTAGCCTTTTGAATTGTGAGTTACTACAATAGTAGTGGTAGTAGTCTCTATTTTAGGAGTTTGTGTTCCTCCCTTTTCAGCATCAAGATTTTTGGTTTTGAGGTCTCTAAACTGGATTGCCGTATATTTGGCATTATTTGTATTGACATTGTTGTAGCTATTGCATGTGATGACCCGATAGATCATTTTGAGTACTAGCTTTTTTTGTGTGTTTCGAGACCTCTGTTAGCTTTATTTAATGATTTATGACTTGCGTGCGTGGTCCATGTCATCTTTACAAAAGTTATTATGTGAAATTTTAAAGAAAATGTGATTTTGGCCTTAAAAATGACTTGAGTTGACCATGGTCAACATTTTTGGCAAACGACCTTGGATCGATATTTTGTCGATTCTGATAGGTTCGTATGATATTTTTGGACTTGTATGTATGTTGGGTTGGGGTCTCGGGTGACCCTAGGGCATTTTAGTGTATTATGTGAAAAGTTGGAAAATGAATTTCAAAGTTGAAAATCTTGGTTTTGATGATTGATTCTTGATATTTGATGTTATTTTGATGATTTGAGTTAGCGAGCAAATTTGTGTGAATATTCTATTGGAATCTGAGGGGCTCGGTGAGTTTTTGATGTGTTTTGGTTGATTCTGGCATTGGTGAGGAACAATTGTTTCTCGTGTGAAGTTGTAGGTCTCGCATTTGCGAGGACCTTATCGCAATTGCGAGCCTCGCATTTACAATGTCAGGCTCGCAAATGCAAAGTAGGAACTGGGGCTGGATCTTCGCTCTTGCGTAGAAGTCATCGCATTTGCGATAACTGGTAATATTGGACAGCTTCGCAAATATGAAGCTTTCACCGCATTTGCGATGGATGGGGGCTTCGCAAATGCGAGGTTTATGTCACATTTGCGACAATAGTGCTGCTGGGACACTGGTCGCATTTGCGATCAGTAGTTCACATTTGCGAATATCACAACAGGGTAAAAGTTTGGAAAATTAAGACTTAACTTATTTTACACCATTTTTCAACCCTAAACTCCATAGAGGCGATTTTTGATGAGAAATTTCTTCTCAAATTCATTGGTAAGCAACTTTAATTAGTTTTCAATCAATTTCAATTACTTTTTCATTAATGTTATCATCAAATAGATGAATTTTAAAGTAGAAATTAGGGCTTCTGGTATAATTTAGCAAAATTTTAAAATTGAGATTTAGACCTCGAATTGAGGTCAGATTTCGAAACAAATCATGTGTCCGGGCTCGGGGGTGAACGGGTTATCAAGATTTGGTCTGAATCTCGGATTTTGACCACGTGAGCCTGGGTTGACTTTTTGTTGACCTTTTCAATTATGATCAAGATTGAAACTTTTTCATTCGTGAGTAGTTTCTAAAGCTTGTTTTGAATTATTTGAACAATATTTGGTTAGACTCGATCGGTTTGGAGGCTTGTTCTAAAGAAAAAAATATGGTTGATTGTTGATTGTGTTCCAGAAAGAGGTAAGTGTCGTGGTTAACCTTGAGTTGATGGAATTAGGACTTGTTTGATCTATTTGCTACTTGATTTATGTGTGGGGACGATGTATATGTAAGGTGACAAGTGTATATGCGATTTCATGAGTTCAAACATGCAGGTGGGCCACTTAAGTGCATATTTTCTTTTCTATCATGCTTTCTTTTAATAAATGTTATTACTCCTTTAGTGCTTTAACTGCTACATGTGTTTACTTGTTAGATTCATGCTTCATTCGTTACATGCCTCAATTTGCTATATGTTTCCATGCGTTCATTTATTGACCGCCTTTACTTGCTCTATGCTTTTACATGTTGTTAGTTAGTCATTTTTACTTGTCTTATATCTTTACTTATTTATTCGTCTTACTTGCTTCTATTTCACTTTACTACGTTATATTTGATTGTCTTAGAGAATTTATACGCTTAGTACCTTTTTTTGCGTTATGATGTGAGATATGCCGTAGTTAGTTGTAGTATTGTACATTCACATTATATATAGGATCGGATTATAGGCCATAATGGTATATTATATATCGGATCTGATTGCACACTGTAACAGTATTGATGTTTTATATATATATATATATATATATATATATATATATATATATATATATGGGATGGATTGCACGTTACAACGGTGTTGACATTATGTATAAGATTGTGTTGCACGTCGCACGATATTTATATTATATATATGGGATCAGGTTGCGCGCCGCAACGGAGAAGGTGTATTATGGATATTCTTGGTTGTTGGTTTCCATTACTGTATTGTGTAGTGATACTAAGAAGTGATGATATTCTGGGGCCCTCAGTTGTGTATTTCTTATTTCGGTTTTCATGTTAATTGTTGTTTTTCTATTCTGTTGTTGTTTTCTACTTATACTTGTATAGGTTTATAGTGAGTGACTTGTCATAGCCTTGTCACTACTTCTTTGAGGTTAGGCTCGGTACTTACGGAGTACATGGGGTCGGTTGTACTCATACTACACTTTACTTCATTTCAGACAGTTGTATTTTATTTTTGACCCTATTTGTAGTATTTTAGCAGCTCATGCATTTGTGACACCAGCTTCAGGGATTAGACTAGACAACGTGTATGTATTTTATTATGTATTTCGAAGCATTTCAGCCTTATTTCTTAATAATTTACTTTTGAAAATTGTTAAATTGAATAACTGTTTAGCTAATGTTGGCTTGCCTAAAAAGCGTACGTTAGGCGCCATCACGACCTCATAGTTGATATTTTAGGTCATGATAAGTTGGTATTAGAGCACTAGGTTACCTATGTCTCACGAGTCATGAGCAAGCTTAGTAGAGTCTTGAGGATCGGTATAGAGACGTCTGTAAATCTTCTAGAGGCTATAAGGCTTTAGGAAATCTCACTTTCTTTTTTTCTGAATCGTGAAACTTTATTCTACCATTGGGTTTGAATCCTTATTCTCTTATTCTCTCACAAATGGTAAGAACACATACGGCATCTACAGCTGATCAGAAGCCGGAGCCCCAGGTTGCAGCCACTACCACGGGTAGAGTCCGGGGCAGATGTAGGGCTAGAGGTAGAGGCAGAGCTCAGCCTAGAGCACGTGCATCAGAGACAGTTGAGCCTCAGATGGAGCAGGAGGAGGAGATCCTTATCCCAACTGAGCCAGTTGGACCAACTTAGATCCCAGAGGGGTTCATTGCTACCCGAGTGCTTCAAGACGCCTTAGTCCGCATGGTTGGCCTGATGGAGAGTATGGCACATGATGGTATATTCCCTATGGAACCAGTCGTCTCTCAAGCTGGGAGAGGATCCCAGACTCCCTCTACTCACACTCCAAAGTAGATGTATTACAGGTATTAGACCCCAACAAATCTACCTGTTAGGGCAACTCTCTCTGGTGCTGCTACACAACCCAGGGAAAGACCCGCGATGTCAATCGAGGGGCTGAAAATGTTGCACAAGCTCACCAAGTTGTTTCCCCCCACATTAGTGGTACATTTTCTGATGACCCCTAGGATTTCTTAGACCATTGTCATATGAAATTGCGCAACATAGGTATAATGGAGTCTAACGGAGTTGACTTCATAGTGTTTGAGATGCATGGTTTTGTCAAGAGGTGGTAGTAGGTGTATGTTCAAGACAACCCACCAAGTTCACCTCCTCTCATATGGGATCAGTTCTCACAGTTTTTCTTAGAGAAGTTCATCCCCTTTACTCATAAAGTGAACTTGCGCAGTCAGTTTGAGTGCCTTCAGCAAGGTAGCATGACCGTTACTCAGTATGAAACCAAATTTGTGAATTTATCATGCTATGCAACTATCCTGATCCCTACTAAGAAGGAGAGGGTGAGGAGATTCATAGATGGCCTTACATATGGCATCAGGCTGCAGATGGCCAAAGAGACCGAGGATGATATTTCTTTTACTAAGGTTGCAGAGATCTCCAGGAGGATCGAGAACAACAGGGGCCAGGCTAGGGAGATGACCTCTAACAAGAGGCCCCGTTATTTTGGAGGATTCAGTGGTGCCTCGTCTGGTGGAAGGGGTTTATTTGGTAGAGGCCATCCTATCAGGCCGGTTCAGTCAGATCTACAGGTTGGTTACACATGGTGCTTCAGGCAGTCGTGGTGCTTATGGGTCTCATCCTGAGTAGCTAACATTCAGTGCACCTCCAGCTCCCATTAGTGCACCACCGATTCAGAGTCATCACAATTGTTATTCGGGCCGTCAGGGTCAGTGTTAGATTTAACATCCACTCCAGTTGAGAGAGTGCTTTGAGTATGGAGGTATGGGTCATATCAGGAGGTATTGTCCTAGACTTTAGAGCAATATGCCACAACAGGGTACTCATTCCATGATTTCGGCAGTGGTTGCTCCACTACCCGCTCAGCCAGCTAGAGGCAGGGGTCAGGTAGCTTAAGGTAGTGGTCAGATTGTTAGAGGTGGAGGCCAGCCAGTGAGAGAGGTGGAGGTCAGGTTGGTGGGGCTCAGCCCCATTGTTATGTTTTTCCAGCTAGATCTGAGGCAGAGTCATCCACTGTAGTTATATACAGGTATTATCTTAGTCTATCATAGAGATAATTCTGTGTTGTTTGATCTGGGTTCTATATATTCTTGTGTGTTTTCATATTTTGCTTTTTATTTGAGTATGCCACGTGATTCCCTCGATGTTCCTATTTTTGTGTCTACACCGGTTGGAGATTTTATAGTAGTTGATCGGGAGTATAGGTCTTGTGTTGTTACTTTTAATGGGTACGATACCGCAACTAATCTTCTATTATTGGAGATGGTGTATTTTGTGATTATTCTTGGTACGGATTGGTTGTTCTTGTATCACGCTACCTTGGATTGTCATGCCAAGACCGTGACGTTAGCCATGCTAGGGTTGCCTAGATTGGAGTAGAGAGGGACTCTTGGTCACTCAGCGTATGGTTGAGAAGCGGTGTTTGGCGTATTTGGCTTATATCCATGAATCTAGTGCCGAGGTGCCTTCTATGGATTCGGTACTGGTGGTGCATGAGTTTCTAGGGGTATTTCCTACATATTTGTGGGTTATGTCACCCTACAGGGATATCGACTTTTGCATTGACTTGGTTCCGGGCACTTAGCCTATTTCTATTCCACCATACCATATGGCTCTAGTTGAGTTGAAAGAATTTAAGGAGCAGTTGCAAGATTTTCTTGATAAGGAATTCATTAGATTGAGTATTTTTCTTTGGGGTGCGCCGGTGTTGTTTGTGAAGAAAAATGACGGATCGACGAGGATATGCATAGATTATCAGATATTGAACAAGTTCACTATCAAGAACAAGTATTCGTTGCCAAGGATTAATGGCTTATTTGATCAGCTTCAGGGTGCCACGGTGAAGATTAGGGCATCAGATGTACTTAAGACAACTTTTCAGACTCTATATGGTCATTACGAGTTCTTGGTGATGTTATTTGGCTTGGATAATTGATGGATTCCTTCAAGATTGTCTTCATTGATGATATTTTAGTTTACTCCCACAGTCGAGAGGAGCATGATCAATACCTATGGGTTGTACTTCAGACTTTGAAGAATCGTTAGTTATATGTCTAGTTTTCGAAGTGAGAGTTCTGGTTAGACTTGGTTGCCTTTTTGGGTCGTGTTGTGTCGTCCGAGGGTATCAAAGTGGATCCAAAGAAGATCGAGGTAGTTCAGAACTGACCTAGACCTACTTCAGTCAGAGAGATACAGAACTTCTTGGGTTTGCGGGTTACTATCGCTGGCTCGTGGAGGGTTTTCTTCTATTCAGATGGTCTGGCAAGTGTGAGGTGAGCTTTCAGAGCTCAAGACTGCATTGACTACAACCCTAGTATTAGTGTTACCTACAGGTTCAGGATCTTACACTGTGTATTATGATGCATTGCGTATTGGACTTGGTGCGATATTAATGTAGGACGGTAGGTTGATCGCCTACGCATCTCGTTAGTTGAAGGTTCATGAGAAGAATTACCCTGTGCATGATTTGGAGTTGGCAACCATTGTTCACGTGATAAAGATTTGGAGGCACTATCTCTAAGATGTTCCATGTGAGGTCTATACCGACCATCAGAGTCTCCAACACTTGTTCAAATAGAAGGATCTTAATTTGTAGTAACGAAGATGGTTGGAGTTACTGAAGGACTATGATATCACCGTATTATATCATCCGGGGAAGGCCAATATAGTGGCCGATGCATGGAGTAGGAAGGCTGAGAGCATGGGCAATTTTTCATATTTACCGTCAATGGAGAGACCATTATCCATGGATGTTTAGGATTTGGCCAATCGGTTTGTGAGGTTGGATGTTTCGGAGCCTAGCCGTGTTCTTTGTTGTGTTATGGCACAGTCATCATTGTTGTAGCATATTAAGGCTCGCTAGTTTGATAATCCTCACTTGTTGGTGTTGAAAGACACGTTTCAGCGGTGTGGTGCTAAGAAGGTTGTGATTGGAAATGATGGTGTTATGCGGCTTCGAGGCTGGATTTGTGTTCCAAATGTTGATGGGTTGAGATAATTAATCCTTGAAAAGGCTCACAGTTCGTGATATTCCATTCACCCAGGTGTCATGAATATGTATCATGAATTTAAACAACACTATTTATGGTGGAAGATGAAGAAAGATATCACTGGTCATGTCTCTCGGTATTTGAATTGTCAACAGGTGAGGTATGAGCATCAGAAACCGGGTGGGCTGACTCAGATATTGGAGATACCGGAGTAGAAGTGGGAGCGCATCACTATAGATTTTGTGGTAGGCTTACCATGGACCTTGAGAAAATATGATGTTGTTTAGGTTATTATGGACTAGTTGACTAAGTACGCACACTTCATTCTGGTGATGACTTCCTATTCTTTAGAGTATTTGGCTCAAATTTACATCCGAGAGATTATCCGCCTGCACGGTGTGCCTATTTCCATCATTTCAAATCGAGGCACGTAGTTCACTTCACAGTTTTGCAAAGCCGTGCATCGTGAGTTGCGCATGCGGGTCGAGCTGAGTATCGCATTTCATCCTCAGATGGACGGATAGTCCGAGCGTACTATTAAAATTTTAGAGCATATGTTGCGAGCATGCTTCATGGATTTTGGGGGTCAGTGGGATCGGTTTTTACCTCTAGCGGAGTTCGCCTATAACAACAGCTATCAGTCAAATATCTAGATGGCTCTGCATGAGGCCTTATATAGGAGGTGATGTCTTTCTTCGGTTGGATGGTTTGAGCTCGGTGGTTCTAGAATGTTGGGTACTCATTTGGTCCATGATGCTTTGGAGAAGGTTAAGGTGATTCAGGAGCGACTTCGTACAACTCAGTCCAGGCAAAAGAGTTATGTGGACCAGAAAGTTTGAGATGTGGCTTACATGGAAGATGAGAAGGTTCTTCTCTGAGTGTCGCCTATGAAGAGCGTGATGCGGTTTGGGAAGAAGGGAAAGTTGAGACTGAGGTTTATTGGCTCGTTTGATATTTTGGAGAGAGTTGGGAAGATTGCTTATAGGCTTGCATTGCCTCCTAGCCTAGCAGGTGTACATCGGTATTTCATGTTTCCATTCTTTGAAAGTACCATGAGGATATTACACATGTTTTAGACTCCACTACGGTGCATCTTGATGAACATGTGACCTATGAGGAAGAGCCGGTGGCTATTCTTGACCAACAGGTTCGAAAGTTGAGATCTAAGAGTTTTCCTTCTATGAAAGTGCAATTGAGAGCTCAGTCGATCAAAGAGTCTACGTGGGAGTCCGAGTACGATATGAGGAGTAGATACCCACACTTTTTTATTAGTCCAGGTACATCTCTATGTCCGTTCGAGGAAGAACATTTCTTTTAGAAGTGGAGAATGTGACGATATGATATGTGTTTTTTTTTAGTTCTAGCTCCTTTTCGAGGTGAAGAATATGACTTGCGTGCGTGGTCCTTGTCGCTTTTCGGAAAGCTATTATGTGAAATTTTAAAGAAATGTGATTTAAAAAATGACTTGAGTTGGCCACGGTCAACGTTTTTGGTAAACGACCTTGGATCGGTGTTTTGACGATTCTGAAGGCGTTTCAGCGCATTATATTAAAAGTTGAAAAAATGAGTTTCAAAGTTGAAAATCTTGAGTTTTGATGATCAGTTCTTGATATTTGATATTATTTTGATGGTTTGAGTTAGCGAGCAAGTTTGTGTGATGTTATTACACTTTTGTGAATGTTTAGATTGGAGCCCGAGGGGCTCAAGCAAGTTTCGAATGTGTTTTGGTTGATTTTGGAATTGCTAAGGAACAACTATTGTTGGCGTGAAGTTGCAGGTCTCGCATTTGCAAGGACCTCATTGAAATTGTGAGCCTCGCATTTGCGATGTCAGGCTCGCAAATACGAAGTCGGAACTAGGGGATAGGTCTTCGCTTTTGCAGAGAATTCATCGCTTTTGCGAACCGGGGGTGATCCGCATTTGCGACCCATGTGTCAGTTTTGTGATAACCGATAATGTTGGACAGCTTCATAAATGCGAAGCTTGCACCGCATTTGCGATGGCTGGGGGTTGCTCAAATACGAGGTTTATATTGCATTTGCGAGAACAGTGCATCTGGGACACTGATCGCATTTGCGGTTAGTGATTCGCAATTACGATATCCGCAACTAGGTATAAGTTGGGAACATCGGGACTTAGCTCATTTTACACAATTTTTCAACCCTAAATTCCATTGTGGCAATTTTTGAAGAGGAATTTCTTCCCAAATTCATTGGTAAGCAACTTTAACTAAGTTTCAATCAATTTCAATAACTTTTTCATGAATTTTGTCATCAAATCTATAAATTTTAAATTAGATATTAGAGGTCTTTGGTAGAATTTAGGAATTTTATAAAATTGAGATTGAGACATCGAATTGAGGTCGGATTTCGAAACAAATCACGTATCCAGGCTCGGGGTGAATCGGTAATCAGGATTTGGTCCGAATCACGGATTATGATCAAGATTGAATATTTTTTATTTGTGGGTAATTTCTAAAGCTTGTTTTAAATTATTGAATAATATTTGGTTAGATTCGATTAGTTTGGAGGCTTGTTCTAAAGGAAAAAAACGTTGTTAATTATTGATTATATTCCGGAAAGAGGTAAGTGTCGTGTGCTTTGATTTGAGGGAATTATGACTTGTTGGTCTATTTGTTACATAAATTATGTGTGGGAACAACGTATATGCAAGGTGACAAGTGTATATGCGCTGTCATGGGTTAAAGTATGCGGGTTGGGTTATTTACTTTCATGTCATCACTTATTCCATGTTATCTCTTGTTACATGCTTTGATTGCTCCATGTGCTTTAACTGCTACTTGTATTTACTTGTTAGATTCATGCTTCATTCGTTACATGCCTCAATTTGCTATCTGTTTATATGTATTCATGCCTTCATTTATTGACCACCTTTACTTGCTTTATGCTTTTACATGTTGTTAGTTAGTCGATTTTACTTTTCTTATATCTTTACTTGTTTTTTCGCCTTACTTGCTTCTATTTTACTTTACTACGTTATATTGGATTGTTTTAGAGAATTTATACGTTTAGTACCCCTTTTACGTTTTGATGTGAGATACACCGTAGTTAGTTGTAATATTGTACATATTCATTTTATATGGGACCAGTTTGCACGCCGTAACGGTACTGATATTATATATGGGATCGGGTCGCTCACTGCAACGGTAATGATGTTATATATATATATATATGGGATCGGGTTGTATGATGCAATAATATTGATAATATATATATATATATATATATATATATATATATATATATATATATATACACACACACACACACGTTGTGCACTGCAACGGAGAAGGTGTATTATGGGTATTCTTGGTTGTTGGTTTCCGTTACTGTATTGTGTAGTGATACTGAGAAGTGATGATATTCTGGGGCCCTCTGTTGTATATTTCTTATTCTTATTTTCATGTTAATTGTTGTTTCTCTATTCTGTTGTTGTTTTCTACTTATACTCGTATAGGTTTATAGTGAGTGCCTTGTCATAGCCTCGTCACTAGTTCGTTGAGGTTAGGCTCGTCACTTACGGAGTACATGGAGTCGATTACACTCATATTACACTTCTGCACTTCTTGTGCAGATTTCGATGTTGGTCCCAGTGGCGCTTAGTGGAGATTGCTCGGACCCGTCTTTATACAGAAACTCAGGCACAGCTGCACAACGTTCGCACACCTGAAGAACCCTTCCTATCTATTTTACTGTTTTACTTCGTTTCACACAGTTGTATTTTGTTTCAGACCCTGTTTATAGTATTTTAGCAGCTCATGCATTTGTGCCACCAGTTTCTGGGATTATACTAGACAGTGTGTATGGATTTTATTATGTATTTCAAAGCATTTTGGTCTTATTTCTCAATAATAGGCTTCTACAAATTGTTAGATTGAATAACTGATTAGCTAATGTTGGCTTGCCTAGCAAGCAGATGTTAGGCGCCATCACTGCCCCGTAGTTAGAATTTTGGGTCGTGACATTGCCTTTGCCCCTATCTTTTTTACCCAGTTTGCCAACCTTTATCAGTGGATCTTTCTCCCATTTCTATTTCATTTGTCTGCTCTTGGCTACTATTGATCTCCTCTCCTCTTGGCAGAATCTTGTTTGGTATGATAGTGGTAGCACTATATTTTTTGCTTGGTCCTTGAAATTTTCTCTGATCCTTGTGTTTACCATTGTAGGCAAGACCTTTTTGTGAATACTATTATTGTGCGACAATATTGTGCTCCTTTTATTTTCAAATTCGGATGAATTTTTTTACATGAACTATCACAATGACCTTGCATTTTCCAATGAAACAGTAAGAGGGGGTGGATTCATTTCCACCTTTGAGTGAACATCTCTTGATTGTTTTCTTCATTCCTGATTTCAATATTTACTTCTTCAAGGACAGGTTTAGTGAGATCAATCTCCACACGAACCTTTGCAGTAATGGATCTAGATTTGGATATAGTAGCCTTATCCATAGTGACCTGTATACGAACAAGAGTGACCTGTATATGAACAAGATCAATAATGCGAAAAATGGCATCTCATTCGTAGTAATGCCATGAAAGGTCTAGAAGTATAATCCAAACTGGTGTATGTGTAGATTCTCCTTCCGGTATAAATTTCTTAGTCTACTTTCTAGGCGTCATCACGACGTCTGATCCGATCATTATGAATTTCTTGGAACTTAATTCGCATGATCTTCCAGATTGTCAAAATCAATAAACACATGTTTCATGTCATAAGCCCTAATTTTGATGGTTCCCTTTCCTGGGAAGCTTTTAGCAAATTCACTTAGGATAATATCTATCGACGACCGAATTTGAAGAAACTTACCCACAATTGTTCATTTGCAAGTTTGAGCTAAAATGTCGTTCTCTTCCTTTGTAAAAAAGACAATGGATTTACCATTGATAACCTCATAAGGTCTGGGAAGAAACTTAACCCAATTCCTTTTGGCGATTGAGGGTCGATTGCAAGTACCCCTTATGAGGTTTGAGTAACACCTCCAGTTAGTTCAAATCTGAGAATCTGTCTATTGAAGTTTTGGCCTGACAGAGGAGGAAAATCTAAAGAGGGGTTTTGGGTAGGATGGTGCATAATTATAAATTGTTGCATATGTACTGGTATGTCGTGGTTCTGCTTCAGTGGTGGAGGTGGGTTTGGGCGTACCAAGAGATCACCGTTTGTAACATAAGACAGGTCGAAAAAAATAGATTGAAAATCTAACAGTAATAAAATAGAAGTAACGGAAAGATTACGTTAAGATTAGTCCTGGAGAGAAGGTAGACACTTTCTCACTCTAGAACTCTATGAGTTTACTTTGATCTGGTGTCGCCTCCAATACTAATTTAAGGAAGGATGATAATCAAAAAAGAATACTCATACCATTTCACTCCTAGCAAGAGATCAAATACAACATTTACTATCATTTTAGTTAAAATGGATTGGCCACACTTATTCAATCAATAATTTTATATGATTTACTTGCTATTAACTCAATTTTTGGATCAGAGATGATCGACTGATTTAAAGTGTAATAGTTACTATATTTGCTTTTGTTAATTTTCTGAGTGTTCGAATTCCTCTCTTCATGCACTTTCTTCGGCCCTTCAACATCTGAAAAATGAAAAAGGGTCAAAATTATTTTTACTATTAAATATAGAAAAATTATACCCTCGATTAAAAGTTGATATCAATTCTACCTCAGTCGTGACCAATTTGGCTCACTTATACCCTTTTCGACTACCAAACTTAAATTTTGCATTTTTTATAATTTCAAATCCTTTTTTTACCATAAAAAATGCTAATTGTCCCAATTAATAACATGCCCCCTCTTTTTTTTTTCCCTCACCGCCCTTGTTGTTACACCGGACCCCTAGCCCCCCATTAAAATTTTACTTTTTTTTCACTTCTTCTTCCTCACATAGTTCATCAACTTTGAGCCAATTTTTTTTTTAATTTCTATTTTTCTTATCTTTTTTCTTCCTCTCTTTTCAATCTCTATCAATGATTAGACATTTTCTCTGAATTATTGTTTCAATTGAGTCTCAACCTTAGAAGTGGTGAAGCTCGTCGTTTGGAATTATGGTAATATTTTTAATAGTTTCTACTGAGGACCAATAATCTCGATTAGTGGTGACGTATGGTCGTTGATTTTTAGTAGGTGATTTTGGGTAGCTGAGCAATATCGGTATTGGAGGAGATAGGGTAAAGAAGAAGGAGCAACGTCTATGACGAAAGTTGGAGAAGTTGAAGAAGATAAAGAAAGGGTAAAAATCTGAAGAGAAAGAGAGCTGAAAGAGAAACGGACAATGGTGATTTAGGATTACAGGAAGTGTTTTAGTTGAAAATTAGGTAGGGAGAGGGAGTAGTAGAGAAAACGGTAGTGGAGCAATGGTGTGGTTAAGGGGTGGTATTGATGGAGTTTGCTACTAATGGAGGTTGAAAATAAATTTAAAAAAAGAGTAAGAAAAAAAAAAAAAAAAAGTAAGACAAAATAATGGACTAGGGGTCAGATATAAAAGTGTGGGAGGGGAGGGGGCTCAAGTAAAAAGTGGGAAAGGTAATTTGGACAAGTGGCGTTTTTATTAAGATAAAAAAATATTTGAAATTATAAAAAATGCAAAAATTAAGTTTGTTAGTAGAAAAGTGTATAAGTGAGTCAAATTGGTTACGGCAGGGTAGTTTTGATGCCAACTTTAACGGAGGGTATAATTATTCTATATCAACTAGCATAAGGACAGTTTTGACTCTTCTCCGATTTAAAAATTTATGTATAATTATGAGCAAACCGCATCAAATGCAATTGTTTAAAACTAAATTGGTGTAGTGTATTGATTGAGCTAAAGCAAACTACATACAATGGTGTCAAAAGTGGAGAAGCTAAGTTATAAGGCCGAACTGCTATACATTCAGCCACATCACAGTGATCTCGAAGATATTCTCTTTTATTTGCGAAACGAAATCCGATATAGCTGTAGAGAGCAAGGCAGGTGGCAAAACTCAAATCTGCATAGTGAGGTATAGCAAATAAGATCACAATTAGGCAATTTCTAAATTGAGCTAAACAAGGTTGTTGGCTCACACACGCACTCTTTCTTGCTCAAAAGATAATGTAATAGTCCACAGTTTTCTGTTGACAAAGAGAGGCTAAAGGACAATTTGACGAGGCAAATTGGATGAGGATACACCTAAGCTTAACTAAGTCAACAAAAGAAAAATAAGAAGTTTTAATTCATTAAAAAAAGATAAATAAAGCAATAAGTAGTGTTCCATAAAATATAGTAGGAGTAATAAATTATTCCTCCCAGTAGTTAATTAAACTGTACTTTTCCTTCTCTAACTAAAATGAAGTTTATCCAATTATCCTGTCATACCTTCTAGAATTTGCATCACTAATCTTTTTCCTTATGAAAAATGCCATTCAACTAGGTTATTATTTTACTAATTGAATAATGATATAAGTTAATGATGCACGCAAAGAAACAGTCCAAATCAATGTGCTTCTTAATGAATTAACATACAAAGAACAAGTCAAGCTAGGTTTAAATTCACAAACTGTTGTTCTTTTTCTTTTCTTCTTTTTTTTTTTTTAAATAATAGCGGTTAGCTTGTGTGTACTTCAATTAATTTTATGGGATACGTTCTACGTCCCACAAAAACGGATATCAGATAATTTTGTTCACCAAAACGGATATCAGATAATTTTGTTTATCAAAACTTTAGCTTGTATACATCTCGACTAATTTCAAAAGAGTATATGCTATTTTTGTAAATACATATATCCAATTACTTTGTTCACCAAAACTTTAAATAAATATGTACTTGCACAAACTGTCGTTTTCAGGTACTTAGCTTTTTCTCTGGAATGAATAAATTATAAATAAAAAACAAGAATAGGACATGATTGGGGGGCAAGATATATGATCAAGTCAATGTGGAAATAAATAAAAAGAAGAGATATTGATAAGTTATATGGTAGAAGAAGAAAAAAGAAAACTTGGTAAACTCCCACCAAATCCCAATATATAACAAAAGAAGCTAGCCAAAGTCTTGAAATTATTCATTTTCTTCTTCTTCTTCGTCTCTTTCAAGTTCAAAACCAACAAAAAAGAAGTAAGAGAAAAAGTTTTATATATGGAAGGACTTATTCCATTAGTGTACAAGACAATTAAGAGGAGTAGAACTCGCCGGCGATATGAATGTCTCTCCTTTGGTGCTGCTAATAACAGCTATAATATTGAAAATTTCTATCCAAATGGTTTCATCAACAGTAAACATTATGAAGTGACTCCCAGTGATAAGGTGGCTGGTGGTGGTGAACTTCAGGCGGAGAACAACCGGCACCGACTAACACAGTCCCTCCACGTGGAATATACCGGTGGAGTTTCGCCGGAGATTAGCACTCCAGCGAAGGATAAAGAACTAGTGCGTTTCAGGAGCCACCGTAGAATGTTTTCATGTGTAACTGGTGGATGATGAAGAAAAGTTAGAGATATTCTGTGCTCATAAGTGAGTTCGAATTTGGGACAGTTATGCTTTTAAGATTTCTTGTAAATTGATATCTACTTTGTATTATTTTCAAGCTATATGGACCTTACATATTTTTCTAAAAAAATATTATTTACTCATATATATACTATATTATAAAACATTTTTGCGATATGGTGTCCTATAACACCCATTACTAAAAGGTGTTTCTCCAACTACATCTTTTCAATACCTGTGTTGATTTCCAATTTCTTTTTGTCTTATTTTGTTATATTGTTATATTGTATAGCCTCCTTCTAATAGGGTAACTAATACTACTTGGAAAAAAGAAATTGGTGATTTTTATACATTTGCAGAAGTGTTGTGAAATTTCTAATATGTAAATATTCCCCAAAAGTTAGTCAAATTAGACTCACTAGAAAAGTTTTCTTCTGAATTGTAAGCCCTCACGCCACCTTAAGGCGAATAAGGTAGAATATCCTTACCTAACCAACCAACAAAAATCAGCAAAAAATACAATCAAATCAAAATGCCGATCAGGTGGACACCACCACCACACAACATCTATAAACTAAATATAGATTCCAATGGAAACTAGATTGATGGATTCTCAAACAATATAGTTGCCACAACACCTATACAAGCTGAAATTATAGCATTACTCAAGGGTTTGGAACTCGCTTTCAGAAAAAACAGAATACCACTGATAGTGGAGACGGACTGCTAGGTATTAATTTCCTTATCACAACAAAAATATGATAGCAAATCTTATGTTAATCTTCCACATGACCGCGGATTCTTGCTCGACGGGAATCAAGTCGCGCGTACTATAGCAAAATATGAGAGTACCTGGGACTCACATCCAAATGCTGAATGCGGCTACGTAATTTGGAATGAGCCACCTTTATTTGTTTCCTTAATATTCCACAAAGATTATTTAGGGACTACATCGTTTAGATCAGTCCCATGTTGTAATGATACTCCTGCTTTTAATAAATAATCCTTTTAATTAGCAAAAGAAAAGAAGATCTACTACTCTTTGTATTCTTCTTCCTCCTTTGTGATTTTCCAAATACAAATTCATGGCAACAACATAATTACTTGGAAGATTATTTTGTTAACAAAGTTTATATCAAATTCTTTTGGATGTTAATTTTTCTAGAGCGGGTTAGGTAGGTTCCATTCAGAGCTAGCTTAAACCACATTTCATTTTCTATTGTTTTGTGTTCCAGTCTATTTTAAGTCCAAGTCATTAGTGGTTGTGGTAGTCTATTCTTTTGGTCCTTAATGGAACTTACGTTATACTCTCTTTTAATTAAATACAAGGAATGTAAGTGTTATACCTCTTCTCTTTTTCCCCCTTCTGGGCCTCTTTTGCCTTTTTTCTTAATCTTTCATGAAATTAGACATATTTTGTGCTTGATCACGAGTCATATTGGGCTTGAAAATAATGTATTTTGGTTGTTATTTTGTTATAACGAAGTGTGCTGTATTTTGGTACAGTATCTGTCATGCTTCTTAATGTTGTAAAATTCGTCATTGTAATCCTACAGTTAAACCCACAAACAGAAAAACGCCTCATGTATGGATATTACACAAGCAGAAAAGGCACTTGTGAGCACGTGATTTTTGCCCGACTAAAATATTCCTATAGAAATTCACAAATAGATCTTTCCTAATTGTTTTTAGTTTTATAGAATTTGTAGGAATTTTGGTTAAAAGTTGCTTACATTTAGTTGCATATTTAACATTCTAAAATCATAAGAAAAATACCAAAATGTCTAAAGTATTTCATGCATAACATTTTTGGTCTAGTTGCATTTAGGATTTAATTGCATGAGTTAATTGCATTATTAAACAAAAAATCAAAAAATATTGGTCATTTTTACATATTTAGCTTTTAGTTTTAAAATTAGTATTTTTCTTTCATTAGTTTTAGGTTAATAAATTATTTTAATGTTAGAAATAGATAATTAATTCAATTCTACAAGTTAGATTATTTTAGAACTTAACTTAGGTTTTTAATTAATTTTATTAGGATTTAAAAATTCAAGAAAAGAAAAAAAAAATAAAAGAAAGGCTTTGTTTGGTTCCGGTTTGGGCCAAAGCCATTTTTCAATGGCCCAATTTCCCTTGACCCATCAGCCCGTACCCTCCCAATTACCCGTCTGACCAGCTCCATCTCCCTCGTTAAATTCTAGCCATCCATCCCCTTAATCCCATGGCCAAGATTCACTCCCACACCTTAAACAAAACATAACACTTAACAAACCCTAAACCTAAACTTGCACTAACCAGCCGCAACCCCTTCTTTCTCCCACGTCACTGCCGCCCTCACCACGTCCAAACCGGCCGAGTCACTCACCCAAACTCACTCACATGGTCCCCTCCTCTCTCCCTCTTCCACGTCACTCTAACCCTAACGGATTTCTGACAAAACAGAATTATTCCTTCCGGATTTCACGTTATAGATTCTTTGCTGGGCGATTTTTAGATTAATGGGAGTCATGGATTGATTGACAATCAATCTATACCCTCCATTTGTCCCGAAAAAATCGTTCACACAAAGAGATTTGAGGATTTTTTGGATTTGGGGGAGAAGGGCAGAAGGTTCGAGGATTTAGAAAGGTTATATAAGGTGAGGATTTTTTTTAAGAAAAAAGAAAAAAATCGGTACAAAAATTAGATAAGAAAACTGGGGTTTTTAAAAAAAAAAAGGAATTCTTCTTCCTCAAATTCGAATTTGATTTCTTTGTTTCTTCTAGATTTCAGAAAAATCTGACAAATATGCTCTTAATTTGAACTTTAGTCTTGACATTTGATTCAGAAATTCAAAAAAAAATTCGGTTTTCCCCCTTCAGTTCGAATTCTCTGTTTTCGAATTATGGGATTTGACTGAGTTTGAAGGTGTTTTGAGTTCGTTGCTGTTCGAGGTATTGATTTTCGGTCACCGTTCCTGTTGAATTCCGGATTCTAGTAGTTTTTTTTTTCTTCCTTGCAAGTCCGTTCAGGTTCATTTCTATCTCCTTCTATTTCTGGCGTGGTAAAAAGCATGATGAGGGATTTAGGTTGAAATGAGTTGTATGATATAAAATTGGTCTAAGTTTATTAAAAATAATGAATGTCTATTCTTATTACACGATCAGATGCATCTACATTTTATCACCGATGAAGGAAGTTTAAAGGTTTTTGATTGTGAAAGCGTTTGGCTGAAACATGAACTTTGATATTTTGATTTGAATGGACTGTTTGGTATTTTTTTTGATTGGCTTTTTTTGGGTTTCAGTGTGAAAATATATTTGAATTATTAGGCTCCTTTTCATGTTCAACATTCTTGTGCCCTATGTTGAGATACACGACCCAAGCTTTAGTTTGCCGTAATTGATTCCCGCTTATTAATTTCGTTAGGCTTGTTTTGACCGTAAATCTCGTGTTAAACTTTGTGCATACTACTTGGAATTCATGAATCAAGCTCTTAGTTGATTTCAAGTATCTGTTATTATAGAAGTCTTCATTCGGCATGTAAATCTTTGTGAAACTAATCTTTAAGTTTGGATAATTCTTGATTCCATTTTGGACGTATTCTTTCATCGTTATTTGTGTTATTTTGGAACATCCTAATTGTTTGAGTTCATGCCAACTATTAGAGACATTAAGTTAAAATTGGATATTTGTTGAATCAGAATAGTCTTTGAATTTTCTCAATCTTTACACATTAATCCACATTGATTTTCCATAATTCGTGTCCTTGCAATAACCTCAAATTAGTTCTTTTAGAAAAATCATGAACATCGTAGCTTGCTTTAGACGCGATTCATAAATAAATTATCATGACTATGGGTACGGTTTCCGTGGCATAGTCATGATACGCAATTCCAATTCGGGTGTGCATTTTATGTGACCCGACTATAACTTCGAATAATAATAAAATAAACATGTTGTAAATCGCGGGTACATTTCATATGGCGCGGTTTGCAATGTGTACCAAAACGACAAGTGTACGATATCGTGACTTGTTCCAAAAATAATTCCATAAATACTAAAAATGATTAAAAGTTAAAAATGCATAATAGGTTCTAAATATGCAATTAGTCAGATAATTGGGCCAATTATTAATAGTTAAGCGGCCGTGCTAAAATCACAAAATCCGGGAATGCCTAACACCTTCTCCCGGGTTAACAGAATTCCTTACCCAATCTCCTATGTTCGCAGACCATAAGTAGAGTCAAATTTCCTCGATTTGGGATTTAAAATAAACCGGTGACTTGGGACACCATAAATTATCTCAAGTGGCGACTCTGAATCAATAAACAATCTCATTTCGATTTATGTCACTTAAATTGGAAAAACTCCCCTATCCCCCTCGGGAAAAAGGAGGTGTGACAGATCTGGCGACTCTGCTGGGGATCGAACCCAGAATCTCTGGTTCAGGGTTCAGAATTCGAGCTTAGAATAACTGTTATACTTGGTTTTTGTCTATTATCTGATTTTTACGTGTTTGAGCCTAATGTGCTAAATGCCGCTTTTTACCGCTTTGATATTGTTTGAACTGTATATAAACTGCTACGAAACCCTCCTTTTCTTTGAGTCTTCTAAATCTTCTGGGGAGCGTGCGCTTCACGTGACTTCTTTTCTGTTAGAGTCATATCCTAATTTTAGAACGAGGTTCAGACAAGTTGCAAAGCCGGTGAAGCTTCTGTATTCCCGGTACGCTGCCCCCCGGCTCGAGTTGTCCGCTCGGGTAAGCCAGGTCTAGAACAATACACCCAGAATTTAAAACTTAGAATAACACAGCCTCATGCCGGATCCCTAGTAGGTACGTTTGCTTGCATCATGTGCATTTGACTTAGGGGACTCAATACAGGGGTTGGGTCCGTCTAGGATAGGTGCACCCAAAAATCAAAAGACCATCCTGATGCACTCTTTACGTGCTACTTGTGCATTAATTTGCTTGGCTTGTATGTTGACCGGCTTCTAGAGTAAGAAAAGAAAAATAAGAAAAAAAAAAAGAAAAAGAAAAACCAAGAGCGAGGTAGGATAGAAAAATGCCCGGTTTTGATAATCCCGATATTCAAAAATCTCGTTACTCTGCCAAAATTTCAAAAAAAAAAAAGAGAGAATCATTTCAAAACAAATCATATTTTTCTGTGCATCAAAATTGACCGAACTACGCGGGTTTGATTCTCACCGGATGTGAGATACGTAGGCAACCCTCATCGGGTCCGGCCCAGTTTTTGCAAAAATAACTAAAAAAATATAAAAATGTATCATTTTGTCATAAATAAATTTAGGGGATGTCACTTTCTGTCCAAATAGCCAGAAACGTCGCAGAAAGTTTGTTTTACCAGAATAGCCACCTAGGCTCTTTTCCTAATTTTGGCCACTTAGCAAGCACAGCTTTAAAATCTTCATTTCTGAAGGGTTGAAGGACCGTATTTGCAAAGGTGGCCTTGAGTTGTTCGAGTTTTACTTTGCACAAATAATCTTTCTTTTGGGGTCAAAAATAAAATAAAAAATTCAAAAATCACTTGTTTTTAACTAGTCGCCATAAATAAAAATGTGCAGGATGAGCACTGTTGAAAATATACCTTTTCGAGTCGTAGACGAGATTCCACTAGGACTCCATATGTGGTGAAACAACCTAGGGGAGGTCAGCAAGCGTTCTGTGACAAAGGCTTTAGGTGGGCTCACTGGTCTTCTGGAAATTAAACCAAGGGTTGATATAATCGAAGCTTTGATACCGTTTTGGGACCCGACACACAATGTTTTCCACTTCTCTGATTTCGAGTTGACCCCTACACTAGAGGAAATAGCAGGTTATGTTGGTTTCGAAGGGAAGCTAAGGCATCAATATCCAGTAGCACCAAGAACTGTAACCCCTCATAAGTTTTTGGACCTCTTGAATATTAGCCGGCAGGTTAACGATGAAAATTTAGCCGGAGGATTCTGCACATTCCGTTTCTTATACAGCCGGTATGGGGACCCCCACGGATTTGAGGCTCCGGACACTGGTTTGAATCATCAGGGAAATAAAGACAAATGGGAAGCACGCAGGGGTTTGGCCTTTGTGGTGGCATTTTTAGGCACTCTGATATGCCCAAGGAGTGACAGACATATAGAATTGGGGCTCGCAGGAGTAGCCGACTTTATGGTCAAAAAGGCCAATGGCACTATCATACCGATGATTCTCGCAGAAATTTACCGAGCTTTAACCGCTTGTCGAGCCGTGACAAAGTTTTTTGAGGGTTGCAACTTGCTTTTACAAATGTGGTTGGTAGAACATCTTTGTCATCGCCCAGTTTACATGAACTACGGTCTGACCGGACTCAATTGCATCGAAAAATATGAAAATCGAGTAAACGGTCATGAGTTGCCAGAAAGTACTGAGGCATGGTTCACATATTTGGGTTCTTTAAACGCAAATCGAATTGAGTGGACTTTCGGTTGGCTCCCGGTCGATAAAGTTATTTACATGTCCGCCGGAGTGTGCTTTCTTTTATTAATGGGTCTTCGGAGTATTCAGCCATATGCCCCGCATCGGGTCTTACGCCAATTGGGCAGATACCAAACAGTCCCCTATGACGAAGATTTGAGTCCACAGGTTATTGAACTATGCCCAAAAGCCACATTTCCAGAAGAAAGGGTTCGTCAGATTTGGCACCAATGTAGGTTCTTGGAACCACAGACTCAAGTACGAGATTTGTCCATGGGTGAAGTAGGATCCAACTACGCCATATGGTATGGTAAAAGAAGTCGGGTCGATCAAGATCCAGAACAGCCCGCCAAAAGGCCCCATGTCCAATAATTCACCGATGGAGCACGAGAGCAATGGGTTTGGTTGGCTAAATAAAAGGAATACCGAACTACTATAAACAAGCTAGAAGAACAAATTGAAAAAATTAAATTTGATAGTAATTTGCAGGCAGCTAAAGATGAAGGGGAAAAGAAGAGGTTGGCCAAGGAAAATGAAGCCCTTCGAGCCCAAATCCAGAGAATAAAAATAGCCGTCGAGACACCAGTAAGAAGTGAGAGAGATGAGAAAATTATAACCAACCTGAGGCGAAAAGTGCATGATTACGATTTTGACTTGACAAAGGCCGAAAGGGACTTGTTCAATGCTCAAGCAAAGCTGGCCAAAGGTGTGGAAGAACACGCTAGATTAGCCCACCAATTAAAGCAGAAATATGACAAAGAAGTAGTAATTTTACAGAAAAAGCTGGTTGCCCTGGAAAATGAAATGGTCAAGCAAACAAAGGATTTCAAGACAGAAAGAGAGCATTGCTATGCACTGATTTACCAACTACAAGAAAGCCTGAAGCAGTTACAAGACCAAAACAACACAGATACATAAGTGTTAGAGGCTCGGGCCCAGCTGATTGGACGTTTGCTTCAAGAAAAGGGTGTCATCAGAATGAGGATTAAAGAGATAGCTGATTATGTTGTAATAAAATTCCATGAATGTGAAGACATGACCAAGTCTATGTTTTTTGCTTCTGTAATGACATCCGTTCGACAGGTGATGGTTGACCTAGACCACCTTCAAGAAGATATTGCCCGTAGGCCCGTGCGGAGACCGGTTGATGTCCCGCAAGCCCCCAGAGTACCAGTGGAGGCTCTTATGTATTTTTAATTTTTTAGTTAGTTTTTGAGTCTATATTTTACTTTCCTCGAGTTTCGTTCGTCCTCGTCAAGGCTGCTTATTGCTTTATTTCAAGTCTGTAGATTTTTCTTTTGTAGTCGTCACTACTTTTAAGTCATTGTAATAGAAAATCCAAAAAGATGTCTTTTATTAATGAAATATTGAAAAAAAAATTATTTTGCATTTATTTCCCTGAACTACGTAATGATCTGATTCATGCGGTGTCATGATACGTAGGCAATCCCCATAGGATTCGATCATAGTCTTAAAAGAAAATAGAGAAAAGAAAACAAAAAAAGAGAGAGAGGAAAATAAAAGGAGGGAAGAAAGAAAAGAGGGGCCAAACAAAAGGAAAAAAAGAATGAGAATTAAAAGAGCGAAACACAGCAAAAGGAGAGAGGAAAAAATCAGGATTCAAAATTTGGGAAAAGAGCCGGGATGAAGCACATAAGCTGTCGCAAAGAATTTAGAAACGTTTAACTGCTCAGGTGCATTGCATCCCCAATATGTGATTCCCTATCTGTTAAATGCTTCAAAACCGACCAAGTTATTGTGTGTGTATAAAAAGACAGGTTCTGTTTAGGTGGTTAGTTTGTTGACATCCTGGCAAGTCATCCCTATAATACCAGATCAATGCGCAAGGCAGTCATGACTAGCAAAGAGTCGAACATGGGTGTTGTTGACCCGCCGAGGGAGATTGTAGACTCGGAGTCTGAATTGAAAGAGGAGGTCCACAGGTTGAAGCATCAAATGGCTGAAATGTATCAAGCCTGGATCATGGGGCATCCTCCACCGTCATTTCCCGCTAACTACACAGAAAATCCCGCTTTCATCCCACCACCGGCACAAGCCCAGAATCCCACTACCGTTGATCTTTCCCCTCAGCATGCACCGGGTTTTACCCCTTTCCACCACTACCCCGGCACCTCGTCCCAAACTTTCCATGCTCCACCAGCCAAAACAACCGCATACCTGGCTCCGACATCTGCTCCTATTTTCGTAGCCCCTCCGCGAGCTACCCTCCACCGATCTTCTAGTGAACCCGCGTTCCAAGCTCCAGATACCCAATATTATGCTCCAGAACCAACTTTCAAAGTCACGGATCCTTATTCCTACACCCCTCACTTTGAACCTCCTGTTGAAACTGAGAAACCATCCCGGAACGTGGAGCAGGATGAGATATTCAGGAAAGTGAAGAGTCTAGAACAATCTTTGAAGAACATGCAAGGGATAGGAAGCCAAGTAAGTGTGGCTTACAAGGATTTATGCTTATTCCCTGATGTCCAACTGCCCACAGGGTTCAAGATGCCCAAGTTTGACCTGTACGATGGACATGGAGATCCTGTGGCCCATTTGAGAGGCTTTTGCAGCAAGATGAGAGGCGCCGGTGGGAAAAAAGAATTATTAATGGCGTATTTTAGTCAGAGTCTGAGTGGGGCGGCTTTGGAATGGTACACCCGCCAAGACGCTAGCAGGTGGTACACATGGGATGACTTGGCTCAGGCCTTTGCTCGGCACTTTCAGTACAATATAGACATTATCCCGGATCGCCTATCTTTGACCAAGGTAGAGAAGAAGCCCAGTGAGAGCTTTAGGGAATATGGTTTCAGATGGAGAGAACAAGCTGCACGGGTCAATCCTCCAATGGAAGAAGATGAGATGGTCGAGTACTTTCTTCAAGCCTTAGAACCTACTTACTTTGGCCATTTGATCTCAGCCATAGGTAAGTCCTTCAACGATGTGGTAAAGATGGGAGGAATGGTGGAAGAGGGACTCAAGTCAAGCAAGATAATGAGCTACTCCGCCATAAAAGCAACCATACAAGCAATTCAAAGTGGCACCGGAAGCCTGTTAGGCAAAAAGAAGAAAGATGATGTCGCTATGTTTGTCTCTGGATCAGGGCGTGGCCCAAGGGGTTCGCCTCACCAGTACACCCAACCTCGACCCCAACCTCAAGCCTACACCCAAGCTCCATATAATCCATCCCAACATTATTTCCCACCACAAGACCCTCAATATTCAGTCAGACCACCCCAATACCATGTTCACCATGCACAGTCATATGCGCAACCCCCTCCTTACCCGCAATGGCGTGCTCCAACTCCACAAAATCCTTATCCACCCCTACAACCATATCGAAACCCTACTGGTCCAAGCTTTCGATCAAGGCCGGATTATAGAAAAGAGAGGCAGCAGCGGAAAGAAACCTTCACCCCTCTTGGAGAGTCGTATACCAGTTTGTTTCAAAGGTTAAGGCAGTTGGACGTTTTGAGGCCGATTGAGCCAAAGACACCAAATCCACCTCCAAGGAACCTTGATTATTTCCTCAGATGCGCATACTGTTCTAATGCCCCAGGGCACAACACAGAGAAGTGTTGGCATTTGAAGAGGGCGATCCAAGAGCTTATTGATACAAATCAAATTGTGGTCTAGAGCCCGGAGGCGCCAAACATCAACCAAAATCCTTTGCCGGCCCATGCAGAGACACATATGATTGAGATAGTTCATAAGGACGGGGAGCCCAAGAATTCTTCCAAGTCTGTCATGATGATCCGGGCTAGCGAAAGTAATCCAGTTAAAGCTCCAGATTTTGCAAAAGCAATGCCTTTGACAGTTGAAGGGGTGTCGGAGAAGCTAAGCACGCTCAACGTGAAGCCATCTGTATTGGTTGTGAAAAGGCCTCCGATTGATGTCGAAGCGAACCAGAAAAAGCAAAAAGTGGTCGTGCCAGGGGTCCCGGGCAAGCCTGTCATAATCGTGGAAGGGGCTCGTATTACCCCCTGTTATTATTAAGCCAGTGACCCAGTTACCAATGGTTGACACAAAGGCCGTCCCGTGGAATTACAAACAGGTGATAGTAACATACAAAGGGAAAGAAGTAGAGAAAGAAGTCAATGAAACCGGAGGACTGACTCGTTCTGGGAGATGTTTTACCCCAGAAGAACTAAGGAAAACCAAGCCATTCAAGGACGGCCACATCCAAGTAAAAAAGCCGATCACCGAAGAAGAGGCTGAGGAATTCCTGAAAAAGATGAAAATGCAAGACTATTCCATTGTAGAACAGTTGAGTAAAACACCAGCTTAGATCTCTCTTTTGTCTCTGCTGATATATTCAGATGAACACCGCAAAGCCCTGATGAAGATTTTGAATGAGGCCCATGTTCCTGATAAAATCACGGTGAACCACTTGGAAAAGATTGCTAACAAGATTTTCGAAGCAAACAGGATCACTTTCTCAGATGATGAACTTCCTATAGAGGGTACAGAACACAATCGAGCTCTTTATCTCACAGTGAAGTACGAGGATTCTGCTGTCTCAAGGGTCCTGTAGATAACGATTCCAGTGCAAATATTTGCCCTCTGTCCACTTTGCAAAAGTTGAAAATTGGCACTGAAAGCCCACATTAATAATGTATGCGTTCGAGGCTTCGATGGAGGAGGGAAAGATTCTGTTGGTGATATAATGCTCAGATTGTCAATAGGGCCAGTAGAGTTCACTATGGAGTTCCAAGTGCTAGATGTGGTTGTCTCCTATAACTTGTTGTTGGGCAGGCCCTGGATCCATGCTGCCAAGGCAATCCCGTCTTCTCTGCATCAAATGGTAAAGTTCGAATGGGACAGGCAGGAAATAGTTGTGCACGGTGATGAGAACTTATCTGCTTACAATGACACAATCGTTCCATTTATTGAAGTTGAAGATGATAAAGGGCCTTAGGTTTACCAAATATTCGAAACAGTGTCTGTCGAGAAAATTCCCGAAAGAGAATGCATTCCAGGTCCGAAGATACCATCCGCGTCCGTCATGGTAGCAAATGAAATGTTGAAGAATGGTTTTCTACCGGGCAAAGGTCTGGGTTTATCTCTGTAGGGTATTGTGCATCCGGTGTGTCCACGTGAAAATTTCGGTACATTTGGTTTGGGATTCACACTCGCAGGGAAGGACATGAAAAAGGCTAAAAGTTTGAAAGGAAAGGCATGGTCACTCCCTAAACTTGTTCCACATATCTCCAAGTCTTTCGTCAAGTCGGGGGTCGCCAAACGCCTAATATCAGTGGTCCCAAAACTTGTGGTCGACTTTGATGAAGAGCTGATCAAAAGGTTCCAGAGTCTGTTTGATGAGGTTAATATGGTCGAAATCGGTGAAGGTTCCAGTAATGCCGATGTGCAGCTTGTTGGGCCAAATGTGAAGCTTAGTAATTGGAAAGCTACTCCTCTCCCCATCCGGAAGGAGTTTTGGTAGTTTGCTTTGTTTTCTTTTCTGTTATCTGGGTTATTCCAGGGTTGTAATCCAGATTTTTCTTAGTTTTGCTTGTTTCGGTGTACAAACCCTTCTATCCTCTTATTTTCAATGAAATACAATTTCCTGTTTTCCATTAGTCCTGATAGCGTTTCATTTTCATTTTTTGCTTTTTCTCTCTGTACAGTTCTTTTTATGCTGGTTTCAATGACATGACATGCATGAGGAATTTTCAGCCAAATCTTAAAAGCCAATCCAATTCTGAAATAACGATCCAAGAAGTAAAGGGTGATGATGAAATAGAATACGATGAAGAAGCGGCATTTGAGGAAGTCAGTAGAGAACTAAAACACTTCAAAAACCCAAGCCTAATTTGAATGAAACCGAAGCAATCAATTTAGGAGATCAAAATAATGTCAGGGAAACCAAGATAAGTGTGCATCTGAAACCGCAAATCAAGGAAGAAATAATCAAAACACTGTTTGCATACAAAGATGTCTTTGCATGGTCGTATGACGACATGCCGGGCTTAAGCACTGATTTGGTAGTTCATAAATTGCCAACTGACCCTACATTCCCTCCTGTCAAGCAAAAGTTAAGAAAGTTCAAGACTGACATGAGTGTGAAGATTAAAGAAGAAATCACAAAGCAACTGGAGGCAAAAGTCATTCGGGTTACTCAGTATCCCATTTGGTTAGCTAATGTGGTGCCAGTACCAAAGAAGGATGGTAAGACGAGGGTGTGTGTTGATTATCGTGATCTCAACAAGGCAAGTCCAAAGGATAACTTTCCATTGCCGAACATCCACATTTTGATTGATAATTGTGCCAAGCATGAGATCGGGTCTTTTGTGGATTGTTATGCGGGATATCACCAGATCCTGATGGACGAGGAAGACGCAAAAAAGCAGCATTCATCACGCCATGGGGGACGTATTGCTACCGGGTAATGCAATTCGGTTTAAAGAATGCTGGGGCAACTTACATGAGGGCAATGACTACCATATTTCATGACATGATACACAAGGAAATTGAGGTTTATGTAGATGATGTGATCATAAAGTCAAAGAGGCAGTCCGACTATGTTGGGGATTTGAGGAAGTTTTTCCAAAGGCTCCGCAGGTACAACCTCAAGCTCAATCCGGCGAAATGTGCATTTGGTGTCCCATCTGGGAAACTGTTGGGATTCATAGTCAGTCGATGCGGTATTGAGTTGGACCCGTCAAAGATCAAGGCCATCCAGGAATTACCACCACCAAAGAATAAAACTGAGGTGAAGAGCCTGCTAGGGAGGTTAAACTACATCAGCAGGTTTATTGCTCAACTCACGACAACTTGTGAGCCCATCTTTAAGTTGCTGAAGAAGAATGCTACGGTTAAGTGGACTGATGAGTGTCAGGAAGCATTTGATAAGATCAAGAGTTACCTGTCAAACCCACCTGTGTTGGTCCCGCCAGAACCTGGGAGACTTTTAATTCTCTATTTGACGGTATTGGATAATTCTTTCGGTTGTGTGTTGGGTCAACACGACATCACGGGCAAGAAAGAGCAAGCCATTTATTATCTCAGCAAGAAGTTCACTCCTTATGAGGTTAAGTATACTCTTCTTGAAAGGACATGTTGCGCCCTGACTTGGGTGGCACAAAAGTTGAAGCATTATCTGTCATCCTACACTACTTACCTCATTTCTCGCATGGATCCTCTAAAGTATATCTTTCAGAAGCCTATGCCCATAGGAAGATTGGCAAAGTGGCAGATTTTACTCACAGAGTTTGACATCATCTATGTGACTCGGACCACGATGAAAGCCCAAGCCCTGGCCGATCACTTGGCCGAGAATCCGGTGGATGAAGAATATGAGCCACTGAAGACTTATTTTCCTGATGAAGAAGTGATGTATGTTGACGAGGCTGATTATGATGAAAAGCCAGGTTGGAAACTCTTCTTTGATGGAGCTGCTAACATGAAAGGTTTCGGAATAGGGGCTGTACTCATTTCTGAAACAGGGCATCACTACCCCATAACAGCTCAGCTTCGATTTTATTGCACTAACAACATGGCTGAATACGAGGCATGCATTCTGGGTTTGAGGCTAGCTATAGACATGGGAGTTCAAGAAATATTGGTTTTGGGAGATTCAGATTTGTTGGTTCACCAGATTCAGGGAGAATGGGAGACTCGTGATTTGAAGCTCATACTGTATCGACAATGTCTGCATGATCTTTGTCAACGATTCAGGTCGATAGAATTCAGGCATATTCCCGGGATTCATAATGAGATTGCCGACGCCTTGGCTACTCTGGCGTCAATGTTACACCATCCGGATAAGACTTATGTCGACCCTCTGCATATCCAAATTCGTGATCAGCATGCCTATTGCAATGTGGTTGAGGAGGAACTTGATGGTGAGCCTTGGTTCCATGATGTCAAGGAATACATCAAATCGGGGGTATATCCGGTACATGCCACAGGCGATCAAAAGAGAACCATTCGACGTCTGGCTAGTGGATTTTTCTTAAGTGGGGGAATATTGTACAAGAGAACTCCAGATCTAGGATTACTAAGGTGTATAGATGCTAAACAAGCCTCGACTATCATGGCCGAAGTGCATTCCGGGGTTTGCGGGCCACATATGAGTGGGTATGTCTTGGCGAAGAAGATTCTTCGAGCAGGTTATTATTGGCTCACCATGGAACGAGATTTCATCTTCTTCGTTCGCAAATGTCATCAATGCCAGGTGCATGGTGATTTGATTCATTCCCCGCCATCTGAGTTGCACACAATGTCTGCACCTTGGCCCTTCGTTGTTTGGGGCATGGATGTCATTGGACCAATTGAGCCGGCAGCTTCAAATGGGCATAGGTTTATTCTGGTGGCCATTGATTACTTTACCAAGTGGGTCGAAGCTGTAACTTTCAAGTCCGTGACCAAGAAGGCGGTGGTAGATTTTGTTCATTCAAACATCATTTGCCGGTTTGGAATTCCCAAGGTAATCATCACAGATAATGTTGCTAACCTCAACAGTCATTTGATGAAAGAGGTATGCCAACAGTTCAAGATTATGCATCGAAACTCCACTCCGTATCGTCCTAAGGCAAACGGAGCTGTTGAGGCTGCTAACAAGAACATAAAGAAGATACTTCGTAAGATGGTGCAAGGTTCCAGGCAATGGCATGAAAAGTTACCTTTTGCTTTACTGGGTTATCGCACTACTGTTCGCACTTCAATAGGTGCAACTCCCTATTTGCTGGTATATGGAACCGAGGCAGTTATACCTGCGGAAGTTGAGATTCTATCCCTGTGGATCGTTGTTGAAGCTGAAATTGATGATGATGAGTGGGTCAAAACCCGGCTAGAGCAATTGAGTTTGATTGATGAAAAAAGATTGGCAGCAGTATGTCATGGTCAATTGTATCAGAAAAGAATGGCTAGAGCATACAACAAGAAGGTGCGTCCCCGAAAATTTGAAGTGGGTCAGCTGGTATTGAAACGCATCCTTCCACATCAGGCTGAAGCTAAAGGCAAGTTCGCCCCAAACTGGAAGGGGTCGTTCATTGTGACAAAGGTGTTGCCCAATGGTGCTTTGTATTTAACAGACATAGAAGGTAAATGTGTGGATATGGCTATCAATTCTGATGCAGTCAAGAGATATTATGTATGATTTCTTTGCTTATCTTCAATCGCATTTTGTACTAGGCATGTTCAAAGTTAGAATGACGAAGGCATTTTATTCTGCTATCCCAAACACTTTTATCATTTGTTACCCCTTTTTGATCCTTATTTATTTTCTTTCATACCCCTCTTTTGGAATCAGAAGTAGAGTTAGAAATATAAAAGAAAAGAAAAAAAAGAAAAAAAAAAAGAAAAAAAAAGAAGGAAAAGAGAAAAGCAAAAGAAAGAAAAGAAAAAAGAAAGGAGAAAAGAAAAAGAAAAGCAAAGTAACAAAAACAAAATAACTTTTACTAGTTTGAACTACGTTCGACCTGATTCCTTTTAAGGATACGTAGGCAGCCTTACACGGTTCGGTCCCATCAAAATAAAAATTCAAAATTCCCCAGATTCAAAAAAAAACTGGGGCAGAAGTTTTAGTTTTGCAATAGGTCTGATTCCAAAAGTTGTAATTTTGAACCCTTTCATCTTATATCATGTTGAGCCTTATACAACCTTTTTTTTCTAACCCTTTCCAAAAGCCTATACTACGGTCTAAAGAAAGACCTTCCGATCAATCTTTGAGGATGCCAAGTCAAGTGAGATAGAGGTATGATTTCCATCATGGGTAACACTTTATTCATTGAGTACAAGGAAAATAAATAAAATGAGAGAGTCTTATTGGTGAAAACCCTCACGGGCACCGTAAGGCGATGGTGAGCTGAGGGAAAATTTAAAATGAGAGTCTTATTGGTAAAAACCCTCACGGGCATTGTAAGGTGGCAGTGAGTTGAGAGATGAACGAATGAGAGAGGCTTGTTGGTGAAAACCCTTCAGGGCACTACAAGTCGAAAGAGGTTGGTGACTTTACAGAAAAGTTGGATCATTGAAAGCCCGATTTTTGAAGTATGAAGAGATGACATGAACTGAAATGTGATTAGTTGGATGGATTAGGCTGATCAATCCGAAATGCATGTCATGATCATTAGAGCCAGTTGATTCATTCAGATAAGTCTCTTTTCTATTTTTCTTCAAATAGTCATCTCAGTTTTTTTTTCTTTTTATTCCTAATTCTGTCACTTCGCTTCGTCTCTTTTAGGTCTATTTTTCTAAGTCTCTATCAAATCAGTCTTTGTTAAGCAAGCAAGAAAGGACTTCAAAGCTCATTACCAGCTTTTTATTTGCACCAAGCAAAATTCGGCCAGGCACATCACAAGTGACATGATTTAGAATGAGCAATGCGGTGGTAACTGAAGTTCAGTGGTCAAGTGATTCGTGAATTTGTAGGAAATGCAAAGGTTCAACAGTTGTCAGAATGAAAGTGCCATACGACGAGTTGAGTGTAAGAGATTCAAGTCATTCAGAGATTTTGTGGTCGAGGTCCGATCAAAAGGTCAAACAATTCTTTGTAGCCTGAAGCAGCTAATCAAAACGAAGCGGGGTAGTGGAAGAAGCAGACACTTTCAGCAAGGATGCCACAAACTAACCACCATATTTTCAAACTGACAAAACTTTCTTTGTTTTAAGCAGGGGAAAGAAATCTTGTTTGCTTTGCTAGGAATCCCCCATGATGAAAACATGTTCCAGATAAGCTTAGTCTTAAGTTTTCAGGACCCTCCTGGATAATGGGATCTAGTTTTAAGTTTTCAGGACCCTCCTGGATAATGGGATGCAACTAACAATCAATGAATGTTCCTGGTACAAACTGAGGCAGAAAATTTTCTCTGTTTTGTCTGTGTTGTCATGATTGCAGGCGCCCACCTGGAAAATGAGGGAATTTATTTCAAGTTTTGAGTCAGCATCAGGCGCCCACCTGGAGAACGAGGAAATTTATTTTAAGTTCAAGTCAGTCACAGGCGCCCACCTAGAGAACGAGGGAATTCATTTCAGTTTTAAGTCATCAGGCGCCCACCTGGAGAACGAGGGAATTCATTTTAGCTTTAAGTCATCAAGCGCCCACCTGGAGAACGAGGGAATTCATTTTAGCTTTAAGTCAAAATCAGGCGCCCACCTGGAGAACGAGAGAATTTATTTCAAGTTTTAAGTCATCAGGTGCCCACCTAGAGAACGAGGGAATTTATTTCAAATTTTAAGTCATCAGGCGCCCACCTGGAGAACGAGGGAATTCATTTCAATTTTAAGTCAAAATCAGGCGTCCACCTGGAGAACGAGGGAATTTATTTCAAGTTTTAAGTCATCAGGCGCCCACCTGGAGAACGAGGGAATTTATTTCAAGTTTTAAGTCAACAGGCACCCACCTGGAGAACGAGGGAATTCATTTCAGCTTTAAGTCAAAATCAGGCGCCCACCTGGAGAACGAGGGAATTTATTTCAAGTTTTAAGTCATCGGGCACCACCTAGAGAACGAGGGAATTCATTTCAGTTTTAAGTCAGCAGGCGCCCACCTGGAGAACGAGGGAATTCATTTCAAATTTCAAGTCAGTTGCAGGCGCCCACCTGAAGAACGAGGGAAGTAATTTCAGAATTCAATTCAAGTTAGAAGTAGCAGAAGCTCGCCTCAAGAATGCGAACTGACAGTCCGAAATGACCAAAGGAAGAAGTCTCAATCCAGAATAAAAGAAAAAAAAAAGAGAAGTGAATCCAAAATACAGAAGCCGATGAAAGATATGAGCTGCTCAAGACATGACTGAAGTCGCAAGCTTTGCATGTCCCGTCTTAATCTGAAAAGCCGAAGAAGAATGAACTAGCACCTGCAGCTAGCAAGCATCGAGGTTCAGATCAAAGTCTGCATGAAGAACCAGCCAAGACTCAAGGTCACGCTTCAAAAGACTCATATAGGAATCATGTAACTCGTAGCTGATAGGCTTAGTTAGTCTTTTTCATTTTGACTTTGGTATAATAAAGAGCTCATCAAGCAGTAAACAGCAGCAACAACAGTGAAATCATAGCTTTTCAGTAGTCCCAGCTACCTAAACTTCCAGAACTACATTGACCTGATTCCTCCATAGCCGAGGATATGTAGGCAACCTCGGAAGTAAGGTTCGGTCAAACGTTTTTTAAAAAATACTTCCCATGGAATATCTAAACGGGCAAAAGATCGCTCGTATTTGCTCAATGTATCTTTACCCGAAAACTCTTCGTGTTTCCAAGCAAAGAGGGAAAGCTGTGAGCACGTGATTTTTGCCCGACTAAAATATTCCTATAGAAATTCACAAATAGATCTTTCTTAATTGTTTTTAGTTTTATAGAATTTGTAGTAATTTTGGTTAAAAGTTGCTTGCATTAAGTTGCATATTTAACATTCTAAAATCATAAGAAAAATACCAAAATGTCTGAAGTATTTCGTGCATAACATTTTTGGTCTAGTTGCATTTAGGATTTAATTGCATGAGTTAATTGCGTTATTAAACAAAAAATCAAAAAATATTGGTCATTTTTACATATTTAGCTTTTAGTTTTAAAATTAGTATTTTCCTTTCATTAGTTTTAGGTTAATAAATTATTTTAATGTTAGAAATAGATAATTAATTCAATTCTACAAGTTAGATTATTTTAGAACTTAACTTAGGTTTTTAATTAATTTTATTAGGATTTAAAAATTCAAGAAAAGAAAAAAAATGAAAGAAAGGCTTTGTTTGGTTCCAATTTGGGCCAAAGCCATTTTTCAGTGGCCTAATTTCCCTTGACCCATCAGCCCGTACCCTCCCAATTACCCGTCTGACCCGCTCCATCTCCCTCGTTAAATTCTAGCCATCCATCCCCTTAATCCCATGGCCAAGATTCACTCCCACACCCTAACAAAACATAACACTTAACAAACCCTAAACCTAAACTTGCACTAACCAGCCGCAACCCCTTCTTTCTCCCACGTCGCTGCCGCCCTCACCACGTCCAAACCGGCCGAGTCACTCACCCAAACTCACTCGCATGTTCCCCTCCTCTCTCCCTCTTCCACGTCACTCTAACCCTAACAGATTTTTGACAAAACAGAATTATTCCTTCCGGATTTCACGTTATAGATTCTTTGCAGGGCAATTTTTAGATTAATGGGAGCCATGGATTGATTGACAATCAATCTATGCCATCCATTTGTCCCGAAAAAATCGTTCACACAAAGAGATTTGAGGATTTTTTGGATTTGGGGGAGAAGGGCAGAAGGTTCGAGGATTTGGAAAGGTTATATAAGGTGAGGATTTTTTTTTAAGAAAAAAGAAAAAAATCGGTACAAAAATTAGATAAGAAAACTGGGGTTTTTTTTTAGAAAAAAGGAATTCTTCTTCCTCAAATTCGAATTTGATTTCTTTGTTTCTTCTAGATTTCAGAAAAATCTGACAATATGCTCTTAATTTGAACTTTAGTCTTGACATTTGATTCAGAAATTCAAAAAGAAATTCGGTTTTTCCCCTTCAGTTCGAATTCTCTGTTTTCGAATTATGGGATTTGACTGAGTTTGAAGGTGTTTTTGAGTTCGTTGCTGTTCGAGGTGTTGATTTTCGGTCACCGTTCCTGTTGAATTCCGGATTCTAGTAGTTTTTTTTTCTTCCTTACAAGTCCGTTCAGGTTCATTTCTATCTCCTTCCATTTCTGGCATGGTAAAAAGCATGATGAGGGATTTAGGTTGAAATGAGTTGTATGATATAAAATTGGTCTAAGTTTATTAAAAATAATGAATGTCTATTCTTATTACACGGTCAGATGCATCTGCATTTTATCACTGATGAATGAAGTTTAAAGGTTTTGATTGTGAAAGCGTTTGGCTGAAACATAAACTTTGATATTTTGATTTGAATGGATTGTTTGGTATTTTTTTTGACTGGCTTTTTTTGGGTTTCAGTGTGAAAATGTATTTGAATTATTAGGCTCCTTTTCATGTTCAACATTCTTGTGCCCTATGTTGAGATACACGACCCAAGCTTTAGTTTGCCGTAATTGATTCCCGCTTATTAATTTCGTTAGGCTTGTTTTGACCGTAAATCTCGTGTTAAACTTTGTGCATACTACTTGGAATTCATGAATCAAGCTCTTAGTTGATTTTAAGTGTCTGTTATTATAGAAGTTTTCATTCGGCATGTAAATCTTTGTGAAACTAATCTTGAAGTTTGGATAATTCTTGATTCCATTTTGGACGTATTCTTTCATCGTTATTTGTATTATTTTGGAACATCCTAATTGTTTGAGTTCATGCCAACTATTAGAGACATTAAGTTAAAATTGGATGTTTGTTGAATCAAAATAATCTTTGAATTTTCTCAATCTTTACACATTCATCCACATTGATTTTCCATAATTCGTGTCCTTGCAATAACCTCAAATTAGTTCTTTTAGGAAAATCATGAACATCGTAGCTTGCTTTAGGCGCGATTCATAAATAAATCATCGTGACTATGGGTACGGTTCCCGTGGCATAGTCATGATACGCAATTCCAATTCGGGTGTGCATTTCATGTGACCCGACTATAACTTCGAATAATAATAAAATAAACATGTTGTAAATCGCGGGTGCATTTCATGTGGCGCGGTTTGCAATGTGTACCAAAACGACAAGTGTACGACATCGTGACTTGTTCCAAAAATAATTTCATAAATACTAAAAACGATTAAAAGTTAAAAAATGCACAATAGGTTCTAAATATGCAATTAGTCAGATAATTAGGCCAATTATTAATAGTTGAGCGACCGTGCTAAAACCACGAAATCCGGGAATGTCTAACACCTTCTTCCGGGTTAACAGAATTCCTTACCCAGTCTCCTGTGTTCGCAGACCATAAGTAGAGTCAAATTTTCTCGATTTGGGATTTAAAATAAACTGGTGACTTGGGACACCATAAATTATCTCAAGTGGCGACTCTGAATCAATAAACAATCTCATTTCGATTTATGTCACTTAAATTGGAAAAACTCCCCTATCCCCCTCGGAAAAAAGGAGGTGTGACAGCACAAACTCCAATCTTTAGTTAAGGAAACAACTAATATAGCAACAAATAAATTGTAAAGCAGGGAACCAAAGCTAAGCTCAACAAATCACACTTTGAGCTTCAAACAAATTAATCAAACACAAGTAAAATAATTCAGGCTTTTCTCTCTCAGTAATCAAATTCATACTTTTTCTCACACAGTAATCAGACACAGATCAACAGTATCCTTCAACTAAAATTTTCTATATTAGAAAATACTAAAGGCGTAATAGTGCTTCCAGCTATTGAGATGTAGTGGGAGTCTATTGTTTAGGTCCTCAAAGCTCAATCAAAACTTGTATACTTACTGTAAGTACAAGAAAATTACGTGCTTCCATTGTTAGACTTCATGATTTACCACTATATATACATTTCTTCCCGATTCAAGCTGGGGATTCAATACAAATAGAGAGATTTTGTTGTTTCTTTTTATATGTATAAATATTGCATTTCTTTTTACTTTTTTGGAAAAAAGGTTGACGTAACGTAACCCCTTCGCTCCCACTTAAATCTGACATGGCTTGAGAGGCGTGACTAACTGATAAAATAATGTCTAAATATTAGTTAAACCGAATTGGATATATAAAGTGGAGCGATCAGTAACTAGTTAAAGTAAACTGTTGTCCCTTTGATCTTGCATTGATTTGTCATAGTTGTGATAAGCAAATAAGAATAATAAGTATCTAAATATAACTCATAGTAAATTAAAGTGAATCGTATGGAGCATCATGAGTAGGCGTGTTATAAGTAAAATTTTCAACAGTCTAAAGACAAATTCCCCGCTGGCATAGAAGTCTCTCACTCGGCCGAAGGATATGCATTTCTTGCTTGAAGGAACCTTCCATATTCATTTGTTTCTATAAAACTTAAGTTGGATTTCTCTCTCTATATATAGTCTAGTAGATCACTCTTGACAAGTCAATGTTTCTAGATACTCCTTCCATTCACTATTACTTATCCATTATTCTAAAAATAAATTTTTACTTTTTACTTGTCACTTTTGGCATATCATATTATTCCCGCCAATATTGCTGTATTTGTAAATAATAATTCTGAAAAATATAAGTTATCGTAATGAAACTGTAATTAATTCGAGCCCACTGAATTCACAGTGTTTTCTTAAGGAATTTAATCCCCTCCTAGTACCCAAGGTAATGGATTATTTCCTTCCAGGATAGAACGAATCACACACTGGTATAGCGGTACTTCAAACCCCAGTGTTTCAGCGAACACAAAGTTTGGTAGCAAATCACACTTACAGTTGCTTTGTTTGAAGTTAAAACAATGCAGAACGAAGGAGTAAAAACTCAGAAAATCATATGGAAATGCTGAGAGGAAGGAGTGCAATGTATAGCCAAATCTGTTGAGCGATTTTAGTTTTGTGTCTTGTGTATTGTGTGTTGTGTGTCTTTCTTCAACAGCTGTTGCACATATATATAGCAGCCAGTGTTGAAGAAGAACAATCGTCCACCCTCCATGGTAGAGCAAGCATTAGCTTATTTGTGGAGCAAGCACATTCATGGTGGGAAGAGCATTAGGCGGCTGCCTGGTGGTCAATACACGAATTGAAAAATATCTGTTACAAATGCGGATAATCTTACGTTAATATTTACTATTAACAAATAAATTTGGTCCAAAAAATTAATCAATCAATCGATCATTTGACCAAATCCGAATACGAATCCGAATCCGAAGCTGAAGCCGAAGCCGAAGCCATGGCCGTAGCCGTAGCCGAAGCCGAGCCGAGCCGAGCGAGCGACGACGACGACGGCGCGAGGCTTGCTTTCTTCTTAACTCTTTAAGAGTTACAAGAAGAGCAATTATATATATACCCACCAAAAATCTTTTCCTCTTCCAATATAGGACAATATCTCATTGTCAAGAGGGGAAAACTTAAAATTTTACTCAAAAAATTTTATTTTCCCTCCATTTCCCATTCACCCTCATTTTAAGACTATTTCATCTTAAAAACAAAAAACCTCAACAATCCCCCACATGAATGGGGAATGGCTATATCACGGAAGTATGCATGGAAAAACTGTGTGATTTACAAGCAAGGATTAATCGCATCTGGATAAGTAGGTTTCCCTTTGAACTTTCCGTAGTAAACTTATGTCGGATATACTCGGTCAATCGGTAGATTTGATATCTTTGAACCGTCGATCTTTGGTATATACCTAGACAACCATAAGTCACACAATCAACCCTTAACCGTCTTTGGTTCTCATTGTTGTGTTCGTTTCAGCCATGAACACCGCCTGGTTTCATAAGTGCGTAGAGAACTGGCCTTACAAAGTTCTCCTTGAAGCGGCTCACACTTCACACTTAAATAGGTGATTCCTAAACGTGTCATCCTGTAGATACACTATTTGATATACCCTGTATCAAATTTAGAAATCATTAAAAAGCCTTAATGCTTTATCCTTGGTACTGAATATTGTCTCATCACGAGAACGGACTAAAGTTTTATTTGACAATGTTGAACCGTCATTAATGACTTTGTTTGATCTCCTTGAACCTAGATCTTGGGATCTCCAGTCTTCTAGGTAGAGTTACCGCCACAATGACTTGTTCTCGGCCATAGCCCCATTCCCCTTGATGATTTCTCAACTACCTCTCTAGTTAGGCCTTTTGTAAGTGGATCCGACATATTATCACTTGACTTTATATAGTCAATCGTGATAATTCCTCTAGAGAGTAATTGCCTAACGGTTTTATGTCTTCGTCGTATATGACGAGATTTACCGTTATACATAACGCTCCCAGCCCTTCCAATTGCCGCTTGACTATCACAATGTATGCATATTGGTGCCAACGATTTGGGCCAAAATGGAATGTCTTCCAAGAAATTTCGGAGCCATTCAGCTTCTTCACCGGCTTTATCTAAGGCTATGAATTCAGCCTCCATTGTAGAGCGGGCAATACATGTTTGTTTGGACGACTTCCACCAATACTGAATACATATCCCCTCGTGGACTTAGAATCAGTTGTACCGGTGATCCAATTTGCATCACAGTATCCCTCAATCACCGTAGGGAATTTACTGTAGTGCAAGTCAAAGTTCTGGGTATGTTCTAAATATCCCAAAACTCGTTTCATTGCCATCCAATGAGATTGGCCTGGATTGCTCGTATATCGACTCAGTTTACTTATAGCACAAGCTATATCTGGTCGTGTACAATTCATGATATACATTAAGCATCCCAACACATGAGCATAATCCAATTGTGATATGCTTTGGCCTTTATTCTTTGCTAATGCAAGATTCACGTCAATTGGAGTATTTGCAACTTTAAAGCCCAAGTGCTTGAATTTTTCAAGTACTGTCTTAATATAATGAGATTGTGACAATGCCAGACCTTGAGGAGTCTTATGGATCTTAATTCCCAAAATTAAATCAGCAACTCCCAAGTCTTTCATATCAAACTTGCTATTGAGCATACGCTTAGTAGCATTTATGTTGGCAATGTCATTACTCATTATCAGCATATCATCCACATATAGGCAAACAATGACTATGTGATTTGGAACATTTTTAATGTACACACATTTATCACATTCATTTATCTTAAAACCATTTGACAACATTGTTTGGTCAAATTTCGCATGCCATTATTTGGGTGCTTGTTTTAGTCCGTAAAGAGACTTAACAAGTCTACATACCTTCTTTTCTTTACCTGGAACCACAAACCCTTCAGGTTGTTTCATGTAAATTTCTTCCTCCAACTCTCCATTTAAGAAGGCCGTCTTAACATCCATTTGATGAATTTCAAGACCATACACTGCAGCTAATCCTACTAACATCCGTATGGACGTAATTCTTATAACTGGAGAGTATGTATCAAAGTAGTCTAGACCTTCTCGTTGTCTATACCCTTTGACTACGAGTCTTGCCTTGAATTTATCAATAGTGCCATCATCTTTGATTTTTCTCTTAAAAATCCATTTAGAACCCAAAGGTTTATTTCCAGGAGGAAGATCAACCAATTCCCATGTATGGTTGTTCAATATAGATTCTATTTCACTATTGACTGCCTCTTTCCAAAACAATGATTCCGAAGAAGTCATAGCTTCTTTAAATGTTTGAGGCTCATTCTCCAATAAGAAAGTCACAAAATCTGGTCCAAATGAAGTAGAAGTTCTTTGACGTTTACTACGTCTTGGATCCTCCTGATTACATGTACTTTCTTTTGTTTCTTCCCGAGGTCGTTTAGATCCTTCACCAAACGACTCACATTCCTTTTTATACGGATATATATTTTCAAAGAACTCAGCATTATTTGATTCTATAACCGTATTATTATGAATGTCGGGATTTTCTGATTTATGAACCAGAAATCGATATGCTTTACTATTTGTCGCATATCCTATGAAAACACAATCAACAGTTTTCGGTCCTATCTTTACCCTTTTGGGTTTAGGAACTTGCACTTTTGCCAAACACCCCTACACTTTAAAATAATTCAAGTTGGGCTTCCTTCCTTTCCATTTTTCATATGGAATGGATTGTGTTTTTTTATGGGGCACTCGATTTAATATTCGATTAGCCGTAAGAATGGCTTCCCCCACAAGTTCTGTGGCAAACCAGAACTTATCAACAACGCGTTCATCATCTCTTTTAATGTGCGATTCTTTCTTTCCGCAATCCCATTAGATTGGGGCGTGTAAGGGGCTGTTGTTTGATGAATAATTCCATATTCTAAACATATTTCTTCAAAAGGAGATTCATATTCACCACCCCTATCACTTCTTATCATTTTTACTTTCTTGTTAAGTTGCGTTTCAACTTCATTTTTGTATTGCCGGAATGCGTATATTGCATCATCTTTACTATTCAGTAAGTAAACATAGCAATATCGAGTACCATCGTCAATAAAAGTTATGAAATACTTCTTTCCACCGCGAGATGGTATTGACTTCATGTCACAAATATCTGTGTGAATTAAGTCTAAAGGATTTGAATTCCTTTCAACTGACTTATAAGGATGTTTAACATACTTAGATTCCACACATATTTGACATTTTAATTTTTCGCATTCAAACTTAGGCAGTACTTCCAAGTTAATCATTTTCCACAAGGTTTTATAATTGACATGACCCAAACGTATATGCCATAAATTATTTGACTCAAGTAAGTAAGAAGAAGCTGAAATATTATTATTATTTTCCACAACTATTACATTCAGATTGAAAAGGCCATCGGTGAGGTAACCTTTTCCTACAAATATTTTATTCTTACTTATGACAACCTTGTTGGACACAAAAACGCACTTAAAACCGTGCTTAACAAGAAGTCCAGTAGAGACTAAATTCTTTCTCATTTCGGGAACATGAAGGACATTGTTCAAAGTCATGACCTTGCCAGAAGTCATTTTCAGAAATATCTTCCCATATCCTTCAACTTTTTCTGTTGAAGCATTTTCCATATAAATTGTCTCTCCGGGTCCAGCAGGAGCATAAGTAGCAAAAGCTTCTCTAACTGCACAAACATGGCGAGTGGCTCCTGAATCAAACCACCACAGTTTAGGATTTCCTACCAAGTTACATTCAGAAAGCATGGCACACAAGTTATCAACATCATCATGATTTACTACCATGTTTGCTTGACCCCTTTTCTTGTCTTTCTTCGGAGCACGATACTCCGTAGATTTGTGTCCATTTTTCCTACAATTGTAGCAGTTTCCATTGAACCGCTTCTTGCTTGGGTTGTATTTCGGACCAGAAGCCTTCTTCCTTTTTTTGTTATCTTCAACAATATTTGCTCCCATTATTATTGAATTTCCACGGCCTTTCCTTTCAGCAGCTTTATTGTCCTCTTCGATTCTCAACCGAACAATGAGATCTTCAAGGACATTTCCTTTCGTTTGTGTTTCAAATAATTTTTGAAGTCCTTCCACAACGGAGGCAACTTCTCAATCATTGCTGCTACTTGGAATGCTTCATTGATGACAAGATCTTCAGCAAGTAGATCATGAATAATCACTTGCAATTCCTGAACTTGGGTAATAACAGACTTGCTATCTACCATTTTGTAGTCAAAAAATTTTGCGGCAACGAATTTCTTCATCCCGGCATCTTCAGTTTTATATTTCTTTTCAAGCGCATTCCACAATTCTTTTGACGTCTCCACGCTACTGTATACATTATACAGATTATCATCCAGTCCGCTAAGAATATAATTCTTGCATAAAAAATCAGAATGCTTCCACGCTTCAAGCACGATAAAGCGTTCATTCTCTGGAGTTTTATCTGGCAGATCAGGAACATCTTCCTTGATGAACTTCTGTAGACATAACGTAGTTAAGTAGAAGAACATCTTCTGCTGCCAGCGCTTAAAATCAATCCCGGAAAATTTTCCGGGTTTTTTCGCCGGTGCCAACGCCGGTGTTCGGCTTGTCGTTGCGTTGGCAGTCACCGTCGGAACAGCTTGCTTTTTACTTTCAGTCATCATTTTTTTTCCTATAAAAGAATGACACAAACAAACATTTTCAAACTGGAGTAAAAATCACGTAGATTTTAATCTCCAACAAAATGCCACGAAGGCTTTACTCTCCAAAATGTGAGTACACAAAACCACAAAGTTTTTAATTTGCAGAATAATAAGAATAACACAAATACAGAAATAAATATTAAATTCCTTAAGATTGTTATTCCCGCCAATATTGCTGTATTTGTAAATAATAATTCTGAAAAATATAAGTTATCGTAATGAGACTGTAATTAATTCGAGCCCACTGAATTCACAGTGTTTCCTTAAGGAATTTAATCCCCTCCTAGTACCCAAGGTAATGGATTATTTCCTCTCAGGATAGAATGAATCACACACTGGTATAGCGGTACTTCAAACCCCAGTGTTTCAGCGAACACAAAGTTCGGTAGCAAATCACACTTACAGTTGCTTTGTTTGAAGTTAAAATAATGCAGAACGAAGGAGTAGAAACTCATAAAATCGTATGGAAATGCTGAGAGGAAGGAGTGCAATGTATAGCTAAATCTGTTGAGCGATTTCAGTTTTGTGTCTTGTGTATTGTGTGTTGTGTTCTTTCTTCAACAACTGCTGCACATATATATAGCAGCCAGTGTTGAAGAAGAACAATCGTCCACCCTCCATGGTGGAGCAAGCATTAGCTTGTTTGTGGAGCAAGCACTTGTTTGTGGAGCAAGCACATTCATGGTGGGAAGAGCATTAGGCGGCTGCCTGGTGGTCAATACACGGTCCAAAAAATCAATCAATCAATCATTTGACTGAATCCGAATCCGAAGCCGAAGCCGAAGCCGAAGCCGAAGCCGAAGCCGAGCGAGCGAGCGACGACGACGGCGCGAGGCTTGCTTTTTTCTTAACTCTTTAAGAGCTACAAGAAGAACAATTATATATATACCCACTAAAAATCTTTTCCTCTTCCAATATGGGATAATGTCTCATTGTCAAGAGGGGGAAACTTAAAATTTTACTTAAAAATTTTCATTTTCCCTCCATTTCCCATTCACCCTCATTTTAAGACTATTTCATCTTAAAAACAAAAAACCTCAACATATCAAGAGAAGACAATTTCTTTTTTCCTGTTATACTCACAATATTAATTACTCATTTCAAATTATTTTCTTAAATCCATTAAAAATATGCATAAATAAATATGAATATCATGGTAAATTATACACTTTATTTATTATTTTTTAAGGGGTATGCAAAGTCCACAGTAGACAAATAAAAATAAACGGAGGGAGTATATAGAAGGAAAGTTCTTATGAAAGTTCTCCAGAAACTGCTTGTCATTAAATTACAAATCTATACAACAAAAAAAGGTCCATACATGACTTAAAATTAAATATGTAATTTTTTTTTTCTTTATCACATTTACTCTGTCTAGTCATTTATTGCATCGGTTGCTTCTTCATTATCTTTTTCCATAATTAATCTGGTTTCTCTAAATTCTGTCACCAAATATGTGTTAGTCTTCCTAAATCCTAAGCACCCTTCGGCAAAATTAGTTCAATTATCTGTAATGCAAATTTACACTGCAAACACTGTGCCAGAGCACCCATATGAGTGGTAAAAACGTGTTAGCATCGGGTGCTTACTCCAAGTCCAAACCAATAGATGCATGATTTGCACATTGACTTCTCTAGTTTAACCGTGGTTAATTAACGTGGAGTATATATTCTTGTCTCGGTCACTAAATCACTTAACCATAATAAGATAATATAATTTGATAGTAATTTTTTGGTACGATGATATTCGGTTTAATGTATGCTTATTTTGATGTATATTGTCTCGCATTGTGCTCATATCTCATAGATTTCGAATGTATAATATAATGATTTGTACTAATTTATGGCATTTCTATGTGTAGGAATCATTCGGATGCGATTTGGGACAAAAGTGCGCGAATTGGAGCGAAAATGGGAAGAAAATACGAAATGGCCCAGTTGAGCGCCACAGGCAGCATGGGGCGCTACCTGTGGCGCACAAAACAGAATGTCGAAAAGTTGAGGGCCAGGGCCAGCGCCCCACGCTGCCCTGGACACTCAAAACGCGAACATGTCCTATTTCGACCGGGACTCGATTATTTCGACCCCAAGACGCCCCCAACTCATATAAAAATTAACCTAAACCTATTTTGGAGGGGAGAGGATGTTTTTGTGAGGAAAACACAAGCATAGAGCCGCCGTGGAGGCCGGGTTTCATCTTTCTTCTACCAAACTTAGTAATTTTTATGTTTCTTTGTATGATTTGTTGTTTAGCTACCATGTCTATGTGGAGCTAAATTCACATTCTAGGGTTGTAGTTCTTTCATGACTATTGTTATTCGGATATTGATTTTGATTTCTTTTTTATCATATTGGTTTATTTATTCAATCTTGCGCTTAATCATTTGATTGTTTGATCTCCAATTAAGTACTATCTACGAATCTACAGTTGAACTCGAAAGTGAGAATTCTAGGTTGCATATAGGATTGAGTAGAGCAAGTTCTTGAACACGGGCATCGGGGAACGAATTCGCGGTTAGGATAGACATATACCTAATTGGCTTGCTTGGTTGATGTACAAGAATTATAAATGCGTTCTTGCTAATTCTAACTCCATAGACATATAGGCGTTAGGTTAGCTTGAATAGGCAAGTAAGAACTCGACAGATTCTTATGAGCAATATTAACCCTATCAACCAATAAACTAGATGAATTAGTTAGTCAATTTAATTGAAGAATACAATAGGAATGTTGGATATCCCATAACCCTGGATCGTTTTTATTATATTGTTAACATAAAAATATGTTCTACCTTTGTTCAGAGTTCATTATTTATTTTATTTTTAGTTTAATTACTTTAGCATCACTACTTTTGGGTTCAATTCTTGTTTAGATAATTAGAATAGCTTAATTTAGTTAATAGTTGATAACAAATTTTCGTGGGTTCGACACTCTATCTTATCACTTTATTACTTGGCGATCGCGTATTCTTGTGTGTGCGTTTGGCCGCAACAAGTTGTTGGCGCCGTTGCCAAGGACTTAGAATTAGCTTATTTTCTAGATTAGACTTTTACTTTTATCTTTACAAGTTTTTTTTCCTTTTTTGTAAATATTTTTATTTTTATAACAATTTGATCTTTCTCTTAGTGTGTTTCTAATTCTCTCAACATGACATCTGGGGATGAAATATCCAGAGGTAAGGTTATTGATGAAGATGCTTGGTTGACGGAAGATTTTTATGCCCCATCTTTTTGGGCTTGTCATGACCTGAACTCTGGGAGGTTTGAATTTGAATATGGGAGTAAGGTTTGGTATTGGGACGAATATTCTCGATTAAGGGAATATACGAAACGATGTTGAATTTGAACTTGCACATAAAATTGATAATTTTGGCTTGGCTATGCATAACTTGGATGCAGATTTGAGTGCAAAGGTTGATGCGTGTAACGCTCAACAATTTAATGATGAGTTGTGTGAAGCTGAAAAAAAATCTTCTAGACCAAATTGAGGAGCTAAAACAAGAATACCAATCATTAGACTATATTTTTCTTGATGATGCCAATATTGAGAATAGTGCTTTAGAGTCATATGAGGGAGTAAATAACATTACTTTTGGAGAATTGAGTGTGTGTATATACGAGGATGTAAACAGTAGTATAATTCATGAGTTAAGGCGCATTAGACCTCATTCCAATCATTTTTCGACATTGTAATTAGATAGTAAGATAGTAATTGAGCCATCTGAGCCTATGGGGCAGTCAAAGAGTGAGGATGAGAGTGCCTATATTCTTGAATTTGTCATGCCAAAAAGCAAAAATTATATTCCTCATCTAAAGGCCGAAAAGTGCAGAGTGAAACATTTATTACTTGGCCTGGTTATCTTTGTAGCCCCACCACTAGAGCAGAGCCGCAGATTGGATGCCATATTAGGGGTACAATTCATAAGTTCAAGGTGGAGGAAAAAGTGGTTCATGTCGTGCCGCGACATTAAATTAGGCGCTTGTTGGGAGGCAACCCAGCTTTACCGCCTTCTTTTATTTTTGTTAATTTTTTATTATTATTTTATTTTTGTAGTATTTATTTTTATTTTGTAGGATTATGAGCATAGGAAGAAAATTCACTGGAAGTGTGCAAAAGCGAGCCAGATGGTTGGAACTAGTGTGAGGTACCCGCACAAAGGACCATCCTTGGGAGAAGTCTAAGTACCCCGTGAGTTGCTAGTGTTTCGACCTTTGGCCTTTCAGGGAGTTTCTTGTTCATGTTCATTATATTTTGCTTTATTTGTGCATTGGGGATATTGTCGGGGTGGGAGAATTCCTTTAGATCATTAGTAGTATTATATTAGTATGTTAATTTCTTATTTTTTTTCAGTTTCGTATTCTTGTTTTTTAATAGTAGTGTAGTATTTTAGGTAATTAATTTTAAAATTTAAAATGACGAAAAAAATTAAAAAAATTGGACTTTTCCTGACGATAAATCTCCTAGACAGTTTTTTGAGGGATTAAAGTCTAGCAAAAAAATTGAAAAAAAAATAATAATACAGAAGTATGTCTTTTTATTTTTTAGGTAATAATAACCCCCCGTGCTATTTCTTTGTGCCTCGGTTATTTTTCATGGGATGTATTTTAAACCGGGTAGTAGTTTTTTATTTTTGAGAGTAGGTTAGACTTCAGGGAATAAATGGAGGAAGAAATATGAGATTCCTACGCGCTCTTGACTTGTTTGATAGTAGCATATTTAGGTTTTGGCATATGAAGTACCTTCCCTATGTTTTAAAATTGATCATGATGCCTTTATAAATTAGATAGCATGCTTTGTGGCGCCTATGTCTCGTTTACTTGACTTATATTCGCTTTGTACTTAATGTTTAATATCTTGTAGCTCCGTGAAAACTTGCATTGTTTGAGAGTCGGAATGTGGTCGTCCTTAGTGAGTCATGTGCCATGTGTGGTGAGGTTTTTATGTAGTCCATATATTGTATTTGTGTATAGAACTTGCCCGGTATGTGAGTTGAAGCGAAAATGTACGTGATGCTCGGTTTGAGAAATGATTTTAGGCTTTCTTTGATCTTTTTGAGCTTATTTCTTACCATAAATAAAATGTATCCCTAGTTATCCCTTTGAGCCTATAGACTTTTATTTGGCACCCACATTACGAGCCTATACCCTTTTGTTCTTAATTGACATTGTTTTGATACTTTTACCTCTTAAAGAAATTTAATTGTGAAATGAGCGCTAAAAGAAGTAAGAAGGGACTAAGTGTGGGGTGGCTTTTGAGTGGAACCAATAAAATAAAAAAGGGTGCACTTATTTTGTAAAATAATACACCACTACCGGAAATTGAAAAAAGAAAAAAAAAAGAAGAAAAATCTGGAAAAAAAAGAAGAGAAAAACAAATCTGAGAAAAAAAAAATGTAGATGAATAAATATCTTATTTTTGCTAGTGGAGTGTAAAGAACAATAGTGCTTAAAGAAAAATAGTATATTTGTTTGGGGTGATATTGTTTGTGAAATTGAAGTGGATTGAAGAATTTGCACTTAAGTTATTTGGAGATGTGTTAAAGTACTTAGGAGGGTGAACCATTAATCCTAAATATATCCTATCCGTCCCTTAGCCCACATTACAACCACAAAAAAGTCCTAGTTGATTTTAGACCGAGCGATCCTACATTAGTAGATATTTACATTAAGGGCAAGCCTATGGTACCAATTGCATGCATGTGACTTCTTTAATTTGTGAAAGTGAGATATTTATTTTATATACAAGTGAGTCCTTAAACTATATTTGATCATGAGATTCGGATGTGTGGATTTAACTTATTCTCTTTGCTTTTGTTGTGATGGCACATGATTTCACGAGGGAGATGTAACATTATTAGACTTCTCTAGGATGTTGGGTGTTCAAGCCATGAGTGCATTGGGAGATTGAGTTGGTTTTGAGGCTAGGATTGTTGTGAGCATGTTGTCTTTGTTTGAATATTTTTGAAGAATGGCATAAGTAAAGGGAAGTATATGTGATTGCATATGCTAGAGTTTAATTGTTGCTATCAACCATGATCATTGGTATAGAGTGCTCAAAGATAGAGTAATTTGTTGGTTGACTCAAGGACGAGCAACGTTTAAGTGTGAGGTGTTAATATTCGCCTTAATGTATGCTTATTTTGATGTATATTGCCTCGCATTGTGCTCATGTCTCGTAGATTTCGAATGTATAATATAATAATTTGTGCTAATTTGTGGTATTTCTATGTGTAGGAATCATTCGGATACAGTTTGGGACGAAAGTGTGCGAATTGGAGCGAAAATGGGAAGAAAAGGCGAAATGGCCCAGTTGAGCGCCACAGGCAGCGTAGGGCGCTACCTGTGGCGCACAAAACAGATTGTTGAAAAGTTGAGGGCCAGGGCCAGCGTCCCACGCTGCCCTGGACGCTCAAAACGCGAGCATGCCCTATTTCGACCGGGACTCAATTATTTCGACCCCAAGACGCCCCCAACTCATATAAAAGCCAACCTAAACCTATTTTGGAGGGGAGAGGACGTTTTTGTGAGGAAAACACAAGCATAGAGCCGCCATGGAGGCCGGGTTTCATCTTTCTTCTACCAAACTTAGTAATTTTTATGTTTCTTTGTATGATTTGTCGTTTGGGTACCATGTCTATGTGAAACTAAACTTCACGTTCTAGGCTTGTGGTTCTTTCATGACTATTGTTATTCGGATATTGATTTTGATTTCTTCTTTATCATATTGGTTTATTTATTCAATCTTGCGCTTAATTATTTGATTGTTTGATCTCCAATTAAGTACTATCTACGAATCTACAGTTGAACTCGAAAGTAGTAATTCTAGGTTACATATAGGATTGAGTAGAGCAAGTTCTTGAACCCGGACATCGGGGAACGGATTCGCGGTTAGGATAGACATATACCTAATTGCCTTGCTTGGTTGATGTACAGGAATTATAAATGCGTTCTTGCTAGTTCTAACTCTATAGACATATAGGCGTTAGGTTAGCTTGAATAGGCGAGTAAGAACTTGACAGTTTCTTATGAGCAATATTAACCCTGTCAACCAATAAGTTAGATGAATTAGTTAGTCAATTCAATCGAAGAATACAATAGGAATGTTAGATAGCCCATAACCCTGGATCGTTTTTATTCCATTGATAACATAAAAATATGTTTTACCTTTGTTCAAAGTTTATTATTTTTTTTTTTTAGTTTAATTACTTTAGCATCACTATTTTTGGGTTCAATTCTTGTTTAGATAATTGGAATAGTTTAATTTAGTTAATAGTTGATAACAAGTTCTCGTGGATTCGATACTCTATCTTATCACTTTATTACTTGACGACCGCATATACTTACGTGTGCGTTTGGCCGCTACATGCGAAAAAGTTTTTGGCGATATGAGTTGCATGCATCTGTTGAGGCTCGAAAAGTATAGACAAATTAATGTTTGAATCTACAGCACAAATATCTTGTCTCATTATTACACTGTCCAAATGTTCAGGACAGTTCATTAAGGTGGCTAATGTTTGTTATTTGGTTCACCGATGGATAAGCACTGTGTGTGTGTTCAGTGACACTGGAGCATAAATATCTTGTGTTATTTCTATATATTTAGATGCAACTGGAACATAAGTTTTTCCTTGCAACAAAGTATTGTTTACTAAACCTTGCTAGATTGATATAATGTACTCAACTATTATGCAGATATTAAAGGGTGGAAGAACAAAAATAAAATCAACATGTACTAATACACAGGAAAAATTTGATATAATCACAAATAGTGTAGCATGAACCCAAAACATCTATAAATTGAAGATAAGAAAAGGAGTTGAAGTTCATTAAATAGAGATGGAATCAAGATTCGAAATTTGTAAATTCATATACACAATCTATCCAATATGCTCAATTTGTGAAATAATGCGTTTAAATATACTATACTATATGTTATTTTTTGTTTGTTTTTTCATGTATATATGAGCTAATCTGGTAACACCACTATCCTAACACTCGATCCACCCATGTATAATAGGGGCTCAAAAGAATGTCACTGAAAATGATGAACTTTATTATCTTTCTTCATCACAAACAGGAAAATTGTAGTCTTCAAGCAACATTCTTCAATGGCTTCTCTTTCTCTACCAAAAGTTTCTTTCTTTCTTTTGCTCATAACCCTATTATCTTTTTACTCTTCTCATTGTGCTGCCAAAAAGAAATATTGCCGATGATGGAAATGCCATCCTCTATCAGGTTAATTTTCACTTATGTTCATCAATTGAAATTTATCTACAATCACATTCAAGTAGTTGAGCTTAACGTACAACTAACAACAGTAAAATCACAAAATATTATTTGAAGAAACCTCTCATCAAATATGAGTTGCATCTGCTGAAATTAATTTGATCAATACTGCCCAAATGTTTGATGTGGAAATTTAAGTCTTAGATCCATCTATTCATAGTAGTGCGTTTATTTCTTGAAATTCTGGATCTGCCCATTAAAACCTAGACAGCTGCAGTTTAACTTGCTGCCTAGGGCATGACTCATTTGAAGCTCTCTTTATACTCAATATTGTTAAATTTCCTTTATGTTTATTTTAGAATCTTTAAAGTTCACCTTTGTAACAACCCCCATTGTTTAAAATATTACATTCATCTAATCTACTTTGGTTCTTCCATCAAATTGCATAAGTTTTCTCACTAGTAGTAAATTTATGTAACGGGATCGATTTGTCCTCATAAAATTACTTTTTTTTACTTGCCAATTATTTGTCATTGAGATTAAGATTATAAAATTGATTTACATAATATTTATTGCAAAGAATTAAGATGCTCCAAGTACTTGTTGGTTAGCTTTGGACAAAGGCGGAGCCAGGATTTGAAGTTTATGGGTTCGGGATATTAGTCTGTTTAAGTTACTAGGTTCCAAATTGATAATTTGTTCATATTTAATGGATTTCTTAAGACAAATACATAGTTTGGACCAAAGCTACTGGGTTCGGCCGAACCAGTGTCTCGCATTCTGGCTCTGCCCCTGGCTTTGGGTGACTTTTTGTAAATTAGTTAGTTAATTAACATGCAAATACTGTTATTATCCTCATTCCTCATTATATGCCAAAGTTGATTTGGTGATTAAACTAGAAAACGAAGTGCATACCTTCTATCTTTCTTTAAATGCAACTAGAACATAATTTTTTCCTTCCAACAAAACGTTGATTACTAAAACTTGTTAGGTATACGTAGTTACATTTTGTATATTCCTTTGTTGCTATGAAATTGACATCACGACAAGTTAATTTTAACAAAAAATTCAAACAATGCATGGACTAGCTAGAAATAAGTTAGAATTTGTGCGGAAGCGGGTCCAAAATTTAGAGACATGATAAGCTGCGGAAGATGTGAGTTATCAAATATATTCATTTTTCAATTTGTTCCGTAGATACAGGATAGAAGGGTGTGAAGGTCGAGAATTAGGGTGGAAGATTAGTCGGCAGTCAAGCGTTTCTTTTTTCTTTCTCAGGCGGTAGCATTAATGTTAGCATGGTATCTCTTTATTGTTGGATTGCTGGTACTACCTACTATTTGATTGCATTCTTTCGTTTCGATTTTCTTAGTATCCGGTTGTCATTACCACTTATTGCCACTGCTTCTTTTAATTTTATCTTTAGCGGAGGGTCTATCTGAAACGGCATCTTTGTCCTCCCAGGGTAGGGGTTAAGGTCTACATGTACATTGCCCTTCCCAGACAAATACCACTTGTGGAAACTCGATGGATTTATTATTGTTAGATAAAAGATCAAGTTAAAATGAAGTAGATCCGATAATACTACTGTTTTAACACTAGATCCATGTAACGATCCGACCGGTTATTTTGAGAATTAGTATCCTGTTTGATGGCTTAAGGCCTCGAGCAGCTTCGTATTATGTGTTATGACTTACGTGTGTGGCCGAGTTCAGTTTTCGGATGATTTGGGGTCAATTTGGAAGAAGGATTCTTGTTTTAGGAGTAAGAGTTGACCGGAATTTGACTTTTATGTAGACGACTCCGAAATGGCATTTTGATGATTCCAATAGTTTCGTATGGTGATCTTGGACTCAGGCGTGCATCCGGATTTGAATTTGGAGGTCCGTAGGTTAATTTAAAGCATTTTGGCGAAAAATTAAAAAGTTGAAGTTTTAGAAAGGTTAAGAGGTTTGACCAGGAGTTGACTTTGTTGATATCGGGCTCGGATTGCGATTTTGAGAGTTGGATTAGCTCTGTTATGTCATTTGAGACTTTCATGCAAAATTTGACTTCTTCCGGGTTGATTTGATATGTTTCGGCACGGGTTTTGAAAGTTAGAAGATTTTGAAATTAATAAGTTCGATTCATGGTGCGATTCGTAGTTGTGGCATTGTTTGATGTGATTTGAGGCCTCGAGTAGGTCCGTGTTATGTTATAGGACTTGTTGGTATATTTGGACGGGGTCCCGAGTGGCTCGGATGGTTTTCAGACGAGTTTCGGATCATTTTTGGTCATGAAGGCAGGTATGTCCCTGGTGTGCCGCACCTGCGCATTTTGGATCGCAGGTGCGGAGCCGATTTTGCGAAGTGGTTGTCACTTATGCGATGTTGGGCCTGGGCAGGAGTTCCGCTTCTACAGAATAGAGAACGCATGTGCGTGGTCGCATCTGCAGTGAGCCCATCGCAGATGCGAGTTTGAGGCTCCGGTTGGAAGTCCGCTTCTGCGGTATATTTGACGCTTCTGCGGCATCGCAGATGCGATGGGTAGCTCGCAGGCGCGCGAAGAATGGGCTGCTAAGTGAGGGCTGCATATGTGAGATTGTGCTCGCAAAAGCGAGATCGCAGATGCGAAATTATTGTCCGCAAATACGGAAAGTGCTGGGCAGAGAGGTTATATTCGAGGGTTTGCCATTTTTACCATATTTTGAGTTGTAGACCTCGGCTTTGGGAGAATTTTCATGGGTTTTTCAAGAAATTCATTTGGGTAAGTGTTCTTTACCCGAATCTTATTATATTTCATGAATCCATTGTTACCTTCATTATTTAATTAGTAAATCAAGTTGGAATTTGGAGTAAATTTGTAAAAATCTTTCAAAATGTAAAATGATAATTTGAAGGACGAATTGATGTCGGAAATTGATAATTTTGTTATGGTTGAACTCGTATCAGAATGGATGTTCGAATTTTGTGAATTTTTTTGGGTTCCAAGGTACGGGCCCGGGGGTTTGACTTTTGGGTTGACTTTTTAGTTTTAATTAAAGATCGAAACTTTATTATCCGAAATTATTTCCTATGAGTTTTATTTATGATTTGAAGTTATTTTGGTTAGATTTGAGCCGTCCAGAGGTTGTTTCACTCGAGAAGGTCATTATAGAGTAACGGTCTAGCTTATTTGAGGTAAGTATCTTGTCTAACTTCGTGGGGAGGAGGGGAGGGACTATCCCTTAGGATTTGAGTCATTTGTACTAATTATGTCATGTGAAGGCCGTGTACGCGAGGTAACGAGTACGTGCTCGGGCTTATTTGTAGAAATTTGACCGTTTAGGGCTCTTAGGTTCTTATGTTCATTAGATATGAAGTTGTTTTGTCATGTTAAATCCCTCATTTACTAAATTCACCCTTACATATCTTATTTGAAATTAATTGCTTCATGTTCTACCCTTATTGCTAATTAAACTCTTATGTGCCCTAACTGAAGTTGTTGCCTCTTTTATTGCCATGTTATCCTTTCCGTAATTGCTTATCCTTAATTGAAGTTATTATTATCTTTTCTGTATTTATCTATCCTTAATTGAAGTTATTATTATCTTTTTCGTAATTGCTTATCCTTAATTGAATTTGTTATATCTCTTCCGTAATTTTTCAACCTTAAATGAAATTTTGTTATCCTTTTCATTGTTGACTTATCCTTTTTTGGAATTATTGATTCATGTTATCTCTCTTATCGTCGAATTGTACTTTTGTGGAATCATTGCTACACATTATCTCTTCCTTGTTGAGCTATTCTTGTAGAGACTATTATTCCCTGTTGTGTCTTTCTTTGTGAGCTTATTCTACTGTTTCTTTGTGTTCTGAAGTTCCTGAGTTGATTTACTTGTCGTATCCTCGTGTTATTATTGTTGTTGCTGTTGTATTCAGTGTTGTTGATTCGAGGGCTATGCGTGATTGTGATATTGAAACTGTTTTGAGAAAATGTTGTGGCATATGGGCACATATTGTGAAAGTCATATTATTGAGTTGTTATATTTTATCACACGTATTCTTGTTAGGAGGATTGTTCGGGTGTTTGCACGAGGTTCCTGTCCTGTTGTTGTTACTATTTATACGCATGTGGTGGTATATGGTCTGGGTGTTGAAACGCATGTGTTGAGATAAGGTGGGCTTGATATGCATGGCTAGTAGGGGAACTACTAGAAGCCATGCGGTGTGATAAGGTGGGCTAAAATACAAGATACTATTTCGGAAAAAATAATTTTCAAAACTAAATGTAAAGACTCCCGTGGTGATATAAGGAAAGATTGTGATTCATTTTGTGATATGAGACTACGAGGCGGTACCTCGGTAGTGACTCTTATTGACATTTCTCTATTCTTTTGTACTTGTCTTTGATTGTTGTTTTCTTAGCATACTATTAGTTGTCTTTCTCCGTGTTGCACTATTTGCTTAGTTCTGTGTAGCTAATCTTGTTGTACTATTCGTTGTTTCAACTTCATTACTGTCTTCATTACACTGTACATTTTGTGGCGATCGTTTCTTATGTGTCATTCATTATCTCTACTCTTACTTGTTGACTTGAATTGTGGTAGGACACTTGCACAAGCATACACGTAAGTTAATCACCCATATCGGTTTAAGAAGATGAATCCTGATGTTATTGACCATTTATATGTACTTTCGCCTACTTGCCTTCTGTGTGAGAGTTGTTCTATTGGCACGTGAGTTGTCCGTGCGATCATGAGTAATTGTTATTGTTGGCACGTGAGTGGTCCGTGCAGATATTAGATATTGTCACTCTCTTGGCACGTGAGTCGTCCGTGCGGTTATGAATTGTAATGTGGGCAAAAGATGCCAAGTGATTAGGGTTCATGAATTGGGACTCGCGATCGGTGATTATGAGGTTTGGTACCTCGTGGAAATGCTTGAATAGATCTGGTGTAAAAGCGATTGTTCTTATTGATTTGTTATTGGTTTTTCCTTTATTTGGTTTCACCGGACTTAGAATGTGTTCAATTTACTCTACAGCATTATTACATAGTTGCTCCCTGTTAAAAATTGTTGTTACTAGTGTATCATTGCAAGTATTGTTTTGTATTCCTTACCATGCTTAGCTTTATATTAACATAGTTTCTTTATTAGTTCACCTTCATACTTGTTCAGGTTGTTTAGTCCAGTAAGTGACTTGATTGTCCCTCGTCACTACTCCACCGGGATTAGTCTTGATACTTACTGGGTACCGCTGTGGTGTACTCATGCCACTTTTGTACATTTTTGTGCAGATCGAGGTACTTCGGAGTTGGTTGTTCACTAGCTAGTTGTTCGGGTTTGCTGTGGAGAATCAAGGTAAACCTGTCGTCGCATTCGCAGGCCTCAGAGTTATCTTCTGAAATTTCATCTTGTATTGTTTTATTTCTCTTCTGGAACAGTTGTATTTAGGAATTTTCTAGCAAAACTCAGTAGAGCTTATGACTTGTATTATCGGTTTTGGGATGCTATTTCATGTTATAAATGTTGGGTTCATTTAGAAATATCTGGTTTCTGCTTAATAGTTCTGTTGGTTAATTTTTATCAATTTATTCAGTAAGTGTTAGGCTTACCTAGTCGTAGAGACTAGAGACTAGGTGTCGTCACGACATCCTATGGAGGGAAACTGGGGTCGTGATAAGTTGGTATCAGAGCTCTAGGTTAATAGGTGCTACAAATCATAAGCGAGTTTAGTAGAGTCTTGCGGATCGGTACTGAGACGTTTGTACTTATCTTCGAGAGGCTACAGAACTATTTGGATAATTTTACTTCTTTCATTCCTATCGTGCGAGTTTATTGATCTCGGAGTTTGATCCTTTGTCATTCTACTCTCTCACAAATGATGAGGACACGAGTTGTAGTTACTGATGATGTTGCCCCCAGAGCCGGTGTTGCTAGGGGTCGGGGCAGAGGCAGGGGCCGAGGAGGAGCACGTGCTACAGCTAGAGCACTTGTCAGAGCAGCAGTTGAAGAGCTGCTAGTAGCTCCTGTTGGGGGACAGGTACCGGAGGCGCCTCTTGGTACCCCAGTACTTCAAGAGACTTTAGCACAATTCCTGAACATGTTTGGTACATTGGCTCAGGCGGAGTTGATTCTAGTTACACCAACTACTTCACAAATCGGGGGAGGAGCTCAGACTCCCGCCGCCCTTACTCCGGAGCAGCGAGTCCACATTGGTCAGGTTCCAGGAGTCATGCCGGCACAGCCTATTATCCCAGTTCAGCCCGTGGTTAGGACAGCAGGATTTGAGGAAGAACAGCTTAGACTTGCGAGGTTCAAGAAGTATTACCCTCATACGTTCAGTGGTTTGGCTTCAGAGGATACGCATGGGTTCCTAGGGGAGTGCTATTATATTCTCCGTATTATGGGTATCGTGGAGATGAATGGGGTTGCTTTTGCTATATTCCAGCTTAAGGGAGTGGCATACCTGTGGTGGTGAGCATATGAGTTGGGTAGTCCGGCCGATGCAGCTTCACTTTCATGGACTCAGTTTTCAGATGTGTTCTTGAGAAAGTTTGTTTCCCAGACCTTTCAAGAAGCGTGGCACGCGGAGTTTGAGCAGCTGCGCCAGGGCACTATGTCGGTGTCAGAGTATGCCGTTAGATTCAGTGATTTGTCTAGACATGTACCTGCTTTGGTTTCTACAGTCAGAGAGTGAGTTCGCAGGTTCATTGAGGGGCTCAGTCATGATATCCGGTTCAGCATAGCTCGAGGTTAGAGTCGGATGTTCTATTTCAGCAGGTAGTAGAGATCGCCCGCCGATTAGAGGGCATGCGAGGTCAGGAGAGAGAGGGCATGGAGGCTAAGAGGCCTCGTAGACCGGGAGGATCTACTGGTCTCTATTTTGGGCTCAGGGTACAACATGGTAGAGGTTTTATGGGTTAGCCAGCTCAGTTTGCACTTCAGGCTTTGCACGATGTTCCAAGTACCTATGGGTCTCAGGGTACCCGTGCCGGACAGCTTCCACAGCCACGTCAGCAGAGAGGTTGCTTTGAGTGTGGAGATACCAGCCATATGGTGAGAGATTGTCCTAGACTCCGGATAGATGTGTCACAATGGGGTATTCAGGCTATGAGTTCTGCTCCAGTTACTAATATCCCTACACCGCCAGCTTGGGGTGTAGGTCAGGCAAGTAGAGGGCGCCCAAGAAGGGGAGGCCCAGCCCGTTGATGTGCTTTCTGCGGTAGGGCTGAAGTCGCTGTACCAGATGATGTTGTACATGTATGGTTTCGATTTGTTATAAAGGAGCATAATTCGTATTTTGTTTCGGTTCTGCTTATCGGGGTGGGTCCTCCTATTTTACTTCACATATGGGTGAGCTTCGTGATTTGTACTTTGCTTGTGTGTTTACTCCTGTTAGGAGATTTTATAGTGGTAGCCCATGTTTATCATTTTGTTTTTATTCATTATTGAGAGTTATGAGACTAGAGGTGGCCTTTTGTTACTCGTTTCGGTAGTTTTGATGTGATTTCTGGATGGTTGGTTACGATTTGTGGCTTAGACGCTCTATTGTTTGACCAACGGCCATAATCTAAAAACTTGTAAATTAGGAGTTTAAATTTGAATTAAAAACTTAGGTTACAATTCTATAATAAAATTACAAGGCATTGCCTTAAAAGGTTTTTTAATATCTTTTTGTCTCTAAGTTGTATTTAACTAAAAAAACCAATATGTATATATATATATATATATATATATAGTCGTTGAGCCCATTTAGCCCGTTTGGACTGTGGACCCGACCCGTTTAGCCCAGGACCATGAGTTACTGGGCCTGGCCCGTTTAGCCCGGGACCATGAGCTAGTGGGCTCGGCCTCGGGCTGATTCCTACAAAAAACATGTTTAGCTCGAGACCGTTTGAACCGTTTATTTAGGGACCGGACTGGAATCGGGACCGCAGCCCGCAAGACCGACTTGTTTGGCTCATTTGCGGCCCGGCCCGACCCACTTGTCGACCTTAGGACAAACAGAGTATTTTAGGAATATATGAATTGTATGTTTCCTATTTTGTCCCCACAACTAATTAGGAAAAGAAATTTTTTATGGTTTTGCAAGGATATAAAGAGATTATGGTGGAAATCACTTAAACAAATAGGATAAGATGTAAGTTGTAAAAGGCATGCATGCTTTAGGGTTCCAAAACACAAATAACTCACTTTAAGATGTACTACAATCAGGCCTCTCTATAACGTTATCCCTATATAACAATCATTCACTATAAAAGTCAAATTTTTCTTAGAACCAATATTTTAAGTTATATTTTACCTCTCTATAACAGTTTTTTACCTATAACAACAACAACCATATTTATAGCAGAACGCTCTTTGTGAAATTACCCCTCTATAACAGCTATATAGAATCTTTAATATTACTAATAATAATTCTAAAAATATGCACCAATCTTTTCCATTAAACAAAGTTTCTATCTTGCATAAGATATAAGATTTGAAGATTTGCACATGATATTTTTTCCATTAGACAAATTTCAAAAACTATTTAGATAAAAAATTTAACCGTTAAGCTCTTAGACTTTCTTCAAGGGAAAGCTATTGGATACCTTTCTGCTGAAAATTTGAGCACGAATCTTCGCCAATTCAAGCGTTATATCGCTAGTAAGAGAATAAAATCTATGAAACAAGCTACAATTATAAAGTTCTTCCATCAATTTTGAATTTTTTTTAGGTAGCTTTAAAATGTTTGTCTTAGAGTTTAAATCTTTATGCTTTTAGATATGAATTTATAATAATGTATTAGTTTTATTCAATATTTAACTAGTGAAATTTGCATATCTTTTGAGATTTTAAATTTGAATAATTGTCTTATTTTTTATATGTAACATTAAAAAAGGAAAAATAATTGATTTCTACGTGATTTTTATAAAATATTAACCTCAAATGCTATTATATATGTATAATAGTCATTTATTATAAAAACCAAAAAATATCGAAACAAAAGATGTTATTACAGAAATGTTGACTGTACGTTGCAAAGCTGCCGAAGGTATTTTAAATCTCAAGCTAAAATGACGTTAGCTACGGAATTTTGTAAATTAACTACGACTGTTGTCCCTACCTAAACTCATCTGTTGTAAATATAATACTTACTGGTTACTAGCACTGGCACTCAGAGGAGGATGTAGCGGTAATGGTTAGGACTCAATTGGACTCATAATTTTTGATACGGAGTAAAAATTTATGTGCAAAAATTCATTAAAATTACAAAAATAATATATATGAACCTATAACTTTAAAAATATAATGGGTTTAATGTTAAAAATCTTAAAATTGAATACATAAAATTTAAATCCTGGATCCGCCTATGCAAGCACTATATAACATATTCAGGCAAAGGTTATCAAACCAGCATATGCACTAGTGGCGGAGCCACCTTGTAGGAACGGGTGTCAAACGGTACCCATTCATAGGAAAAATACATTGTGTAAATAAGTAAAAAGAAAATTATATATATATATATACTATGTATTGACTCCCCTTAATTTTTTGATATGTTTACTTTTATATATTTTAACACCCCTTAATGAAAATTCGGGCTCCGCCAACTTATGCACTACGTGAAACAATGAAGATTCCAATCCTTTGGCGACAAACCTAAGACAAGGACTACATAAAATAATTTCGATATATTCCAAAGTTCCAACCGAGGACTTTGATCACAGAAAAAGTAGCACATTCGGTATTGAATCACGATCTATACCTCTATTCCTCTCTGTATATAGCACTCTACTACTTGTAGTTTTCAAGCAAAAACATTCTTCAATGGCTTCTCTTCCTCTACCCAAAGTTTGTTTCTTTCTTTTACTCATAACCTTATCTTTCTACACTTCTCCTTGGATTGGATTTGATCGAAACACATTGGTCTCTGCGTGCTGTGGAGGTGGCGGAAAATACAATGCTAATTTAACAGCTTGGGAAATTCGAGTGTACTATCTAGTTATTGAGTTTTAAGATTTTTCTTTGTTTGTTACTTTACTTAGATGTTTTTTTTTTCATTGGTATTTGGGTGTTTTGACTATGATGAGATGTGTGTTTTCTTCTCTTCGTCAATTGGTGGAAAAGAAAATAAATACGGTTGTTGCAAATAATGGTTAAACTCTATCCACTATAAGGTTAAAGTCATAGAACTAATCTTTATCACAATAAAACAGTTGAACTTAATCCACTTTTAACAGTAAATCACAAATATTAGTTGGCAAAACCACTTATCAAATATGAGTTGCATCTGCTGTTCAAAATGTTCACAATAGTTTATTAAGGTTGACTGGTGTGTTTTATTCCCTAGTGGACGGAGGAGCATAACAACAACAACATCCCGGGTCTGAGGAGGGTAGTGTGTACTACTCTAGAATAGAGAGGCTGTTTCCGATAAACCATCGGCTCCCTCCCTCCAAGAACTCTCAATCTTGGATTTTTCCTTGTGATTTTTCCCTCCAATGCAAGTATGGAAAAGTATTCTTGGTTTACCTCGAATTTACATGCAACTGGAAAATAATCTTTACCTTCCAACAAAATGTTGATTACTAAAACTTGTTATTAGGTTGATGCAGTTGCATTTTAAATATACCTATTGCTTAAAATGGTATCATGCCAAGTTGGTTTTAATTATTTAAAAAAAAACACTAGCTAGAAACGAGTTGAAGTTTTCGTGTAGAAGCAGATCCAAAATTAAGAAGATGAGAATTGTAGATGATGGAGTCAAAATGTAGTAGATCTGTTAACATCACTGTTTTAACACTAAATCTATTCATTTCTAGTTAGTGGGTCTCAAAAAGATACCGAAAATGATGAACTTTATCCATATTAACTTTCTCCTAAAAAGAATATATTTCAAATTCCTTACAGAGCATTGAGCTAAGATTGTTTATGGCATGAGAAATTTGGCTGAACTAAATAATCTTTGTTGAAGAGAAGAAAATTAGGAAGTAAAAGAACAGCAGCTTTACTCCTAGTCCTACTTGGTATTAAGATTACAGGGGCCTTAAATGAAACTGCAACTATTTTATTAGAAGAACCACTACCTTTTTACTGAGATATAAGACATAAAATTGGAAAAGAATAATAAGATATAGTATAAAAGAGAAGCTTAAAAGCAGACATAAAATATAGGATTAGGATATAAGTGAAAAGGCTTTTTATAATAAATATCCAGCACTAATTGTAATGAACCAGATAATCAAGGCATTAATGTGAAGTGATGAAGATGTTTGTTGATGTTCATCTAACCATAGGATAATGGGTGCAAAAACTATGCAGAATGATGAATAGATGACCATCAACAAACAAATTCATAACTACAGAAGTTCAGAATATGTCTATACAATGCCTTGAATAATATTGTAAGAAAAACTTAAGAAAATAGAAAGGCAGTTTACAAGGATATTTGTAAGTTGTAAGGCTGATATAATATATTCTCAGAATATCCTATATGCCTTGGGAATATACCTTACTTGTCGTCTATAAATTTTGGTGGGTGTGAATTTTGAGATTTGTTTTCATATTCACATTTTCAATGATGAAAACGAAAGGGAGGAAGATAAATTTTGAACCTGAAGCAGCCCTAAGGTACGGAGTCATCCTATACATACTATGGTAACAAATATTCAATAGAATATCGAGTTATGCGAAAACTGACCCAAACATCACCCGTTATAAAAATTTCAAACTTGTAATTTCCAACCAAATAAAATTACCGTATGCTTCTTGGGAACTTGGAAGCACAGTTTGGGTACTCTAGGCTCAGTGAAATTGCATCCCAACAAGAAGAACTTGTATGTAGCTAAGATAGGGATCCTTAGGCCTAAATATAAATCAATTTATAATAATTTCTCCAACTTTATTGCTTCTCACCAAACCAAAACAAAAGCCAATTGGGTAAATCAGAATGTTTCTCATATCGTAGGAAGTACGGATATGCTCTTCTATTCTCCTCCAACAAGATTTGAACATCTGACACATGCTGTATTCTTATCAATAAATCAAAACCGTATTCCATGAAAGCTATTATATTATTCAAAGTAGCACATTTTCGAATAGCTTCATTGATATGAGACAGAAAGAGAGAAGGCAGCTATTCTGCTAGGACCGAATTCCAAGATAATATGTGGAATTACTCCTGCCTTCCTTTATACAGATTCATTCATTCCAACCAATCCAATACTAATAGCCTGTTTGTTAAGCTTCTTTGAGAAGTGCTTTTAAATCGATTTGTGTTTGGCTAATTAATTTGAAAAGCACTTTTGAGTAATAATTAGTATTTGACCTAATTTTTAAAAACTGCTTCTAAGTGTATTTTTCTCAAAAGTACTTCTCAGAAAAGTGCTTTTGGATAGAAGCTACATTTTTCTACTTCTCAAAATATGCTTCTGCTTCTCCTCGAAAGCACTTTTTTTTCTTTCTAAAAGTCGGGCCAAACACCTTAATTTTTGGCCCAAAGCACTTTTGGCCCAAACAATGTTGGCCAAACAGGCTATAAATCATTTTTCTGTAGGGATTCTCTGAATCTCACTTGTTACAATACTAATATAAACTTGACTATAAGTAACAATAAGTAAAACTTCATTTAACCAACAAGTGAGCTTCGCATGGCCATCCCCAAGTTCGAATAAAGCAGGAAATTTGCAGCAGTAGGTTGACAGCCAGCACAAAGATATAACCATGATGACACCTCTCACCCTCTAATACAATACAAAGAAGTGGCTAATACAAGGACCGTGTTACATTATTTAACATAAAATGCCCGGAAAAGTTGAATCATCATAGGAATTGTTGAGGATGGCATCACGAGAACACAATGATGGAAGGATCCAATTGAAGAAGCCTACTCTAGTTTCTCCCCTCGATCTCTGAGATGAATATTCCACCAACACATTCCAAAGCTCCCCCACAGTCCACTGATGTGAAACAATCCATTGAGTCACCTAGACCAGGTTTTCGACGAAAGAAATGTCACACGGATATAAGCTTCCAAGACTTGCAGGTTTGAGTTGTATGTTTTGGATAAATGCAAATGCATTCTATGCATGAACAGGAGATGTTTCTGCTCTGTAATAATAAACTAGTGTCCTGAAGCCAGGGTAAGATAGCTTTTCATGAAAACTAAACTGAAGTTAATGGTAAATTTTAACAACAAAATCCATGCATTTACCAATTCCATTCAACAGGGTGAATTTTTACCCTTCAGAAATGTCGGTAATACCAAAATTTCCCCTCACAACCAAAAATGCTTAGGAAAAGGTCAGGAGGGAAAGGTGAATGCATGATATACATGAGTTGATCAAGAAACACTAGGAGAAATTAAAAAAGTACCCAAGTAAATGTAGCAACGAAAAGAGGCACCCTCTTTTCTCTTTTCCCTTTTAGTAATTCATGTCAGCAAGCTTTCAGATTTCTTAGATAATAAACATTTTGCTTTAATCCTCAAGAGCAAACCAAATACATTTACTTTCAGACACTATAACAAAGATAAGGATCTTGCAGAATAATTAACAGATGACAGTACCTGGTCCAGCATCTGCAATGCCTCCAGACCAAATGTGTAATACAAGATGAAAGGTCTCAATGCCTGTAAGAGATGCAAGGAGACAATTGATTTCTTTTTACGAGAAAGGAAGATAAGACAGAAAAGAAGATGCTCAAAGTGAAAAGAACAAGGGAAAGCAGTTTTAAAGGGAAAAGTTGCATATCGTATCCAAAAGAAGACTATTTGAATTTTAACATCTTAGCACTTCCGAAAGCAATAAAACATAGACCATTACAAGTATCAAGAATCCAAAGATTATTCAACTCTAGTTAAAAACTACAATGCATACTAAAAGGGGGAGAGAAAGAGAATGCACCCAGACATTGAAAAGAAAGCACCAGATACGTTCATCCCCATGAGCCAATAATTCCCATGTAAAAATGCAGACAAATGCCGAAGGAGAAAGAACAACCTGAGATGCAGCAATCCATTGAAGCATAGCTTTAAGTTGAGGATCTCCCCCAAAAGCACCACAACCCCAATTTCCAGTCACAACCCCAATTTCCTGCTGATTGTCTAAATGTTGATGACTGTGTCCCTCTCTGATTAACTGGTTTTCCGATGTTTCCTCAGTTTCTTGAGATGAAGTTGAAGTATGACCAAGCGACTATTGGAGACAAGATCACGAAGAAACAAAAGAGCACGTCAAATAAGAAAAGCTAATTGAGATACCTATAGAGATATAGGAAAAGGTAGAAAAGGAAATAATAGGAGGGAGATTTAAGAACTTGACAAACTGGATATCCCACCAGAAGATTAACAATGGACCTTCCACCGGAGTCTTTAACATTTTGATCATGTTGAAGTCCCAGGAGGCCATCATCTTTGAGAAACTGTTGATACTGATGACACTTGAACTGATCCATGAAGCCACAAAATGCTTTGTTAATCTCCCTGTACAATACATTCAACTTATCATCATTCAAGCATACAACAACTAAATACTAATCCTTTGTAGCTGGACAAGAATCCATTTTAATGCATTCAACTTCTAGTCACCAGAAACTTAAAACCATAACTCAGTCAACTCATTCCCCAGTAATTAGCAGATATTCTTACAAAGTCACTCTATGGCTCCAAAATTGAGTATATCTTGCGGCAAATAAGGAGCATCCGACATGTACACTCCAACTTAAGAGGGAGCATTAAGAATTAGTAAAGGGAAAAGAAAATCAATTCCTTGTAAATATGGGAAAGGTTTAGAATCTCTTTAATTAGGAGTAGGAATTGCCTTCTTTTTCTTTTTGGATAGCTTGTAAACCCTATTTAAATCCTATTTAAACCCCAACATGCTTGGGGAATAATCAAGCTATTCTATTCCCAAAGTATCTGATTTTACTTCTTCTCTTTCTATACACTTCCTGAATGTCCACATTGCTATAATCAGCCAATGTACATCAACTCCGAACATAAGCTCATCGACTTTTGTTTCGCTCTCCTATTTGATCATGCCAGACCTCTAAACAAATTCCTTAACAGACAAAATAGAACCTAATTGTACCTAAAGGATAATCTAATACTTACAGGGTTCCGTGTCATATGTTTAAGGACCCAACAGACCTCATGAAAGAATTATACTCCATTTAAGCATCTCCAAAGAATAAGAAAAACTTCTGTACCTTAGAAGGCATTCAAGTCTGTACTGGCTCTTTCCCGGGCTGCACAGTGCATCTATTGCAACTATCCTAGTCTTACGCCTTCCAAGAACGTCCATATCCTTTTTGTCCACATAGTCACCATTAAATCGGAATGAAGAGGCATATCTTCACCAATTGAAAGACGTGAAATAGTGGAATTACAGTTAAAGGTCCAAAATGACAGCAAAAGATTGCCAGGTATAACTTGAAAACCTTCCAAGTACGCAATTGATTGTCAATCTAAACTTACCCGGTATAACTTGAAAATCTTTCCATACCAACAATTTCTACTGCTTCATTGTCTGCCATGCACGGCAGGAAAAGCATGCCAGCGATCAACTCTGGATTGATCATAAACCGAATTTCTTCCTAAACAGAAAACTACCTATTAGATATGGTAAGTTCACCTATAGGAATTATTCAAAAATCTCCAACTTAAAAAGTATGATGCACTGTGACAAATGAGGGACAAAAGCAACTCGTTTAATAAATTACTTTTGGCAAATTATTAATATTGGATAATATTTGGTTTACTGCTAGATTCAGAAATATGAAAAAGAAAATAATGTCCAGGAAAGAACCTGCACACAGCCCCTAACGAGAGCGCCACCTCCTAAATACATGTTAGCAAAATCAACTTCAATAGCTTCACGTGATTGATCTTCAATTAAGCCTGAAACGGTAATCTAGAAAGAAACAGAATATCAAAGTGTTAAAAATGAAACTTATAATCACCGGATGAGAATACGGTTTCACTTCTTACCTCAATATGGCAAAGGGAAATGTTGGACTGGCTCCAAACTTTTTCTTTTGGATAGGGAATACAAGATGGAGTACATTCTAGAGAAAGAACTTTGCGCTCAAAAGACACATAGCCCAGGGGCATAGATGAACATATCCTCCCAAAATAGTGAACAATGCACTTCAATTTATTTTCAACTTCTTCATAATGATCATGTAGACACCTGAAAAACATGTACGCCAACACATGAACTCCGTAAATTCGAAAAGAGAATCTGAGATATTTAAAGAAGATAGTGCAACTATGAAAGAGCACAAAATAATAGATCTCGGCGTACTACATCCATTAGAAGTGAAGGATTGATTAGACCTTAGTTGGAGAAGTGATTCAATTTTCAGATTACAACTCCTCATATTGAGAAATTTGGAAGCTGAGAGTAGATTGTTTCAGCTAAAACTATTGTCTACAAGATATTTAGACTTTAACATCAGAGGGAATTGTAGATAAAATAAGAAACAATTCATAAAGATGACCAAAGAAAATAACAAAATGGAGGAGTTCATGATAATTAATCTAGCGCGGAGCACCTACAACTTTTCATTACACTGTTTCCAATCAACCATTGTTTTAATCATTTAAAATACAACTGAGCATAGATGCAATAATAATAAGAGACAGTTGATGAAACATACGCAAATAAGTGATCAAAGTTGATCATTGGGAGACGTTTGGCACCTCTATTGCTGGTAGGAAATAGACAAAACAACGCGCATGCAAGGAGAGCGGCAATTAATTCCTGGAAAATAGATTCAAAATCATGATCATCCATGCTACATATACTTGTCACAGCATTGAATAATCAAATTCTGCTACAGAAATGACTACCTGACTAAGGAAGATAATGCCACTGTTGTGATTCCAACAACCGAAGACTGGTTTTCACTCCTCTCAAAACTCCACCATCTGCACTCTCATAGTGAGTTTCTAATAAAGAAGGCAATTTCAAAAGCAAATTAGCCAAGTACGGAACCACCTCTCCGAACCATTTTGCAGCTTCAGCCCTCGGAAGCAACTGCATAAACAATCCAGCATTTTGAAGACAACTAAATCAGTTACAATAACATCGGATAATTCTCCAATATATTTTTCCCGGGATAACAACACTTTTGGTCCCTCAATTATTGGTAAATTTTATCTTTTGCCATTGTGATAATATGACTAAGCACATTTAACCTTCAATTAATTAAAATATGCATTTTTTATCCCTTTATATAAGAAATATGTTATATAGAGATTATTTTTAGAACTACATTATCCTCAAATATGGAGTAACAATACAAACTTAACATAATACATGAGTAATTTTCCTTTTTTAAAATCATGAACTATATTATCCTCAAATATGGAGTAACAATATAAACTTGACATAATACGTGAGTAATTTTCTTTTTTAAAAATCATGGTGTCCAGGCCAGCTTGCGTGCACCTCGACTACACCAGGTACGTGCTACCTCACCAGTTCAGGTATCAGATAACTCTGTCTACCAAGGCTTGGACAGATGGGAAGAAATCAACTAGTATTTTCCCCTCTAGGATTTGAACCTAGACCTCATGGTTGTCAACTTACTCCATTGACCACTAGGACACATCCATAGTCACAAATGCATGGGTAGTTAATAGTATGTAATTCATTAAATTTGTTAAGATTATCAAAATTGTTCATTTCAAATTAAAGTTAAATGTGTTTATCCAAATATTACAAGAACCAAATTTTAAAATTTGTCAATTTTTAAGAGACTAAAAATGCAGATTTCTCCTCTTTCATTAAAGACGCTAATTTTAAGTTATATGCACTGTTGGTTCTAAATTCTTATGAATATCGACTACAACAAAGCCTCCTTAAGAATGTGAGAACTGTAATCTTGAATATAAGACTACAACAGGTAAAAGTATAAAAATTGGTACTCATACTAATTTATATATGTGAATGGACAAGAGAAGTTTACATCGTCAAAGAAGAGGGCAAAACCGTGAGAAGCAGAGTAAGCAATGGAAGAATTAGGGAGGGAAGAGAGCTTCGAATATCGGATATGGCGATGAAAAGGATTTCGCCTGAGTCAACGTTGCTGTGAAGAGGGCCTTGTGAGAGGGAATTGAGGGCTTCAACTACTGGAGGTGGCCAAAAAAGCGAAGATGATCGGAGTTTAACTGGCAAAAAGGGAAGGATTGACTTCAACTCTTCTCTCTTCTCCATTAGAAGAAGAGCTTTTTTCTCTGCTCCTCCTACACAGTTCGCTGAATGCATACACCCCATTTGCTTTCATTTCCCTTTTCCCTTTGCTTAAAAACTCATTGAATTATTGGAAATTATTTTTATCAAAATATAAATTCTCTTTCTTTTGTATCAAAAGGTCCGGAAAATAATATATTCACACAAGGACGAAACCGACAAAATGCACTAAATCAATAATCCGAGTCAAATCGAAGAAAAAAAACCGACTATAGTTTGATTTGATTTGATTTGGTATTACAAAAAAAAAATGACCATAATTAGTTTGGTTTGGTTTTAACTAAAAAATGTCAAATCGAAATCAAACCAACCCGACATTATATGTATACAAATTTTAAAAATATTTTATGTATAAAAATAATTATTGTAGTGTAATTTATAAATATTTCTTAAATTTTTTTATAGTTTTCTTTTTTAATATATTATTTCAAGCCTTGACTTAGTATTTTTGGATGGTCAAATATATTTTATAGCCCATAAAAGTTAATAGCTCAAATAAAGCACAAAGCTAATTCATATCAATACTAATGCTAACAAAAGAAATTCAATTCAATATTAGGAATGACAATTACGTTGGATATCTATTTTTTTAGTTGTGCATTGTTTTAGATACTGAAAATGCAAAATTTATTTTTTTATTATTAGTCGTGTAATTAAAACTTAGTACTTATTATTAGTCGTACTTATTTTAGCATAATTTAGTATTTTTATATTATGGCTTATTAATTAACAATATTTTTTATGCGATTTGTTGAGTATTTTAATATAATATCATGATTCATCTCACATTATTCTGTATTATTTTCTTGAATAACATCTTATATAGTTTTATCCTACTATGACCAAAAAAATATTAGAGTTCAAGTTATATATTTTATGCTATGAATATTTTACCCGAAAAATCAGAGAAAAAACGAGATTAAAAAATTCAACTTTATTGATTTGGTTTGGTTTATAGATTTAAAAATTTGAGATAATTAATTTGGTTTGGTAATTGAAAAACTCAAACCAACCCTCCCTATGTACACCTCAGACATCCTTTTAATTTAATATGCTTTAACCAAAACCCTCCTATACGATCCAATGACTGCATCGTATTATATTGTTTAATGAATACAATGTTTGGATAGTTGGTGTTCGTTGTTTCATAACATGTTACTTATATGTTGTATTATAATATATTATTATGTGAATATAATATTTGAATAGATTGTATTGTTCGATATAATTTAATAATATTTTTTATTATATGGTACAATTGTATCATATTGTACATGCAATAACTAATAAGTTTAAATACCTTTCAGCTTGTTTGGATTGTTGTTACATGTCGTTTTATAATGCATCGTATTATATTGTTTAATGAATACAATGTTTGGATAGTTGGTGTTCGTTGTTTCATAACATGTTACTTATATGTTGTATTATAATATATTATTATGTGAATATAATATTTGAATAGATTGTATTGTTCGATATAATTTAATAATATTTTTTATTATATGGTACAATTGTATCATATTGTACATGCAATAACTAATAAGTTTAAATACCCTTCAGCTTTTTTGGGTTGTTGTTACATGTCGTTTTATAATGTATTATATTACATTGTTTAATGAATACAATGTTTTGATAGATTGTATCGTCTGTCGTCATGATCTCACGCACTAACAATATGAAGAATAAACTTGCAACATCTAAGAAAAAATAGGATACATAGTAGAATTATTATATCAAAAGTAGGGTAAATGTTAAAATATGATTATTTAATAATAAGGAAGGGCAAAATGAAAGAAAAAAATAAGGAAAGAGCGCCATCACACCAAATTTGTCATTCCATAAAGTGTCACTTTTCGTTGTTACGTAACGATGGATTTAATGATACGATACAATAAAATTTAAGTAACAATCAAACCTAAATATTGTATTTAAAGTAACAATACGATATGATACAATAGGTAACGACCATCCAAACACGTTGTATTGTTGTAAACATTTGATTTATCAATAACTACTAGAAAAATAATTTATTTCCTAATTTGTCACCAATAAATGCCTTCTAAATAGTCTAAGCTATTATACTAATGTAGCTCCAAGTGAAATTGATTAAAACCAAAATCAACAAAAGAAGTCCTAGCATAAAAATAAAAATAGAACGTAGATGGAGACCGATAAAAGGGATAGAAAGATAAAAATAGCGGCAAACTAACAACAAATTTGAAATGGAGATGTCCAATAGGGTGAAGTTAAGTGGACAAATAAGATAAAAGAGAAAAATAAGATTTTGAAATAATATATTCACACAAAATAACTGTACCATACTAAATTGGTTGTTACACAAGATGACTTTTTTCATTCTTATATTATAATAAATTTAATAATACAGTATAATAAAATTTAAATAATAATTAAAATAAATATTTTATTTTAAGTAATATTATGCTAAATAAATATGCTTAGTTTTATAACATATGCAAAAAAAAAATAAAAATTTGAATATCGTAAAGGCATGGGACGGGCCGAGCAATTTTGGCGTGAATATTGCTCTTAGCCCAAACGGCCGTTCCAAGCCCAACTAATTTTTATTTTATATAAATATAAAGAAAGAAAATCAAAGTAATCAAATTCACATTTATCCCTAGTCCTAAGAGAGTAAATAATGGCGACTTCCGCTTTCGGACAGTGCAATCTTCTACCTCGTACAACAACTGTAAATCCCACACAACTGCACTCTCCTCTTTACTCTTTGTCTTTGCCTTTCCACAGACAAAGCATAACCTCTTCACCTGCACTATCATTCACCCAATCTCAAGGTCAAACGCTAATCTTCACCTATTTATTTAAAAAATTAATTTAATGTTCTTTGGTTTTTATTTAAGATTCTTTGAATTTAATTAGGTTTAGGGTCTGCAATTGAGAGACATTGCGACCGGTCGGATCTGTTTCAAACATGTGCTGTTCGTCAGTTGACTGGTTCTGTTACCTCTGCCAAAGGCCATCGCTTTGCTGTTGTCAGTGTTTCTCCTGTTTTACCCTTTCCTCTGCATTTCATTTTATGTGGTATTGCTTGGTTAGACGCTTAATTTAAGCTATGGCTGGCCTTAAATTATACTCCCTCCTTCCCGATTTATCTGGTGTTTGACTGGGCAAGTAGTTTAAGAATAAAAAATGACTTTGAAATTTGTGGTTTAAAACAAGCGAGAGCAATTTTTGTGGCTATAATTCATCTCATTAAGGGTAAAATGAGAATACGTGTCATTCTTTTTGCGATTGAAGGAGTATACACTAATAGTGTAAACAGTAAAAGAAAATACTCCATCTGTCCTATTTTAAATGGAAGTCTTTCTTTTTAGTCTGTCTAAACAGATTGATACCTTTGGTTTCTAGAGGTTGCCTAATCTTTAACATCTCGAATTTTCCATGGTCTTATGACATGACTTGTTTGAACCTCACTTAATATAAAAGCTAGTTTTTTTAATACAGGAGAGAAAGATGAAGGAACATGTGATAGTTTTACTCTCTCTTGTATAATTATTAGTCTCATTTAATTATTAGCAGTAAGGAAAGTTTTGGTATATATATAAGGTCTTTCGTTGTTTTTAAACTTTATGTCTAGTCAAATATTGTCACATAAAATGGGACGGAGGAAATGAAACATAAAAGTAACTTAGTATTTGCTGATCTTCATGCTATGTTAATCATTAAGGGCAAATTGAAATGTTAAAGAAAAAAAAAAGAGTATTCAAAAGTAGAAGTATGTCAATCATATTGGAATAGATTAAAAAAGGAAAGAGTGCCATGTAAAATGGAAAAGAGGGAATAGTAGTTTAAAGTAATGATTTTTCAATTGCAAGAATTAACGGTTTCATTTGAAAAAATAGTGAAAGTCAATTGATACAATTTGGGTTTGGTTTATAGTTTCGTTATGATTTTGGTTTTACTTGAAGTCATGTAGCAGTTGTCATTTTCATCAGCAATTTCCCTTATTGTGTGCTATTGGAAATGACTGGTCATCCGTTGGTTTTAAAGGTGGTTGCACGTTTCAATGATCTTATCACCAAGAAGCTTTTGGAGGGAGCTTTGGACACTTTCAAAAATTACTCTGTTAGAGAGGAAGATATTGATGTACGTTTTCGACATCTAATCCTCCCCTCCCCAAACCGCTTTTATTTCCTTAACTTCTTTTGTCAACTGCTACTTATCAAATAGAAAACAACCTTAGTTATTCCAAATTTGAAATACATTGGCTCCTAATAACATAGATTTGAATAGTAATATGGTGCAAACTTGGCTGATATTTTATGCACTTCTACTGTGCTTGGTAACACAGGATTTAAAATATTCAATGGTTATGCGGCTAGCTCCCCACTTGAGGGATTATATTGGGTATGTTGTTGTTCTAATAGTTATGCGGCTAGCAGACTAGACGTCCAACTTAATGTATTATGTCTATTTACTAAATAAGTTTTGTTGTTTTACAAGAACGTGGTATTTATTCTCCAAATGGTTTCATCCTAGTGTGGAGTCGATGAATACTAAGTGTACTCCCATTCTCCTCTTTCTCTCAATATATTTCCATATCCGACTGCTGCGTCATCGCTCAACAGAAGCATTCCCTAATGTTTTTTTCTTCAAGTATTGACTTGATGAGTAGCTGATGGATATGACAACCAGGCTGGCCTTCTGTGTTCCAGTGAAGCACTTTTAAATAGTTTAGATATAAATCCATCAATTAGAAAGATTTTTTTTTCTTTTTGGATCTATTTCTCTAAATGATTAAGATACGTGCCAACGAGGTGGATGCAGATCCCCTTCAGTGTGAATATACAGGGAGAAGATGATTGGC